>NC_073228.2:68177500-69427500 GCF_029281585.2 Gorilla gorilla gorilla
AGGAATGGATTGGAATGGAATGGAATTTAATGGAATGGAATGGAATGGAATGGAATGGAATGGAAAGGAATTAAATGGAATTGAATGGAATGGAATGGAATGGAATGGAACGGAATGGAATGGAATCAACCCGAATTGAACGGAAAGGAATGGATTGGAATGGAATGGAATTTAATGGAATAGAATGGAATGGAATGGAATGGAATGGAATGGAATGTAATGTAATGTAATGGAATGGAATGGAATGGAATGGAATGGAATGGAATGGAATGGAATGGAATGGAATGGAATGGAATGGAATGGAATGGAATGGAATCAACACAAGTAGAATGGAATGGAATAGAATGGAATGGAATGGAGTGGAATGCAATAGAATGGAATGGAATGGAATGGAATGGAATGGAAAGGAATGGAATGGAATGGAATATAATGGAATGGAATGGAATACACCCGAGAGGAACAGAGTGGAAAGGAATGGAATGGAATGGACCGGAATATAATGGAATGGAATGGAATGCACCCGGGAGGAACAGAGTGGAAAGAAATGGAATGGAATGGAATGGAATGGCATGGAATTCAAAGGAGAGGGATGGAATGGGATGGAATGGAATGGAATGGAATGGAATGGAATGGAATGGAATGGAATGGAATGGAAAGGGATTGAAAGGAATGGAATGGAACCAACCCGATTAGAACAGAACAGAATGGAATGGATCGGAATGGAATGGTATGGAATGGAATGGAATGGAATGGAATGGATTCAACACGAGTAGAACGGAAAATAAAGGAATGGAATGGAATGGAATGCAATGGATTTAATGGAATGGAATCAACCCGAGTAGAAAGGAATGGAATGGAATGGAATGGAATGGTATGGAATGGAATGGAATGGAATGGAATGCAATGCAATGGAATGGAATGGATTGGAATGCAAAGCAATGGAATGGAATGGAATGGAATGGAATGGAATGGAATGGAATGGAATGTACCCGTGTAGAACCGAATGGAAAGGAATGGAATGGAATGGAATGGAAATGGAATGGAATCAACCTGAGAAGAAAGGAAAGGAAAGGAATGGAATGGAATGGAATGGAATGGAAAGGAATGGAATGGAATGGAATGGAATGGAATGGAATGCACTGGTATGGAATTGAATGCAATGGAATGGAAAGGAATGGAATGGAATGGAATGTATTCAACACAAGTTGAACGGAAAGGAATGGAATGGAATGCAATGGAATGGAATGGAATGGAATGGAATGCAATGGAATGGAATGGAATGGAATCAACCCGAGTAGAATGGAATGGAATGGAATGGAAGGGAATGGAATGGAATGGAATGGAATGCAATGCAATGGAATGGCATGGAATGGAATGGTATGGAATGCAATGCAATGGAATGGAATGGAATGGAATGGAATGGAATCTACCCGAGTAGAATGGAATGGAATGGAATGGAATGGAATCAACCCGAGAAGAAAGGAATGGAATGGAATGGAATGGAATGGAATGGAATGGAATGGAATGGAATGGAATGGAATGGAATGGAATGGAATGGAATGGAATGGAATTGAATCAACACGAGAAGAATGGAACGGAACGGAACGGAATGGAACGGAATAGAATGGAATTCAATCCACCCGAGTAGAATGGAATGGAAAGGAATTGAATGGAATGGAATGGAATGGAATGGAACGGAATGGAATGGAATGGAATCTACCCGAGTAGAGCGGAATGGAATGGAATAGAATGGAAAGGAATGGAATGGAATGGAATGGAATGGAATGGAAACAACCCGAGTAGAAAGGAATGGAACGGAATGGAATGGAATGGAATGGAATGGAATGGAATGCAATGTAATGGAATGGAATGGAAAGGAATGCAATGGAAAGGAAAGGAAAGGAATGGAATGGAATGGAATGGAATGGAATGGAATGGAATGGAATGCAATTTAATGGAATGGAAACAACCCGAGTAAAACGGAATGGAATAGAATGGAATAGAATGTAATGGAATTCAATGGCATTGAATGTAACGGAATGGAATGCATTGGAAAGGAAAGGAAAGGAATGGAGTGGAATGGAATGGAATGGAATGGGATGGAATGCAGCGGAATTGAATGGAACGGAATGGAATGGAATCAACCAGAGTGGAATGGAATGGAATGGAATGGAATTGAATAGAATGGCACGGAATGAAATGGAATGGAATGGAATGGAATGGGATGGAATGGAATGGAATGGAATGGAATGGAATGGAATGGAATCAACCCGAGTAGAACGGAATAGAATGGAATGGAGTGGAAGGGAATGGAATGGAGTGGAATCAACCCCAGAGGAATGTAATGGAATGGAATGGAATTGAACGGAACGGAATGGAACAGAATGGAAAGGAATGCAACGGAACGGAATGGAATGGAATGGTATGAACCCGAGAAGAACGGCGTGGAATGGAATGGAAAGGAATGGAATGGAATGGAATGGAATGTTATCAACCAGAGTGGAGAGAATTGTAATGGAATGGAATGGAATGGAATGGAATCAACCCGAGTAGAACGGAACCGAACGGAACGGAATGGAAAGGAATAGAGTGGAATTGAATCCACCCGAGTAGAATGGAATGGAATGGAATGGAATGGAATGGAATGGAATGGAATGGAATGGAATGGAACGCAATCAACCAGAGTGGAGAGAAATTGAATGGAATGGAATGGAATGGAAAGGAATGGAATGGAATGGAATGGAATGGAATGGAAAGGAATGGAATGGAATGCAATGGAATGGAATGGAATGCCATGGAATGCAAAGGGAAAGAATGGAATGGAATGGGATGGAATGGAATGGAATGGAATGGAATGGAATGGAATGGAATGGAATGGTATGGAATGGAATCAATCCGATTAGAATGGAACGGAATGGAATGGAAGGGAATGGAATGGTAAGAAATGGATTGGAATGGAATGCAATGGAATGGAATGGAATGGAATGGAATGGAATGGAATGGAATGGAATGGAGTGGATTCAACACGAGTAGAACGGAAAGGAATGGAATGGAATGAAATAGAATGGAATGGAATGGAATGGAATGGAATCAACCCGAATAGAACGGAATGGAATGTAATGGAATGGAATGGTATCAACACAAGTAGAATGGAATGGAATAGAATGGAATGGAATGGAATGGAAGGCAATGGAATGGAATGGAATGGAATGGAATGGAATGGAATGGAATGGAATGGAATGGATTGGAATATAATGGAATGCAGTGGAATACACCCGAGAGGAACAGAGTGGAAAGGAATGGAATGGAATGGAATGGAATGGAATGGAATGGAATGGAATATAATGGAATGGAATGGAATCCAAACGAGATAAACAGAGTGAAAAGGAATGGAATGGAATGGAATGGAATGGAATGGAATGGAATGGAATGGCATGGAATGCAGAGGAGAGGAATGGAATGCGATGGAATGGAATGGAATGGAATGGAATGGAATGGAATGGAATGAAATTGAATGTAATGGAATGGAACCAACACGAATAGAACGGAACAGAATGGAATGGAACGGAATGGAATGGTATGGAATGGAATGGAACGGAATGGAATGGAATGGAATGGCATGGAATGCATAGGAGAGGAATGGAATGCGATGGAATGGAATGGAATGGAATGGAATGGAATGGAATGGAATGGAATGGAATGGAATGAAATTGAATGGAATGGAATGGAACCAACACGAATAGAACGGAACAGAACGGAAAGGAAAGGAATGGAATGGCATGGAATGGAATGGAATGTACCCGTGTAGAAAGGAATGGAATGGAATGGAATTAAATGGAATGGAATGGAATGGAATGGAATGGAATTGGAATGGAATCAACCTGAGAAGAAAGGAATGGAAAGGAATGGAATGGAAAGGAATGGAATGGAAAGAAATGTAATGGAATGGAATGGAATGGTATGGAATGGAATGGAAAGGAATGGAATGGAATGCACTTATATGGAATTGAATGCAATGGAATGGAATGTAACGGAATGGAATCTACGCGAGTAGAACGGAATGGAATGGAATGGAGTGAAATGGTATGGAATGGAATGGAATGGAATGGAATGGTATGGAAAGGAATGGAATGGAATGGAATGGAATGGAATGGAATGGAATTGAATCAACACGAGAAGAATGGAACGGAACGGAACGGAATGGAACGGAATAGAATGGAATTCAATCCACCCGAGTAGAATGGAATGGAAAGGAATTGAATGGAATGGAATGGAATGGAATGGAACGGAATGGAATGGAATGGAATCTACCCGAGTAGAGCGGAATGGAATGGAATAGAATGGAAAGGAATGGAATGGAATGGAATGGAATGGAATGGAAACAACCCGAGTAGAAAGGAATGGAACGGAATGGAATGGAATGGAATGGAATGGAATGGAATGCAATGTAATGGAATGGAATGGAAAGGAATGCAATGGAAAGGAAAGGAAAGGAATGGAATGGAATGGAATGGAATGGAATGGAATGGAATGGAATGCAATTTAATGGAATGGAAACAACCCGAGTAAAACGGAATGGAATAGAATGGAATAGAATGTAATGGAATTCAATGGCATTGAATGTAACGGAATGGAATGCATTGGAAAGGAAAGGAAAGGAATGGAGTGGAATGGAATGGAATGGAATGGGATGGAATGCAGCGGAATTGAATGGAACGGAATGGAATGGAATCAACCAGAGTGGAATGGAATGGAATGGAATGGAATTGAATAGAATGGCACGGAATGAAATGGAATGGAATGGAATGGAATGGGATGGAATGGAATGGAATGGAATGGAATGGAATGGAATGGAATCAACCCGAGTAGAACGGAATAGAATGGAATGGAGTGGAAGGGAATGGAATGGAGTGGAATCAACCCCAGAGGAATGTAATGGAATGGAATGGAATTGAACGGAACGGAATGGAACAGAATGGAAAGGAATGCAACGGAACGGAATGGAATGGAATGGTATGAACCCGAGAAGAACGGCGTGGAATGGAATGGAAAGGAATGGAATGGAATGGAATGGAATGTTATCAACCAGAGTGGAGAGAATTGTAATGGAATGGAATGGAATGGAATGGAATCAACCCGAGTAGAACGGAACCGAACGGAACGGAATGGAAAGGAATAGAGTGGAATTGAATCCACCCGAGTAGAATGGAATGGAATGGAATGGAATGGAATGGAATGGAATGGAATGGAATGGAATGGAACGCAATCAACCAGAGTGGAGAGAAATTGAATGGAATGGAATGGAATGGAAAGGAATGGAATGGAATGGAATGGAATGGAATGGAAAGGAATGGAATGGAATGCAATGGAATGGAATGGAATGCCATGGAATGCAAAGGGAAAGAATGGAATGGAATGGGATGGAATGGAATGGAATGGAATGGAATGGAATGGAATGGAATGGAATGGTATGGAATGGAATCAATCCGATTAGAATGGAACGGAATGGAATGGAAGGGAATGGAATGGTAAGAAATGGATTGGAATGGAATGCAATGGAATGGAATGGAATGGAATGGAATGGAATGGAATGGAATGGAATGGAGTGGATTCAACACGAGTAGAACGGAAAGGAATGGAATGGAATGAAATAGAATGGAATGGAATGGAATGGAATGGAATCAACCCGAATAGAACGGAATGGAATGTAATGGAATGGAATGGTATCAACACAAGTAGAATGGAATGGAATAGAATGGAATGGAATGGAATGGAAGGCAATGGAATGGAATGGAATGGAATGGAATGGAATGGAATGGAATGGAATGGAATGGATTGGAATATAATGGAATGCAGTGGAATACACCCGAGAGGAACAGAGTGGAAAGGAATGGAATGGAATGGAATGGAATGGAATGGAATGGAATGGAATATAATGGAATGGAATGGAATCCAAACGAGATAAACAGAGTGAAAAGGAATGGAATGGAATGGAATGGAATGGAATGGAATGGAATGGAATGGCATGGAATGCAGAGGAGAGGAATGGAATGCGATGGAATGGAATGGAATGGAATGGAATGGAATGGAATGGAATGAAATTGAATGTAATGGAATGGAACCAACACGAATAGAACGGAACAGAATGGAATGGAACGGAATGGAATGGTATGGAATGGAATGGAACGGAATGGAATGGAATGGAATGGCATGGAATGCATAGGAGAGGAATGGAATGCGATGGAATGGAATGGAATGGAATGGAATGGAATGGAATGGAATGGAATGGAATGGAATGAAATTGAATGGAATGGAATGGAACCAACACGAATAGAACGGAACAGAACGGAAAGGAAAGGAATGGAATGGCATGGAATGGAATGGAATGTACCCGTGTAGAAAGGAATGGAATGGAATGGAATTAAATGGAATGGAATGGAATGGAATGGAATGGAATTGGAATGGAATCAACCTGAGAAGAAAGGAATGGAAAGGAATGGAATGGAAAGGAATGGAATGGAAAGAAATGTAATGGAATGGAATGGAATGGTATGGAATGGAATGGAAAGGAATGGAATGGAATGCACTTATATGGAATTGAATGCAATGGAATGGAATGTAACGGAATGGAATCTACGCGAGTAGAACGGAATGGAATGGAATGGAGTGAAATGGTATGGAATGGAATGGAATGGAATGGAATGGTATGGAAAGGAATGGAATGGAATGGAATGGAATGGAATGGAATGGAATGGAGTGGAATGGAATCAAACCGAGTAGAATGGAATGGGATAGAATGGAATGTAATGGAATGGAATGTAATGGAATATAATGGAATCAACCAGGGTAGAACGGAAAGAAATAGAATGGAATGGAATGGAATGGAATGCAATGGAATGGAATGGAATGGAATGGAATGCAATGCAATGGAATCGAATGGAATGGAATGGAATGGAATGTACCCGTGTAGAACGGATTCGAAAGAATGGAATGGAATGGAATGGAAATGGAATGGAATCAACCTGAGAAGAAAGGAATGGAAAGGAATGGAATGGAATGCAATGGAATGGAATGGAATGGAATGGAATGGAATGGAAAGGAATGGAATGGATTCAACACGAGTAGAACGGAAAGGAATGGAATGGAATGAAATAGAATGGAATGGAATGGAATGGAAAGGAATGGAATGGAATGGAATGGAATGGAATGGAATGGAATGGAATGGAATAGAATGGAATTGAATCAACCCGAGTAGAATGGAACGGAATGGAACAGAATGGAATGGAAGGGAACGGAACAGAATGGAATTGAATCAAGCAGAGGAGAACGGAACGGAACAGAAGGGGATGGAACGCAACGGATTGGAATTGAATGGAATTGAATTAACACGAATAGAACGGAATGGAATGGAATTGAATGGAAAGGAAAGGCATGGAGTGGAATGGAATGGAATGGAATGGAATGGAATGGAATGGAATGGAATGGAATGGAATGGAACGGAATGGAATGGGATGGAATGGAATGGAATGGAAAGGAATGGAATGGAAAGGAATTGAATCAACCCGAGTAGAACGGAACCGAATGGAACGGAATGGAACGGAATAGAATGGAATTCAATCCACCCGAGTAGACTGGAATGGAAAGGAATGGAATGGAATGGAAAGGAATGGAGTGGAATGGAATGGAATCTACCCGAGTAGAGTGGAATGGAATGGAATAGAAAGGAATTCAATGGAATGGAATGGAATGGAATGGAATGGAATGGAATGGAATGGAACGGAACGGAAAGGAACGGAATGGAATGGAATGGAATGGAATGGAATCTAATAGAATGGAAAGGAATTGAATCAACCCGAGTAGAACAGAACCGAATGGAACGGAATGGAACGGAATAGAATGGAATTCAATGCACCCGAGTAGAATGGAATGGAATGGAATGGAATGGAATGGAATGGAATGGAATGGAATGGAATCTACCCGAGTAGAGCGGAATGGAATGGAATAGAATGGAAAGGAATGGAATGGAATGGAATGGAACGGAATGGAATGGAATGGAATGGAATGCAATGGAATGGAACGGAATCAACCCGAATTTAACGGAATGGAATAGAATGGAATAGAATGGAATAGAATTCAATGGAATGGAATGTAATGGAATGGAATGCAACGGAAAGGAAAGGAATGGACTGGAATGGAATGGAATGGAATGGAATGCAATTTAATGGAATGGAATCAACCCGAGTAAAACGGAATGGAATAGAATGGAATAGAATGGAATTTAATTCAATAGAATTGAATGTAACGGAATGGAATGCAATGGAAAGGAAAGGAAAGGAATGGAGTGGAATGGAATTTAATGGAATGGGATGGAATGCAGCGGAATTGAATGGAACGGAATGGAATGGAATAAACCAGAGTGGAATGGAATGGAATGGAATGGAATGGAATCGAATGGAATGGAATCAACCCGAGAAGAACGGAATGAAATGGAATGCAACGGAATGGAATGGAATGGAATAGAATGGAATGGAATGGAATGGAATGGAATGGAATGGAATGGAATGGAATGGAATGGAATTGAATAGAATGGCACGGAATGCAATGGAATGGAATGCAATGGGATGGAATGGAATGGAATGGAATGGAATGGAATGGAATGGAATGGAATTCCATGGAATGGAATGCAATGGAATGGAATGGAAAGGAACGGAATGGAATGGAATCAACCCGAGTAGAACGGAAAGGAATGGATTGGAATGGAATGGAATTTAATGGAATGGAATGAATGGAATGGAATGGAATGGAATGGAATCAACCCGAGAAGAACGGAATGAAATGGAATGCAATGGAACGGAATGAAATGGAATAGAAAGGAATGAAATGGAATGGAAAGAAATGGAATGGAATGGGATGGAATGGAATGGAATGGAATGGAATAGAATGGCACGGAATGCAATGGAATGGAATGGAATGGAAAGGGATGGAATGGAATGGAATGGAATGGAATGGAATGGAATGGAATGGAATGGATTTCAATGGAATGGAATGCAATGGAATGGAATGGAATGGAACGGAATGGAATGGAATCAACCCGAGTAGAACGGAAAGGAATGGATTGGAATGGAATGGAATTTAATGGAATGGAATGGAATGGAATGGAATGGAATGGAAAGGAATTAAATGGAATTGAATGGAATGGAATGGAATGGAATGGAACGGAATGGAATGGAATCAACCCGAATTGAACGGAAAGGAATGGATTGGAATGGAATGGAATTTAATGGAATAGAATGGAATGGAATGGAATGGAATGGAATGGAATGGAATGTAATGTAATGGAATGGAATGGAATGGAATGGAATGGAATGGAATGGAATGGAATGGAATGGAATGGAATGGAATGGAATGGAATCAACACAAGTAGAATGGAATGGAATAGAATGGAATGGAATGGAGTGGAATGCAATAGAATGGAATGGAATGGAATGGAATGGAATGGAAAGGAATGGAATGGAATGGAATATAATGGAATGGAATGGAATACACCCGAGAGGAACAGAGTGGAAAGGAATGGAATGGAATGGACCGGAATATAATGGAATGGAATGGAATCCACCCGGGAGGAACAGAGTGGAAAGAAATGGAATGGAATGGAATGGAATGGCATGGAATGCAAAGGAGAGGGATGGAATGGGATGGAATGGAATGGAATGGAATGGAATGGAATGGAATGGAATGGAATGGAATGGAAAGGGATTGAAAGGAATGGAATGGAACCAACCCGATTAGAACAGAACAGAATGGAATGGATCGGAATGGAATGGTATGGAATGGAATGGAATGGAATGGAATGGATTCAACACGAGTAGAACGGAAAATAAAGGAATGGAATGGAATGGAATGCAATGGATTTAATGGAATGGAATCAACCCGAGTAGAAAGGAATGGAATGGAATGGAATGGAATGGTATGGAATGGAATGGAATGGAATGGAATGCAATGCAATGGAATGGAATGGATTGGAATGCAAAGCAATGGAATGGAATGGAATGGAATGGAATGGAATGGAATGGAATGGAATGTACCCGTGTAGAACCGAATGGAAAGGAATGGAATGGAATGGAATGGAAATGGAATGGAATCAACCTGAGAAGAAAGGAAAGGAAAGGAATGGAATGGAATGGAATGGAATGGAAAGGAATGGAATGGAATGGAATGGAATGGAATGGAATGCACTGGTATGGAATTGAATGCAATGGAATGGAAAGGAATGGAATGGAATGGAATGTATTCAACACAAGTTGAACGGAAAGGAATGGAATGGAATGCAATGGAATGGAATGGAATGGAATGGAATGCAATGGAATGGAATGGAATGGAATCAACCCGAGTAGAATGGAATGGAATGGAATGGAAGGGAATGGAATGGAATGGAATGGAATGCAATGCAATGGAATGGCATGGAATGGAATGGTATGGAATGCAATGCAATGGAATGGAATGGAATGGAATGGAATGGAATCTACCCGAGTAGAATGGAATGGAATGGAATGGAATGGAATCAACCCGAGAAGAAAGGAATGGAATGGAATGGAATGGAATGGAATGGAATGGAATGGAATGGAATGGAATGGAATGGAATGGAATGGAATGGAATGGAATGGAATGGAATTGAATCAACACGAGAAGAATGGAACGGAACGGAACGGAATGGAACGGAATAGAATGGAATTCAATCCACCCGAGTAGAATGGAATGGAAAGGAATTGAATGGAATGGAATGGAATGGAATGGAACGGAATGGAATGGAATGGAATCTACCCGAGTAGAGCGGAATGGAATGGAATAGAATGGAAAGGAATGGAATGGAATGGAATGGAATGGAATGGAAACAACCCGAGTAGAAAGGAATGGAACGGAATGGAATGGAATGGAATGGAATGGAATGGAATGCAATGTAATGGAATGGAATGGAAAGGAATGCAATGGAAAGGAAAGGAAAGGAATGGAATGGAATGGAATGGAATGGAATGGAATGGAATGGAATGCAATTTAATGGAATGGAAACAACCCGAGTAAAACGGAATGGAATAGAATGGAATAGAATGTAATGGAATTCAATGGCATTGAATGTAACGGAATGGAATGCATTGGAAAGGAAAGGAAAGGAATGGAGTGGAATGGAATGGAATGGAATGGGATGGAATGCAGCGGAATTGAATGGAACGGAATGGAATGGAATCAACCAGAGTGGAATGGAATGGAATGGAATGGAATTGAATAGAATGGCACGGAATGAAATGGAATGGAATGGAATGGAATGGGATGGAATGGAATGGAATGGAATGGAATGGAATGGAATGGAATCAACCCGAGTAGAACGGAATAGAATGGAATGGAGTGGAAGGGAATGGAATGGAGTGGAATCAACCCCAGAGGAATGTAATGGAATGGAATGGAATTGAACGGAACGGAATGGAACAGAATGGAAAGGAATGCAACGGAACGGAATGGAATGGAATGGTATGAACCCGAGAAGAACGGCGTGGAATGGAATGGAAAGGAATGGAATGGAATGGAATGGAATGTTATCAACCAGAGTGGAGAGAATTGTAATGGAATGGAATGGAATGGAATGGAATCAACCCGAGTAGAACGGAACCGAACGGAACGGAATGGAAAGGAATAGAGTGGAATTGAATCCACCCGAGTAGAATGGAATGGAATGGAATGGAATGGAATGGAATGGAATGGAATGGAATGGAATGGAATGGAACGCAATCAACCAGAGTGGAGAGAAATTGAATGGAATGGAATGGAATGGAATGGAATGGAATGGAATGGAATGGAATGGAATGGAAAGGAATGGAATGGAATGCAATGGAATGGAATGGAATGCCATGGAATGCAAAGGGAAAGAATGGAATGGAATGGGATGGAATGGAATGGAATGGAATGGAATGGAATGGAATGGAATGGAATGGTATGGAATGGAATCAATCCGATTAGAATGGAACGGAATGGAATGGAAGGGAATGGAATGGTAAGAAATGGATTGGAATGGAATGCAATGGAATGGAATGGAATGGAATGGAATGGAATGGAATGGAATGGAATGGAGTGGATTCAACACGAGTAGAACGGAAAGGAATGGAATGGAATGAAATAGAATGGAATGGAATGGAATGGAATGGAATCAACCCGAATAGAACGGAATGGAATGTAATGGAATGGAATGGTATCAACACAAGTAGAATGGAATGGAATAGAATGGAATGGAATGGAATGGAAGGCAATGGAATGGAATGGAATGGAATGGAATGGAATGGAATGGAATGGAATGGAATGGAATGGATTGGAATATAATGGAATGCAGTGGAATACACCCGAGAGGAACAGAGTGGAAAGGAATGGAATGGAATGGAATGGAATGGAATGGAATGGAATGGAATATAATGGAATGGAATGGAATCCAAACGAGATAAACAGAGTGAAAAGGAATGGAATGGAATGGAATGGAATGGAATGGAATGGAATGGAATGGCATGGAATGCAGAGGAGAGGAATGGAATGCGATGGAATGGAATGGAATGGAATGGAATGGAATGGAATGGAATGAAATTGAATGTAATGGAATGGAACCAACACGAATAGAACGGAACAGAATGGAATGGAACGGAATGGAATGGTATGGAATGGAATGGAACGGAATGGAATGGAATGGAATGGCATGGAATGCATAGGAGATTAATGGAATGCGATGGAATGGAATGGAATGGAATGGAATGGAATGGAATGGAATGGAATGGAATGGAATGAAATTGAATGGAATGGAATGGAACCAACACGAATAGAACGGAACAGAACGGAAAGGAAAGGAATGGAATGGCATGGAATGGAATGGAATGTACCCGTGTAGAAAGGAATGGAATGGAATGGAATTAAATGGAATGGAATGGAATGGAATGGAATGGAATTGGAATGGAATCAACCTGAGAAGAAAGGAATGGAAAGGAATGGAATGGAAAGGAATGGAATGGAAAGAAATGTAATGGAATGGAATGGAATGGTATGGAATGGAATGGAAAGGAATGGAATGGAATGCACTTATATGGAATTGAATGCAATGGAATGGAATGTAACGGAATGGAATCTACGCGAGTAGAACGGAATGGAATGGAATGGAGTGAAATGGTATGGAATGGAATGGAATGGAATGGAATGGTATGGAAAGGAATGGAATGGAATGGAATGGAATGGAATGGAATGGAATGGAGTGGAATGGAATCAAACCGAGTAGAATGGAATGGGATAGAATGGAATGTAATGGAATGGAATGTAATGGAATATAATGGAATCAACCAGGGTAGAACGGAAAGAAATAGAATGGAATGGAATGGAATGGAATGCAATGGAATGGAATGGAATGGAATGGAATGCAATGCAATGGAATCGAATGGAATGGAATGGAATGGAATGTACCCGTGTAGAACGGATTCGAAAGAATGGAATGGAATGGAATGGAAATGGAATGGAATCAACCTGAGAAGAAAGGAATGGAAAGGAATGGAATGGAATGCAATGGAATGGAATGGAATGGAATGGAATGGAATGGAATGGAAAGGAATGGAATGGATTCAACACGAGTAGAACGGAAAGGAATGGAATGGAATGAAATAGAATGGAATGGAATGGAATGGAAAGGAATGGAATGGAATGGAATGGAATGGAATGGAATGGAATGGAATGGAATGGAATAGAATGGAATTGAATCAACCCGAGTAGAATGGAACGGAATGGAACAGAATGGAATGGAAGGGAACGGAACAGAATGGAATTGAATCAAGCAGAGGAGAACGGAACGGAACAGAAGGGGATGGAACGCAACGGATTGGAATTGAATGGAATTGAATTAACACGAATAGAACGGAATGGAATGGAATTGAATGGAAAGGAAAGGCATGGAGTGGAATGGAATGGAATGGAATGGAATGGAATGGAATGGAATGGAATGGAATGGAATGGAACGGAATGGAATGGGATGGAATGGAATGGAATGGAAAGGAATGGAATGGAAAGGAATTGAATCAACCCGAGTAGAACGGAACCGAATGGAACGGAATGGAACGGAATAGAATGGAATTCAATCCACCCGAGTAGACTGGAATGGAAAGGAATGGAATGGAATGGAAAGGAATGGAGTGGAATGGAATGGAATCTACCCGAGTAGAGTGGAATGGAATGGAATAGAAAGGAATTCAATGGAATGGAATGGAATGGAATGGAATGGAATGGAATGGAATGGAATGCCATGGAATGGAATGCCATGGAATGGAATGCCATGGAATGCAAAGGGAAAGAATGGAATGGAATGGGATGGAATGGAATGGAATGGTATGGAATTGTATGGAATGGAATCAATCCGATTAGAATGGAACGGAATGGAATGGAAGGGAATGGAATGGTAAGAAATCGAATGGAATGGAATGCAATGGAATGGAATGGAATGGAATGGAATGGAATGGAATGGATTCAACACGAGTAGAACGGAAAGGAATGGAATGGAGTGAAATAGAATGGAATGGAATGGAATGGAATGGAATCAACCCGAGTAGAACGGAATGGAATGGAATGGAATAGAATGGTATCAACACAAGTAGAATGGAATGGAATAGAATGGAATGGAATGGAATGGAATGCAATGGAATGAAATGGAATGCAATGGAATGGAATGGAATGGAATGGAATGGAATGGAATGGAATGGAATGGAAAGGAATATAATGGAATGCAGTGGAATACAGCCGAGAGGAACAGAGTGGAAAAGAATGGAATGGAAAGGAATGGAATGGAATGGAATGGAATGGAATGGAATGGAATGCAATGGAATGGAACGGAATCAACCCGAATTTAACGGAATGGAATAGAATGGAATAGAATGGAATAGAATTCAATGGAATGGAATGTAATGGAATGGAATGCAACGGAAAGGAAAGGAATGGACTGGAATGGAATGGAATGGAATGGAATGCAATTTAATGGAATGGAATCAACCCGAGTAAAACGGAATGGAATAGAATGGAATAGAATGGAATTTAATTCAATAGAATTGAATGTAACGGAATGGAATGCAATGGAAAGGAAAGGAAAGGAATGGAGTGGAATGGAATTTAATGGAATGGGATGGAATGCAGCGGAATTGAATGGAACGGAATGGAATGGAATAAACCAGAGTGGAATGGAATGGAATGGAATGGAATGGAATCGAATGGAATGGAATCAACCCGAGAAGAACGGAATGAAATGGAATGCAACGGAATGGAATGGAATGGAATAGAATGGAATGGAATGGAATGGAATGGAATGGAATGGAATGGAATGGAATGGAATGGAATTGAATAGAATGGCACGGAATGCAATGGAATGGAATGCAATGGGATGGAATGGAATGGAATGGAATGGAATGGAATGGAATGGAATTCCATGGAATGGAATGCAATGGAATGGAATGGAAAGGAACGGAATGGAATGGAATCAACCCGAGTAGAACGGAAAGGAATGGATTGGAATGGAATGGAATTTAATGGAATGGAATGAATGGAATGGAATGGAATGGAATGGAATCAACCCGAGAAGAACGGAATGAAATGGAATGCAATGGAATGGAATGAAATGGAATAGAAAGGAATGAAATGGAATGGAAAGAAATGGAATGGAATGGGATGGAATGGAATGGAATGGAATGGAATAGAATGGCACGGAATGCAATGGAATGGAATGGAATGGAAAGGGATGGAATGGAATGGAATGGAATGGAATGGAATGGAATGGAATGGAATGGAATGGATTTCAATGGAATGGAATGCAATGGAATGGAATGGAATGGAACGGAATGGAATGGAATCAACCCGAGTAGAACGGAAAGGAATGGATTGGAATGGAATGGAATTTAATGGAATGGAATGGAATGGAATGGAATGGAATGGAAAGGAATTAAATGGAATTGAATGGAATGGAATGGAATGGAATGGAACGGAATGGAATGGAATCAACCCGAATTGAACGGAAAGGAATGGATTGGAATGGAATGGAATTTAATGGAATAGAATGGAATGGAATGGAATGGAATGGAATGGAATGTAATGTAATGTAATGGAATGGAATGGAATGGAATGGAATGGAATGGAATGGAATGGAATGGAATGGAATGGAATGGAATCAACACAAGTAGAATGGAATGGAATAGAATGGAATGGAATGGAGTGGAATGCAATAGAATGGAATGGAATGGAATGGAATGGAATGGAAAGGAATGGAATGGAATGGAATATAATGGAATGGAATGGAATACACCCGAGAGGAACAGAGTGGAAAGGAATGGAATGGAATGGACCGGAATATAATGGAATGGAATGGAATCCACCCGGGAGGAACAGAGTGGAAAGAAATGGAATGGAATGGAATGGAATGGCATGGAATGCAAAGGAGAGGGATGGAATGGGATGGAATGGAATGGAATGGAATGGAATGGAATGGAATGGAATGGAATGGAATGGAAAGGGATTGAAAGGAATGGAATGGAACCAACCCGATTAGAACAGAACAGAATGGAATGGATCGGAATGGAATGGTATGGAATGGAATGGAATGGAATGGAATGGAATGGATTCAACACGAGTAGAACGGAAAATAAAGGAATGGAATGGAATGGAATGCAATGGATTTAATGGAATGGAATCAACCCGAGTAGAAAGGAATGGAATGGAATGGAATGGAATGGTATGGAATGGAATGGAATGGAATGGAATGCAATGCAATGGAATGGAATGGATTGGAATGCAAAGCAATGGAATGGAATGGAATGGAATGGAATGGAATGGAATGGAATGGAATGTACCCGTGTAGAACCGAATGGAAAGGAATGGAATGGAATGGAATGGAAATGGAATGGAATCAACCTGAGAAGAAAGGAAAGGAAAGGAATGGAATGGAATGGAATGGAATGGAAAGGAATGGAATGGAATGGAATGGAATGGAATGGAATGCACTGGTATGGAATTGAATGCAATGGAATGGAAAGGAATGGAATGGAATGGAATGTATTCAACACAAGTTGAACGGAAAGGAATGGAATGGAATGCAATGGAATGGAATGGAATGGAATGGAATGCAATGGAATGGAATGGAATGGAATCAACCCGAGTAGAATGGAATGGAATGGAATGGAAGGGAATGGAATGGAATGGAATGGAATGCAATGCAATGGAATGGCATGGAATGGAATGGTATGGAATGCAATGCAATGGAATGGAATGGAATGGAATGGAATGGAATCTACCCGAGTAGAATGGAATGGAATGGAATGGAATGGAATCAACCCGAGAAGAAAGGAATGGAATGGAATGGAATGGAATGGAATGGAATGGAATGGAATGGAATGGAATGGAATGGAATGGAATGGAATGGAATGGAATGGAATTGAATCAACACGAGAAGAATGGAACGGAACGGAACGGAATGGAACGGAATAGAATGGAATTCAATCCACCCGAGTAGAATGGAATGGAAAGGAATTGAATGGAATGGAATGGAATGGAATGGAACGGAATGGAATGGAATGGAATCTACCCGAGTAGAGCGGAATGGAATGGAATAGAATGGAAAGGAATGGAATGGAATGGAATGGAATGGAATGGAAACAACCCGAGTAGAAAGGAATGGAACGGAATGGAATGGAATGGAATGGAATGGAATGGAATGCAATGTAATGGAATGGAATGGAAAGGAATGCAATGGAAAGGAAAGGAAAGGAATGGAATGGAATGGAATGGAATGGAATGGAATGGAATGGAATGCAATTTAATGGAATGGAAACAACCCGAGTAAAACGGAATGGAATAGAATGGAATAGAATGTAATGGAATTCAATGGCATTGAATGTAACGGAATGGAATGCATTGGAAAGGAAAGGAAAGGAATGGAGTGGAATGGAATGGAATGGAATGGGATGGAATGCAGCGGAATTGAATGGAACGGAATGGAATGGAATCAACCAGAGTGGAATGGAATGGAATGGAATGGAATTGAATAGAATGGCACGGAATGAAATGGAATGGAATGGAATGGAATGGGATGGAATGGAATGGAATGGAATGGAATGGAATGGAATGGAATCAACCCGAGTAGAACGGAATAGAATGGAATGGAGTGGAAGGGAATGGAATGGAGTGGAATCAACCCCAGAGGAATGTAATGGAATGGAATGGAATTGAACGGAACGGAATGGAACAGAATGGAAAGGAATGCAACGGAACGGAATGGAATGGAATGGTATGAACCCGAGAAGAACGGCGTGGAATGGAATGGAAAGGAATGGAATGGAATGGAATGGAATGTTATCAACCAGAGTGGAGAGAATTGTAATGGAATGGAATGGAATGGAATGGAATCAACCCGAGTAGAACGGAACCGAACGGAACGGAATGGAAAGGAATAGAGTGGAATTGAATCCACCCGAGTAGAATGGAATGGAATGGAATGGAATGGAATGGAATGGAATGGAATGGAATGGAATGGAATGGAACGCAATCAACCAGAGTGGAGAGAAATTGAATGGAATGGAATGGAATGGAATGGAATGGAATGGAATGGAATGGAATGGAATGGAATGGAAAGGAATGGAATGGAATGCAATGGAATGGAATGGAATGCCATGGAATGCAAAGGGAAAGAATGGAATGGAATGGGATGGAATGGAATGGAATGGAATGGAATGGAATGGAATGGAATGGAATGGTATGGAATGGAATCAATCCGATTAGAATGGAACGGAATGGAATGGAAGGGAATGGAATGGTAAGAAATGGATTGGAATGGAATGCAATGGAATGGAATGGAATGGAATGGAATGGAATGGAATGGAATGGAATGGAGTGGATTCAACACGAGTAGAACGGAAAGGAATGGAATGGAATGAAATAGAATGGAATGGAATGGAATGGAATGGAATCAACCCGAATAGAACGGAATGGAATGTAATGGAATGGAATGGTATCAACACAAGTAGAATGGAATGGAATAGAATGGAATGGAATGGAATGGAAGGCAATGGAATGGAATGGAATGGAATGGAATGGAATGGAATGGAATGGAATGGAATGGAATGGATTGGAATATAATGGAATGCAGTGGAATACACCCGAGAGGAACAGAGTGGAAAGGAATGGAATGGAATGGAATGGAATGGAATGGAATGGAATGGAATATAATGGAATGGAATGGAATCCAAACGAGATAAACAGAGTGAAAAGGAATGGAATGGAATGGAATGGAATGGAATGGAATGGAATGGAATGGAATGGCATGGAATGCAGAGGAGAGGAATGGAATGCGATGGAATGGAATGGAATGGAATGGAATGGAATGGAATGGAATGGAATGAAATTGAATGTAATGGAATGGAACCAACACGAATAGAACGGAACAGAATGGAATGGAACGGAATGGAATGGTATGGAATGGAATGGAACGGAATGGAATGGAATGGAATGGCATGGAATGCATAGGAGAGGAATGGAATGCGATGGAATGGAATGGAATGGAATGGAATGGAATGGAATGGAATGGAATGGAATGGAATGAAATTGAATGGAATGGAATGGAACCAACACGAATAGAACGGAACAGAACGGAAAGGAAAGGAATGGAATGGCATGGAATGGAATGGAATGTACCCGTGTAGAAAGGAATGGAATGGAATGGAATTAAATGGAATGGAATGGAATGGAATGGAATGGAATTGGAATGGAATCAACCTGAGAAGAAAGGAATGGAAAGGAATGGAATGGAAAGGAATGGAATGGAAAGAAATGTAATGGAATGGAATGGAATGGTATGGAATGGAATGGAAAGGAATGGAATGGAATGCACTTATATGGAATTGAATGCAATGGAATGGAATGTAACGGAATGGAATCTACGCGAGTAGAACGGAATGGAATGGAATGGAGTGAAATGGTATGGAATGGAATGGAATGGAATGGAATGGTATGGAAAGGAATGGAATGGAATGGAATGGAATGGAATGGAATGGAATGGAGTGGAATGGAATCAAACCGAGTAGAATGGAATGGGATAGAATGGAATGTAATGGAATGGAATGTAATGGAATATAATGGAATCAACCAGGGTAGAACGGAAAGAAATAGAATGGAATGGAATGGAATGGAATGCAATGGAATGGAATGGAATGGAATGGAATGCAATGCAATGGAATCGAATGGAATGGAATGGAATGGAATGTACCCGTGTAGAACGGATTCGAAAGAATGGAATGGAATGGAATGGAAATGGAATGGAATCAACCTGAGAAGAAAGGAATGGAAAGGAATGGAATGGAATGCAATGGAATGGAATGGAATGGAATGGAATGGAATGGAAAGGAATGGAATGGATTCAACACGAGTAGAACGGAAAGGAATGGAATGGAATGAAATAGAATGGAATGGAATGGAATGGAAAGGAATGGAATGGAATGGAATGGAATGGAATGGAATGGAATGGAATGGAATAGAATGGAATTGAATCAACCCGAGTAGAATGGAACGGAATGGAACAGAATGGAATGGAAGGGAACGGAACAGAATGGAATTGAATCAAGCAGAGGAGAACGGAACGGAACAGAAGGGGATGGAACGCAACGGATTGGAATTGAATGGAATTGAATTAACACGAATAGAACGGAATGGAATGGAATTGAATGGAAAGGAAAGGCATGGAGTGGAATGGAATGGAATGGAATGGAATGGAATGGAATGGAATGGAATGGAATGGAATGGAACGGAATGGAATGGGATGGAATGGAATGGAATGGAAAGGAATGGAATGGAAAGGAATTGAATCAACCCGAGTAGAACGGAACCGAATGGAACGGAATGGAACGGAATAGAATGGAATTCAATCCACCCGAGTAGACTGGAATGGAAAGGAATGGAATGGAATGGAAAGGAATGGAGTGGAATGGAATGGAATCTACCCGAGTAGAGTGGAATGGAATGGAATAGAAAGGAATTCAATGGAATGGAATGGAATGGAATGGAATGGAATGGAATGGAATGGAATGCCATGGAATGGAATGCCATGGAATGGAATGCCATGGAATGCAAAGGGAAAGAATGGAATGGAATGGGATGGAATGGAATGGAATGGTATGGAATTGTATGGAATGGAATCAATCCGATTAGAATGGAACGGAATGGAATGGAAGGGAATGGAATGGTAAGAAATCGAATGGAATGGAATGCAATGGAATGGAATGGAATGGAATGGAGTGGAATGGAATGGATTCAACACGAGTAGAACGGAAAGGAATGGAATGGAGTGAAATAGAATGGAATGGAATGGAATGGAATGGAATCAACCCGAGTAGAACGGAATGGAATGGAATGGAATAGAATGGTATCAACACAAGTAGAATGGAATGGAATAGAATGGAATGGAATGGAATGGAATGCAATGGAATGAAATGGAATGCAATGGAATGGAATGGAATGGAATGGAATGGAATGGAATGGAATGGAATGGAAAGGAATATAATGGAATGCAGTGGAATACAGCCGAGAGGAACAGAGTGGAAAAGAATGGAATGGAAAGGAATGGAATGGAATGGAATGGAATGGAATGGAATGGAATGCAATGGAATGGAACGGAATCAACCCGAATTTAACGGAATGGAATAGAATGGAATAGAATGGAATAGAATTCAATGGAATGGAATGTAATGGAATGGAATGCAACGGAAAGGAAAGGAATGGACTGGAATGGAATGGAATGGAATGGAATGCAATTTAATGGAATGGAATCAACCCGAGTAAAACGGAATGGAATA
Source organism: Gorilla gorilla gorilla (assembly GCF_029281585.2). Taxonomy (NCBI): domain Eukaryota; kingdom Metazoa; phylum Chordata; class Mammalia; order Primates; family Hominidae; genus Gorilla; species Gorilla gorilla. Next base: position 68,199,385 of record NC_073228.2, read on the forward strand.
GAATGGAATAGAATGGAATTTAATTCAATAGAATTGAATGTAACGGAATGGAATGCAATGGAAAGGAAAGGAAAGGAATGGAGTGGAATGGAATTTAATGGAATGGGATGGAATGCAGCGGAATTGAATGGAACGGAATGGAATGGAATAAACCAGAGTGGAATGGAATGGAATGGAATGGAATGGAATCGAATGGAATGGAATCAACCCGAGAAGAACGGAATGAAATGGAATGCAACGGAATGGAATGGAATGGAATAGAATGGAATGGAATGGAATGGAATGGAATGGAATGGAATGGAATGGAATGGAATGGAATTGAATAGAATGGCACGGAATGCAATGGAATGGAATGCAATGGGATGGAATGGAATGGAATGGAATGGAATGGAATGGAATTCCATGGAATGGAATGCAATGGAATGGAATGGAAAGGAACGGAATGGAATGGAATCAACCCGAGTAGAACGGAAAGGAATGGATTGGAATGGAATGGAATTTAATGGAATGGAATGAATGGAATGGAATGGAATGGAATGGAATCAACCCGAGAAGAACGGAATGAAATGGAATGCAATGGAATGGAATGAAATGGAATAGAAAGGAATGAAATGGAATGGAAAGAAATGGAATGGAATGGGATGGAATGGAATGGAATGGAATGGAATAGAATGGCACGGAATGCAATGGAATGGAATGGAATGGAAAGGGTTGGAATGGAATGGAATGGAATGGAATGGAATGGAATGGAATGGAATGGATTTCAATGGAATGGAATGCAATGGAATGGAATGGAATGGAACGGAATGGAATGGAATCAACCCGAGTAGAACGGAAAGGAATGGATTGGAATGGAATGGAATTTAATGGAATGGAATGGAATGGAATGGAATGGAATGGAAAGGAATTAAATGGAATTGAATGGAATGGAATGGAATGGAATGGAACGGAATGGAATGGAATCAACCCGAATTGAACGGAAAGGAATGGATTGGAATGGAATGGAATTTAATGGAATAGAATGGAATGGAATGGAATGGAATGGAATGGAATGTAATGTAATGGAATGGAATGGAATGGAATGGAATGGAATGGAATGGAATGGAATGGAATGGAATGGAATGGAATGGAATCAACACAAGTAGAATGGAATGGAATAGAATGGAATGGAATGGAGTGGAATGCAATAGAATGGAATGGAATGGAATGGAATGGAATGGAAAGGAATGGAATGGAATGGAATATAATGGAATGGAATGGAATACACCCGAGAGGAACAGAGTGGAAAGGAATGGAATGGAATGGACCGGAATATAATGGAATGGAATGGAATCCACCCGGGAGGAACAGAGTGGAAAGAAATGGAATGGAATGGAATGGAATGGCATGGAATGCAAAGGAGAGGGATGGAATGGTATGGAATGGAATGGAATGGAATGGAATGGAATGGAATGGAATGGAATGGAATGGAAAGGGATTGAAAGGAATGGAATGGAACCAACCCGATTAGAACAGAACAGAATGGAATGGATCGGAATGGAATGGTATGGAATGGAATGGAATGGAATGGAATGGATTCAACACGAGTAGAACGGAAAATAAAGGAATGGAATGGAATGGAATGCAATGGATTTAATGGAATGGAATCAACCCGAGTAGAAAGGAATGGAATGGAATGGAATGGAATGGTATGGAATGGAATGGAATGGAATGGAATGCAATGCAATGGAATGGAATGGATTGGAATGCAAAGCAATGGAATGGAATGGAATGGAATGGAATGGAATGGAATGGAATGGAATGTACCCGTGTAGAACCGAATGGAAAGGAATGGAATGGAATGGAATGGAAATGGAATGGAATCAACCTGAGAAGAAAGGAAAGGAAAGGAATGGAATGGAATGGAATGGAATGGAAAGGAATGGAATGGAATGGAATGGAATGGAATGGAATGGAATGGAATGCACTGGTATGGAATTGAATGCAATGGAATGGAAAGGAATGGAATGGAATGGAATGTATTCAACACAAGTTGAACGGAAAGGAAAGGAATGGAATGCAATGGAATGGAATGGAATGGAATGGAATGCAATGGAATGGAATGGAATGGAATCAACCCGAGTAGAATGGAATGGAATGGAATGGAAGGGAATGGAATGGAATGGAATGGAATGCAATGCAATGGAATGGCATGGAATGGAATGGTATGGAATGCAATGCAATGGAATGGAATGGAATGGAATGGAATGGAATCTACCCGAGTAGAATGGAATGGAATGGAATGGAATGGAATCAACCCGAGAAGAAAGGAATGGAATGGAATGGAATGGAATGGAATGGAATGGAATGGAATGGAATGGAATGGAATGGAATGGAATGGAATGGAATGGAATTGAATCAACACGAGAAGAATGGAACGGAACGGAACGGAATGGAACGGAATAGAATGGAATTCAATCCACCCGAGTAGAATGGAATGGAAAGGAATTGAATGGAATGGAATGGAATGGAATGGAACGGAATGGAATGGAATGGAATCTACCCGAGTAGAGCGGAATGGAATGGAATAGAATGGAAAGGAATGGAATGGAATGGAATGGAATGGAATGGAAACAACCCGAGTAGAAAGGAATGGAACGGAATGGAATGGAATGGAATGATATGGAATGGAATGCAATGTAATGGAATGGAATGGAAAGGAATGCAATGGAAAGGAAAGGAAAGGAATGGAATGGAATGGAATGGAATGGAATGGAATGGAATGGAATGCAATTTAATGGAATGGAAACAACCCGAGTAAAACGGAATGGAATAGAATGGAATAGAATGTAATGGAATTCAATGGCATTGAATGTAACGGAATGGAATGCATTGGAAAGGAAAGGAAAGGAATGGAGTGGAATGGAATGGAATGGAATGGGATGGAATGCAGCGGAATTGAATGGAACGGAATGGAATGGAATCAACCAGAGTGGAATGGAATGGAATGGAATGGAATTGAATAGAATGGCACGGAATGAAATGGAATGGAATGGAATGGAATGGGATGGAATGGAATGGAATGGAATGGAATGGAATGGAATGGAATCAACCCGAGTAGAACGGAATAGAATGGAATGGAGTGGAAGGGAATGGAATGGAGTGGAATCAACCCCAGAGGAATGTAATGGAATGGAATGGAATTGAACGGAACGGAATGGAACAGAATGGAAAGGAATGCAACGGAACGGAATGGAATGGAATGGTATGAACCCGAGAAGAACGGCGTGGAATGGAATGGAAAGGAATGGAATGGAATGGAATGGAATGTTATCAACCAGAGTGGAGAGAATTGTAATGGAATGGAATGGAATGGAATGGAATCAACCCGAGTAGAACGGAACCGAACGGAACGGAATGGAAAGGAATAGAGTGGAATTGAATCCACCCGAGTAGAATGGAATGGAATGGAATGGAATGGAATGGAATGGAATGGAATGGAATGGAATGGAACGCAATCAACCAGAGTGGAGAGAAATTGAATGGAATGGAATGGAATGGAATGGAATGGAATGGAATGGAATGGAATGGAATGGAATGGAAAGGAATGGAATGGAATGCAATGGAATGGAATGGAATGCCATGGAATGCAAAGGGAAAGAATGGAATGGAATGGGATGGAATGGAATGGAATGGAATGGAATGGTATGGAATGGAATCAATCCGATTAGAATGGAACGGAATGGAATGGAAGGGAATGGAATGGTAAGAAATGGATTGGAATGGAATGCAATGGAATGGAATGGAATGGAATGGAATGGAATGGAATGGAATGGAATGGAGTGGATTCAACACGAGTAGAACGGAAAGGAATGGAATGGAATGAAATAGAATGGAATGGAATGGAATGGAATGGAATCAACCCGAATAGAACGGAATGGAATGTAATGGAATGGAATGGTATCAACACAAGTAGAATGGAATGGAATAGAATGGAATGGAATGGAATGGAAGGCAATGGAATGGAATGGAATGGAATGGAATGGAATGGAATGGAATGGAATGGAATGGATTGGAATATAATGGAATGCAGTGGAATACACCCGAGAGGAACAGAGTGGAAAGGAATGGAATGGAATGGAATGGAATGGAATGGAATGGAATGGAATGGAATATAATGGAATGGAATGGAATCCAAACGAGATAAACAGAGTGAAAAGGAATGGAATGGAATGGAATGGAATGGAATGGAATGGAATGGAATGGAATGGAATGGCATGGAATGCAGAGGAGAGGAATGGAATGCGATGGAATGGAATGGAATGGAATGGAATGGAATGGAATGGAATGAAATTGAATGTAATGGAATGGAACCAACACGAATAGAACGGAACAGAATGGAATGGAACGGAATGGAATGGTATGGAATGGAATGGAACGGAATGGAATGGAATGGAATGGCATGGAATGCATAGGAGAGGAATGGAATGCGATGGAATGGAATGGAATGGAATGGAATGGAATGGAATGGAATGGAATGGAATGGAATGAAATTGAATGGAATGGAATGGAACCAACACGAATAGAACGGAACAGAACGGAAAGGAAAGGAATGGAATGGCATGGAATGGAATGGAATGTACCCGTGTAGAAAGGAATGGAATGGAATGGAATTAAATGGAATGGAATGGAATGGAATGGAATGGAATTGGAATGGAATCAACCTGAGAAGAAAGGAATGGAAAGGAATGGAATGGAAAGGAATGGAATGGAAAGAAATGTAATGGAATGGAATGGAATGGTATGGAATGGAATGGAAAGGAATGGAATGGAATGCACTTATATGGAATTGAATGCAATGGAATGGAATGTAACGGAATGGAATCTACGCGAGTAGAACGGAATGGAATGGAATGGAGTGAAATGGTATGGAATGGAATGGAATGGAATGGAATGTTATGGAAAGGAATGGAATGGAATGGAATGGAATGGAATGGAATGGAATGGAGTGGAATGGAATCAAACCGAGTAGAATGGAATGGGATAGAATGGAATGTAATGGAATGGAATGTAATGGAATATAATGGAATCAACCAGGGTAGAACGGAAAGAAATAGAATGGAATGGAATGGAATGGAATGCAATGGAATGGAATGGAATGGAATGGAATGCAATGCAATGGAATCGAATGGAATGGAATGGAATGGAATGTACCCGTGTAGAACGGATTCGAAAGGAATGGAATGGAATGGAATGGAAATGGAATGGAATCAACCTGAGAAGAAAGGAATGGAAAGGAATGGAATGGAATGCAATGGAATGGAATGGAATGGAATGGAATGGAATGGAAAGGAATGGAATGGATTCAACACGAGTAGAACGGAAAGGAATGGAATGGAATGAAATAGAATGGAATGGAATGGAATGGAAAGGAATGGAATGGAATGGAATGGAATGGAATGGAATGGAATGGAATGGAATAGAATGGAATTGAATCAACCCGAGTAGAATGGAACGGAATGGAACAGAATGGAATGGAAGGGAACGGAACAGAATGGAATTGAATCAAGCAGAGGAGAACGGAACGGAACAGAAGGGGATGGAACGCAACGGATTGGAATTGAATGGAATTGAATTAACACGAATAGAACGGAATGGAATGGAATTGAATGGAAAGGAAAGGCATGGAGTGGAATGGAATGGAATGGAATGGAATGGAATGGAATGGAATGGAATGGAATGGAATGGAACGGAATGGAATGGGATGGAATGGAATGGAATGGAAAGGAATGGAATGGAAAGGAATTGAATCAACCCGAGTAGAACGGAACCGAATGGAACGGAATGGAACGGAATAGAATGGAATTCAATCCACCCGAGTAGACTGGAATGGAAAGGAATGGAATGGAATGGAAAGGAATGGAGTGGAATGGAATGGAATCTACCCGAGTAGAGCGGAATGGAATGGAATAGAAAGGAATTCAATGGAATGGAATGGAATGGAATGGAATGGAATGGAATGGAATGGAATGGAATGCCATGGAATGGAATGCCATGGAATGGAATGCCATGGAATGCAAAGGGAAAGAATGGAATGGAATGGGATGGAATGGAATGGAATGGTATGGAATTGTATGGAATGGAATCAATCCGATTAGAATGGAACGGAATGGAATGGAAGGGAATGGAATGGTAAGAAATCGAATGGAATGGAATGCAATGGAATGGAATGGAATGGAATGGAATGGAATGGAATGGAATGGAATGGAATGGATTCAACACGAGTAGAACGGAAAGGAATGGAATGGAGTGAAATAGAATGGAATGGAATGGAATGGAATGGAATCAACCCGAGTAGAACGGAATGGAATGGAATGGAATAGAATGGTATCAACACAAGTAGAATGGAATGGAATAGAATGGAATGGAATGGAATGGAATGCAATGGAATGAAATGGAATGCAATGGAATGGAATGGAATGGAATGGAATGGAATGGAATGGAATGGAATGGAAAGGAATATAATGGAATGCAGTGGAATACAGCCGAGAGGAACAGAGTGGAAAAGAATGGAATGGAAAGGAATGGAATGGAATGGAATGGAATGGAATGGAATGGAATGGATTGGAATGGAATGGAATATAATGGAATGGAATGGAATCCACCCGAGATTAACAGAGTGGAAAGGAATGGAATGGAATGGAATGGAATGGAATGGAATGGAATGGAATGCAAAGGAGAGGAATGGAATGCGATGGAATGGAATGGAATGGAATGGAATGGAATGGAATGGAATGGAATGGAATGGAACCAACCCGAATAGAACGGAACAGAATGGAATGGAACGGAATGGAATGGTATGGAATGGAATGGAATGGAATGGAATGGAATGGAATGGAATGGAAAGGAATCGAATGGAGTGGAATGGAATGGAATGGAATGTTATCAACCAGAGTGGAGAGAATTGGAATGGAATGGAATGGAATGGAATGGAATGGAATGGAATCAACCCGAGTAGAACGGAACCGAATGGAACAGACTGGAATGGAATAGAATGGAATTGAATCCAACCGAGTAGTATGGAATGGAATGGAATGGAATGGAATGGAACGGAATCAACCAGAGGGGAGAGATATTGAATGGAATGGAATGGAATGGAATGGAATGGAATGGAATGGAATGGAATGGAATGGAGTGGAATGGAATGGAATGCAATGGAATGGAATGGAATGCCATGGAATGCAAAGGAAAGGAATGGAATGGAATGGGATGGAATGGAATGGAATGGAATGGAACGGAGTGGTATGGAAAGGAATCAACCCGATTAGAATGGAATGGAATGGCATGGAAGGGAATGGAATGGTATGAAATGGAATGCAATGGAATGGAATGGAATGGAATGGAATGGAATGGAATGGAATGGAATGGAATGGAATGCAATGGAATGGAATGGAATGGAATGGAATGGAATGGAATGGATACAACCCGAGTAGAATGGAAAGGAATGGAATGGAATGGAATAGAATGGAATGGAATGGAATGGAATGGAATGGAATCAACCCGAGTAGAACGGAATCGAATGGAATGGAATGGAATGGAATGGCATGGAATGGAATGGAATGGAATGGAATGCAATGGAATGGAATGGAATGGAATGGAATGGAATGGAATGGAATGGAATGCATACAACACTAGTAGAACGGAAAGGAATGGAATGGAATGGAACAGAATGAAATGGAATGGAATGGAATGGAATCAACCCGAGTAGGACAGAATGGAATAGAATGGAATGGAATGGAATGGAATGGAATGGAATGGAATGGAATGGAATGGTTTGTAATGCAATGCAATGGTATGGAATAGAATGGAATGGAATCTACCTGAGAAGAACGGAATGGAATGCAGTGGAATGGAATGGAATGGAATGTAATGGAATGGAATGGAATGGAATGGAATGGAATGGAATGGATTGGAATCATTCCGAGTGTAATGGAATGGAATGGAATGGAATGGAATCTACCCGAGTAGAACGGAATGGAATGGAATGGAATGGAATCAACCCGAGAAGAAAGCAATGGAATGGAATGGAATGGAATGGAATGGAATGGAATGGAATGGAATGGAATGGAATGGAATGGAATGGAATGGAATGGAATGGAATCAACACAAGTAGAATGGAATGGAATAGAATGGAATGGAATGGAGTGGAATGCAATAGAATGGAATGGAATGGAATGGAATGGAATGGAAAGGAATGGAATGGAATGGAATATAATGGAATGGAATGGAATACACCCGAGAGGAACAGAGTTGAAAGGAATATAATGCAATGGAATGGAATATAATGGAATGGAATGGAATCCACCCGGGAGGAACAGATTGGAAAGAAATGGAATGGAATGGAATGGAATGGAATGGAATGCAAAGGAGAGGAATGGAATGGAATGGAATGGAATGGAATGGAATGGAATGGAATGGAATTGAAAGGAATGGTATGGAACCAACCCGATTAGAACAGAACAGAATGGAATGGATCGGAATGGAATGGTATGGAATGGAATGGAATGGAATGGAATGGATTCAACACGAGTAGAACGGAAAATAAAGGAATGGAATGGAATGGAATGGAATGGAATGGAATGGAATGCAATGGATGGAATGGAATGGAATCAACCCGAGTAGAAAGGAATGGAATGGAATGGAATGGAATGGAAAGGAATGGAATGGAATGGAATGGAATGGAATGGAATGGAATGGAATGGAATGGAATGGAATGGAATGGAATGCAAAGCAATGGAATGGAATGGATTGAAATGCAAAGCAATGGAATGGAATGGAATGGAATGGAATGGAATGGAATGTACCCGTGTAGAACCGAATGGAAAGGAATGGAATGGAATGGAAATGGAATGGAATCAACTTGAGAAGAAAGGAATGGAAAGGAATGGAATGGAATGGAATGGAATGGAAAGGAATGGAATGGAATGGAATGGAATGGAATGGAATGGAATGGAATGGAATGGAATGGAATGCACTGGTATGGAATTGAATGCAATGGAATGGAAAGGAATGGAATGGAATGGAATGTATTCAACACGAGTTGAACGGAAAGGAATGGAATGGAATGCAATGCAATGGAATGGAATGGAATGGAATGCAATGGAATGGAATGGAATGGAATCAACCCGAGTAGAATGGAATGGAATGGAATGGAATGGAATGGAATGGAATGGAATGGAATGCAGTGCAATGGAATGGAATGGAATGGAATGGTATGGAATGCAATGCAATGGAATGGAATGGAATGGAATGGAATGGAATCTACCCGAGTAGAATGGAATGGAATGGAATGGAATGGAATCAACCCGAGAAGAAAGGAATGGAATGGAATGGAATGGAATGGAATGGAATGGAATGGAATGGAATGGAATGGAATGGAATAGAATGGAATTGAATCAACCCGAGAAGAATGGAACGGAATGGAACGGAATGGAACGGAAGGGAACGGAACAGAATGGAATTGAATCAAGCAGAGAAGAACGGAACGGAACAGAAGGGAATGGAACGCAACGGATTGGAATTGAATGGAATTGAATCAACACGGGTAGAAGGGAATGAAATGGAATTGAATGGAAAGGAAAGGAATGGAATGGAATGGAAAGGAATGGAATGGAATGGAATGGAATGGAATGGAATGGAATGGAATGGAATGGAATAGAATGGAAAGGAATTGAATCAAACAGAGTAGAACGGAACCGAATGGAACGGAATGGAATGGAATAGAATGGAATTCAATCCACCCGATTAGAATGGAATGGAAAGGAATGGAATGGAATGGAATGGAATGGAATGGAATGGAATGGAATGGAATGGAATGGAATGGAATCTACCCGAGTAGAGCGGAATGGAATGGAATAAAATGGAAAGGAATGGAATGGAATGGAATGGAATGGAATGGGCTGGAATGAAATCAACCCGAGTAGAGCGGAACAAAATGGAACGGACTGGAATGGAATAGAATGGAATTGAATCCAACCGAGTGGTATGGAATGGAATGGAATGGAATGGAATGGAACGGAATCAACCAGAGGGGAGAGATATTGAATGGAATGGAATGGAATGGAATGGAATGGAATGGAATGGAATGGAATGCAATTTAATGGAATGGAATGCCATGGAATGCAAAGGAAAGGAATGGAATGGAATGGGATGGAATGGAATGGAATGGAATGGAACGGAGTGGTATGGAAAGGAATCAACCCGATTAGAATGGAATGGAATGGCATGGAAGGGAATGGAACGGTATGAAATGGAATGCAATGGAATGGAATGGAATGGAATGGAATGGAATGGAATGGAATGGAATGGAATGGAATGGAATGGAATCCAATGGAATGGAATGGAATGGAATGGAATGGAATGGAATGGAATGGAATGGATACAACACGAGTAGAATGGAAAGGAATGGAATGGAATGGAATAGAATGGAATGCATACAACACTAGTAGAACGGAAAGCAATGGAATGGAATGGAACAGAATGGAATGGAATGGAATGGAATGGAATCAACCCGAGTAGGACAGAATGGAATGGAATGGAATGGAATGGAATGTAATGGAATGGAATGGTTTGTAATGCAATGCAATGGAATGGAATAGAATGGAATGGAATCTACCTGAGAAGAACGGAATGGAATGCAATGGAAGGGAATGGAATGGAATGGAATGGAATGGAATGGAATGGAATGGAATGGAATGGAATGGAATCATCCCGAGTGTAATGGAATGGAATGGAATGGAATGGAGTGGAATGGAATGGAATGGAATGGTATGGAATACAATGCAATTTAATGGAATGGAATTGAAGGGAATGGGATGGAATGGAATGGAATGGGATGGAATGGAGTGGAATGGAATCAACCAGGTTAGCACGGAATGAAATAGAATGGAATGGAATGGAATGGAATGCAAAGGAATGGAATGGAAAGAATGGAATCAACCAGAGTAGAACAGAATGGAAAGGAACGGAATGGAATGAAATGGAATGGAGTGGAATGGAATCAACCAGGGTAGCACGGAATGAAATAGAATGGAATGGAATGGAATGGAATGGAATGGAATGGAATGGAATGGAATGCAAAGGAATGGAATGGAATGGAATGTATTCAACACGAGTAGAATGGAAAGGAATGGAATGGAATGCAATGGAATGGAATTGAATGGAATAGAATGGAATGGAATCAACCTGAGTAGAACGGAATGGAATGGAATGCAATGGAATGGAATGGAATGGAATGGAATGGAATGGAATGGAATGGTATGGAATGGAAAGGAGTGGTATGGAAAGGAATGGAATGGAATGCAATGCAATGGAATGGAATGGAATGGAATGGAATGGGATGGAATGGGATGGAATGGAATGGAATGGGATGGAATGGGATGGAATGGAATGGAATGGAATGGAATGGAATTTAATGGAATGGAATGGAATCAACCAGAGTAGAACGGAATGGAATGGAACGGAATGGAATGGAATGGATTGGAGTGGAATGGAATCAAACCGTGTAGAACGGAATGGGATAGAATGGAATGTAATGGAATGGAATGCAATGGAATATAATGGAATCAACCAGGGTAGAACGGAATGAAATAGAATGGAATGGAATGGAACGGAATGCAAAGCAATGAAATGGAATGGAGTGGAATGTATTCAACACGAGTAGAACGGAAAGGAATGGAATGGAATGCAATGGAATGGAATGGAATGGAGTCAACTCGAGTAGAACGGAATGGAATGGAATGGAATGGAATGGAATGGAATGGAATGGAATGGAATGGAATGGAATGGAGTGGAATGGAATGGAATGCAATGGTATGGAATGGAATCAACCCGAGTAGAACGGAATAGAATGGAACGGAGTGGAAGGGAATGGATTGGAATGAAATCAACCAGAGAGGAATGGAATGGAATGGAATGGAATTGAACGGAAGGGAACGAAAGAGAATGGAAAGGAATGGAACGGAACGGAATGGAATGGAATGGAATCAACCAGAGTAGAAAGGAATGGAATGTAAAGGAATGGAATGGAATGGAAAGGAATGGAATGGAATGGAATGGAATGGAATGGAATGGAATGGAATGGGATGGGATTGAATGGGATGGGATGGAATGGAATGGAATGGAATGGAATGGAATGGAATGGAATGGAATGGATTGGAATCAACCTGCGTAGAATGGCATGGAATGGAAAGGAACGGAACGGAATGGAATGGAGTGGAATGGAATGGAATAGAATGGAATGGAATGGAATGGCACGGAATGCAATGGAATGGAATGGAACGGAATTGCATGTAATGGAATGGAATGGGATGGAATTGATTGGAATCAACCTGCGAAAAATGGAATGGAAAGGAACGGAACGGAACGGAACGGAATGGAGTGGAATGGAATGGAATGGAATGGAATGGAATGGAATGGAATGGAATCAACCCGAGTAGTACGGAATAGAATGTATTGGAGAGGAAGGGAATGGAATGGAATGGAATCCACCAGAGTGGAATGGAATTGAATGGGATGAAATGGAATCAACCCGAGAAGAACGGAATGAAATGGAATGCAATGGAATGGAATGGAATGGAAAAGAATGAAATGGAATGGAATGGAATGGAATGGAATGGAATGGAATGGAATGGAATAGAATGGCACGGAATGCAATGGAATGGAATGGAATGGAATGGAATGGCATGGAATGGAATGGAATGGAATGGACTAGAATGGAATGGAATGGAATGCATTGGAATCAACCTGCGTAGAATGGAATGGCATGGAACAGAACTGAACGGAATGGAATGGAGTGGAGTGGAATGGAATGGAATTGAATGGAATGGAATGGAATGGAATCAACCCGAGTAGAACGGAATAGAATGGAATGGAGTGGAAGGGAATGGAATGGAATGGAATCAACCCCTGGGGAATTGAATGGAATGGAATGGAATTGAACGTAAAGGAACGGAACAGAATGGAAAGGAATGCAATGGAATCAACCAGAGAAGAAAGGCGTGGAATGGAATGGAATGGAATGGAATGCAATGGAAAGGAATGGAATGGAATGGAATGGAATGGAATGGAAGGGAATGGAATGGAATGTTATCAACCAGAGTGCATAGAATTGGAATGGAATGGAATGGAATGGAATGGAATGGAATGGAATGGAATGGAATGGAATGGAATGGAATGCAATCAACCCGAGAAGAACGGAACCGAATGGAACGGACAGGAACGGAATAGAATGGAATTGAATCCACCTGAGAAGAAAGGAATGGAATGGAATGGAATGGAATGGAATGGAATGGAATGGAATGGAAAGGAATGGAATGGAATGGAATGCAATGGAAAGGAAAGGAAAGGAATGGAATGGAATGGAATGGAATGGAATGGAATGGAATGGAATGGAATGGAATGCAATTTAATGGAATGGAAACAACCCGAGTAAAACGGAATGGAATAGAATGGAATAGAATGGAATGGATTTCAATGGAATTGAATGTAACGGAATGGAATGCAATGGAAAGGAAAGGAAAGGAATGGAGTGGAATGGAATGGAATGGAATGGGATGGAATGCAGCGGAATTGAATGGAACGGAATGGAATGGAATCAAGCAGAGTGGAATGGAATGGAATGGAATGGAATGGAATGGAATGGAATGGAATGCAATGGAATGGAATGGAATGGAATTGAATAGAATGGCACGGAATGCAATGGAATGGAATGGGATGGAATGGAATGGAATGGAATGGATTGGAATCAACCTGCGTAGAATGGAATGTAACGGAACAGAGCTGAACGGAATGGAATGGAGTGGAGTGGAATGGAATGGAACGGAATGGAATGGAATGGAATGGAATGGAAGGGAATCAACCCGAGTAGAACGGAATAGAAAGGAATGGAGTGGAAGGGAATGGAATGGAGTGGAATCAACCCCAGAGGAATGTAATGGAATGGAATGGAATTGAACGGAACGGAATGGAACAGAAAGGAAAGGAATGCAACGGAACGGAATGGAATGGAATGGTATCAACCCGAGAAGAACGGCGTGGAATGGAATGGAATGGAATGGAATGGAAAGGAATGGAATGGAATGGAATGGAATGTTATCAACCAGAGTGGAGAGAACTGTAATGGAATGGAATGGAATGGAATGGAATGGAATGGAATGGAATGGAATGGAATGGAATCAACCCGAGTAGAACGGAACCGAACGGAACGGAATGGTAAGGAATAGAGTGGAATTGAATCTACTCGAGTAGAATGGAATGGAATGGAATGGAATGGAATGCAATGGAATGGAATGGAACGGAATCAACCAGAGTGGAGAGAAATTGAATGGAATGGAATGGAATGGAATGGAATGGAATGGAATGGAATGGAATGGAATGGAATGGAATGGAATGGAATGGAATGGAATGCCATGGAATGCAAAGGGAAAGAATGGAATGGAATGGGATGGAATGGAATGGAATTGAATGGAAAGGTATGGAATGGAATCAATCCGATTAGAATGGAACGGAATGGAATGGAAGGGAATGGAATGGTAAGAAATGGATTGGAATGGAATGCAATGGAATGGAATGGAATGGAATGGAATGGAATGGAGTGGATTCAACACGAGTAGAACGGAAAGGAATGGAATGGAATGAAACAGAATGGAATGGAATGGAATGGAATGGAATCAACCCGAATAGAACGGAATGGAATGGAATGGAATGGAATGGTATCAACACAAGTAGAATGGAATGGAATAGAATGGAATGGAATGGAATGGAATGCAATGGAATGGAATGGAATGGAATGGAATGGAATGGAATGGATTGGAATATAATGGCATGCAGTGGAATACACCCGAGAGGAACAGAGTGGAAAGGAATGGAATGGAATGTAATGGAATGGAATGGAATGGAATGGAATGGAATGGAATATAATGGAATGGAATCCAAACGAGATTAACAGAGTGAAAAGGAATGGAATGGAATGGAATGGAATGGAATGGAATGGAATGGAATGGAATGGAAGGGAATGGAATGGCATGGAATGCATAGGAGAGGAATGGAATGCGATGGAATGGAATGGAATGGAATGGAATGGAATGGAATGGAATGGAATGGAATTGAATGGAATGGAATGGAACCAACCCGAATAGAACGGAACAGAATGGAATGGAACGGAATGGAATGGTATGGAATGGAATGGAACGGAATGGAGTGGAATGTAATGGATTCAACACGAGTAGAACGGAAAGGAAAGGAATGGAATGGAATGGAATGGAATGGAATGGAATGGAATGGAATGGAATGGAATGCAATGCAACGGAATGGAATGGAATGGAATGGAATGGAATGGAATGGAATGCAATGGAATGGAATGGAATGGAATGGAATGGAATGGAATGGAATGGAATGGAATGGAATGTACCCGTGTAGAACGGAATGGAATGGAATGGAATGGAATGGAATGGAATGGAATGGAATGGAATTGGAATGGAATCAACCTGAGAAGAATGGAATGGAAAGGAATGGAATGGAAAGGAATGGAATGGAAAGAAATGTAATGGAATGGAATGGAATGGTATGGAATGGAATGGAAAGGAATGGAATGGAATGCACTTTTATGGAATTGAATGCAATGGAATGGAATGTAACGGAATGGAATCTACGCGAGAAGAACGGAATGGAATGGAATGGAATGAAATGGTATGGAATGGAATGGAATGGAATGGTATGGAAAGGAATGGAATGGAATGGAATGGAATGGAATGGAATGGAATGGAATGGAGTGGAATGGAATCAAACCGAGTAGAATGGAATGGGATAGAATGGAATGTAATGGAATGGAATGGAATGGAATATAATGGAATCAACCAGGGTAGAACGGAATGAAATAGAATGGAATGGAATGGATTGGAATGCAATGGAATGGAATGGAATGGAATGGAATGCAATGCAATGGAATCGAATGGAATGGAATGGAATGGAATGTACCCGTGTAGAACGGAATGGAAAGGAATGGAATGGAATGGAATGGAAATGGAATGGAATCAACCTGAGAAGAAAGGAATGGAAAGGAATGGAATGGAATGCAATGGAATGGAATGGAATGGAATGGAATGGAATGCAATGGAATGGAATGGAATGGATTCAACACGAGTAGAACGGAAAGGAATAGAATGGAATGAAATAGAATGGAATGGAATGGAATGGAAAGGAATGGAATGGAATGGAATGGAATGGAATGGAATGGAATAGAATGGAATTGAATCAACCCGAGTAGAATGGAACGGAATGGAACAGAATGGAACGGAAGGGAACGGAACAGAATGGAATTGAATCAAGCAGAGGAGAACGGAACGGAACAGAAGGGGATGGAACGCAACGGATTGGAATTGAATGGAATTGAATCAACACGAATAGAAGGGAATGGAATGGAATTGAATGGAAAGGAAAGGCATGGAGTGGAATGGAATGGAATGGAATGGAATGGAATGGAATGGAACGGAATGGAATGGGATGGAATGGAATGGAATGGAAAGGAATAGAATGGAAAGGAATTGAATCAACCCGAGTAGAACGGAACCGAATGGAACGGAATGGAACGGAATAGAATGGAATTCAATCCACCCGAGTAGACTGGAATGAAAAGGAATGGAATGGAATGGAAAGGAATGGAATGGAATGGAATGGAATCTACCCAAGTAGAGCGGAATGGAATGGAATAGAATGGAAAGGAATGGAATGGAATGGAATGGAATGGAATGGAATGGAATCAACCCGAGTCGAAAGGAAAGGAACGGAATTGAATGGAATGGAATGGAATGGAATGGAATGGAATGCCATGGAGTGGAATGCCATGGAATTCAAAGGGAAAGAATGGAATGGAATGGGATGGAATGGAATGGAATGGTATGGAATTGTATGGAATGGAATCAATCCGATTAGAATGGAACAGAATGGAATGGAAGGGAATGGAATGGTAAGAAATGGAATGGAATGGAAAGCAATGGAATGGAATGGAATGGAATGGAATGGAATGGAATGGAATGGAATGGAATGGATTGGAATGGATTCAACACGAGTAGAACGGAAAGGAATGGAATGGAGTGAAATAGAATGGAATGGAATGGAATGGAATGGAATCAACCCGAGTAGAACGGAATGGAATGGAATGGAATAGAATGGTATCAACACAAGTAGAATGGAATGGAATAGAATGGAATGGAATGGAATGGAATGCAATGGAATGAAATGGAATGCAATGGAATGAAATGGAATGCAATGGAATGGAATGGAATGGAATGGAATGGAAAGGAATATAATGGAATGCAGTGGAATACACCCGAGAGGAACAGAGTGGAAAGGAATGGAATGGAATGGAATGGAATGGAATGGAATGGAATGGAATGGAATGGAATGG
Organism: Gorilla gorilla gorilla; assembly: GCF_029281585.2. Lineage (NCBI taxonomy): Eukaryota > Metazoa > Chordata > Mammalia > Primates > Hominidae > Gorilla > Gorilla gorilla. The sequence continues at coordinate 68,216,828 of NC_073228.2, forward strand.
AATGGATTGGAATGGAAAGGAATATAATGGAATGGAATGGAATCCACCCGAGATTAACAGAGTGGAAAGGAATGGAATGGAATGGAATGGAATGGAATGGAATGGAATGGAATGGAATGGAAAGCAAAGGAGAGGAATGGAATGCGATGGAATGGAATGGAATGGAATGGAATGGAATGGAATGGAATGGAATGGAATGGAACCAACCAGAATAGAACGGAACAGAATGGAATGGAACGGAATGGAATGGTATGGAATGGAATGGAATGGAATGGAATGGAATGGAATGGAATGGAAGGGAATGGATTCAACACGAGTAGAACGGAAAGGATTGGAATGGAATGGAATGGAATGGAATGGAATGGAATGGAATGGAATGAAATGGAATGGAATGGAATGGAATGGAATGGAATGGAATGGAATGGAATGTACACGTGTAGAACGGAATGGAATGGAATGGAGTGGAATGGAATGGAATGGAATGGAATGGAATGGAATGGAATTGGAATGGAATCAACCAGAGAAGGAAGGAATGGAAAGGAATGGAATGGAAAGGAATGGAATGGAATGGAATGGAATTGGAATGGAATCAACCCGAGAAGAAAGGAATGGAAAGGAATGGAATGGAATGGAATGGATTGGAATGGAATTCAATGGAATGGAATGGAATGCCATGGAATGCAAAGGAAAGGAATGGAATGGAACGGGATGGAATGGAATGGAATGGAATGGAACGGAGTGGTATGGAAAGGAATCAACCCGATTAGAATGGAATGGAATGGCATGGAAGGGAATGGAATGGTATGAAATGGAATGCAATGGAATGGAATGGAATGGAATGGAATGGACACAACACGAGTAGAACGGAAAGGAATGGAATGGAATGGAATAGAATGGAATGGAATGGAATGGAATGGAATCAACCCGAGTAGAACGGAATGGAATGGAATGGAATGGAATGGAATGGAATGGAATGGAATGGAACGGAACGGAACGGAATGGAATGGAATGGAATGGAATGGAATGGAATGGAATGGAATGGAATGGAATGGAATGGACACAACACGAGTAGAGCGGAAAGGAATGGAATGGAATGGAATAGAATGGAATGGAATGGAATGGAATGGAATCAACCCGAGTAGAACGGAATGGAATGGAATGGAATGGAATGGAATGGAATGGAATGGAATGGAATGGAATGGAATGGAATGGAATGCAATGGAATGGAAAGGAATGGAATGGAATGGAATGGAATGGAATGGAATGGAATGGAATGCATACAACACTAGTAGAACGGAAAGCAATGGAATGGAATGGAACAGAATGGAATGGAATGGAATGGAATGGAATCAACCCGAGTAGAACGGAATGGAATGGAATGGAATGGAATGGGATGGAATGGAATGGTTTGTAATGCAATGCAATGGAATGGAATAGAATGGAATGGAATCTACCTGAGAAGAACGGAATGGAATGCAATGGAATGGAATGGAATGGAATGGAATGGAATGGAATGGAATGGAATCATCCCGAATGTAATGGAATGGAATGGAATGGAATGGAATGGAGTGGAATGGAATGGAATGGAATGGTATGGAATACAATGCAATTTAATGGAATGGAATGGAATGGTATGGAATACAATGCAATTTAATGGAATGGAATGGAATGGTATGGAATACAATGCAATTTAATGGAATGGAATGGAATGGGATGGAATGGAATGGAAAGGAATGGAATGGAATGGAATGGAATGGAATGGAAAGGAATGGAATCAACCAGAGTAGAATGGAATGGAAAGGAACGGAATGGAATGTAATGGAATGGAGTGGAATGGAATCAACCAGGGTAGCACGGAATGAAATAGAATGGAATGGAATGGAATGGAATGCAAAGGAATGGAATGGAAAGAATGGAATCAACCAGAGTAGAACGGAATGGAAAGGAACGGAATGGAATGGAATGGAATGGAGTGGAATGGAATCAACCAGAGTAGCACGGAATGAAATAGAATGGAATGGAATGGAATTGAATGGAATGGAATGGAATGGAATGGCATGCAAAGGAATGGAATGGAATGGAATGGAATGGAATGTATTCAACACGAGTAGAACGGAAAGGAATGGAATGGAATGCAATGGAATGGAATTGAATGGAATAGAATGGAATGGAATCAACCCGAGTAGAACGGAATGGAATGGAATGCAATGGAATGGAATTGAATGGAATAGAATGGAATGGAATCAACCTGAGAAGAAAGGAATGGAAAGGAATGGAATGGAATGGAATGGAATGGAAAGGAATGGAATGCAATGGAATGGAATGGAATGGAATGGAATGGAATGGAATGGAATGGAATGCACTGGTATGGAATTGAATGCAATGGAATGGAAAGGAATGGAATGGAATGGAATGTATTCAACACGATTTGAACGGAAAGGAATGGAATGGAATGCAATGGAATGGAATGGAATGGAATGGAATGCAATGGAATGGAATGGAATGGAATCAACCCGAGTAGAATGGAATAGAATGGAATGGAATGGAATGGAATGGAATGCAATGCAATGCAATGGAATGGCATGGAATGGAATGGTATGGAATGCAATGCAATGGAATGGAATGGAATGGAATCTACCCGAGTAGAAAGGAATGGAATGGAATGGAATGGAATCAACCCGAGAAGAAAGGAATGGAATCGAATGGAATGGAATGGAATGGAATGGAATGGAATGGAATGGAATGGAATAGAATGGAATTGAATCAACACGAGAAAATGAAACGGAACGGAACGGAATGGAACGGAAGGGAACGGAACAGAATGGAATTGAATCAAGCAGAGAAGAACGGAACGGAACAGAAGGGAATGGAACGCAACGGATTGGAATTGAATGGAATTGAATCAACACGAGTAGAAGGGAATGGAATGGAATTGAATGGAAAGGAAAGGAATGGAATGGAATGGAATGGAATGGAACGGAATGGAATGGAATGGAATGGAATGGAATGGAATGGAATGGAATAGAATGGAAAGGAATTGAATAAACCCGAGTAGAACGGAACCGAATGGAACAGAATGGAACGGAATAGAATGGAATTCAATCCACCCGAGTAGAATGCAATGGAAAGGAATGGAATGGAATGGAATGGAATGGAATGGAATGGAATGGAATGGAATGGAATGGAATGGAATGGAATGGAATGGAAACAACCCGAGTAGAAAGGAATAGAACGGAATGGAATGGAATGGAATGGAATGGAACGCAATGGAATGGAATGTAATGGAAAGGAATGCAATGGAAAGGAAAGGAAAGGAATGGAATGGAATGGAATGGAGTGGAATGGAATGGAATGCAATTTAATGGAATGGAAACAACCCGAGTAAAACGGAATGGAATAGAATGGAATAGAATGAAATGGAATTCAATGGAATTGAATGTAACGGAATGGAATGCAATGGAAAGGAAAGGAAAGGAATGGAGTGGAATGGAATGGAATGGAATGGGATGGAATGCAGCGGAATTGAATGGAACGGAATGGAATGGAATCAACCAGAGTGGAATGGAATGGAAAGGAATGGAATTGAATAGAATGGCACGGAATGCAATGGAATGGAATGGAATGGAATGGGATGGAATGGAATGGAATGGAACGGAATGGATTGGAATCAACCTGCGTAGAATGGAATGTAATGGAACAGAGCTGAACGGAATGGAATGGAGTGGAGTGGAATGGAATGGAACGGAATGGAATGGAATGGAGTGGAATGGAATGGAATCAACCCGAGTAGAACGGAATAGAATGGAATGGAGAGGAAGGGAATGGAATGGAGTGGAATCAACCCCAGAGGAATGTAATGGAATGGAATGGAATGGAACGGAACGGAATGGAACAGAATGGAAAGGAATGCAACGGAACGGAATGGAATGGAATGGTATCAACCCGAGAAGAACGGCGTGGAATGGAATGGAAAGGAATGGAATGGAAAGGAATGGAATGGAATGGAATGGAATGTTATCAACCAGAGTGGAGAGAATTGTAATGGAATGGAATGGAATGGAATGGAATGGAATGGAATCAACCCGAGTAGAACGGAACCGAACGGAACGGAATGCAAAGGAATAGAGTGGAATTGAATCCACCCGAGTAGAATGGAATGGAATGGAATGGAATGGAATGGAATGGAACGGAATCAACCAGAGTGGAGAGAAATTGAATGGAATGGAATGGAATGGAATGGAATGGAATGGAATGCCATGGAATGCAAAGGGAAAGAATGGAATGGAATGGGATGGAATGGAATGGAATGGTATGGAATGGAATCAATCCGATTAGAAAGGAACGGAATGGAATGGAAGGGAATGGAATGGTATGAAATGGATTGGAATGGAATGCAATGGAATGGAATGGAATGGAATGGAATGGAATGGAACGGAATCAACCAGAGTGGAGAGAAATTGAATGGAATGGAATGGAATGGAATGGAATGGAATGGAATGCCATGGAATGCAAAGGGAAAGAATGGAATGGAATGGGATGGAATGGAATGGAATGGTATGGAATGGAATCAATCCGATTAGAAAGGAACGGAATGGAATGGAAGGGAATGGAATGGTATGAAATGGATTGGAATGGAATGCAATGGAATGGAATGGAATGGAATGGAATGGAGTGGATTCAACACGAGTAGAACGGAAAGGAATGGAATGGAATGAAATAGAATGGAATGGAATGGAATGGAATGGAATCAACCCGAATAGAACGGAATGGAATGGAATGGAATGGAATGGTATCAACACAAGTAGAATGGAATGGAATAGAATGGAATGGAATGGAATGGAATGCAATGGAATGGAATGGAATGGAATGGAATGGAATGGAATGGAATGGATTGGAATATAATGGAATGCAGTGGAATACACCCGAGAGGAACAGAGTGGAAAGGAATGGAATGGAATGTAGTGGAATGGAATGGAATGGAATGGAATGGAATATAATGGAATGGAATGGAATCCAAACGAGATTAACAGAGTGAAAAGGAATGGAATGGAATGGAATGGAATGGAATGGCATGGAATGCAAAGGAGAGGAATGGAATGCGATGGAATGGAATGGAATGGAATGGAATGGAATGGAATGGAATGGAATTGAATGGAATGGAATGGATCCAACCCGAATAGAACGGAACAGAATGGGATGGAACGGAATGGAATGGTATGGAATGGAATGGAACGGAATGGAGTGGAATGGAATGGATTCAACACGAGTAGAACGGAAAGGAAAGGAATGGTATGGAATGGAATGGAATGGAATGGAATGGAATGGAAGGGAATGGATTCAACACGAGTAGAACGGAAAGGAATGGAATGGAATGGAATGGAATGGAATGGAATGGAATGGAATGGAATGCAATGGAATGGAATGGAATGGAATGGAATGGAATGGAATGGAATGTACCCATGTAGAACGGAATGGAATGGAATGGAACGGAATGGAATGGAATGGAATGGAATTGGAATGGAATCAACCCGAGAAGGAAGGAATGGAAAGGAATGGAATGGAAAGGAATGGAATGGAATGGAATGGAATTGGAACGGAATCAACCCGAGAAGAAAGGAATGGAAAGGAATGGAATGGAATGGAATGGATTGGAATGGAATGCAATGGAATGGAATGGAATGCCATGGAATGCAAAGGAAAGGAATGGAATGGAATGGAATGGAATGGAATGGAATGGAATGCCATGGAATGGAATGCCATGGAATGCAAAGGGAAAGAATGGAATGGAATGGGATGGAATGGAATGGAATGGTATGGAATTGTATGCAATGGAATCAATCCGATTAGAATGGAACGGAATGGAATGGAAGGGAATGGAATGGTAAGAAATGGAATGGAATGGAATGCAATGGAATGGAATGGAATGGAATGGAATGGAATGGAATGGAATGGAATGGAATGGAATGGAAGGGAATGGAATGGATTCAACACGAGTAGAACGGAAAGGAATGGAATGGAGTGAAATAGAATGGAATGGAATGGAATGGAATGGAATCAACCCGAGTAGAACGGAATGGAATGGAATGGAATAGAATGGTATCAACACAAGTAGAATGGAATGGAATAGAATGAAATGGAATGGAATGGAATGCAATGGAATGAAATGGAATGCAATGGAATGGAATGGAATGGAATGGAATGGAATGGAATGGAATGGAATGGATTAGAATGGAATGGAATATAATGGAATGGAATGGAATCCACCCGAGATTAACAGAGTGGAAAGGAATGGAATGGAATGGAATGGAATGGAATGGAATGGAATGGAATGGAATGCAAAGGAGAGGAATGGAATGCGATGGAATGGAATGGAATGGAATGGAATCTACCCGAGTAGAGCGGAATGTAATGGAATAGAATGGAAAGGAATGGAATGGAATGGAATGGAATGGAATGGAATGGAATGGAATGGAAACAACCCGAGTAGAAAGGAATGGAACGGAATGGAATGGAAGTGAATGGAATGGAATGCAATGGAATGGAATGGAATGGAAAGGAATGCAATGGAAAGGAAAGGAAAGGAATGGAATGGAATGGAATGGAATGGAATGCAATTTAATGGTATGGAAACAACCCGAGTAAAACGGAATGGAATAGAATGGAATAGAATGTAATGGAATTCAATGGCATTGAATGTAACGGAATGGAATGCATTGGAAAGGAAAGGAAAGGAATGGAGTGGAATGGAATGGAATGGAATGGGATGGAATGCAGCGGAATTGAATGGAACGGAATGGAATGGAATCAACCAGAGTGGAATGGAATGGAATGGAATGGAATTGAATAGAATGGCACGGAATGAAATGGAATGGAATGGAATGGAATGGGATGGAATGGAATGGAATGGAACGGAATGGATTGGAATCAACCTGCGTAGAATGGAATGTAATGGAACAGAGCTGAACGGAATGGAATGGAGTGGAGTGGAATGGAATGGAACGGAATGGAATGGAATGGAGTGGAATGGAATGGAATGGAATGGAATCAACCCGAGTAGAACGGAATAGAATGGAATGGAGAGGAAGGGAATGGAATGGAGTGGAATCAACCCCAGAGGAATGTAATGGAATGGAATGGAATGGAACGGAACGGAATGGAACAGAATGGAAAGGAATGCAACGGAACGGAATGGAATGGAATGGTATCAACCCGAGAAGAACGGCGTGGAATGGAATGGAAAGGAATGGAATGGAAAGGAATGGAATGGAATGGAATGGAATGTTATCAACCAGAGTGAAGAGAATTGTAATGGAATGGAATGGAATGGAATGGAATGGAATGGAATCAACCCGAGTAGAACGGAACCGAACGGAACGGAATGCAAATGAATAGAGTGGAATTGAATCCACCCGAGTAGAATGGAATGGAATGGAATGGAATGGAATGGAATGGAACGGAATCAACCAGAGTGGAGAGAAATTGAATGGAATGGAATGGAATGGAATGGAATGGAATGGAATGCCATGGAATGCAAAGGGAAAGAATGGAATGGAATGGGATGGAATGGAATGGAATGGTATGGAATGGAATCAATCCGATTAGAAAGGAACGGAATGGAATGGAAGGGAATGGAATGGTATGAAATGGATTGGAATGGAATGCAATGGAATGGAATGGAATGGAATGGAATGGAATGGAACGGAATCAACCAGAGTGGAGAGAAATTGAATGGAATGGAATGGAATGGAATGGAATGGAATGGAATGCCATGGAATGCAAAGGGAAAGAATGGAATGGAATGGGATGGAATGGAATGGAATGGTATGGAATGGAATCAATCCGATTAGAAAGGAACGGAATGGAATGGAAGGGAATGGAATGGTATGAAATGGATTGGAATGGAATGCAATGGAATGGAATGGAATGGAATGGAATGGAGTGGATTCAACACGAGTAGAACGGAAAGGAATGGAATGGAATGAAATAGAATGGAATGGAATGGAATGGAATGGAATCAACCCGAATAGAACGGAATGGAATGGAATGGAATGGAATGGTATCAACACAAGTACAATGGAATGGAATAGAATGGAATGGAATGGAATGGAATGCAATGGAATGGAATGGAATGGAATGGAATGGAATGGAATGGAATGGATTGGAATATAATGGAATGCAGTGGAATACACCCGAGAGGAACAGAGTGGAAAGGAATGGAATGGAATGTAGTGGAATGGAATGGAATGGAATGGAATGGAATATAATGGAATGGAATGGAATCCAAACGAGATTAACAGAGTGAAAAGGAATGGAATGGAATGGAATGGAATGGAATGGCATGGAATGCAAAGGAGAGGAATGGAATGCGATGGAATGGAATGGAATGGAATGGAATGGAATGGAATGGAATTGAATGGAATGGAATGGATCCAACCCGAATAGAACGGAACAGAATGGGATGGAACGGAATGGAATGGTATGGAATGGAATGGAACGGAATGGAGTGGAATGGAATGGATTCAACACGAGTAGAACGGAAAGGAAAGGAATGGTATGGAATGGAATGGAATGGAATGGAAGGGAATGGATTCAACACGAGTAGAACGGAAAGGAATGGAATGGAATGGAATGGAATGGAATGGAATGGAATGGAATGGAATGCAATGGAATGGAATGGAATGGAATGGAATGGAATGGAATGGAATGGAATGGAATGGAATGGAATGGAATGGAATGGAATGGAAACAACCCGAGTAGAAAGGAATGGAACGGAATGGAATGGAAGTGAATGGAATGGAATGCAATGGAATGGAATGGAATGGAAAGGAATGCAATGGAAAGGAAAGGAAAGGAATGGAATGGAATGGAATGGAATGGAATGGAATGGAATGGAATGCAATTTAATGGAATGGAAACAACCCGAGTAAAACGGAATGGAATAGAATGGAATAGAATGTAATGGAATTCAATGGCATTGAATGTAACGGAATGGAATGCATTGGAAAGGAAAGGAAAGGAATGGAGTGGAATGGAATGGAATGGAATGGGATGGAATGCAGCGGAATTGAATGGAACGGAATGGAATGGAATCAACCAGAGTGGAATGGAATGGAATGGAATGCAATTGAATAAAATGGCACGGAATGAAATGGAATGGAATGGAATGGAATGGGATGGAATGGAATGGAATGGAACGGAATGGATTGGAATCAACCTGCGTAGAATGGAATGTAATGGAACAGAGCTGAACGGAATGGAATGGAGTGGAGTGGAATGGAATGGAACGGAATGGAATGGAATGGAATGGAATGGAATGGAATGGAATGGAATGGAATGGAATGGAATGGAATGGAATCAACCCGAGTAGAACGGAATAGAATGGAATGGAGTGGAAGGGAATGGAATGGAGTGGAATCAACCCCAGAGGAATGTAATGGAATGGAATGGAATTGAACGGAACGGAATGGAACAGAATGGAAAGGAATGCAACGGAACGGAATGGAATGGAATGGTATCAACCCGAGAAGAACAGCGTGGAATGGAATGGAATGGAATGGAATGGAAAGGAATGGAATGGAATGGAATGGAATGTTATCAACCAGAGTGGAGAGAATTGTAATGGAATGGAATGGAATGGAATGGAATGGAATGGAATGGAATCAACCCGAGTAGAACGGAACCGAACGGAACGGAATGGAAAGGAATAGAGTGGAATTGAATCCACCCGAGTAGAATGGAATGGAATGGAATGGAATGGAATGGAATGGAATGGAATGGAACGCAATCAACCAGAGAGAAGAGAAATTGAATGGAATGGAATGGAATGGAATGGAATGGAATGGAATGGAATGGAATGGAATGGAATGGAATGCAATGGAATGGAATGGAATGCCATGGAATGCAAAGGGAAAGAATGGAGTGGAAAGGAATGGAATGGAATGGAATGGAATGGAATGGTATGGAATGGAATCAATCCGATTAGAATGGAACGGAATGGAATGGAAGGGAATGGAATGGTAAGAAATGGATTGGAATGGAATGCAATGGAATGGAATGGAATGGAATGGAATGGAATGGAATGGAATGGAGTGGATTCAACACGAGTAGAACGGAAAGGAATGGAATGGAATGAAATAGAATGGAATGGAATGGAATGGAATGGAATCAACCCGAATAGAACGGAATGGAATGGAATGGAATGGAATGGTATCAACACAAGTAGAATGGAATGGAATAGAATGGAATGGAATAGAATGGAATGCAATGGAATGGAATGGAATGGAATGGAATGGAATGGAATGGAATGGAATGGAATGGAATGGATTGGAATATAATGGAATGCAGTGGAATACACCCGAGAGGAACAGAGTGGAAAGGAATGGAATGGAATGGAATGGAATGGAATGGAATGGAATGGAATGGAATGGAATGGAATGGAATATAATGGAATGGAATGGAATCCAAACGAGATTAACAGAGTGAAAAGGAATGGAATGGAATGGAATGGCATGGAATGGAATGGAATGGAATGGCATGGAATGCATAGGAGAGGAACGGAATGCGATGGAATGGAATGGAATGGAATGGAATGGAATGGAATGGAATGGAATGAAATTGAATGGAATGGAATGGAACCAACACGAATAGAACGGAACAGAATGGAATGGAACGGAATGGAATGGTATGGAATGGAATGGAACGGAATGGAGTGGAATGGAATGGATTCAACACGAGAAGAACGGAAAGGAAAGGAATGGAATGGCATGGAATGGAATGGAATGGAATGGAATGGAATGCAATGGAATGGAATGGAATGGAATGGAATGGAAAGGAATGGAATGGAATGGAATGGAATGTACCCGTGTAGAAAGGAATGGAATGGAATGGAATTAAATGGAATGGAATGGAATGGAATCAACCCGAGTAGAACGGAATGGAATGGAATGGAGTAAAATAGAATGGAATGGAATGGAATGGAATGGAATCAACCCGAGTAGAACGGAATGGAATGGAATGGAATCAACCTGAGAAGAAAGGAATGGAAAGGAATGGAATGGAAAGGAATGGAATGGAAAGAAATGTAATGGAATGGAATGGAATGGTATGGAATGGAATGGAAAGGAATGGAATGGAATGCACTTATATGGAATTGAATGCAATGGAATGGAATGTAACGGAATGGAATCTACGCGAGTAGAACGGAATGGAATGGAATGGAGTGAAATGGTATGGAAAGGAATGGAATGGAATGGAATGGTATGGAAAGGAATGGAATGGAATGGAATGGAATGGAATGGAGTGGAATGGAATCAAACCGAGTAGAATGGAATGGGATAGAATGGAATGTAATGGAATGGAATGTAATGGAATATAAAGGAATCAACCAGGGTAGAACGGAATGAAATAGAATGGAATGGAATGGAATGGAATGCAATGGAATGGAATGGAATGGAATGGAATGGAATGGAATGGAATGCAATGCAATGGAATCGAATGGAATGGAATGGAATGGAATGTACCCGTGTAGAACGGATTCGAAAGGAATGGAATGGAATGGAATGGAAATGGAATGGAATCAACCTGAGAAGAAAGGAATGGAAAGGAATGGAATGGAATGCAATGGAATGGAATGGAATGGAATGGAATGGAATGGAATGGATTCAACACGAGTAGAACGGAAAGGAATGGAATGGAATGAAATAGAATGGAATGGAATGGAATGGAAAGGAATGGAGTTGAAAGGAATGGAATGGAATGGAATGGAATGGAATTGAATGGAATGGAATAGAATGGAATTGAATCAACCCGAGTAGAATGGAACGGAATGGAACAGAATGGAATGGAAGGGAACGGAACAGAAGGGAATTGAATCAAGCAGAGGAGAACGGAACGGAACAGAAGGGGATGGAACGCAACGGATTGGAATTGAATGGAATTGAATCAACACGAATAGAAGGGAATGGAATGGAATTGAATGGAAAGGAAAGGCATGGAGTGGAATGGAATGGAATGGAATGGAATGGAATGGAATGGAATGGAATGGAACGGAACGGAATGGAATGGGATGGAATGGAATGGAATGGAAAGGAATGGAATGGAAAGGAATTGAATCAACCCGAGTAGAACGGAACCGAATGGAACGGAATGGAACGGAATAGAATGGAATTCAATCCACCCGAGTAGACTGGAATGGAAAGGAATGGAATGGAATGGAAAGGAATGGAGTGGAATGGAATGGAATCTACCCGAGTAGAGCGGAATGGAATGGAATAGAATGGAATGGAATGGAATGGAATGGAATGGAATGGAATGGAATGGAATGCCATGGAATGGAATGCCATGGAATGGAATGCCATGGAATGCAAAGGGAAAGAATGGAATGGAATGGGATGGAATGGAATGGAATGGTATGGAATTGTAAGGAATGGAATCAATCCGATTAGAATGGAACGGAATGGAATGGAAGGGAATGGAATGGTAAGAAATGGAATGGAATGGAATGCAATGGAATGGAATGGAATGGAATGGAATGGAATGGAATGGAATGGAATGGAATGGAATGGAATGGATTGGAATATAATGGAATGCAGTGGAATACACCCGAGAGGAACAGAGTGGAAAGGAATGGAATGGAATGTAGTGGAATGGAATGGAATGGAATGGAATGGAATATAATGGAATGGAATGGAATCCAAACGAGATTAACAGAGTGAAAAGGAATGGAATGGAATGGAATGGAATGGAATGGCATGGAATGCAAAGGAGAGGAATGGAATGCGATGGAATGGAATGGAATGGAATGGAATGGAATGGAATGGAATGGAATTGAATGGAATGGAATGGATCCAACCCGAATAGAACGGAACAGAATGGGATGGAACGGAATGGAATGGTATGGAATGGAATGGAACGGAATGGAGTGGAATGGAATGGATTCAACACGAGTAGAACGGAAAGGAAAGGAATGGTATGGAATGGAATGGAATGGAATGGAATGGAATGGAAGGGAATGGATTCATCACGAGTAGAACGGAAAGGAATGGAATGGAATGGAATGGAATGGAATGGAATGGAATGGAATGGAATGCAATGGAATGGAATGGAATGGAATGGAATGGAATGGAATGGAATGTACCCGTGTAGAACGGAATGGAATGGAATGGAACGGAATGGAATGGAATGGAATGGAATTGGAATGGAATCAACCCGAGAAGGAAGGAATGGAAAGGAATGGAATGGAAAGGAATGGAATGGAAAGGAATGGAATTGGAATGGAATCAACCCGAGAAGAAAGGAATGGAAAGGAATGGAATGGAATGGAATGGATTGGAATGGAATGCAATGGAATGGAATGGAATGCCATGGAATGCAAAGGAAAGGAATGGAATGGAATGGAATGGAATGGAATGGAATGCCATGGAATGGAATGCCATGGAATGCAAAGGGAAAGAATGGAATGGAATGGGATGGAATGGAATGGAATGGTATGGAATTGTATGCTATGGAATCAATCCGATTAGAATGGAACGGAATGGAATGGAAGGGAATGGAATGGTAAGAAATGGAATGGAATGGAATGCAATGGAATGGAATGGAATGGAATGGAATGGAATGGAATGGAATGGAATGGAATGGAAGGGAATGGAATGGATTCAACACGAGTAGAACGGAAAGGAATGGAATGGAGTAAAATAGAATGGAATGGAATGGAATGGAATGGAATCAACCCGAGTAGAACGGAATGGAATGGAATGGAATAGAATGGTATCAACACAAGTAGAATGGAATGGAATAGAATGAAATGGAATGGAATGGAATGCAATGGAATGAAATGGAATGCAATGGAATGGAATGGAATGGAATGGAATGGAATGGAATGGAATGGATTAGAATGGAATGGAATATAATGGAATGGAATGGAATCCACCCGAGATTAACAGAGTGGAAAGGAATGGAATGGAATGGAATGGAATGGAATGGAATGGAATGGAATGGAATGGAATGCAAAGGAGAGGAATGGAATGCGATGGAATGGAATGGAATGGAATGGAATGGAATGGAATGGAATGGAATGGAACCAACCCGAATAGAACGGAACAGAATGGAATGGAACGGAATGGAATGGTATGGAATGGAATGGAATGGAATGGAATGGAATGGAATGGAATGGAATGGAAAGGAATCGAATGGAGTGGAATGGAATGGAATGGAATGTTATCAACCAGAGTGGAGAGAATTGGAATGGAATGGAATGGAATGGAATGGAATGGAATGGAATGGAATGGAATGGAATGGAATGGAATCAACCCGAGTAGAACGGAACCGAATGGAACAGACTGGAATGGAATAGAATGGAATTGAATCCAACCGAGTAGTATGGAATGGAATGGAATGGAATGGAATGGAATGGAATGGAATGGAATGGAGCGGAATCAACCAGAGGGGAGAGATATTGAATGGAATGGAATGGAATGGAATGGAATGGAATGGAATGGAATGGAATGGAATGGAATGGAATGGAATGGAATGGAGTGGAATGGAATGGAATGCAATGGAATGGAATGGAATGCCATGGAATGCAAATTAAAGGAATGGAATGGAATGGGATGGAATGGAATGGAATGGAATGGAACGGAGTGGTATGGAAAGGAATCAACCCGATTAGAATGGAATGGAATGGCATGGAAGGGAATGGAATGGTATGAAATGGAATGCAATGGAATGGAATGGAATGGAATGGAATGGAATGGAATGGAATGCAATGGAATGGAATGGAATGGAATGGAATGGAATGGAATGGAATGGAATGGAATGGATACAACACGAGTAGAATGGAAAGGAATGGAATGGAATGGAATGGAATGGAATGGAATGGAATGCAATGGAATGGAATGGAATGGAATGGAATGGAATGGAATGGAATGCATACAACACTAGTAGAACGGAAAGGAATGGAATGGAATGGAACAGAATGAAATGGAATGGAATGGAATGGAATCAACCCGAGTAGGACAGAATGGAATGGAATGGATTGGAATGGAATGGAATGGAATGGAATGGAATGGTTTGTAATGCAATGCAATGGAATGGAATAGAATGGAATGGAATGGAATCTACCTGAGAAGAACGGAATGGAATGCAGTGGAATGGAATGGAATGGAATGGAATGGAATGGAATGGAATGGAATGGAATCATCCCGAGTGTAATGGAATGGAATGGAATGGAATGGAATGGAATGGAATGGAGTGGAATGGAATGGAATGGAATGGTATGGAATACAATGCAATTTAATGGAATGGAATGGAAGGGAATGGGATGGAATGGAATGGAATGGGATGGAATGGAGTGGAATGAAATCAACCAGGGTAGCACGGAATGAAATAGAATGGAATGGAATGGAATGGAATGCAAAGGAATGGAATGGAAAGAATGGAATCAACCAGAGTAGAACGGAATGGAAAGGAACGGAATGGAATGAAATGGAATGGAGTGGAATGGAATCAACCAGGGTAGCACGGAATGAAATAGAATTGAATGGAATGGAATGGAATGGAATGGAATGCAAAGGAATGGAATGGAATGGAATGGAATGGAATGGAATGTATTCAACACGAGTAGAACGGAAAGGAATGGAATGGAATGCAATGGAATGGAATTGAATGGAATAGAATGGAATGGAATCAACCTGAGTAGAACGGAATGGAATCGAATGCAATGGAATGGAATTTAATGGAATAGAATGGAATGGAATCAACCCGAGTAGAACGGAATGGAATGGAATGGAATGGAATGGAATGGAATGGAATGGAATGGAATGGAATGGAATGGAATGGTATGGAATGGAAAGGAGTGGTATGGAATGGAATGGAATGGAATGCAATGCAATGGAATGGAATGGAATGGAATTGAATGGGATGGAATGGAATGGAATGGAATGGAATGGAATGGAATTTTATGGAATGGAGTGGAATCAACCAGAGTAGAACGGAATGGAATGGAACGGAATGGAATGGAATGGAGTGGAGTGGAATGGAATCAAACCGAGTAGAACGGAATGGGATAGAATGGAATGTAATGGAATGGAATGCAATGGAATATAATGGAATCAACCAAGGTAGAACGGAATGAAATAGAATGGAATGGAATGGAACGGAATGCAAAGCAACGGAATGGAATGGAGTGGAATGTATTCAACACGAGTAGAACGGAAAGGAATGGAATGGAATGCAATGGAATGGAATGGAATGGAGTCAACTCGAGTAGAACGGAATGGAATGGAATGGAATGGAATGGAATTGAACGGAAGGGAACGAAAGAGAATGGAAAGGAATGGAACGGAACGGAATGGAATGGAATGGAATCAACCAGAGTAGAAAGGAATGGAATGGAAAGGAATGGAATGGAATGGAAAGGAATGGAATGGAATGGAATGGAATGGAATGGAATGGAATGGAATGGAATGGAATGGAATGGGATGGGATTGAATGGGATGGGATGGAATGGAATGGAATGGAATGGAATGGAATGGAATGGAATGGAATGGATTGGAATCAACCTGCGTAGAATGGAATGGAATGGAAAGGAACGGAACGGAATGGAATGGAGTGGAATGGAATGGAATAGAATGGAATGGAATGGAATGGCACGGAATGCAATGGAATGGAATGGAACGGAATTGCATGTAATGGAATGGAATGGGATGGAATGGATTGGAATCAACCTGCGTAGAATGGAATGGAAAGGAACGGAACGGAACTGAACGGAATGGAGTGGAATGGAATGGAATGGAATGGAATGAAATGGAATGGAATGGAATCAACCCGAGTAGAACGGAATAGAATGTAATGGAGAGGAAGGGAATGGAATGGAATGGAATCCACCAGAGTGGAATGGAATGGAATGGGATGAAATGGAATCAACCCGAGAAGAACGGAATGAAATGGAAAGCAATGGAATGGAATGGAATGGAAAAGAATGAAATGGAATGGAATGGAATGGAATGGAATGGAATGGAATGGAATGGAATGGAATGGAATAGAATGGCACGGAATGCAATGGAATGGAATGGAATGGAATGGCATGGAATGGAATGGAATGGAATGGACTGGAATGGAATGGAATGGATTGCATTGGAATCAACCTGCATAGAATGGAATGGCATGGAACAGAACTGAACGGAATGGAATGGAGTGGAGTGGAATGGAATGGAATTGAATGGAATGGAATGCAATGGAATCAACCCGAGTAGAACGGAATAGAATGGAATGGAGTGGAAGGGAAAGGAATGGAATGGAATCAACCCCAGGGGAATGGAATGGAATGGAATGGAATTGAACGTAACGGAACGGAACAGAATGGAAAGGAATGCAATGGAATCAACCAGAGAAGAACGGCGTGGAATGGAATGGAATGGAATGGAATGCAATGGAAAGGAATGGAATGGAATGGAATGGAATGCAATGGAATGGAATGTTATCAACCAGAGTGGATAGAATTGGAATGGAATGGAATGGAATGGAATGGAATGGAATGGAATGGAATGGAATGCAACGGAATGGAATGGAAAGGAATATAATGGAATGGAATGGAATCCACCCGAGAGGAACACAGTGGAAACGAATGGAATGGAATGGAATGGAATGGAATGGAATGCAATGGAATGGAATGGAATGCCATGGAATGCAAAGGAAAGGAATGGAATGGAATGGGATGGAATGGAATGGAATGAAATGGAATGGAATGGAATGGAATGGAATGGAATGGAATGGAATGCAATGGAATGGAAAGGAATGGATTCAACACGTGTAGAACGGAAAGGAATGGAATGGAATGGAATGGAATGGAATGGAATGGAAGGCAATGGAATGGAATGGAATGGAATGGAATGGAATGGAATGGAATGGAATGGAATGGAATGGAATGGAATGGAATGGAATCAACCAGAGTAGAACGGAATGGAATGGAACGGAATGGAATGGAATGGAATGGAGTGGAATGGAAGCAAACCGAGTAGAACGGAATGGGATGGAATGGAATGTAATGGAATGGAATGCAATGGAATATAATGGAATCAACCAAGGTAGAAAGGAATGAAATAGAATGGAATGGAATATAACGGAATGCAAAGCAATGGAATGGAATGGAATGGAAAGTTTTCAACACGAGTAGAACGGAAAGGAACGGAATGGAATGCAATGGAATGGAATGGAATGGAATCAACTCGAGTAGAACGGAATGGAATGGAATGGAATGGAATGGAATGCAATGGAATGGAATGGAATGGAATGAAATGGAATGGAATGGAATGGAATGGAATGGCATGGAAGGCAATGGAATGGAATGGAATGGAATGGGATGGAATGGAATGGAATGGAATGGAATGGAATGGAATGGATTGGAATCAACCTGCATAGAATGGAATGGAATGGAAAGGAACGGAACGGAATGGAATGGAATGGAATGGAAAGGAATGGAATGGAATGGAATGGAATGGAATAGAATCAACCCGAGTAGAACGGAATAGAATGGAATGGAGTGGAAGGGAATGGTTTGGAATGGAATCAACCCGTGAGGAATGGAATGGAATTGAAAGGAAGGGAAAGAAACAGAATGGAAAGGAATGGAATGGAACGGAATGGAATGGAATGGAATCAACCCGAGTAGAAAGGAATGGAATGGAATGGAATGGAATGGAATGGAATGGAATGGAATGGAATGGAATGGAATGGAATGGAATGGAATGGAAAGGAATGGAATGGAATGGAATGGAATGGAATGGAATGGAATGGAATGGAATGGAATGGGATGGGATGGAATGGAATGGGATGGAGTGGAGTGGAATGGAATGGAATGGAATGGAATGGAATGGAATGGATTGGAATCAACCTGCGTAGAATGGAATGGAATGGAAAGGAACGGAACGGAATGGAATGGAGTGGAATGGAATGGAATGGAATGGAATGGAATGGAATCAACCCGAGTAGAACGGAATAGATTGGAATGGAGTGGAAGGGAATGGATTGGAATGGAATCAACCCAAGAGGAATGGAATGAAATGGAATGGGATTGAACGGAAGGGAACGAAACAGAATGGAAAGGAATGGAACGGAACGGAATGGAATGGAATGGAATCAACCCGGGTAGAACGGAATGGAATAGAATGGAATGGAATGGAATGGAATGCAATGGAATGGAATGGAATCAACCTGAGAAGTACGGATAGGAATGGAATGGACTGGAATGGAATGGAATGGAATGGAATGGAATGGAATCAACATGAGTAGAACGGAAAGGAATGGAATGGAATGGAATGGAATGGAATGGAATGGAATGGAATGCAATGCAATGGAATGGAATGGAATGGAATGGAATGGAATGGAATGCCATGTAACAGAATCAACCCGAGTGGAATGGAATGGAATGGAATGGAATAGAGTGGAATTCAATGGAATCAACCCGAGTAGAATGGATCGGAGTGGAATTGAATGGAATTGAATGGAATGGAATGCAATGGAATGGAATGGAATGGAATGGATTGGAATGGAAGGGAATGGAATGGAAATGAATCAACCCGAGGAGAACGGAATGGAATGGAATGCAACTGAATGGAATGGAATGGAATCAACCGGAGTGGAACGGAATGGAATGGAATGAAATGGAATGGAATGGAATGGAATGGAATGGAATCAACCCGAGAGGAATGGAATGGATTGGAACGGAATGGAATGGAGCAGAACGGAACGGAACAGAACGGAACGGAACGGAATGGAACGCAATGGTTTGGAACTGAACGGAATGGAATGGAATGGAATCAACCTGTAAAGAACGGAGCTTAAAAGGTTGGAATGGAATGGAAAGGAATGGAATGGAATCGAATGGAATGCAATGGAATGGAACTGAATCAACCCGAGTAAAATGGAATGTAATAGAATGGAACGGAATCGAATGGAATTCAATGGAATGGAATGGAATGCAATGGAATGGAATGGAATGGAATGGAATGGAATGGAATGGAATGGAACGGAATGGAATGGAATGGAATGGAATGAAATGGAATGGAATCAACACAACAGGAATGGAATGGAATGGAATGGAATGCAACGGAATGGAACGGGACGAAACGGAATGGAACGGAAGGGAATGTAATGGAACGGAACGGAATGGAATGGAATCAACCAGAGTAGAACGGAATGGAATGGAATGGAATGGAATGGAATGGAATGGAATGGAATGGAATGGAATGGAATGGAACGGAATGGAATGGAATGGAATGGAATGGAAAGGAATGGAATGGAATGAAATGGAAAGGAATTCACAAGAGTAGAACGGGATGCAATAGAGTGGAATGTAATGGAACAGAACAGAGTGGAATATTATGGAATTGAATGGAATGGAATGGAATGGAATGGAATGGAATCAACCCGAGTAGAACGGAATGGAATAGAATGGAATGGAATGGAATGGAATGCAATGGAATGGAATGGAACGGAATGGAATGGAAGGCAATGCAATGGAATGGAATGGAATGGAATGGAATGGAATGCAATGCAATGGAATGGAATGGAATGGAATGGAATGGAATGCAATGCAATGGAATGGAATGGAATGGAGTGGAATGTACCTGTGTAGAACGGAATGGAATGGAATGGAATGGAATGGAATGGAATGGAAATGGAATGGAATCAACCCGAGAAGAAAGGATTGGAAAGGAATGAAGTGGAATGGAATGGAATGGAAAGGAATGGAGTGGAATGGAATGGAATGGAATGGAATGCAATGGTATGGAAATGAATGCAATGGAATGGAATGGAATGGAATGGAATGTATTCAACATGAGTTGAACGGAAAGGAATGGAATGGTATTCAATTGAATGGAATGGAATGGAATGGAATGGAATGGAATGGAATGCAATGGAATGGAATGGAATGGAATGGAACGGAATGGAATCAACCCGAGTAGAATGGAATGGAATGGAATGGAATGGAATGGAATGGAATGGAATGGAATGGAATGGAATGGAATGGAATGGAATGGCATGGCATGGAATGGTATGGAATTCAATGCAATGGAATGGAATGGAATGGAATGGAATCTACCCGAGTAGAACGGAATGGAATGGAATGGAATGGAATCAACCCGAGAAGAAAGGAATGGAATGGAATGGAATGGAATGGAATGGAATGGAATGGAATGGAATGGAATGGAATGGAATCAACACAAGTAGAATGGAATGGAATAGAATGGAATGGAATGGAGTGGAATGCAATAGAATGGAATGGAATGGAAAGGAATGGAATGGAATGGAATATAATGGAATGGAATGGAATACACCCGAGAGGAACAGAGTGGAAAGGAATGGAATGGAATGGAATGGAATATAATGGAATGGAATGGAATCCACCCGGGAGGAACAGATTGGAAAGAAATGGAATGGAATGGAATGGAATGGAATGCAAAGGAGAGGAATGGAATGGAATGGAATGGAATGGAATGGAATGGAATGGAATGGTATGGAAAGGAATGGTATGGAACCAACCCGATTAGAACAGAACAGAATGGAATGGATCAGAATGGAATGGTATGGAATGGAATGGAATGGAATGGAATGGAATGGATTCAACACGAGTAGAACGGAAAATAAAGGAATGGATTGGAATGGAATGGAATGGAATGGAATGGAATGCAATGGATGGAATGGAATGGAATCAACCCGAGTAGAAAGGAATGGAATGGAATGGAATGGAATGGAAAGGAATGGAATGGAATGGAATGGAATGGAATGGAATGGAATGGAATGGAATGGAATGGAATGGAATGGAATGGAATGGAATGGAATGGAATGCAATGCAATGGAATGGAATGGATTGGAATGCAAAGCAACGGAATGGAATGGAATGGAATGGAATGTACCCGTGTAGAACCGAATGGAAAGGAATGGAATGAAATGGAAATGGAATGGAATCAACCTGAGAAGAAAGGAATGGAAAGGAATGGAATGGAAAGGAATGGAATGGAAAGGAATGGAATGGAATGGAATGGAATGGAATGGAATGGAATGGAATGGAATGGAATGGAATGGAATGCACTGGTATGGAATTGAATGCAATGGAAAGGAAAGGAATGGAATGGAATGGAATGTATTCAACACGAGTTGAACGGAAAGGAATGGAATGGAATGCAATGCAATGGAATGGAATGGAATGGAATGCAATGGAATGGAATGGAATGGAATCAACCCGAGTAGAATGGAATGGAATGGAATGGAATGGAATGGAATGGAATGGAATGGAATGGAATGGAATGGAATGGAATGGAATGGAATGCAATGCAATGGAATGGCATGGAATGGAATGGTATGGAATGCAATGCAATGGAATGGAATGGAATGGAATGGAATGGAATCTACCCGAGTAGAATGGAATGGAATGGAATGGAATGGAATCAACCCGAGAAGAAAGGAATGGAATGGAATGGAATGGAATGGAATGGAATGGAATGGAATGGAATGGAATAGAATGGAATTGAATCAACCCGAGAAGAATGGAACGGAACGGAACGGAATGGAACGGAAGGGAACGGAACAGAATGGAATTGAATCAAGCAGAGAAGAACGGAACGGAACAGAAGGGAATGGAACGCAACGGATTGGAATTGAATGGAATTGAATCAACACGGGTAGAAGGGAATGAAATGGAATTGAATGGAAAGGAAAGGAATGGAATGGAATGGAAAGGAATGGAATGGAATGGAATGGAATGGAATGGAATGGAATGGAATGGAATGGAATGGAATGGAATAGAATGGAAAGGAATTGAATCAACCCGAGTAGAACGGAACCGAATGGAACGGAATGGAATGGAATAGAATGGAATTCAATCCACCCGAGTAGAATGGAATGGAAAGGAATGGAATGGAATGGAATGGAATGGAATGGAATGGAATGGAATGGAATGGAATGGAATGGAATGGAATCTACCCGAGTAGAGCGGAATGGAATGGAAAGGAATGGAAAGGAATGGAATGGAATGGAATGGAATGGAATGGAATGGAAAGGAATGGAATGGAATGGAATGGAATGGAATGGAATGGAATGGAATGGAATGGAATGGACTGGAATGGAATCAACCCGAGTAGAGCGGAACCGAATGGAACGGACTGGAATGGAATAGAATGGAATTGAATCCAACCGAGTAGTATGGAATGGAATGGAATGGAATGGAATGGAATGGAACGGAATCAACCAGAGGGGAGAGATATTGAATGGAATGGAATGGAATGGAATGGAATGGAATGGAATGGAATGCAATGGAATGGAATGGAATGCCATGGAATGCAAAGGAAAGGAATGGAATGGAATGGGATGGAATGGAATGGAATGGAATGGAACGGAGTGGTATGGAAAGGAATCAACCCGATTAGAATGGAATGGAATGGCATGGAAGGGAATGGAATGGTATGAAATGGAATGCAATGGAATGGAATGGAATGGAATGGAATGGAATGGAATGGAATGGAATGCAATGGAATGGAATGGAATGGAATGGAATGGAATGGAATGGATACAACACGAGTAGAATGGAAAGGAATGGAATGGAATGGAATAGAATGGAATGGAATGGAATGGAATGGAATGGAATGGAATCAACCCGAGTAGAACGGAATGGAATGGAATGGAATGGAATGGAATGGAATGGAATGCAATGGAATGGAATGGAATGGAATGGAATGGAATGCATACAACACTAATAGAACGGAAAGCAATGGAATGGAATGGAACAGAATGGAATGGAATGGAATGGAATGGAATCAACCCGAGTAGGACAGAATGGAATGGAATGGAATGGAATGGAATGGAATGGAATGGAATGGTTTGTAATGCAATGCAACGGAATGGAATAGAATGGAATGGAATCTACCTGAGAAGAACGGAATGGAATGCAATGGAAGGGAATGGAATGGAATGGAATGGAATGGAATGGAATGGAATGGAATGGAATCATCCCGAGTGTAATGGAATGGAATGGAATGGAATGGAATGGAATGGAGTGGAATGGAATGGAATGGAATGGTATGGAATACAATGCAATTTAATGGAATGGAATGGAAGGGAATGGGATGGAATGGAATGGAATGGGATGGAATGGAGTGGAATGGAATCAACCAGGGTAGCACGGAATGAAATAGAATGGAATGGAATGGAATGGAATGCAAAGGAATGGAATGGAAAGAATGGAATCAACCAGAGTAGAACGGAATGGAAAGGAACGGAATGGAATGAAATGGAATGGAGTGGAATGGAATCAACCAGGGTAGCACGGAATGAAATAGAATGGAATGGAATGGAATGGTATGGAATGGAATGGAATGGAATGGAATGGAATGGAATGCCATGTAACAGAATCAACCCGAGTGGAATGGAATGGAATGGAATGGAATAGAATGGAATTCAATGGAATCAACCCGAGTAGAATGGAACGGAGTGGAATTGAATGGAATTGAATGGAATGGAATGCAATGGAATGGAATGGAATGGAATGGATTGGAATGGAAGGGAATGGAATGGAAATGAATCAACCCGAGGAGAACGGAATGGAATGGAATGCAACTGAATGGAATGGAATGGAATCAACCGGAGTGGAACGGAATGGAATGGAATGAAATGGAATGGAATGGAATGGAATGGAATGGAATCAACCCGAGAGGAATGGAATGGATTGGAACGGAATGGAATGGAGCAGAACGGAACGGAACAGAACGGAACGGAACGGAATGGAACGCAATGGTTTGGAACTGAACGGAATGGAATGGAATGGATTCAACCTGTAAAGAACGGAGCGGAAAAGGTTGGAATGGAATGGAAAGGAATGGAATGGAATCGAATGGAATGCAATGGAATGGAACTGAATCGACCCGAGTAAAATGGAATGTAAGAGAATGGAACGGAATCGAATGGAATTCAATGGAATGGAATGGAATGGAATGGAATGGAATGGAATGGAATGGAATGGAACGGAATGGAATGGAATGGAATGGAATGGAACGGAATGGAATGGAATGGAATGGAATGAAATGGAATGGAATCAACACAACAGGAATGGAATGGAATGGAATGGAATGCAACGGAATGGAACGGGACGAAACGGAATGGAACGGAAGGGAATGTAATGGAACGGAACGGAATGGAATGGAATCAACCAGAGTAGAACGGAATGGAATGGAATGGAATGGAATGGAATGGAATGGAATTGAATGGAATGGAATGGAACGGAATGGAATGGAATGGAATGCAATGCAATGGAATGGAATGGAATGGAATGGAATGCAATGCAATGGAATGGAATGGAATGGAATGGAATGGAATGGAATGGAATGGAATGGAATGGAATGTACCTGTGTAGAACGGAATGGAATGGAATGGAATGGAATGGAATGGAATGGAATGGAATGGAATGGAATGGAATGGAATGGAATGGAAATGGAATGGAATCAACCCAAGAAGAAAGGAGTGGAAAGGAATGAAGTGGAATGGAATGGAATGGAAAGGAATGGAGTGGAATGGAATGGAATGGAATGGAATGCACTGGTGTGGAATTGAATGCAATGGAATGGAATGGAATGGAATGGAATGTATTCAACACTAGTTGAACGGAAAGGAATGGAATGGAATGCAATAGAATGGAATGGAATGGAATGGAATGGAATGCAATGGAATGGAATGGAATGGAATGGAATCAACCCGAGTAGAATGGAATGGAATGGAATGGAATGGAATGGAATGGAATGGAATGGAATGGAATGGAATGGAATGGCATGGAATGGAATGGTATGGAATTCAATGCAATGGAATGGAATGGAATGGAATGGAATCAACCCGAGTAGAACGGAATGGAATGGAATGGAATGGAATCAACCCGAGAAGAAAGGAAAGGAATGGAATGGAATGGAATGGAATGGAATGGAATGGAATGGAATGGAATGGAATGGAATGGAATCACCACAAGTAGAATGGAATGGAATAGAATGGAATGGAAAGGAGTGGAATGCAATAGAATGGAATGTAATGGAATGGAATGGAATGGAAAGGAATGGAATGGAATGGAATATAATGGAATGGAATGGAATATAATGGAATGGAATGGAATACACCCGAGAGGAACAGAGTGGAAAGGAATGGAATGGAATGGAATGGAATATAATGGAATGGAATGGAATCCACCCGGGAGGAACAGAGTGGAAAGAAATGGAATGGAATGGAATGGAATGGAATGGAATGCAAAGGAGAAGAATGGAATGGAATGGAATGGAATGGAATGGAATGGAATGGAATGGAATGGAATGGAATGGAATGGAATGGAATGGAATTGAAAGGAATGGTATGGAACCAACCCGATTAGAACAGAACAGAATGGAATGGATCGGAATGGAATGGTATGGAATGGAATGGAATGGAATGGAATGGATTCAACACCAGTAGAAAGGAAAATAAAGGAATGGAATGGAATGGAATGGAATGGAATGGAATGGAATGGAATGCAATGGATGGAATGGAATGGAATCAACCCGAGTAGAAAGGAATGGAATGGAATGGAATGGAATGGAAAGGAATGGAATGGAATGGAATGGAATGGAATGGAATGGAATGGAATGGAATGGAATGCTATGCAATGGAATGGAATGGATTGGAATGCAAAGCAATGGAATGGAATGGAATGGAATGGAATGGAATGTACCCGTGTAGAACCGAATGGAAAGGAATGGAACTGAATGGAATGGAAATGGAATGGAATCAACCTGAGAAGAAAGGAATGGAAAGGAATGGAATGGAATGGAATGGAATGGAACGGAAAGGAATGGAATGGAATGGAATGGAATGGAATGGAATGGAATGGAATGGAATGGAATGGAATGCACTGGTATGGAATTGAATGCAATGGAATGGAAAGGAATGGAATGGAATGGAATGTATTCAACACGAGTTGAACGGAAAGGAATGGAATGGAATGCAATGGAATGGAATTGAATAGAATGGAATGCAATGGAATGGAATGGAATGGAATCAACCCGAGTAGAATGGAATGGAATGGAATGGAATGGAATGGAATGGAATGGAATGGAATGGAATGGAATGGAATGGAATGCAATGCAATGGAATGGCATGGAATGGAATGGTATGGAATGCAATGCAATGGAATGGAATGGAATGGAATGGAATGGAATGGAATGGAATCTACCCGAGTAGAATGGAATGGAATGGAATGGAATGGAATGGAATCTACCCGAGTAGAATGGAATGGAATGGAATGGAATGGAATGGAATCAACCCGAGAAGAAAGGAATGGAATGGAATGGAATGGAATGGAATGGAATGGAATGGAATGGAATGGAATGGAATGGAATTCAATCAACCCGAGAAGAATGGAACGGAACGGAACGGAATGGAACGGAAGGGAACAGAACAGAATGGAATTGAATCAAGCAGAGAAGAACGGAACGGAACAGAAGGGAATGGAACGCAACAGATTGGAATTGAATGGAATTGAATCAACACGAGTAGAAGGGAATGGAATGGAATTGAAAGAAAGGAAAGGAATGGAATGGAATGGAAAGGAATGGAATGGAATGGAATGGAATGGAATGGAATGGAATGGAATGGAATGGAATGGAACGGAATGGAATGGAATGGAATGGAATGGAATGGAATAGAATGGAAAGGAATTGAATCAACCCGAGTAGAACGGAACCGAATGGAACGGAATGAAATGGAATAGAATGGAATTCAATCCACCCGAGTAGAATGGAATGGAAAGGAATGGAATGGAATGGAATGGAATAGAATGGAATGGAATGGAATGGAATGGAATGGAATGGAATGGAATGGAATGGAATGGAATGGAATGGAATGGAATGATCTACCCGAGTAGAGCGGAATGGAATGGAATAGAATGGAATGGAATGGAATGGAATGGAATGGAATGGAATGGAATGGAATGGAATGGAATGGAATGGATACAACCCGAGTAGAAAGGAATGGAACGGGATGGAATGGAATGGAAAGGAATGGAATGCAATGGAATGGAATGTAATGGAATGGAATGCAATGGAAAGGGAAGGAAAGGAATGGAATGGAATGGAATGGAATGGAATGGAATGGAATGGAATGGAATGGAATGGAATGCAATTTAATGGAATGGAAACAACCCGAGTAAAACGGAATGGAATAGAATGGAATAGAATGGATTGGAATTCAATGGAATTGAATGTAACGGAATGGAATGCAATGGAAAGGAAAGGAAAGGAATGGAGTGGAATGGAATGGAATGGAATGGAATGGGATGGAATGCAGCGGAATTGAATGGAACGGAATGGAATGGAATCAAGCAGAGTGGAATGGAATGGAATGGAATGGAATGGAATGGAATGGAATGGAATTGAATAGAATGGCACGGAATGCAATGGAATGGAATGGAATGGAATGGGATGGAATGGAATGGAATGGAATGGATTGAAATCAACCTTCGTAGAATGGAATGTAATGGAACAGAGCTGAACGGAATGGAATGGAGTGGAGTGGAATGGAATGGAACGGAATGGAATGGAATGGAATGGAATGGAATGGAATCAACCCGAGTAGAACGGAATAGAAAGGAATGGAGTGGAAGGGAATGGAATGGAGTGGAATCAACCCCAGAGGAATGTAATGGAATGGAATGGAATTGAACGGAACGGAATGGAACAGAATGGAAAGGAATGCAACGGAACGGAATGGAATGGAATGGTATCAACCCGAGAAGAACGGCGTGGAATGGAATGGAATGGAATGGAATGGAAAGGAATGGAATGGAATGGAATGGAATGTTATCAACCAGAGTGGAGAGAATTGTAATGGAATGGAATGGAATGGAATGGAATGGAATGGAATGGAATGGAATGGAATCAACCCGAGTAGAACGGAACCGAACGGAATGGAATGGAAAGGAATAGAGTGGAATTGAATCCACCCGAGTAGAATGGAATGGAATGGAATGGAATGGAATGGAATGGAATGCACTGGTATGGAATTGAATGCAATGGAATGGAAAGGAATGGAATGGAATGGAATGTATTCAACACGAGTTGAACGGAAAGGAATGGAATGGAATGCAATGCAATGGAATGGAATGGAATGGAATGCAATGGAATGGAATGGAATGGAATCAACCCGAGTAGAATGGAATGGAATGGAATGGAATGGAATGGAATGGAATGGAATGCAATGCAATGGAATGGCATGGAATGGAATGGTATGGAATGCAGTGCAATGGAATGGAATGGAATGGAATGGAATGGAATCTACCCGAGTAGAATGGAATGGAATGGAATGGAATGGAATGGAATCAACCCGAGAAGAAAGGAATGGAATGGAATGGAATGGAATGGAATGGAATGGAATGGAATAGAATGGAATTGAATCAACCCGAGAAGAATGGAACGGAACGGAACGGAATGGAACGGAAGGGAACGGAACAGAATGGAATTGAATCAAGCAGAGGAAAATGGAACGGAACAGAAGGGAATGGAACGCAACGGATTGGAATTGAATGGATTTGAATCAACACGAGTAGAAGGGAATGGAATGGAATGTAATTGAATGGAAAGGAAAGGAATGGAATGGAATGGAAAGGAATGGAATGGAATGGAATGGAATGGAATGGAATGGAATGGAATGGAATAGAATGGAAAGGAATTGAATGAACCCGAGTAGAATGGAACCGAATGGAACGGAATGGAATGGAATAGAATGGAATTCAATCCACCCGAGTAGAATGGAATGGAAAGGAATGGAATGGAATGGAATGGAATGGAATGGAATGGAATGGAATGGAATGGAATGGAATCTACCCGAGTAGAGCGGAATGGAATGGAATAGAATGGAAAGGAATGGAATGGAATGGAATGGAATGGAATGGAATGGAATGGAATGGAATGGAATGGATACAACCCGAGTAGAAAGGAATGGAACGAGATGGAATGGAATGGAATGCAATGGAATGGAATGTAATGGAATGGAATGCAATGGAAAGGAAAGGAAAGGAATGGAATGGAATGGAATAGAATGGAATGGAATGGAATGAAATGGAATGGAATGGAATGCAATTTAATTGAATGGAAACAACCCGAGTAAAACGGAATGGAATAGAGTGGAATAGAATGGAATGGAATTCAATGGAATTGAATGTAAAGAAATGGAATGCAATGGAAAGGAAAGGAAAGGAATGGAGTGGAATGGAGTGGAATGGAATGGGATGGAATGCAGCGGAATTGAATGGAACGGAATGGAATGGAATCAAGCAGAGTGGAATGGAATGGAATGGAATGGAATGGAATGGAATGGAATGGAATGGAATGGAATTGAATAGAATGGCACGGAATGCAATGGAATTTAATGGAATGGAATGGAATGGAATGGAACGGAATGGAATGGGATGGAATGGAATGGAATGGAAAGGAATAGAATGGAAAGGAATTGAATCAACCCGAGTAGAACGGAACCGAATGGAACGGAATGGAACGGAATAGAATGGAATTCAATCCACCCGAGTAGACTGGAATGGAAAGGAATGGAATGGAATTCAAAGGAATGGAATGGAATGGAATGGAATCTACCCGAGTAGAGCAGAATGGAATGGAATAGAATGGAAAGGAATGGAATGGAATGGAATGCAATGGAATGGAATGGAATCAACCCGAGTCGAAAGGAATGGAACGGAATGGAATGGAATGGAATGGAATGGAATGGAATGGAATGGAATGCCATGGAATGCAATGCCATGGAATTCAAAGGGAAAGAATGGAATGGAATGGGATGGAATGGAATGGAATGGTATCAACCCGAGAAGAACGGCGTGGAATGGAATGGAATGGAATTGAATGGAAAGGAATGGAATGGAATGGAATGGAATGTTATCAACCAGAGTGGAGAGAATTGTAATGGAATGGAATGGAATGGAATGGAATGGAATGGAATGGACTGGAATGGAATCAACCCGAGTAGAATGGAACCGAACGGAACGGAATGGTAAGGAATAGAGTGGAATTGAATCCACCCGAGTAGAATGGAATGGAATGGAATGGAATGGAATGGAATGGAATGGAATGGAACGGAATCAACCAGAGTGGAGAGAAATTGAATGGAATGGAATGGAATGGAATGGAATGGAATGGAATGGAATGGAATGGAATGCCATGGAATGCAAAGGGAAAGAATGGAATGGAATGGGATGGAATGGAATGGAATGGAATGGAAAGGTATGGAATGGAATCAATCCGATTAGAATGGAACGGAATGGAATGGAAGGGAATGGAATGGTAAGAAATGGATTGGAATGGAATGCAATGGAGTGGAATGGAATGGAATGGAATGGAATGGAATGGAATGGAGTGGATTCAACACGAGTAGAACGGAAAGGAATGGAATGGAATGAAACAGAATGGAATGGAATGGAATGGAATGGAATCAACCCGAATAGAACGAAATGGAATGGAATGGAAAGGAATGGTATCAACACAAGTAGAATGGAATGGAATAGAATGGAATGGAATGGAATGGAATGCAATGGAATGGAATGGAATGGAATGGAATGGATTGGAATATAATGGAATGCAGAGGAATACACCCGAGAGGAACAGAGTGGAAAGGAATGGAATGGAATGTAATGTAATGGAATGGAATGGAATGGAATGGAATGGAATATAATGGAATGGAATCCAAACGAGATTAACAGAGTGAAAAGGAATGGAATGGAATGGAATGGAATGGAATGGAATGGAATGGCATGGAATGCATAGGAGAGGAATGGAATGCGATGGAATGGAATGGAATGGAATGGAATGGAATGGAATGGAATGGAATGGAATGGAATGCCATGGAATGGAATGCCATGGAATTCAAAGGGAAAGAATGGAATGGAATGGGATGGAATGGAATGGAATGGTATGGAATTGTATGGAATGGAATCAATCCGATTAGAATGGAACAGAATGGAATGGAAGGGAATGGAATGGTAAGAAATGGAATGGAATGGAAAACAATGGAATGGAATGGAATGGAATGGAATGGAATGGAATGGAATGGAATGGAATGGAACGGAATGGAATGGATTCAACACGAGTAGAACGGAAAGGAATGGAATGGAGTGAAATAGAATGGAATGGAATGGAATGGAATGGAATCAACCCGAGTAGAACGGAATGGAATGGAATGGAATACAATGGTATCAACACAAGTAGAATGGAATGGAATAGAATGGAATGGAATGGAATGGAATGCAATGGAATGAAATGGAATGCAATGGAATGGAATGGAATGGAATGGTATGGAATGGAATGGAAAGGAATATAATGGAATGCAGTGGAATACACCCGGGAGGAACAGAGTGGAAAGGAATGGAATGGAATGGAATGGAATGGAATGGAATGGAATGGAATGGAATGGAATGGAATGGAATGGAATGGGATGGATTGGAATGGAAAGGAATATAATGGAATGGAATGGAATCCACCCGAGATTAACAGAGTGGAAAGGAATGGAATGGAATGGAATGGAATGGAATGGAATGAAATTGAATGGAATGGAATGGAACCAACCAGAATAGAACGGAACAGAATGGAATGGAATGGAATGGAATGGTATGGAATGGAATGGAATGGAATGGAGTGGAATGGAATGGAATGGAATGGAATGGAAGGGAAAGGATTCAACACGAGTAGAATGGAAAGGAATGGAATGGAATGGAATGGAATGGAATGGAATGCAATGGAATGGAATGGAATGGAATGGAATGGAATGGAATGGAATCTACCCGTGTAGAACGGAATGGAATGGAATGGAATGGAATGGAATGGAATGGAATGGAATGGAATGGAATGGAATGGAATTGGAATGGAATCAACCCGAGAAGGAAGGAATGGAAAGGAATGGAATGGAAAGGAATCGAATGGAATGGAATGGAATTGGAATGGAATCAACCCGAGAAGAAAGGAATGGAAAGGAATGGAATGGAATGGAATGGATTGGAATGGAATGCAATGGAATGGAATGGAATGCCATGGAATGCAAAGGAAAGGAATGGAATGGAACGGGATGGAATGGAATGGAATGGAATGGAACGGAGTGGTATGGAAAGGAATCAACCCGATTAGAATAGAATGGAATGGCATGGAAGGGAATGGAATGGTATGAAATGGAATGCAATGGAATGGAATGGAATGGAATGGAATGGAATGGAATGGAATGGAATGGAATGCAATGCAACCGAATGGAATGGAATGGAATGGAATGGAATGGAATGGAATGGAATGGAATGGAATGGACACAACACGAGTACAACGGAAAGGAATGGAATGGAATGGAATAGAATGGAATGGAATGGAATGGAATGGAATCAACCCGAGTAGAACGGAATGGAATGGAATGGAATGGAATGGAATGGAATGGAATGGAATGGAATGGAATGGATTGGAATGAAATGGAATGGAAAGGAATGGAATGGAATGGAATGGAATGGAATGGAATGCATACAACACTAGTAGAACGGAAAGCAATGGAATGGAATGGAACAGAATGGAATGGAATGGAATGGAATGGAATCAACCCGAGTAGAACGGAATGGAATGGAATGGAATGGAATGGGATGGAATGGAATGGTTTGTAATGCAATGCAATGGAATGGAATAGTATGGAATGGAATCTACCTGAGAAGAACGGAATGGAATGCAATGGAATGGAATGGAATGGAATGGAATGGAATGGAATGGAATGGAATCATCCCGAATGTAATGGAATGGAATGGAATGGAATGGAATGGAGTGGAATGGAATGGAATGGAATGGTATGGAATACAATGCAATTTAATGGAATGGAATGGAATGGGATGGAATGGAATGGAAAGGAATGGAATGGAATGGAATGGAATGGAATGGAAAGGAATGGAATCAACCAGAGTAGAATGGAATGGAAAGGAACGGAATGGAATGTAATGGAATGGAGTGGAATGGAATCAACCAGGGTAGCACGGAATGAAATAGAATGGAATGGAATGGAATGGAATGGAATGGAATGGAATGGAATGGAATGCAAAGAAATGGAATGGAATGGAATGGAATGGAATGTATTCAACACGAGTAGAACGGAAAGGAATGGAATGGAATGCAATGGAATGGAATTGAATGGAATAGAATGGAATGGAATCAACCCGAGTAGAACGGAATGGAATGGAATGCAATGGAATGGAATTGAATGGAATAGAATGGAATGGAATCAACCTGAGAAGAAAGGAATGGAAAGGAATGGAATGGAATGGAATGGAATGGAAAGGAATGGAATGCAATGGAATGGAATGGAATGGAATGGAATGGAATGGAATGCACTGGTATGGAATTGAATGCAATGGAATGGAAAGGAATGGAATGGAATGGAATGTATTCAACACGATTTGAACGGAAAGGAATGGAATGGAATGCAATGGAATGGAATGGAATGGAATGGAATGCAATGGAATGGAATGGAATGGAATCAACCCGAGTAGAATGGAATGGAATGGAATGGAATGGAATGGAATGGAATGGAATGCAATGCAATGCAATGGAATGGCATGGAATGGAATGGTATGGAATGCAATGCAATGGAATGGAATGGAATGGAATGGAATGGAATGGAATGGAATGGAATGGAATGGAATCTACCCGAGTAGAAAGGAATGGAATGGAATGGAATGGAATCAACCCGAGAAGAAAGGAATGGAATCGAATGGAATGGAATGGAATGGAATGGAATGGAATGGAATGGAATGGAATAGAATGGAATTGAATCAACACGAGAAGAATGGAACTGAACGGAACGGAATGGAACGGAAGGGAACGGAACAGAATGGAATTGAATCAAGCAGAGAAGAACGAAACGGAACAGAAGGGAATGGAACGCAACGGATTGGATTTGAATGGATTTGAATCAACACGAGTAGAAGGGAATGGAATGGAATTGAATGGAAAGGAAAGGAATGGAATGGAATGGAATGGAACGGAAAGGAATGGAAGGGAATGGAATGGAATGGAATGGAATGGAATGGAATGGAATGGAATGGAATGGAATGGAATGGAATGGAATGGAATAGAATGGAAAGGAATTGAATCAACCCGAGTAGAACGGAACCGAATGGAACAGAATGGAACGGAATAGAATGGAATTCAATCCACCCGAGTAGAATGCAATGGAAAGGAATGGAATGGAATGGAATGGAATGGAATGGAATGGAATGGAATGGAATGGAATGGAATGGAAACAACCCGAGTAGAAAGGAATGGAACGGAATGGAATGGAATGGAATGGAATGGAACGCAATGGAATGGAATGTAATGGAAAGGAATGCAATGGAAAGGAAAGGAAAGGAATGGAATGGAATGGAATGGAATGGAATGGAATGCAATTTAATGGAATGGAAACAACCCGAGTAAAACGGAATGGAATAGAATGGAATAGAATGGAATGGAATTCAATGGAATTGAATGTAACGGAATGGAATGCAATGGAAAGGAAAGGAAAGGAATGGAGTGGAATGGAATGGAATGGAATGGGATGGAATGCAGCGGAATTGAATGGAACGGAATGGAATGGAATCAACCAGAGTGGAATGGAATGGAATGGAATGGAATGGAATAGAATGGCACGGAATGCAATGGAATGGAATGGAATGGAATGGGATGGAATGGAATGGAATGGAACGGAATGGATTGGAATGAACCTGCGTAGAATGGAATGTAATGGAACAGAGCTGAACGGAATGGAATGGAGTGGAGTGGAATGGAATGGAATGGAATGGAATGGAATGGAGTGGAATGGAATGGAATGGAATGGAATCAACCCGAGTAGAACGGTATAGAATGGAATGGAGAGGAAGGGAATGGAATGGAGTGGAATCAACCCCAGAGGAATGTAATGGAATGGAATGGAATGGAACGGAACGGAATGGAACAGAATGGAAAGGAATGCAACGGAACGGAATGGAATGGAATGGTATCAACCCGAGAAGAACGGCGTGGAATGGAATGGAATGGAAAGGAATGGAATGGAATGGAATGGAATGTTATCAACCAGAGTGGAGAGAATTGTAATGGAATGGAATGGAATGGAATGGAATGGAATGGAATGGAATGGAATGGAATCAACCCGAGTAGAACGGAACCGAACGGAACGGAATGGAAAGGAATAGAGTGGAATTGAATCCACCCGAGTAGAATGGAATGGAATGGAATGGAATGGAATGGAATGGAACGGAATCAACCAGAGTGGAGAGAAATTGAATGGAATGGAATGGAATGGAATGGAATGGAATGGAATGGAATGCCATGGAATGCAAAGGGAAAGAATGGAATGGAATGGGATGGAATGGAATGGAATGGTATGGAATGGAATCAATCCGATTAGAATGGAACGGAATGGAATGGAAGGGAATGGAATGGTATGAAATGGATTGGAATGGAATGCAATGGAATGGAATGGAATGGAATGGAATGGAGTGGATTCAACACGAGTAGAACGGAAAGGAATGGAATGGAATGAAATAGAATGGAATGGAATGGAATGGAATGGAATGGAATCAACCCGAATAGAACGGAATGGAATGGAATGGAATGGAATGGTATCAACACAAGTAGAATGGAATGGAATAGAATGGAATGGAATGGAATGGAATGCAATGGAATGGAATGGAATGGAATGGAAAGGAATGGAATGGAATGGAATGGAATGGATTGGAATATAATGGAATGCAATGGAATACACCCGAGAGGAACAGAGTGGAAAGGAATGGAATGGAATGTAGTGGAATGGAATGGAATGGAATGGAATGGAATATAATGGAATGGAATGGAATCCAAACGAGATTAACAGAGTGAAAAGGAATGGAATGGAATGGAATGGAATGGAATGGAATGGAATGGAATGGCATGGAATGCAAAGGAGAGGAGTGGAATGCGATGGAATGGAATGGAATGGAATGGAATGGTATTGAATGGAATGGAATGGATCCAACCCGAATAGAACGGAACAGAATGGGATGGAACGGAATGGAATGGTATGGAATGGAATGGAACGGAATGGAGTGGAATGGAATGGATTCAACACGAGTAGAACGGAAAGGAAAGGAATGGTATGGAATGGAATGGAATGGAATGGAATGGAATGGAAGGGAATGGATTCAACACGAGTAGAACGGAATGGAATGGAATGGAATGGAATGGAATGGAATGGAATGGAATGGAATGCAATGGAATGGAATGGAATGGAATGGAATGGAATGGAATGTACCCGTGTAGAACGGAATGGAATGGAATGGAACGGAATGGAATGGAATGGAATGGAATTGGAATGGAATCAACCCGAGAAGAAAGGAATGGAAAGGAATGGAATGGAATGGAATGGATTGGAATGGAATGCAAAGGAATGGAATGGAATGCCATGGAATGCAAAGGAAAGGAATGGAATGGAATGGGATGGAATGGAATGGAATGGAATGGAAAGGAGTGGTATGGAAAGGAATCAACCCGATTAGAATGGAATGGAATGGCATGGAAGGGAATGGAATGGTATGAAATGGAATGCAATGGAATGGAATGGAATGGAATGGAATGGAATGGAATGGAATGGAATGCAACGGAATGGAATGGAATGGAATGGAATGGAATGGAATGGAATGGAATGGAATGGAATGGAATGGAATGGATACAACACGAGTAGAACGGAAAGGAATGGAATGGAATGGAATAGAATGGAATGGAATGGAATGGAATGGAATCAACCCGAGTAGAACGGAATGGAATGGAATGGAATGGAATGGAATGGAATGGAATGGAACAGAATGGAATGGAATGGAATGGAATGCAATGGAATGGAATGGAATGGAATGGAATGGAATGGAATGGAATGCATACAACACTAGTAGAACGGAAAGCAATGGAATGGAATGGAACAGAATGGAATGGAATGGAATGGAATGGAATCAACCCGAGTAGAACGGAATGGAATGGAATGGAATGGAATGGAATGGTTTGTAATGCAATGCAATGGAATGGAATAGAATGGAATGGAATCTACCTGAGAAGAACGGAATGGAATGCAATGGAATGGAATGGAATGGAATGGAATGGAATGGAATGGAATGGAATGGAATGGAATGGAATGGAATGGAATCATCCCGAATGTCATGGAATGGAATGGAATGGAATGGAATGGAGTGGAATGGAATGGAATGGAATGGTATGGAATACAATGCAATTTAATGGAATGGAATGGAATGGAATGAAATGGAATGGAATGGAATGGAATGGAATGGAATGGAATGGAAAGGAATGGAAACAACCAGAGTAGAATGGAATGGAAAGGAACGGAATGGAATGTAATGGAATGGAGTGGATTGGAATCAACCAGGGTAGCAAGGAATGAAATAGAATGGAATGGAATGGAATGGAATGCAAAGGAATGGAATGGAAAGAATGGAATCAACCAGAGTAGAACGGAATGGAAAGGAACGGAATGGAATGGAATGGAATGGAGTGGAATGGAATCAACCAGAGTAGCACGGAATGAAATAGAATGGAATGGAATGGAATGGAATGGAATGGAATGGAATGGAATGGAATGCAAAGGAATGGAATGGAATGGAATGGAATGGAATGTACTCAACACGAGTAGAACCGAAAGGAATTGAATGGAATGCAATGGAATGGAATTGAATGGAATAGAATGGAATGGAATCAACCCGAGTAGAACGGAATGGAATGGAATGCAATGGAATGGAATTCAATGGAATAGAATGGATTGGAATCAACCTGAGAAGAAAGGAATGGAAAGCAATGGAATGGAATGGAATAGAATGGAAAGGAATGGAATGGAATGGAATGCAATGGAATGGAATGGAATGGAATGGAATGGAATGGAATGCACTGGTATGGAATTGAATGCAATGGAATGGAAAGGAATGGAATGGAATGGAATGTATTCAACAAGAGTTGAACGGAAAGGAATGGAATGGAATGCAGTGGAATGGAATGGAATGGAATGGAACGCAATGGAATGGAATGGAATGGAATCAACCCGAATTGAATGGAATGGAATGGAATGGAATGGAATGGAATGGAATGGAATGCAATGCAATGGAATGGCATGGAATGGAATGGAATGGAATAGAATGGAATGGAATGTACCCGTGTAGAACGGAATGGAATGCAATGGAATGGAATGGAATGGAATGGAATGGAATGGAATGCAATTGGAATGGAATCAAACTGAGAAGAAAGGAATGGAAAGGAATGGAATGGAAAGGAATGGAATGGAAAGAAATGTAATGGAATGGAATGGAATGGTATGGAATGGAATGGAAAGGAATGGAATGGAATGCACTTTTATGGAATTGAATGCAATGGAATGGAATGTAACGGAATGGAATCTACGTGAGTAGAACGGAATGGAATGGAATGGAATGAAATGGTATGGAATGGAATGGAATGGAATGGAATGGTATGGAAAGGAATCGAATGGAATGGAATGGAATGGAATGGAGTGGAATGGAATCAAACCGAGTAGAATGGAATGGGATAGAATGGAATGAAATGGAATGGAATGTAATGGAATATAATGGAATCAACCAGGGCAGAACGGAATGAAATAGAATGGAATGGAATGGAATGGAATGCAATGGAATGGAATGGAATGGAATGGAATGCAATGCAATGGAATCGAATGGAATGGAATGGAATGGAATGGAATGTACCCGTGCAGAACGGAATGGAAAGGAATGGAATGGAATGGAATGGAAATGGAATGGAATCAACCTGAGAAGAAAGGAATGGAAAGGAATGGAATGGAATGCAATGGAATGGAATGGAATGGAATGGAATGGAATGGAATGGAATGGAATGGATTCAACACGAGTAGAACGGAAAGGAATGGAATGGAATGAAATAGAATGGAATGGAATGGAATGGAAAGGAATGGAATTGAATGGAATGGAATGGAATGGAATGGAATGGAATGGAATGGAATGGAATGGAATAGAATGGAATTGAATCAACCCGAGTAGAATGGAACGGAATGGAACAGAATGGAATGGAAGGGAACGGAACAGAATGGAATTGAATCAAGCAGAGGAGAACGGAACGGAACAGAAGGGGATGGAACGCAACGGATTGGAATTGAATGGAATTGAATCAACACGAATAGAAGGGAATGGAATGGAATTGAATGGAAAGGAAAGGCATGGAGTGGAATGGAATGGAATGGAATGGAATGGAATGGAATGGAATGGAACGGAATGGAATGGGATGGAATGGAATGGAATGGAAAGGAATAGAATGGAAAGGAATTCAATCAACCCGAGTAGAACGGAACCGAATGGAACGGAATGGAACGGAATAGAATGGAATTCAATCCACCCGAGTAGACAGGAACGGAAAGGAATGGAATGGAATGGAAAGGAATGGAGTGGAATGGAATGGAATCTACCCGAGTAGAACGGAACTGAATGGAACGGACTGGAATGGAATAGAATGGAATTGAATCCAACCGAGTAGTATGGAATGGAATGGAATGGAATGGAATGGAATGGAATGGAATGGAACGGAAACAACCAGAGGGGAGAGATATTGAATGGAATGGAATGGAATGGAATGGAATGGAATGGAATGGAATGGAATGCAATGGAATGGAATGGAATGCCATGGAATGCAAAGGAAAGGAATGGAATGGAATGGGATGGAATGGAATGGAATGGAATGGAACGGAGTGGTATGGAAAGGAATCAACCCGATTAGAATGGAATGGAATGGCATGGAAGGGAATGGAATGGTATGAAATGGAATGCATTGGAATGGAATGGAATGGAATGGAATGGAATGGAATGGAATGGAATGCAATGGAATGGAATGGAATGGAATGGAATGGAATGGATACAACACGAGTAGAATGGAAAGGAATGGAATGGAATGGAATAGAATGGAATGGAATGGAATGGAATGGAATCAACCCGAGTAGAACGGAATGGAATGGAATGGAATGGAATGGAATGGAATGGAATGGAATGGAATGGAATGGAATGGAATGCAATGGAATGGAATGGAATGGAATGGAATGGAATGGAATGGAATGCATACAACACTAGTAGAACGGAAAGGAATGGAATGGAATGGAACAGAATGGAATGGAATGGAATGGAATGGAATCAACCCGAGTAGGACAGAATGGAATGGAATGGAATGGAATGGAATGGAATGGAATGGAATGGTTTGTAATGCAATGCAATGGAATGGAATAGAATGGAATGGAATCTACCTGAGAAGAACGGAATGGAATGGAATGCAATGGAATGGAATGGAATGGAATGGAATGGAATGGAATGGAATGGAATGGAAT
The DNA here is from genome assembly GCF_029281585.2 of Gorilla gorilla gorilla. Taxonomy (NCBI): domain Eukaryota; kingdom Metazoa; phylum Chordata; class Mammalia; order Primates; family Hominidae; genus Gorilla; species Gorilla gorilla. The sequence continues at coordinate 68,258,267 of NC_073228.2, forward strand.
GGAATCATCCCGAGTGTAATGGAATGGAATGGAATGGAATGGAATGGAGTGGAATGGAATGGAATGGAATGGTATGGAATACAATGCAATTTAATGGAATGGAATGGAAGGGAATGGGATGGAATGGAATGGAATGGGATGGAATGGAGTGGAATGGAATCAACCAGGGTAGCATGGAATGAAATAGAATGGAATGGAATGGAATGGAATGCAAAGGAATGGAATGGAAAGAATGGAATCAACCAGAGTAGAACGGAATGGAAAGGAACGGAATGGAATGAAATGGAATGGAGTGGAATGGAATCAACCAGGGTAGCACGGAATGAAATAGAATGGAATGGAATTGAATGCCATGGAATGGAATGCCATGGAATGCAAAGGGAAAGAATGGAATGGAATGGGATGGAATGGAATGGAATGGTATGGAATTGTATGGAATGGAATCAATCCGATTAGAATGGAACGGAATGGAATGGAAGGGAATGGAATGGTAAGAAATGGAATGGAATGGAATGAAATGGAATTGAATGGAATGGAATGGAATGGAATGGAATGGAATGGATTCAACACGAGTAGAACGGAAAGGAATGGAATGGAGTGAAATAGAATGGAATGGAATGGAATGGAATGGAATCAACCCGAGTAGAACGGAATGGAATGGAATGGAATAGAATGGTATCAACACAAGTAGAATGGAATGGAATGGAATGCAATGGAATGAAATGGAATGCAATGGAATGGAATGGAATGGAATGGAATGGAATGGAATGGAATGGAATGGAAAGGAATATAGTGGAATTCAGTGGAATACACCCGAGAGGAACAGAGTGGAAAAGAATGGAATGGAACGGAATGGAATGGAATGGAATGGAATGGATTGGAATGGAATGGAATATAATGGAATGGAATGGAATCCACCCGAGATTAACAGAGTGGAAAGGAATGGAATGGAATGGAATGGAATGGAATGGAATGGAATGGAATGGAATGGAATGGAATGCAAAGGAGAGCAATGGAATGCGATGGAATGGAATGGAATGGAATGGAACCAACCCGAATAGAACGGAACAGAATGGAATGGAACGGAATGGAATGGTATGGAATGGAATGGAATGGAATGGAATGGAATGGAATGGAATGGAATGGAATGGAAAGGAATGGAATGGAGTGGAATGGAATGGAATGGAATGTTATCAGCCAGAGTGGAGAGAATTGGAATTGAATGGAATGGAATGGAATGGAATGGAATGGAATGGAATGGAATGGAATCAACCCGAGTAGAACGGAACCGAATGGAACGGACTGGAATGGAATAGAATGGAATTGAATCCAACCGAGTAGTATGGAATGCAATGGAATGGAATGGAATGGAATGGAATGGAATGGAATGGAATGGAACGGAATCAACCAGAGGGGAGAGATATTGAATGGAATGGAATGGAATGGAATGGAATGGAATGGAATGGAATGGAATGGAATGGAATGGAATGGAATGGAATGGAATGGAATGGAATGCAATGGAATGGAATGGAATGCCATGGAATGCAAAGGAAAGGAATGGAATGGAATGGGATGGAATGGAATGGATCGGAGTGGTATGGAAAGGAATCAACCCGATTAGAATGGAATGGAATGGCATGGAAGGGAATGGAATGGTATGAAATGGAATGCAATGGAATGGAATGGAATGGAATGGAATGGAATGGAATGGAATGGAATGCAATGGAATGGAATGGAATGGAATGGAATGGATACAACACGAGTAGAATGGAAAGGAATGGAATGGAATGGAATAGAATGGAATGGAATGGAATGGAATGGAATCAACCCGAGTAGAACGGAATGGAGTGGAATGTAATGGAATGGAATGGAATGGAATGGAATGGAATGGAATGCAATGGAATGGAATGGAATGGAATGAAATGGAATGGAATGGAATGAAATGCATACAACACTAGTAGAACGGAAAGGAATGGAATGGAATGGAACAGAATGGAATGGAATGGAATGGAATGGAATGGAATGGAATGGAATGGAATCAACCCGAGTAGGACAGAATGGAATGGAATGGAATGGAATGGAATGGAATGGAATGGAATGGATTCAACACGAGTAGAACGGAAAGGAATGGAATGGAGTGAAATAGAATAGAATGGAATGGAATGGAATGGAATCAACCAGAGTAGAACGGAATGGAATGGAATGGAATAGAATGGTATCAACACAAGTAGAATGGAATGGAAGAGAATGGAATGGAATGGAATGGAATGCAATGGAATGAAATGGAATGCAATGGAATGGAATGGAATGGAATGGAATGGAATGGAATGGAATGGAATGGAATGGAAAGGAATATAATGGAATGCAGTGGAATACACCCGAGAGGAACAGAGTGGAAAAGAATGGAATGGAACGGAATGGAATGGAATGGAATGGAATGGATTGGAATGGAATGGAATATAATGGAATGGAATGGAATCCACCCGAGATTAACAGAGTGGAAAGGAATGGAATGGAATGGAATGGAATGGAATGGAATGGAATGGAATGGAATGCAAAGGAGAGGAATGGAATGCGATGGAATGGAATGGAATGGAATGGAATGGAATGGAATGGAACCAACCCGAATAGAACGGAACAGAATGGAATGGAACGGAATGGAATGGTATGGAATGGAATGGAATGGAATGGAATGGAATGGAATGGAATGGAATGGAATTGAAAGGAATGGAATGGAGTGGAATGAAATGGAATGGAATGTTATCAACCAGAGTGGAGAGAATTGGAATGGAATGGAATGGAATGGAATGGAATGGAATGGAATCAACCCGAGTAGAACGGAACCGAATGGAACGGACTGGAATGGAATAGAATGGAATTGAATCCAACAGAGTAGTATGGAATGGAATGGAATGGAATGGAATGGAATGGAATGGAACGGAATCAACCAGAGGGGAGAGATATTGAAGGGAATGGAATGGAATGGAATGGAATGGAATGGAATGGAATGGAATGGAATGGAATGGAATGCAATGGAATGGAATGGAATGCCATGGAATGCAAAGGAAAGGAATGGAATGGAATGGGATGGAATGGAATGGAATGGAATCGAACGGAGTGGTATGGAAAGGAATCAACCCGATTAGAATGGAATGGAATGGCATGGAAGGGAATGGAATGGTATGAAATGGAATGCAATGGAATGGAATGGAATGGAATGGAATGGAATGGAATGGAATGGAATGGAATGCAATGGAATGGAATGGAATGGAATGGAATGGAATGGAATGGAATGGATACAACACGAGTAGAATGGAAAGGAATAGAATGGAATGGAATAGAATGGAATGGAATGGAATGGAATGGAATCAACCCGAGTAGAACGGAATGGAATTTAATGGAATGGAATGGAATGGAATGGAATGGAATGGAATGGAATGGAATGGAATGGAATGGAATGGAATGGAATGCAATGGAATGGAATGGAATGGAATGGAATGCATACAACACTAGTAGAACGGAAAGGAATGGAATGGAATGGAACAGAATGGAATGGAATGGAATGGAATGGAATCAACCCGAGTAGGACAGAATGGAATGGAATGGAATGGAATGGAATGGAATGGAATGGAATGGTTTGTAATGCAATGTAATGGAATGGAATAGAATGGAATGGAATCTACCTGAGAAGAACGGAATGGAATGCAATGGAATGGAATGGAATGGAATGGAATGGAATGGAATGGAATGGAATCATCCCGAGTGTAATGGAATGGAATGGAATGGAATGGAATGGAGTGGAATGGAATGGAATGGAATGGTATGGAATACAATGTAATTTAATGGAATGGAATGGAAGGGAATGGGATGGAATGGAATGGAATGGGATGGAATGGAGTGGAATGGAATCAACCAGGGTAGCACGGAATGAAATAGAATGGAATGGAATGGAATGGAATGCAAAGGAATGGAATGGAAAGAATGGAATCAACCAGAGTAGAACGGAATTGAAAGGAACGGAATGGAATGAAATGGAATGGAGTGGAATGGAATCAACCAGGGTAGCAAGGAATGAAATAGAATGGAATGGAATGGAATGCCATGGAATGGAATGCCATGGAATGCAAAGGGAAAGAATGGAATGGAATGGGATGGAATGGAATGGAATGGTATGGAATTGTATGGAATGGAATCAATCCGATTAGAATGGAACGGAATGGAATGGAAGGGAATGGAATGGTAAGAAATGGAATGGAATGGAATGCAAAGGAATGGAATGGAATGGAATGGAATGGAATGGAATGGATTCAACACGAGTAGAACGGAAAGGAATGGAATGGAGTGAAATAGAATGGATTGGAATGGAATGGAATGGAATCAACCCGAGTAGAACGGAATGGAATGGAATGGAATAGAATGGTATCAACACAAGTAGAATGGAATGGAATAGAATGGAATGGAATGGAATGGAATGCAATGGAATGAAATGGAATGCAATGGAATGGAATGGAATGGAATGGAATGGAAAGGAATATAATGGAATGCAGTGGAATACACGCGAGAGGAACAGAGTGGAAAAGAATGGAATGGAACGGAATGGAATGGAATGGAATGGAATGGATTGGAATGGAATGGAATATAATGGAATGGAATGGAATCCACCCGAGATTAACAGAGTGAAAAGGAATGGAAAGGAATGGAATGGAATGGAATGGAATGGAATGGAATGGAATGGAATGGAATGGAATGGAATGGAATGCAATGGAATGGAATGGAATGGAATGGAATGGAACCAACCCGAATAGAACGGAACAGAATGGAATGGAACGGAATGGAATGGTATGGAATGGAATGGAATGGAATGGAATGGAATGGAATGTTATCAACCAGAGTGGAGAGAAGTGGAATGGAGTGGAATGAAATGGAATGGAATGTTATCAACCAGAGTGGAGAGAAGTGGAATGGAATGGAATGGAATGGAATGGAATGGAATGGAATGGAATGGAATCAACCCGAGTAGAACGGAACCGAATGGAACGGACTGGAATGGAATAGAATGGAATTGAATCCAACCGAGTAGTATGGAATGGAATGGAATGGAATGGAATGGAATGGAAGGGAATCAACCAGAGGGGAGAGATATTGAAAGGAATGGAATGGAATGGAATTTAATGGAATGGAATGGAATGGAATGGAATGGAATGGAATGGAATGGAATGCAATGGAATGGAATGGAATGCCATGGAATGCAAAGGAAAGGAATGGAATGGAATGGGATGGAATGGAATGGAATGGAATGGAACGGAGTGGTATGGATAGGAATCAACCCGATTAGAATGGAATGGAATGGCATGGAAGGGAATGGAATGGTATGAAATGGAATGCAATGGAATGGAATGGATACAACACGAGTAGAATGGAAAGGAATGGAATGGAATGGAATAGAATGGAATGGAATGGAATGGAATGGAATCAACCCGAGTAGAACGGAATGGAATGGAATGGAATGGAATGGAATGGAATGGAATGGAATGGAATGGAATGGAATGGAATGCAATGGAATGGAATGGAATGGAATGGAATGGAATGGAATGGAATGGAATGGAATGGAATGGAATGGAATGGAATGCATACAACACTAGTAGAACGGAAAGGAATGGAATGGAATGGAACAGAATGGAATGGAATGGAATGGAATGGAATCAACCCGAGTAGGACAGAATGGAATGGAATGGAATGGAATGGAATGGAATGGAATGGAATGGAATGGTTTGTAATGCAATGCAATGGAATGGAATAGAATGGAATGGAATCTACCTGAGAAGAACGGAATGGAATGCAATGGAATGGAATGGAATGGAATGGAATGGAATGGAATGGAATGGAATGGAATGGAATGGAATGGAATGGAATCATCCCGAGTGTAATGGGATGGAATGGAATGGAATGGGATGGAATGGAGTGGAATGGAATCAACCAGGGTAGCACGGAATGAAATAGAATGGAATGGAATGCAAAGGAATGGAATGGAAAGAATGGAATCAACCAGAGTAGAACGGAATGGAAAGGAACGGAATGGAATGAAATGGAATGGAGTGGAATGGAATCAACCAGGGTAGCACGGAATGAAATAGAATGGAATGGAATGGAATGGAATGGAATGGAATGGAATGTATTCAACACGAGTAGAACGGAAAGGAATGGAATGGAATGCAATGGAATGGAATTGAATGGAATAGAATGGAATGGAATCAACCTGAGTAGAACGGAATGGAATGGAATGCAATGGAATGGAATTGAATGGAATAGAATGGAATGGAATCATCCCGAGTAGAACGGAATGGAATGGAATGGAATGGAATGGAATGGAATGGAATGGAATGGAATGGAATGGAATGGAATGGAATGGTATGGAATGGAAAGGAGTGGTATGGAATGGAATGGAATGGAATGCAATGCAATGGAATGGAATGGAATGGAATTGAATGGGATGGAATGGAATGGAATGGAATGGAATGGAATGGAATTTAATGGAATGGAATGGAATCAACCAGGGTAGAACGGAATGGAATGGAACGGAATGGAATGGAATGGAGTGGAGTGGAATGGAATCAAACCGAGTAGAACGGAATGGGATAGAATGGAATGTAATGGAATGGAATGCAATGGAATATAATGGAATCAACCAAGGTAGAACGGAATGAAATAGAATCAAATGGAATGGAACGGAATGCAAAGCAATGGAATGGAATGGAATGGAATGTATTCAACACGAGTAGAACGGAAAGGAATGGAATGGAATGCAATGGAATGGAATGGAATGGAGTCAACTCGAGTAGAACTGAATGGAATGGAATGGAATGGAATGGAATGGAATGGAATGGAGTGGAATGGAATGGAATGGAATGGTATGGAATGGAATCAACCCGAGTAGAACGGAATAGAATGGAACGGAGTGGAAGGGAATGGATTGGAATGAAATCAACCCGAGAGGAATGGAATGGAATGGAATGGAATTGAACGGAAGGGAACGAAAGAGAATGGAAAGGAATGGAACGGAACGGAATGGAATGGAATGGAATCAACCAGAGTAGAAAGGAATGGAATGGAAAGGAATGGAATGGAATGGAAAGGAATGGAATGGAATGGAATGGAATGGAATGGAATGGAATGGAATGGAATGGAATGGAATGGGTTGGGATTGAATGGGATGGGACGGAATGGAATGGAATGGAATGGAATGGAATGGAATGGAATGGAATGGAATGGAATGGATTGGAATCAACCGGCGTAGAATGGAATGGAATGGAAAGGAACGGAACGGAATGCAATGGAGTGGAATGGAATGGAATAGAATGGAATGGAATGGAATGGCACGGAATGCAATGGAATGGAATGGAACGGAATTGCATGTAATGGAATGGAATGGGATGGAATGGATTGGAATCAACCTGCGTAGAATGGAATGGAAAGCAACGGAACGGAAAGGAACGGAATGGAGTGGAATGGAATGGAATGGAATGGAATGGAATGGAATGGAATGGAATCAACCCGAGTAGTACGGAATAGAATGTAATGGAGAGGAAGGGAATGGAATGGAATGGAATCCACCAGAGTGGAATCGAATGGAATGGGATGAAATGGAATCAACCCGAGTAGAACGGAATAGAATGGAATGGAGTGGAAGGGAATGGAATGGAGTGGAATCAACCCCAGAGGAATGTAATGGAATGGAATGGAATGGAACGGAACGGAATGGAACAGAATGGAAAGGAATGCAACGGAACGGAATGGAATGGAATGGTATCAACCCGAGAAGAACGGCGTGGAATGGAATGGAATGGAATGGAATGGAAAGGAATGGAATGGAATGGAATGGAATGTTATCAACCAGAGTGGAGAGAATTGTAATGGAATGGAATGGAATGGAATGGAATGGAATGGAATCAACCCGAGTAGAACGGAACCGAACGGAACGGAATGGAAAGGAATAGAGTGGCATTGAATCCACCCGAGTAGAATGGAATGGAATGGAATGGAATGGTATGGAATGGAATTAATCCGATTAGAATGGAACGGAATGGAATGGAAGGGAATGGAATGGTAAGAAATGGATTGGAATGGAATGCAATGGAATGGAATGGAATGGAATGGAGTGGATTCAACACGAGTAGAACGGAAAGGAATGGAATGGAATGAAATAGAATGGAATGGAATGGAATGGAATGGAATATAATGGAATGGAATGGAATCCAAAGGAGATTAACAGAGTGAAAAGGAATGGAATGGAATGGAATGGAATGGAATGGAATGGAATTGAATGGAATGGAATGGAATGGAATGGCATGGAATGCAAAGGAGAGGAATGGAATGCGATGGAATGGAATGGAATGGAATGGAATGGAATGGAATGGAATGGAATGGAATGGAATGGATCCAACCCGAATAGAACGGAACAGAATGGGATGGAACGGAATGGAATGGTATGGAATGGAATGGAATGGAATGGAATGGAATGGAATGGAATGGAATGGAATGGAATTGGAATGGAATCAACCTGAGAAGAAAGGAATGGAAAGGAATGGAATGGAAAGGAATGGAATGGAAAGAAATGTAATGGAATGGAATGGAATGGTATGGAATGGAATGGAAAGCAATGGAATGGAATGCACTTTTATGTAATTGAATGCAATGGAATGGAATGTAACGGAATGGAATCTACGTGAGTAGAACGGAATGGAATGGAATGGAATGAAATGGTATGGAATGGAATGGAATGGAATGGAATGGTATGGAAAGGAATGGAATGGAATGGAATGGAATGGAATGGAATGGAGTGGAATGGAATCAAACCGAGTAGAATGGAATGGGATAGAATGGAATGTAATGGAATGGAATGTAATGGAATATAATGGAATCAACCAGGGTAGAACGGAATGAAATAGAATGGAATGGAATGGAATGGAATGCAATGGAATGGAATGGAATGGAATGGAATGCAATGCAATGGAATCGAATGTAATGGAATGGAATGGAATGGAATGTACCCGTGCAGAACGGAATGGAAAGGAATGGAATGGAATGGAATGGAAATGGAATGGAATCAACCTGACAAGAAAGGAATGGAAAGGAATGGAATGGAATGCAATGGAATGGAATGGAATGGAATGGAATGGAATGGAATGGAATGGATTCAACACGAGTAGAACGGAAAGGAATGGAATGGAATGAAATAGAATGGAATGGAATGGAATGGAAAGGAATGGAATGGAATGGAATGAAATGGAATGGAATGGAATGGAATGGAATGGAATTGAATCAACCCGAGTAGAATGGAACGGAATGGAACAGAATGGAACGGAAGGGAACGGAACAGAATGGAATTGAATCAAGCAGAGGAGAACGGAACGGAACAGAAGGGGATGGAACGCAACGGATTGGAATTGAATGGAATTGAATCAACACGAATAGAAGGGAATGGAATGGAATTGAATGGAAAGGAAAGGCATGGAGTGGAATGGAATGGAATGGAATGGAATGGAATGGAATGGAATGGAACGGAAAGGAATGGGATGGAATGGAATGGAATGGAAAGGAATAGAATGGAAAGGAATTGAATCAACCCGAGTAGAACGGAACCGAATGGAACGGAATTGAACGGAATAGAATGGAATTCAATCCACCCGAGTAGACTGGAATGGAAAGGAATGAAATGGAATGGAATAGAATGGAATTGAATCAACACGAGAAGAATGGAACGGAACGGAACGGAATGGAACGGAAGGGAACGGAACAGAATGGAATTGAATCAAGCAGAGAAGAACGGAACGGAGCAGAAGGGAATGGAACGCAACGGATTGGAATTGAATGGAATTGAATCAACACGAGTAGAAGGGAATGGAATGGAACTGAATGGAAAGGAAAGGAATGGAATGGAATGGAATGGAATGGAACGGAATGGAATGGAATGGAATGCAATGGAATGGAATGGAATGGAATGGAATAGAATGGAAAGGAATTGAATCAACCCTAGTAGAACGGAACCGAATGGAACAGAATGGAACGGAATAGAATGGAATTCAATCCACCCGAGTAGAATGGAATGGAAAGGAATGGAATGGAATGGAATGGAATGGAATGGAATAGAATGGAATGGAATGGAATGGAATCTACCCGAGTAGAGCGGAATGGAACGGAATAGAATGGAAAGGAATGGAATGGAATGGAATGGAATGGAATGGAATGGAATGCATACAACACTAGTAGAACGGAAAGGAATGGAATGGAATGGAACAGAATGGAATGGAATGGAATGGAATGGAATCAACCCGAGTAGGACAGAATGGAATGGAATGGAATGGAATGGAATGGAATGGAATGGAATGGAATGGAATGGAATGGAATGGAATGGAATGGAATGGTTTGTAATGCAATGCAATGGAATGGAATAGAATGGAATGGAATCTACCTGAGAAGAACGGAATGGAATGCAATGGAATGGAATGGAATGGAATGGAATGGAATGGAATGGAATGGAATGGAATGGAATGGAATGGAATGGAATCATCCCGAGTGTAATGGGATGGAATGGAATGGAATGGGATGGAATGGAGTGGAATGGAATCAACCAGGGTAGCACGGAATGAAATAGAATGGAATGGAATGCAAAGGAATGGAATGGAAAGAATGGAATCAACCAGAGTAGAACGGAATGGAAAGGAACGGAATGGAATGAAATGGAATGGAGTGGAATGGAATCAACCAGGGTAGCACGGAATGAAATAGAATGGAATGGAATGGAATGGAATGGAATGGAATGGAATGGAATGTATTCAACACGAGTAGAACGGAAAGGAATGGAATGGAATGCAATGGAATGGAATTGAATGGAATAGAATGGAATGGAATCAACCTGAGTAGAACGGAATGGAATGGAATGCAATGGAATGGAATTGAATGGAATAGAATGGAATGGAATCATCCCGAGTAGAACGGAATGGAATGGAATGGAATGGAATGGAATGGAATGGAATGGAATGGAATGGAATGGAATGGAATGGAATGGAATGGTATGGAATGGAAAGGAGTGGTATGGAATGGAATGGAATGGAATGCAATGCAATGGAATGGAATGGAATGGAATTGAATGGGATGGAATGGAATGGAATGGAATGGAATGGAATGGAATGGAATTTAATGGAATGGAATGGAATCAACCAGGGTAGAACGGAATGGAATGGAACGGAATGGAATGGAATGGAGTGGAGTGGAATGGAATCAAACCGAGTAGAACGGAATGGGATAGAATGGAATGTAATGGAATGGAATGCAATGGAATATAATGGAATCAACCAAGGTAGAACGGAATGAAATAGAATGGAATGGAATGGAACGGAATGCAAAGCAATGGAATGGAATGGAATGGAATGTATTCAACACGAGTAGAACGGAAAGGAATGGAATGGAATGCAATGGAATGGAATGGAATGGAGTCAACTCGAGTAGAAATGAATGGAATGGAATGGAATGGAATGGAATGGAATGGAATGGAATGGAATGGAGTGGAATGGAATGGAATGGAATGGTATGGAATGGAATCAACCCGAGTAGAACGGAATAGAATGGAACGGAGTGGAAGGGAATGGATTGGAATGAAATCAACCCGAGAGGAATGGAATGGAATGGAATGGAATTGAACGGAAGGGAACGAAAGAGAATGGAAAGGAATGGAACGGAACGGAATGGAATGGAATGGAATCAACCAGAGTAGAAAGGAATGGAATGGAAAGGAATGGAATGGAATGGAAAGGAATGGAATGGAATGGAATGGAATGGAATGGAATGGAATGGAATGGAATGGAATGGGTTGGGATTGAATGGGATGGGACGGAATGGAATGGAATGGTATGGAATGGAATGGAATGGAATGGAATGGAATGGAATGGATTGGAATCAACCGGCGTAGAATGGAATGGAATGGAAAGGAACGGAACGGAATGCAATGGAGTGGAATGGAATGGAATAGAATGGTATGGAATGGAATGGCACGGAATGCAATGGAATGGAATGGAACGGAATTGCATGTAATGGAATGGAATGGGATGGAATGGATTGGAATCAACCTGCGTAGAATGGAATGGAAAGCAACGGAACGGAACGGAACGGAATGGAGTGGAATGGAATGGAATGGAATGGAACGGAATGGAATGGAATGGAATCAACCCGAGTAGTACGGAATAGAATGTAATGGAGAGGAAGGGAATGGAATGGAATGGAATCCACCAGAGTGGAATCGAATGGAATGGGATGAAATGGAATCAACCCGAGTAGAACGGAATAGAATGGAATGGAGTGGAAGGGAATGGAATGGAGTGGAATCAACCCCAGAGGAATGTAATGGAATGGAATGGAATGGAACGGAACGGAATGGAACAGAATGGAAAGGAATGCAACGGAACGGAATGGAATGGAATGGTATCAACCCGAGAAGAACGGCGTGGAATGGAATGGAATGGAATGGAAAGGAATGGAATGGAATGGAATGGAATGTTATCAACCAGAGTGGAGAGAATTGTAATGGAATGGAATGGAATGGAATGGAATGGAATGGAATCAACCCGAGTAGAACGGAACCGAACGGAACGGAATGGAAAGGAATAGAGTGGCATTGAATCCACCCGAGTAGAATGGAATGGAATGGAATGGAACGGAATGGAATGGAATGGAATCAACCAGAGTGGAGAGAAATTGAATGGAATGGAATGGAATGCAATGGAATGGAATGGAATGCCATGGAATGCAAAGGGAAAGCATGGAATCGAATGGGATGGAATGGAATGGAATGGAATGGAATGGTATGGAATGGAATTAATCCGATTAGAATGGAACGGAATGGAATGGAAGGGAATGGAATGGTAAGAAATGGATTGGAATGGAATGCAATGGAATGGAATGGAATGGAATGGAATGGAGTGGATTCAACACGAGTAGAACGGAAAGGAATGGAATGGAATGAAATAGAATGGAATGGAATGGAATGGAATGGAATATAATGGAATGGAATGGAATCCAAAGGAGATTAACAGAGTGAAAAGGAATGGAATGGAATGGAATGGAATGGAATGGAATGGAATGGAATTGAATGGAATGGAATGGAATGGAATGGCATGGAATGCAAAGGAGAGGAATGGAATGCGATGGAATGGAATGGAATGGAATGGAATGGAATGGAATGGAATGGAATGGATCCAACCCGAATAGAACGGAACAGAATGGGATGGAACGGAATGGAATGGTATGGAATGGAATGGAATGGAATGGAATGGAATGGAATGGAATGGAATGGAATGGAATGGAATTGGAATGGAATCAACCTGAGAAGAAAGGAATGGAAAGGAATGGAATGGAAAGGAATGGAATGGAAAGAAATGTAATGGAATGGAATGGAATGGTATGGAATGGAATGGAAAGCAATGGAATGGAATGCACTTTTATGTAATTGAATGCAATGGAATGGAATGTAACGGAATGGAATCTACGTGAGTAGAACGGAATGGAATGGAATGGAATGAAATGGTATGGAATGGAATGGAATGGAATGGAATGGTATGGAAAGGAATGGAATGGAATGGAATGGAATGGAATGGAGTGGAATGGAATCAAACCGAGTAGAATGGAATGGGATAGAATGGAATGTAATGGAATGGAATGTAATGGAATATAATGGAATCAACCAGGGTAGAACGGAATGAAATAGAATGGAATGGAATGGAATGGAATGCAATGGAATGGAATGGAATGGAATGGAATGCAATGCAATGGAATCGAATGTAATGGAATGGAATGGAATGGAATGTACCCGTGCAGAACGGAATGGAAAGGAATGGAATGGAATGGAATGGAAATGGAATGGAATCAACCTGACAAGAAAGGAATGGAAAGGAATGGAATGGAATGCAATGGAATGGAATGGAATGGAATGGAATGGAATGGATTCAACACGAGTAGAACGGAAAGGAATGGAATGGAATGAAATAGAATGGAATGGAATGGAATGGAAAGGAATGGAATGGAATGGAATGAAATGGAATGGAATGGAATGGAATGGAATGGAATTGAATCAACCCGAGTAGAATGGAACGGAATGGAACAGAATGGAACGGAAGGGAACGGAACAGAATGGAATTGAATCAAGCAGAGGAGAACGGAACGGAACAGAAGGGGATGGAACGCAACGGATTGGAATTGAATGGAATTGAATCAACACGAATAGAAGGGAATGGAATGGAATTGAATGGAAAGGAAAGGCATGGAGTGGAATGGAATGGAATGGAATGGAATGGAATGGAATGGAATGGAACGGAAAGGAATGGGATGGAATGGAATGGAATGGAAAGGAATAGAATGGAAAGGAATTGAATCAACCCGAGTAGAACGGAACCGAATGGAACGGAATTGAACGGAATAGAATGGAATTCAATCCACCAGAGTAGACTGGAATGGAAAGGAATGAAATGGAATGGAATAGAATGGAATTGAATCAACACGAGAAGAATGGAACGGAACGGAACGGAATGGAACGGAAGGGAACGGAACAGAATGGAATTGAATCAAGCAGAGAAGAACGGAACGGAGCAGAAGGGAATGGAACGCAACGGATTGGAATTGAATGGAATTGAATCAACACGAGTAGAAGGGAATGGAATGGAACTGAATGGAAAGGAAAGGAATGGAATGGAATGGAATGGAATGGAACGGAATGGAATGGAATGGAATGCAATGGAATGGAATGGAATGGAATGGAATAGAATGGAAAGGAATTGAATCAACCCTAGTAGAACGGAACCGAATGGAACAGAATGGAACGGAATAGAATGGAATTCAATCCACCCGAGTAGAATGGAATGGAAAGGAATGGAATGGAATGGAATGGAATGGAATGGAATAGAATGGAATGGAATGGAATGGAATCTACCCGAGTAGAGCGGAATGGAACGGAATAGAATGGAAAGGAATGGAATGGAATGGAATGGAATGGAATGGAATGGAATGGAACGGAATGGAATGGAAACATCCCGAATAGAAAGGAATGGAACGGAATGGAATGGAATGGAATGGAATGGAATGCAATGGAATGGAATGGAGTGGAATGGAATGGCATGGAATCAACCCAAGTAGAACGGAAAGGAATGGAATGGAATCCAATGGAGAGGAATGGAATGGAATGGAATGGAATCAACCTGAGTAGAACGGAATGGAATGGAATGGAATGGAATGGAATGGAGTGGAATGGAATGGAATGGAATGGAATGGAATGGAAAGGAATGGAAAGTAATCATCCCGAGTAGAACGGAATGGAATAGAATGGAATGGAATGGAATGGAATGCAATTTAATGGAATGGAAACAACCCGAGTAAAACGGAATGGAATAGAATGGAATAGAATGGAATGGAATTCAATGGAATTGAATGTAACGGAATGGAATGCAATGGAAAGGAAAGGAAAGGAATGGAGTGGAATGGAATGGAATGGAATGGGATGGCATGCAGCGGAATTGAATGGAACGGAATGGAATGGAATCAACCAGAGTGGAATGGAATGGAATGGAATGGAATTGAATAGAATGGCACGGAATGCAATGGAATGGAATGGAATGGAATGGGATGGAATGGAATGGAATGGAACGGAATGGATTGGAATCAACCTGCGTAGAATGGAATGTAATGGAACAGAGCTGAACGGAATGGAATGGAGTGGAGTGGAATGGAATGGAACGGAATGGAATGGAAAGGAATGGAATGGAATGGAATGGAATGGAATGGAATGGAATGGAATCAACCCGAGTAGAACGGAATAGAATGGAATGGAGTGGAAGGGAATGGAATGGAGTGGAATCAACCCAAGAGGAATGTAATGGAATGGAATGGAATGGAACGGAACGGAATGGAACAGAATGGAAAGGAATGCAACGGAACGGAATGGAATGGAATGGTATCAACCCGAGAAGAAAGGCGTGGAATGGAATGGAATGGAATGGAATGGAAAGGAATGGAATGGAATGGAATGGAATGTTATCAACCAGAGTGGAGAGAATTGTAATGGAGTGGAATGGAATGGAATGGAATGGAATGGAATGGAATGGAATGGAATGGAATATAATGGAATGGAATGGAATCCAAACGAGATTAACAGAGTGAAAAGGAATGGATTGGAATGGAATGGAATGGAATGGAATGGAATGGAATGGAATGGCATGGAATGCATAGGAGAGGAATGGAATGCGATGGAATGGAATGGAATGGAATGGAATGGAATGGAATGGAATGGAATTGAACGGAATGGAATGGAACCAACCCGAATAGAACGGAACAGAATGGGATGGAACGGAATGGAATGGTATGGAATGGAATGGAACGGAATGGAGTGGAATGGAATGGATTCAACACGAGTAGAACGGAAAGGAAAGTAATGGAATGGAATGGAATGGAATGGAATGGAATGGAATGGAATGCAATGCAATGGAATGGAATGGAATGGAATGGAATGGAATGGAATGGAATGGAATGTACCCGTGTAGAACGGAATGGAATGGAATGGAATGGAACGGAATGGAATGGAATGGAATGGAATGGAATGGAATGGAATTGGAATGGAATCAACCTGAGAAGAAAGGAATGGAAAGGAATGGAATGGAAAGGAATGGAATGGAAAGAAATGTAATGGAATGGAATGGAATGGTATGGAATGGAATGGAAAGGAATGGAATGGAATGCACTTTTATGGAATTGAATGCAATGGAATGGAATGTAACGGAATGGAATCTACGTGAGTAGAACGGAATGGAATGGAATGGAATGAAATGGTATGGAATGGAATGGAATGGAATGGAATTGTATGGAAAGGAATGGAATGGAATGGAATGGAATGGAATGGAATGGAATGGAATGGAGTGGAATGGAATCAAACCGAGTAGAATGGAATGGGATAGAATGGAATGTAATGGAATGGAATGTAATTGAATATAATGGAATCAACCAGGGTAGAACGGAATGAAATAGAATGGAATGGAATGGAATGGAATGCAATGGAATGGAATGGAATGGAATGGAATGCAATGCAATGGAATCGATTGGAATGGAATGGAATGGAATGGAATGTACCCGTGCAGAACGGAATGGAAAGGAATGGAATGGAATGGAATGGAAATGGAATGGAATCAACCTGAGAAGAAAGGAATGGAAAGGAATGGAATGGAATGCAATGGAATGGAATGGAATGGAATGGAATGGAATGGAATGGATTCAACACGAGTAGAACGGAAAGGAATGGAATGGAATGAAATAGAATGGAATGGAATGGAATGGAAAGGAATGGAATGGAATGGAAAGGAATGGAATAGAATGGAATTGAATCAACCCGAGTAGAATGGAACGGAATGGAACAGAATGGAACGGAAGGGAACGGAACAGAATGGAATTGAATCAAGCAGAGGAGAACGGAACGGAACAGAAGGGGATGGAACGCAACGGATTGGAATTGAATGGAATTGAATCAACACGAATAGAACGGAACCGAATGGAACGGAATGGAACGGAATAGAATGGAATTCAATCCACCGGAGTAGACTGGAATGGAAAGGAATGGAATGGAATGGAAAGGAATGGAATGGAATGGAAAGTAATGGAATGGAATGGAATGGAATCTACCCGAGTAGAGCGGAACGGAATGGAATAGAATGGAAAGGAATGGAATGGAATGGAATGGAATGGAATGGAATGGAATGGAATGGAATGGAATATAATGGAATCAACCCGAGTAGAAAGGAATGGAATGGAATGGAATGGAATGGAATGGAATGCCATGGAATGGAATGCCATGGAATGCAAAGGGAAAGAATGGAATGGAATGGGATGGAATGGAATGGAATGGTATGGAATTGTATGCAATGGAATCAATCCGATTAGAATGGAACGGAATGGAATGGAAGGGAATGGAATGGTAAGAAATGGAATGGAATGGAATGCAATGGAATGGAATGGAATGGAATGGAATGGAATGGAATGGATTCAACACGAGTAGAACCGAAAGGAATGGAATGGAGTGAAATAGAATGGAATGGAATGGAATGGAACGGAATCAACCCGAGTAGAACGGAGTGGAATGGAATGGAATAGAATGGTATCAACACAAGTAGAATGGAATGGAATGGAATGGAATGCAATGGAATGAAATGGAATGCAATGGAAAGGAATGGAATGGAATGGAATGGAATGGAATGGAATGGAATGGAATGGAATGGAATGGAATGGAAAGGAATATAATGGAATGCAGTGGAATACACCCGAGAGGAACAGAGTGGAAAGGAATGGAATGGAATGGAATGGAATGGAATGGAATGGATTGGAATGGAATGGAATATAATGGAATGGAATGGAATCCACCCGAGATTAACAGAGTGGAAAGGAATGGAATGGAATGGAATGGAATGGAATGGAATGGAATGGAATGGAATGCAAAGGAGAGGAATGGAATGCGATGGAATGGAATGGAATGGAATGGAATCTACCCGAGTAGAGCGGAATGTAATGGAATAGAATGGAAAGGAATGGAATGGAATGGAATGGAATGGAATGGAATGGAATGGAAACAACCCGAGTAGAAAGGAATGGAACGGAACGGAATGGAATTGAATGGAATGGAATGCAATGGAATGGAATGTAATGGAAAGGAATGCAATGGAAAGGAAAGGAAAGGAATGGAATGGAATGGAATGGAATGGAATGGAATGGAATGGAATGGAATGGAATGCAATTTAATGGTATGGAAACAACCCGAGTAAAACGGAATGGAATAGAATGGAATAGAATGGAATGGAATTCAATGGCATTGAATGTAACAGAATGGAATGCAATGGAAAGGAAAGGAAAGGAATGGAGTGGAATGGAATGGAATGGAATGGGATGGAATGCAGCGGAATTGAATGGAACGGAATGGAATGGAATCAACCAGAGTGGAATGGAATGGAATGGAATGGAATTGAATAGAATGGCAAGGAATGCAATGGAATGGAATGGGATGGAATGGAATGGAATGGAACGGAATGGATTGGAATCAACCTGCGTAGAATGGAATGTAATGGAACAGAGCTGAACGGAATGGAATGGAGTGGAGTGGAATGGAATGGAACGGAATGGAATGGAATGGAATGGAATGGAATGGAATGGAATGGAATGGAATGGAATGGAATCAACCCGAGTAGAACGGAATAGAATGGAATGGAGTGGAAGGGAATGGAGTGGAGTGGAATCAACCCAAGAGGAATGTAATGGAATGGAATGGAATGGAACGGAACGGAATGGAAAAGAATGGAAAGGAATGCAACGGAACGGAATGGAATGGAACGGTATCAACCCGAGAAGAACGGCGTGGAATGGAATGGAATGGAATGGAATGGAAAGGAATGGAATGGAATGGAATGGAATGTTATCAACCAGAGTGGAGAGAATTGTAATGGAATGTAATGGAATGTAATGTAATGGAATGGAATGGAATGGAATCAACCCGAGTAGAACGGAACCGAATGGAAAGGAATGGAAAGGAATAGAGTGGAACTGAATCCACCCGAGTAGAATGGAATGGAATGGAATGGAATGGAATGGAATGGAATGGAATGGAATGGAACGGAATCAACCAGAGTGGAGAGAAATTGAATGAAATGGAATGGAATGGAATGCAATGGAATGGAATGGAATGGAATGGAATGCAATGGAATGGAATGGAATGCCATGTAATGCAAAGGGAAAGAATGGAATGGAATGGGATGGAATGGAATGGAATGGAATGGAATGGTATGGAATGGAATCAACCCGAGTAGAAAGGAATGGAATGGAATGGAAAGGAATGGAATGGAATGGAATGGAATGGAATGGAATGCCATGGAATGGAATGCCATGGAATGCAAAGGGAAAGAATGGAATGGAATGGGATGGAATGGAATGGAATGGAATGGAATTGTATGCAATGGAATCAATCCGATTAGAATGGAACGGAATGGAATGGAAGGGAATGGAATGGTAAGAAATGGATTGGAATGGAATGCAATGGAATGGAATGGAATGCAATGGAATGGAATGGAATGGAATGGAATGGAGTGGATTCAACACGAGTAGAACGGAAAGGAATGGAATGGAATGAAATAGAATGGAATGGAATGGAATGGAATGGAATATAATGGAATGGAATGGAATCCAAACGAGATTAACAGAGTGAAAAGGAATGGAATGGAATGGAATGGAATTGAATGGAATGGAATGGAATGGAATGGCATGGAATGCAAAGGAGAGGAATGGAATGCGATGGAATGGAATGGAATGGAATGGAATGGAATGGAATGGAATGGATCCAACCCGAATAGAACGGAACAGAATGGGATGGAACGGAATGGAATGGAATGGAATGGAATGGAATGGAATGGAATGGAATGGAATGGAATGGAATGGAATGGAATTGGAATGGAATCAACCTGAGAAGAAAGGAATGGAAAGGAATGGAATGGAAAGGAATGGAATGGAAAGAAATGTAATGGAATGGAATGGAATGGTATGGAATGGAATGGAAAGCAATGGAATGGAATGCACTTTTATGGAATTGAATGCAATGGAATGGAATGTAACGGAATGGAATCTACGTGAGTAGAACGGAATGGAATGGAATGGAATGAAATGGTATGGAATGGAATGGAATGGAATGGAATGGTATGGAAAGGAATGGAATGGAATGGAATGGAATGGAATGGAGTGGAATGGAATCAAACCGAGTAGAATGGAATGGGATAGAATGGAATGAAATGGAATGGAATGTAATGGAATATAATGGAATCAACCAGGGTAGAACGGAATGAAATAGAATGGAATGGAATGGAATGGAATGCAATGGAATGGAATGGAATGGAATGGAATGCAATGCAATGGAATCGAATGTAATGGAATGGAATGGAATGGAATGTACCCGTGCAGAACGGAATGGAAAGGAATGGAATGGAATGGAATGGAAATGGAATGGAATCAACCTGAGAAGAAAGGAATGGAAAGGAATGGAATGGAATGCAATGGAATGGAATGGAATGGAATGGAATGGAATGGAATGGAATGGATTCAACACGAGTAGAACGGAAAGGAATGGAATGGAATGAAATAGAATGGAATGGAATGGAATGGAAAGGAATGGAATGGAATGGAATGGAATGGAATGGAATGGAATAGAATGGAATTGAATCAACCCGAGTAGAATGGAACGGAATGGAACAGAATGGAACGGAAGGGAACGGAACAGAATGGAATTGAATCAAGCAGAGGAGAACGGAACGGAACAGATGGGGATGGAACGCAACGGATTGGAATTGAATGGAATTGAATCAACACGAATAGAAGGGAATGGAATGGAATTTAACGGAAAGGAAAGCATGGAGTGGAATGGAATGGAATGGAATGGAATGGAATGGAATGGAATGGAATGGAACGGAATGGAATGGGATGGAATGGAATGGAATGGAAAGGAATAGAATGGAAAGGAATTGAATCAACCCGAGTAGAACGGAACCGAATGGAACGGAATTGAACGGAATAGAATGGAATTCAATCCACCCGAGTAGACTGGAATGGAAAGGAATGGAATGGAATGGAATAGAATGGAATTGAATCAACACGAGAAGAATGGAACGGAACGGAAAGGAATGGAACGGAAGGGAACGGAACAGAATGGAATTGAATCAAGCAGAGAAGAACGGAACGGAACAGAAGGGAATGGAACGCAACGGAATGGAATTGAATGGAATTGAATCAACACGAGTAGAAGGGAATGGAATGGAACTGAATGGAAAGGAAAGGAATGGAATGGAATGGAATGGAATGGAACGGAATGGAATGGAATGGAATGGAATGGAATGGAATGGAATAGAATGGAAAGGAATTGAATCAACCCTAGTAGAACGGAACCGAATGGAACAGAATGGAACGGAATAGAATGGAATTCAATCCACCCGAGTAGAATGGAATGGAAAGGAATGGAATGGAATGGAATGGAATGGAATGGAATGGAATGGAATGGAATCTACCCGAGTAGAGCGGAATGGAACGGAATAGAATGGAAAGGAATGGAATGGAATGGAATGGAATGGAATGGAATGGAATGGAATGGAATGGAAAGGAAACAACCCGAATAGAAAGGAATGGAACGGAATGGAATGGAATGGAATGGAATGGAATGCAATGGAATGGAATGGAGTGGAATGGAATGGCATGGAATCAACCCAAGTAGAACGGAAAGGAGTGGAATGGAATCCAATGGAGAGGAATGGAATGGAATGGAATGGAATCAACCTGAGTAGAACGGAATGGAATGGAATGGAATGGAATGGAATGGAGTGGAATGGAATGGAATGGAATGGAATGGAATGGAATGGAAAGGAATGGAAAGTAATCATCCCGAGTAGAACGGAATGGAATAGAATGGAATGGAATGGAATGGAATGCAATTTAATGGAATGGAAACAACCCGAGTAAAACGGAATGGAATAGAATGGAATAGAATGGAATGGAATTCAATGGAATTGAAAGTAACGGAATGGAATGCAATGGAAAGGAAAGGAAAGGAATGGAGTGGAATGGAATGGAATGGAATGGGATGGCATGCAGCGGAACTGAATGGAACGGAATGGAATGGAATCAACCAGAGTGGAATGGAATGGAATGGAATGGAATTGAATAGAATGGCACGGAATTCAATGGAATGGAATGGAATGGAATGGGAAGGAATGGAATGGAATGGAACGGAATGGATTGGAATCAACCTGCGTAGAATGGAATGTAATGGAACAGAGCTGAACGGAATGGAATGGAGTGGAGTGGAATGGAATGGAACGGAATGGAATGGAAAGGAATGGAATGGAATGGAATGGAATGGAATGGAATGGAATGGAATGGAATCAACCCGAGTAGAACGGAATAGAATGGAATGGAGTGGAAGGGAATGGAATGGAGTGTAATCAACCCAAGAGGAATGTAATGGAATGGAATGGAATGGAACGGAACGGAATGGAACAGAATGGAAAGGAATGCAACGGAACGGAATGGAATGGAATGGTATCAACCCGAGAAGAACGGCGTGGAATGGAATGGAATGGAATGGAATGGAAAGGAATGGAATGGAATGGAATGGAATGTTATCAACCAGAGTGGAGAGAATTGTAATGGAATGGAATGGAATGGAATGGAATGGAATGGAATGGAATATAATGGAATGGAATGGAATCCAAACGAGATTAATAGAGTGAAAAGGAATGGATTGGAATGGAATGGAATGGAATGGAATGGCATGGAATGCATAGGAGAGGAATGGAATGCGATGGAATGGAATGGAATGGAATGGAATGGAATGGAATGGAATGGAATGGAATTGAACGGAATGGAATGGAACCAACCCGAATAGAACGGAACAGAATGGGATGGAACGGAATGGAATGGTATGGAATGGAATGGAACGGAATGGAGTGGAATGGAATGGATTCAACACGAGTAGAACGGAAAGGAAAGTAAAGGAATGGAATGGAATGGAATCGAATGGAATGGAATGGAATGCAATGCAATGGAATGGAATGGAATGGAATGGAATGGAATGGAATGGAATGTACCCGTGTAGAACGGAATGGAATGGAATGGAATGGAATGGAATGGAATGGAATGGAATGGAATGGAATGGAATGGAATTGGAATGGAATCAACCTGAGAAGAAAGGAATGGAAAGGAATGGAATGGAAAGAAATGTAATGGAATGGAATGGAATGGTATGGAATGGAATGGAAAGGAATGGAATGGAATGCACTTTTATGGAATTGAATGCAATGGAATGGAATGTAACGGAATGGAATCTACGTGAGTAGAACGGAATGGAATGGAATGGAATGAAATGGTATGGAATGGAATGGAATGGAATGGAATGGTATGGAAAGGAATGGAAAGGAATGGAATGGAATGGAATGGAATGGAATGGAGTGGAATGGAATCAAACCGAGTAGAATGGAATGGGATAGAATGGAATGTAATGGAATGGAATGTAATGGAATATAATGGAATCAACCAGGGTAGAACGGAATGAAATAGAATGGAATGGAATGGAATGGAATGGAATGGAATGGAATGGAATGGAATGGAATGGAATGCAATTTAATGGTATGGAAACAACCCGAGTAAAACGGAATGGAATAGAATGGAATAGAATGGAATGGAATTCAATGGCATTGAATGTAACTGAATGGAATGCAATGGAAAGGAAAGGAAAGGAATGGAGTGGAATGGAATGGAATGGAATGGGATGGAATGCAGCGGAATTGAATGGAACGGAATGGAATGGAATCAACCAGAGTGGAATGGAATGGAATGGAATGGAATTGAATAGAATGGCACGGAATGCAATGGAATGGAATGGGGTGGAATGGAATGGAATGGAACGGAATGGATTGGAATCAACCTGTGTAGAATGGAATGTAATGGAACAGAGCTGAACGGAATGGAATGGAGTGGAGTGGAATGGAATGGAACGGAATGGAATGGAATGGAATGGAATGGAATGGAATGGAATGGAATGGAATGGAATCAACCCGAGTAGAACGGAATAGAATGGAATGGAGTGGAAGGGAATGGAGTGGAGTGG
The DNA here is from genome assembly GCF_029281585.2 of Gorilla gorilla gorilla. Lineage (NCBI taxonomy): Eukaryota > Metazoa > Chordata > Mammalia > Primates > Hominidae > Gorilla > Gorilla gorilla. Next base: position 68,282,973 of record NC_073228.2, read on the forward strand.
AATCAACCCCAGAGGAATGTAATGGAATGGAATGGAATGGAACGGAACGGAATGGAACAGAATGGAAAGGAATGCAACGGAACGGAATGGAATGGAACGGTATCAACCCGAGAAGAACGGCGTGGAATGGAATGGAATGGAATGGAATGGAAAGGAATGGAATGGAATGGAATGGAATGTTATCAACCAGAGTGGAGATAATTGTAATGGAATGTAATGGAATGTAATGGAATGGAATGGAATGGAATGGAATCAACCCGAGTAGAACGGAACCGAACGGAAAGGAATGGAAAGGAATAGAGTGGAATTGAATCCACCCGAGTAGAATGGAATGGAATGGAATGGAATGGAATGGAATGGAATGGAATGGAATGGAACGGAATCAACCAGAGTGGAGAGAAATTGAATGAAATGGAATGGAATGGAATGCAATGGAATGGAATGGAATGGAATGGAATGGAATGCAATGGAATGGAATGGAATGCCATGTAATGCAAAGGGAAAGAATGGAATGGAATGGGATGGAATGGAATGGAATGGAATGGAATGGTATGGAATGGAATCAACCCGAGTAGAAAGGAATGGAACGGAATGGAAAGGAATGGAATGGAATGGAATGGAATGGAATGGAATGCCATGGAATGGAATGCCATGGAATGCAAAGGGAAAGAATGGAATGGAATGGGATGGAATGGAATGGAATGGAATGGAATTGCATGCAATGGAATCAATCCGATTAGAATGGAACGGAATGGAATGGAAGGGATTGGAATGGTAAGAAATGGATTGGAATGGAATGCAATGGAATGGAATGGAATGCAATGGAATGGAATGGAATGGAATGGAATGGAGTGGATTCAACACGAGTAGAACGGAAAGGAATGGAATGGAATGAAATAGAATGGAATGGAATGGAATGGAATGGAATATAATGGAATGGAATGGAATCCAAACGAGATTAACAGAGTGAAAAGGAATGGAATGGAATGGAATGGAATGGAATGGAATTGAATGGAATGGAATGGAATGGAATGGCATGGAATGCAAAGGAGAGGAATGGAATGCGATGGAATGGAATGGAATGGAATGGAATGGAATGGAATGGAATGGAATGGAATGGATCCAACCCGAATAAAACGGAACAGTATGGGATGGAACGGAATGGAATGGTATGGAATGGAATGGAATGGAATGGAATGGAATGGAATGGAATGGAATGGAATGGAATTGGAATGGAATCAACCTGAGAAGAAAGGAATGGAAAGGAATGGAATGGAAAGGAATGGAATGGAAAGAAATGTAATGGAATGGAATGGAATGGTATGGAATGGAATGGAAAGCAATGGAATGGAATGCACTTTTATGGAATTGAATGCAATGGAATGGAATGTAACGGAATGGAATCTACGTGAGTAGAACGGAATGGAATGGAATGGAATGAAATGGTATGGAATGGAATGGAATGGAACGGAATGGTATGGAAAGGAATGGAATGGAATGGAATGGAATGGAATGGAGTGGAATGGAATCAAACCGAGTAGAATGGAATGGGATAGAATGGAATGTAATGGAATGGAATGTAATGGAATATAATGGAATCAACCAGGGTAGAACGGAATGAAATAGAATGGAATGGAATGGAATGGAATGCAATGGAATGGAATGGAATGGAATGCAATGCAATGCAATGGAATCGAATGTAATGGAATGGAATGGAATGGAATGTACCCGTGCAGAACGGAATGGAAAGGAATGGAATGGAATGGAATGGAAATGGAATGGAATCAACCTGACAAGAAAGGAATGGAAAGGAATGGAATGGAATGCAATGGAATGGAATGGAATGGAATGGAATGGAATGGATTCAACACGAGTAGAACGGAAAGGAATGGAATGGAATGAAATAGAATGGAATGGAATGGAATGGAAAGGAATGGAATGGAATGGAATGGAATGGAATGGAATAGAATGGAATTGAATCAACCCGAGTAGAATGGAACGGAATGGAACAGAATGGAACGGAAGGGAACGGAACAGAATGGAATTGAATCAAGCAGAGGAGAACGGAACGGAACAGAAGGGGATGGAACGCAACGGATTGGAATTGAATGGAATTGAATCAACACGAATAGAAGGGAATGGAATGGAATTGAATGGAAAGGAAAGGCATGGAGTGGAATGGAATGGAATGGAATGGAATGGAATGGAATGGAATGGAATGGAATGGAACGGAATGGAATGGGATGGAATGGAATGGAATGGAAAGGAATAGAATGGAAAGGAATTGAATCAACCCGAGTAGAACGGAACCGAATGGAACGGAATTGAACGGAATAGAATGGAATTCAATCCACCCGAGTAGACTGGAATGGAAAGGAATGGAATGGAATGGAATAGAATGGAATTGAATCAACACGAGAAGAATGGAACGGAACGGAACGGAATGGAACGGAAGGGAACGGAACAGAATGGAATTGAATCAAGCAGAGAAGAACGGAACGGAACAGAAGGGAATGGAACGCAACGGATTGGAATTGAATGGAATTCAATCAACACGAGTAGAAGGGAATTGAATGGAACTGAATGGAAAGGAAAGGAATGGAATGGAATGGAATGGAATGGAACGGAATGGAATGGAATGGAATGGAATGGAATGGAATGGAATGGAATAGAATGGAAAGGAATTGAATCAACCCTAGTAGAACGGAACCGAATGGAACAGAATGGAACGGAATAGAATGGAATTCAACCCACCCGAGTAGAATGGAATGGAAAGGAATGGAATGGAATGGAATGGAATGGAATGGAATGGAATGGAATGGAATCTACCCGAGTAGAGCGGAATGGAACGGAATAGAATGGAAAGGAATGGAATGGAATGGAATGGAATGGAAACAACCCGAATAGAAAGGAATGGAACGGAATGGAATGGAATGGAATGGAATGGAATGCAATGGAATGGAATGGAGTGGAATGGAATGGCATGGAATCAACCCAAGTAGAACGGAAAGGAATGGAATGGAATCCAATGGAGAGGAATGGAATGGAATGGAATGGAATCAACCTGAGTAGAACGGAATGGAATGGAATGGAATGGAATGGAATGGAGTGGAATGGAATGGAATGGAATGGAATGGAATGGAAAGGAATGGAAAGTAATCATCCCGAGTAGAACGGAATGGAATAGAATGGAATGGAATGGAATGGAATGCAATTTAATGGAATGGAAACAACCCGAGTAAAACGGAATGGAATAGAATGGAATAGAATGGAATGGAATTCAATGGAATTGAAAGTAACGGAATGGAATGCAATGGAAATGAAAGGAAAGGAATGGAGTGGAATGGAATGGAATGGAATGGGATGGCATGCAGCGGAATTGAATGGAACGGAATGGAATGGAATCAACCAGAGTTGAATGGAATGGAATGGAATGGAATTGAATAGAATGGCACGGAATGCAATGGAATGGAATGGAATGGAATGGGATGGAATGGAATGGAATGGAACGGAATGGATTGGAATCAACCTGCGTAGAATGGAATGTAATGGAACAGAGCTGAACGGCATGGAATGGAGTGGAGTGGAATGGAATGGAACGGAATGGAATGGAAAGGAATGGAATGGAATGGAATGGAATGGAATGGAATCAACCCGAGTAGAACGGAATAGAATGGAATGGAGTGGAAGGGAATGGAATGGAGTGGAATCAACCCAAGAGGAATGTAATGGAATGGAATGGAATGGAACGGAACGGAATGGAACAGAATGGAAAGGAATGCAACGGAACGGAATGGAATGGAATGGTATCAACCCGAGAAGAACGGCGTGGAATGGAATGGAATGGAATGGAATGGAAAGGAATGGAATGGAATGGAATGGAATGTTATCAACCAGAGTGGAGAGAATTGTAATGGAATGGAATGGAATGGAATGGAATGGAATGGAATGGAATGGAATGGAATATAATGGAATGGAATGGAATCCAAACGAGATTAACAGAGTGAAAAGGAATGGATTGGAATGGAATGGAATGGAATGGAATGGAATGGAATGGAATGGCATGGAATGCATAGGAGAGGAATGGAATGCGATGGAATGGAATGGAATGGAATGGAATGGAATGGAATGGAATGGAATGGAATGGAATTGAACGGAATGGAATGGAACCAACCCGAATAAAACGGAACAGAATGGGATGGAACGGAATGGAATGGTATGGAATGGAATGGAACGGAATGGAGTGGAATGGAATGGATTCAACACGAGTAGAACGTAAAGGAAAGTAATGGAATGGAATGGAATGGAATGGAATGGAATGGAATGGAATGCAATGGAATGGAATGGAATGGAATGGAATGGAATGGAATGGAATGGAATGGAATGTACCCGTGTAGAACGGAATGGAATGGAATGGAATGGAATGGAATGGAATGGAATGGAATGGAATGGAATTGGAATGGAATCAACCTGAGAAGAAAGGAATGGAAAGGAATGGAATGGAAAGGAATGGAATGGAAAGAAATGTAATGGAATGGAATGGAATGGTATGGAATGGAATGGAAAGGAATGGAATGGAATGCACTTTTATGGAATTGAATGCAATGGAATGGAATGTAACGGAATGGAATCTACGTGAGTAGAACGGAATGGAATGGAATGGAATGAAATGGTATGGAATGGAATGGAATAGAATGGAATGGTATGGAAAGGAATGGAATGGAATGGAATGGAATGGAATGGAATGGAATGGAATGGAATGGAATGGAGTGGAATGGAATCAAACCGAGTAGAATGGAATGGGATAGAATGGAATGTAATGGAATGGAATGTAATGGAATATAATGGAATCAACCAGGGTAGAACGGAATGAAATAGAATGGAATGGAAAGGAATGGAATGCAATGGAATGGAATGGAATGGAATGGAATGCAATGCAATGGAATCGAATGGAATGGAATGGAATGGAATGGAATGTACCCGTGCAGAACGGAATGGAAAGGAATGGAATGGAATGGAATGGAAATGGAATGGAATCAACCTGAGAAGAAAGGAATGGAAAGGAATGGAATGGAATGCAATGGAATGGAATGGAATGGAATGGAATGGAATGGATTCAACACGAGTAGAACGGAAAGGAATGGAATGGAATGAAATAGAATGGAATGGAATGGAATGGAAAGGAATGGAATGGAATGGAATGGAATGGAATAGAATGGAATTGAATCAACCAGAGTAGAATGGAACGGAATGGAACAGAATGGAACGGAAGGGAACGGAACAGAATGGAATTGAATCAAGCAGAGGAGAACGGAACGGAACAGAAGGGGATGGAACGCAACGGATTGGAATTGAACGGAATTGAATCAACACGAATAGAACGGAACCGAATGGAACGGAATGGAACGGAATAGAATGGAATTCAATCCACCCGAGTAGACTGGAATGGAAAGGAATGGAATGGAATGGAAAGGAATGGAATGGAATGGAATGGAATCTACCCGAGTAGAGTGGAATGGAATGGAATAGAATGGAAAGGAATGGAATGGAATGGAATGGAATGGAATGGAATGGAATGGAATGGAATGGAATGGAATGGAATCAACCCTAGTTGAAAGGAATGGAACGGAATCGAAAGGAATGGAATGGAATGGAATGGAATGGAATGGAATGCCATGGAATGGAATGCCATGGAATGCAAAGGGAAAGAATGGAATGGAATGGGATGGAATGGAATGGAATGGTATGGAATTGTATGCAAAGGAATCAATCCGATTAGAATGGAACGGAATGGAATGGAAGGGAATGGAATGGTAAGAAATGGAATGGAATGGAATGCAATGGAATGGAATGGAATGGAATGGAATGGAATGGAATGGATTCAACACGAGTAGAACGGAAAGGAATGGAATGGAGTGAAATAGAATGGAATGGAATGGAATGGAATGGAATCAACCCGAGTAGAACGGAGTGGAATGGAATGGAATAGAATGGTATCAACACAAGTAGAATGGAATGGAATAGAATGGAATGGAATGGAATGGAATGCAATGGAATGAAATGGAATGCAATGGAAAGGAATGGAATGGAATGGAATGGAATGGAATGGAATGGAATGGAATGGAATCAACCCGAGTAGAAAGGAATGGAACGGAATCGAAAGGAATGGAATGGAATGGAATGGAATGGAATGGAATGCCATGGAATGGAATGCCATGGAATGCAAAGGGAAAGAATGGAATGGAAAGGGATGGAATGGAATGGAATGGTATGGAATTGTATGCAATGGAATCAATCCGATTAGAATGGAACGGAATGGAATGGAAGGGAATGGAATGGTAAGAAATGGAATGGAATGGAATGCAATGGAATGGAATGGAATGGAATGGAATGGAATGGAATGGATTCAACACGAGTAGAACCGAAAGGAATGGAATGGAGTGAAATAGAATGGAATGGAATGGAATGGAATGGAATCAACCCGAGTAGAACGGAGTGGAATGGAATGGAATAGAATGGTATCAACACAAGTAGAATGGAATGGAATAGAATGGAATGGAATGGAATGGAATGCAATGGAATGAAATGGAATGCAATGGAAAGGAATGGAATGGAATGGAATGGAATGGAATGGAATGGAATGGAATGGAATGGAATGGAATGGAATGGAATGGAAAGGAATATAATGGAATGCAGTGGAATACACCCGAGAGGAACAGAGTGGAAAGGAATGGAATGGAATGGAATGGAATGGAATGGAATGGAATGGAGTGGAATGGAATGGAATATAATGGAATGGAATGGAATCCACCCGAGATTAACAGAGCGGAAAGGAATGGAATGGAATGGAATGGAATGGAATGGAATGGAATTGAATGGAATGGAATGGAATGCAAAGGAGAGGAATGGAATGCGATGGAATGGAATGGAATGGAATGGAATCTACCCGAGTAGAGCGGAATGGAATGGAATAGAATGGAAAGGAATGGAATGGAATGGAATGGAATGGAATGGAATGGAATGGAAACAACCCGAGTAGAAAGGAATGGAACGGAACGGAATGGAATTGAATGGAATGGAATGCAATGGAATGGAATGTAATGGAAAGGAATGCAGTGGAAAGGAAAGGAAAGGAATGGAATGGAATGGAATGGAATGGAATGGAGTGGAATGGAATCAAACCGAGTAGAATGGAATGGGATAGAATGGAATGTAATGGAATGGAATGTAATGGAATATAATGGAATCAACCAGGGTAGAACGGAATGAAGTAGAATGGAATAGAAAGGAATGGAATGCAATGGAATGGAATGGAATGGAATGGAATGCAATGCAATGGAATCGAATGGAATGGAATGGAATGGAATGGAATGTACCCGTGCAGAACGGAATGGAAAGGAATGGAATGGAATGGAATGGAAATGGAATGGAATCAACCTGAGAAGAAAGGAATGGAAAGGAATGGAATGGAATGCAATGGAATGGAATGGAATGGAATGGAATGGAATGGAATGGATTCAACACGAGTAGAACGGAAAGGAATGGAATGGAATGAAATAGAATGGAATGGAATGGAATGGAAAGGAATGGAATGGAATGGAATGGAATGGAATAGAATGGAATTGAATCAACCAGAGTAGAATGGAACGGAATGGAACAGAATGGAACGGAAGGGAACGGAACAGAATGGAATTGAATCAAGCAGAGGAGAACGGAACGGAACAGAAGGGGATGGAACGCAACGGATTGGAATTGAACGGAATTGAATCAACACGAATAGAACGGAACCGAATGGAACGGAATGGAACGGAATAGAATGGAATTCAATCCACCGGAGTAGACTGGAATGGAAAGGAATGGAATGGAATGGAATGGAATGGAATGGAATGGAATGGAATGGAATGGAATGGAATGGAATCTACCCGAGTAGAGCGGAATGGAATGGAATAGAATGGAAAGGAATGGAATGGAATGGAATGGAATGGAATGGAATGGAATGGAATGGAATGGAATCAACCCGAGTAGAAAGGAATGGAACGGAATCGAAAGGAATGGAATGGAATGGAATGGAATGGAATGGAATGGAATGCCATGGAATGGAATGCCATGGAATGCAAAGGGAAAGAATGGAATGGAATGGGATGGAATGGAATGGAATGGTATGGAATTGTATGCAATGGAATCAATCCGATTAGAATGGAACGGAATGGAATGGAAGGGAATGGAATGGTAAGAAATGGAATGGAATGGAATGCAATGGAATGGAATGGAATGGAATGGAATGGAATGAAATGGAATGGATTCAACACGAGTAGAACCGAAAGAATGGAATGGAGTGAAATAGAATGGAATGGAATGGAATGGAATAGAATCAACCCGAGTAGAACGGAGTGGAATGGAATGGAATAGAATGGTATCAACACAAGTAGAATGGAATGGAATAGAATGGAATGGAATGGAATGGAATGCAATGGAATGAAATGGAATGCAATGGAAAGGAATGGAATGGAATGGAATGGAATGGAATGGAATGGAATGGAATGGAATGGAATGGAATGGAATGGAATGGAATGGAAAGGAATATAATGGAATGCAGTGGAATACACCCGAGAGGAACAGAGTGGAAAGGAATGGAATGGAATGGAATGGAATGGAATGGAATGGATTGGAATGGAATGGAATATAATGGAATGGAATGGAATCCACCCGAGATTAACAGAGTGGAAAGGAATGGAATGGAATGGAATGGAATGGAATGGAATGGAATGGAATGGAATGGAATGGAATGCAAAGGAGAGGAATGGAATGCGATGGAATGGAATGGAATGGAATGGAATCTACCCGAGTAGAGCGGAATGGAATGGAATAGAATGGAAAGGAATGGAATGGAATGGAATGGAATGGAATGGAATGGAATGGAATGGAATGGAATGGAAACAACCCGAGTAGAAAGGAATGGAACGGAACGGAATGGAATTGAATGGAATGGAATGCAATGGAATGGAATGTAATGGAAAGGAATGCAGTGGAAAGGAAAGGAAAGGAATGGAATGGAATGGAATGGAATGGAATGGAATGGAATGGAATGGAATGGAATGCAATTTAATGGTATGGAAACAACCCGAGTAAAACGGAATGGAATAGAATGGAATAGAATGGAATGGAATTCAATGGCATTGAATGTAACGGAATGGAATGCAATGGAAAGGAAAGGAAAGGAATGGAGTGGAATGGAATGGAATGGAATGGGATGGAATGCAGCGGAATTGAATGGAACGGAATGGAATGGAATCAACCAGAGTGGAATGGAATGGAATGGAATGGAATTGAATAGAATGGCACGGAATGCAATGGAATGGAATGGGATGGAATGGGATGGAATGGAACGGAATGGATTGGAATCAACCTGCGTAGAATGGAATGTAATGGAACAGAGCTGAACGGAATGGAATGGAGTGGAGTGGAATGGAATGGAACGGAATGGAATGGAATGGAATGGAATGGAATGGAATGGAATGGAATGGAATGGAATCAACCCGAGTAGAACGGAATAGAATGGAATGGAGTGGAAGGGAATGGAGTGGAGTGGAATCAACCCCAGAGGAATGTAATGGAATGGAATGGAATGGAACGGAACGGAATGGAACAGAATGGAAAGGAATGCAACGGAACTGAATGGAATGGAACGGTATCAACCCGAGAAGAACGGCGTGGAATGGAATGGAATGGAATGGAATGGAAAGGAATGGAATGGAATGGAATGGAATGTTATCAACCAGAGTGGAGAGAATTGTAATGGAATGTAATGGAATGTAATGGAATGGAATGGAATGGAATGGAATCAACCCGAGTAGAACGGAACCGAACGGAAAGGAATGGAAAGGAATAGAGTGGAATTGAATCCACCCGAGTAGAATGGAATGGAATGGAATGGAATGGAATGGAATGGAATGGAATGGAATGGAACGGAATCAACCAGAGTGGAGAGAAATTGAATGAAAGGGAATGGAATGGAATGCAATGGAATGCAATGGAATGGAATTGAATGCAATGGAATGGAATGGAATGCCATGTAATGCAAAGGGAAAGAATGGAATGGAATGGGATGGAATGGAATGGAATGGAATGGAATGGTATGGAATGGAATCAACCCGAGTAGAAAGGAATGGAACGGAATGGAAAGGAATGGAATGGAATGGAATGGAATGCCATGGAATGGAATGCCATGGAATGCAAAGGGAAAGAATGGAATGGAATGGGATGGAATGGAATGGAATGGAATGGAATTGTATGCAATGGAATCAATCCGATTAGAATGGAACGGAATTGAATGGAAGGGAATGGAATGGTAAGAAATGGATTGGAATGGAATGCAATGGTATGGAATGGAATGGAATGGAATGGAATGGAATGGAATGGAATGGAGTGGATTCAACACGAGTAGAACGTAAAGGAATGGAATGGAATGAAATAGAATGGAAAGGAATGGAATGGAATGGAATCAACCCGAATAGAACGGAATGGAATGGAATGGAATGGAATGGTATCAACACAAGTAGAATGGAATGGAATAGAATGGAATGGAATGGAATGGAATGGAATGCAATGGAATGGAATGGAATAGAATGGAATGGAATGGAATGGAATGCAATGGAATGGAATGGAATGGAATGGAATGGAGAGGAATGGAATGGAATGGAATGGAATGGAATGGATTGGAATATAATGGAATGCAGTGGAATACACCCGAGAGGAACAGAGTGGAAAGGAATGGAATGGAATGGAATGGAATGGAATGCAATGGAATGGAATGGAATGCCATGTAATGCAAAGGGAAAGAATGGAATGGAATGGAATGGTATGGAATGGAATCAACCCGAGTAGAAAGGAATGGAACGGAATGGAAAGGAATGGAATGGAATGGAATGGAATGGAATGGAATGGAATGCCATGGAATGGAATGCCATGGAATGCAAAGGGAAAGAATGGAATGGAATGGGATGGAATGGAATGGAATGGAATGGAATTGTATGCAATGGAATCAATCCGATTAGAATGGAACGGAATGGAATGGAAGGGAATGGAATGGTAAGAAATGGATTGGAATGGAATGCAATGGAATGGAATGGAATGCAATGGAATGGAATGGAATGGAATGGAATGGAATGGATTCAACACGAGTAGAACGGAAAGGAATGGAATGGAATGAAATAGAATGGAATGGAATGGAATGGAATGGAATATAATGGAATGGAATGGAATCCAAACGAGATTAACAGAGTGAAAAGGAATGGAATGGAATGGAATGGAATGGAATGGAATGGAATTGAATGGAATGGAATGGAATGGAATGGAATGGAATGCAAAGGAGAGGAATGGAATGCGATGGAATGGAATGGAATGGAATGGAATGGAATGGAATGGAATGGATCCAACCCGAATAGAACGGAACAGAATGGGATGGAACGGAATGGAATGGTATGGAATTGAATGGAATGGAATGGAATGGAATGGAATGGAATGGAATTGGAATGGAATCAACCTGAGAAGAAAGGAATGGAAAGGAATGGAATGGAAAGGAATGGAATGGAAAGAAATGTAATGTAATGGAATGGAATGGTATGGAATGGAATGGAAAACAATGGAATGGAATGCACTTTTATGGAATTGAATGCAATGGAATGGAATGTAACGGAATGGAATCTACGTGAGTAGAACGGAATGGAATGGAATGGAATGAAATGGTATGGAATGGAATGGAATGGAATGGAATGGTATGGAAAGGAATGGAATGGAATGGAATGGAATGGAATGGAGTGGAATGGAATCAAACCGAGTAGAATGGAATGGGATAGAATGGAATGTAATGGAATGGAATGTAATGGAATATAATGGAATCAACCAGGGTAGAACGGAATGAAATAGAATGGAATGGAATGGAATGGAATGCAATGGAATGGAATGGAATGGAATGCAATGCAATGCAATGGAATCGAATGTAATGGAATGGAATGGAATGGAATGTACCCGTGCAGAACGGAATGGAAAGGAATGGAATGGAATGGAATGGAAATGGAATGGAATCAACCTGACAAGAAAGGAATGGAAAGGAATGGAATGGAATGCAATGGAATGGAATGGAATGGAATGGAATGGAATGGAATGGAATGGAATGGAATGGATTCAACACGAGTAGAACGGAAAGGAATGGAATGGAATGAAATAGAATGGAATGGAATGGAATGGAAAGGAATGGAATGGAATGGAATGGAATGGAATGGAATGTAATGGAATAGAATGGAATTGAATCAACCCGAGTAGAATGGAACGGAATGGAACAGAATGGAACGGAAGGGAACGGAACAGAATGGAATTGAATCAAGCAGAGGAGAACGGAACGGAACAGAAGGGGATGGAACGCAACGGATTGGAATTGAATGGAATTGAATCAACACGAATAGAAGGGAATGGAATGGAATTGGATGGAAAGGAAAGGCATGGAGTGGAATGGAATGGAATGGAATGGAATGGAATGGAATGGAATGGAATGGAACGGAATGGAATGGGATGGAATGGAATGGAATGGAAAGGAATAGAATGGAAAGGAATTGAATCAACCCGAGTAGAACGGAACCGAATGGAACGGAATTGAACGGAATAGAATGGAATTCAATCCACCCGAGTAGACTGGAATGGAAAGGAATGAAATGGAATGGAATAGAATGGAATTGAATCAACACGAGAAGAATGGAACGGAACGGAACGGAATGGAATGGAAGGGAACGGAACAGAATGGAATTGAATCAAGCAGAGAAGAACGGAACGGAACAGAAGGGAATGGAACGCAACGGAATGGAATTGAATGGAATTGAATCAACACGAGTAGAAGGGAATGGAATGGAACTGAATGGAAAGGAAAGGAATGGAATGGAATGGAATGGAATGGAATGGAACGGAACGGAATGGAATGGAATGGAATGGAATGGAATGGAATGGAATGGAATAGAATGGAAAGGAATTGAATCAACCCTAGTAGAACGGAACCGAATGGAACAGAATGGAACGGAATAGAATGGAATTCAATCCACCCGAGTAGAATGGAATGGAAAGGAATGGAATGGAATGGAATGGAATGGAATGGAATGGAATCAACCCGAGTAGAACGGAATAGAATGGAATGGAGTGGAAGGGAATGGAATGGAGTGTAATCAACCCAAGAGGAATGTAATGGAATGGAATGGAATGGAACGGAACGGAATGGAACAGAATGGAAAGGAATGCAACGGAACGGAATGGAATGGAATGGTATCAACCCGAGAAGAACGGCGTGGAATGGAATGGAATGGAATGGTATGGAAAGGAATGGAATGGAATGGAATGGAATGTTATCAACCAGAGTAGAGAGAATTGTAATGGAATGGAATGGAATGGAATGGAATGGAATGGAATGGAATGGAATGGAATATAATGGAATGGAATGGAATCCAAACGAGATTAACAGAGTGAAAAGGAATGGATTGGAATGGAATGGAATGGAATGGAATGGAATGGAATGGAATGGCATGGAATGCATAGGAGAGGAATGGAATGCGATGGAATGGAATGGAATGGAATGGAATGGAATGGAATGGAATGGAATGGAATGGAATGGAATTGAACGGAATGGAATGGAACCAACCCGAATAGAACGGAACAGAATGGGATGGAACGGAATGGAATGGTATGGAATGGAATGGAACGGAATGGAGTGGAATGGAATGGATTCAACACGAGTAGAACGGAAAGGAAAGTAATGGAATGGAATGGAATGGAATGGAATGGAATGGAATGCAATGCAATGGAATGGAATGGAATGGAATGGAATGGAATGGAATGGAATGGAATATAATGGAATGGATTGGAATCCAAACGAGATTAACAGAGTGAAAAGGAATGGATTGGAATGGAATGGAATGGAATGGAATGGAATGGAATGGCATGGAATGCATAGGAGAGGAATGGAATGCGATGGAATGGAATGGAATGGAATGGAATGGAATGGAATTGAACGGAATGGAATGGAACCAACCCGAATAGAACGGAACAGAATGGGATGGAACGGAATGGAATGGTATGGAATGGAATGGAACGGAATGGAGTGGAATGGAATGGATTCAACACGAGTAGAACGGAAAGGAAAGTAATGGAATGGAATGGAATGGAATGGAATGGAATGCAATGCAATGGAATGGAATGGAATGGAATGGAATGGAATGGAATGGAATGGAATGGAATGGAATGGAATGGAATGGAATTGGAATGGAATCAACCTGAGAAGAAAGGAATGGAAAGGAATGGAATGGAAAGGAATGGAATGGAAAGAAATGTAATGGAATGGAATGGAATGGTATGGAATGGAATGGAAAGGAATGGAATGGAATGCACTTTTATGGAATTGAATGCAATGGAATGGAATGTAACGGAATGGAATCTACGTGAGAAGAACGGAATGGAATGGAATGGAATGAAATGGTATGGAATGGAATGGAATGGAATGGAATGGTATGGAAAGGAATGGAATGGAATGGAATGGAATGGAATGGAATGGAGTGGAATGGAATCAAACCGAGTAGAATGGAATGGGATAGAATGGAATGTAATGGAATGGAATGTAATGGAATATAATGGAATCAACCAGGGTAGAACGGAATGAAATAGAATGGAATGGAATGGAATGGAATGCAATGGAATGGAATGGAATGGAATGGAATGCAATGCAATGGAATCGAATGGAATGGAATGGAATGGAATGGAATGTACCCGTGCAGAACGGAATGGAAAGGAATGGAATGGAATGGAATGGAAATGGAATGGAATCAACCTGAGAAGAAAGGAATGGAAAGGAATGGAATGGAATGCAATGGAATGGAATGGAATGGAATGGAATGGAATGGAATGGAATGGAATGGAATGGATTCAACACGAGTAGAACGGAAAGGAATGGAATGGAATGAAATAGAATGGAATGGAATGGAATGGAAAGGAATGGAATGGAATGGAATGGAATGGAATAGAATGGAATTGAATCAACCAGAGTAGAATGGAACGGAATGGAACAGAATGGAACGGAAGGGAACGGAACAGAATGGAATTGAATCAAGCAGAGGAGAACGGAACGGAACAGAAGGGGATGGAACGCAACGGATTGGAATTGAACGGAATTGAATCAACACGAATAGAACGGAACCGAATGGAACGGAATGGAACGGAATAGAATGGAATTCAATCCACCCGAGTAGACTGGAATGGAAAGGAATGGAATGGAATGGAAAGGAATGGAATGGAATGGAATGGAATCTACCCGAGTGGAGTGGAATGGAATGGAATAGAATGGAAAGGAATGGAATGGAATGGAATGGAATGGAATGGAATGGAATGGAATGGAATGGAATGGAATGGAATGGAATGGAATCAACCCTAGTTGAAAGGAATGGAACGGAATCGAAAGGAATGGAATGGAATGGAATGGAATGGAATGGAATGCCATGGAATGGAATGCCATGGAATGCAAAGGGAAAGAATGGAATGGAATGGGATGGAATGGAATGGAATGGTATGGAATTGTATGCAAAGGAATCAATCCGATTAGAATGGAACGGAATGGAATGGAAGGGAATGGAATGGTAAGAAATGGAATGGAATGGAATGCAATGGAATGGAATGGAATGGAATGGAATGGAATGGAATGGATTCAACACGAGTAGAACGGAAAGGAATGGAATGGAGTGAAATAGAATGGAATGGAATGGAATGGAATGGAATCAACCCGAGTAGAACGGAGTGGAATGGAATGGAATAGAATGGTATCAACACAAGTAGAATGGAATGGAATAGAATGGAATTGAATGGAATGGAATGCAATGGAATGAAATGGAATGCAATGGAAAGGAATGGAATGGAATGGAATGGAATGGAATGGAATGGAATGGAATGGAATGGAATGGAATGGAAAGGAATATAATGGAATGCAGTGGAATACACCCGAGAGGAACAGAGTGGAAAGGAATGGAATTGAATGGAATGGAATGGAATGGAATGGATTGGAATGGAATGGAATATAATGGAATGGAATGGAATCCACCCGAGATTAACAGAGTGGAAAGGAATGGAATGGAATGGAATGGAATGGAATGGAATGGAATGGAATGGAATGGAATGGAATGGAATGCAAAGGAGAGGAATGGAATGCGATGGAATGGAATGGAATGGAATGGAATCTACCCGAGTAGAGCGGAATGGAATGGAATGGAATGGAAAGGAATGGAATGGAATGGAATGGAATGGAATGGAATGGAATGGAAACAACCCGAGTAGAAAGGAATGGAACGGAACGGAATGGAATTGAATGGAATGGAATGCAATGGAATGGAATGTAATGGAAGGGAATGCAATGGAAAGGAAAGGAAAGGAATGGAATGGAATGGAATGGAATGGAATGGAATGGAATGGAATGGAATGGAATGGAATGGAATGGAATGCAATTTAATGGTATGGAAACAACCCTAGTAAAACGGAATGGAATAGAATGGAATAGAATGGAATGGAATTCAATGGCATTGAATGTAACGGAATGGAATGCAATGGAAAGGAAAGGAAAGGAATGGAGTGGAATGGAATGGAATGGAATGGGATGGAATGCAGCGGAATTGAATGGAACGGAATGGAATGGAATCAACCAGAGTGGAATGGAATGGAATGGAATGGAATTGAATAGAATGGCACGGAATGCAATGGAATGGAATGGGATGGAATGGGATGGAATGGAACGGAATGGATTGGAATCAACCTGCATAGAATGGAATGTAATGGAACAGAGCTGAACGGAATGGAATGGAGTGGAGTGGAATGGAATGGAACGGAATGGAATGGAATGGAATGGAATGGAATGGAATGGAATGGAATGGAATCAACCCGAGTAGAACGGAATAGAATGGAATGGAGTGGAAGGGAATGGAGTGGAGTGGAATCAACCCCAGAGGAATGTAATGGAATGGAATGGAATGGAACGGAACGGAATGGAACAGAATGGAAAGGAATGCAACGGAACGGAATGGAATGGAACGGTATCAACCCGAGAAGAACGGCGTGGAATGGAATGGAATGGAATGGAATGGAAAGGAATGGAATGGAATGGAATGGAATGTTATCAACCAGAGTGGAGAGAATTGTAATGGAATGTAATGGAATGTAATGGAATGGAATGGAATGGAATGGAATCAACCAGAGTAGAACGGAACCGAACGGAAAGGAATGGAAAGGAATAGAGTGGAATTGAATCCACCCGAGTAGAATGGAATGGAATGGAATGGAATGGAATGGAATGGAATGGAATGGAACGGAATCAACCAGAGTGGAGAGAAATTGAATGAAATGGAATGGAATGGAATGCAATGGAATGGAATGGAATGGAATGGAATGCAATGGAATGGAATGGAATGCCATGTAATGCAAAGGGAAAGAATGGAATGGAATGGGATGGAATGGAATGGAATGGAATGGAATGGTATGGAATGGAATCAACCCGAGTAGAAAGGAATGGAACGGAATGGAAAGGAATGGAATGGAATGGAATGGAATGGAATGGAATTGGAATGGAATCAACCTGAGAAGAAAGGAATGGAAAGGAATGGAATGGAAAGGAATGGAATGGAAAGAAATGTAATGGAATGGAATGGAATGGTATGGAATGGAATGGAAAGGAATGGAATGGAATGCACTTTTATGGAATTGAATGCAATGGAATGGAATGTAACGGAATGGAATCTACGTGAGAAGAACGGAATGGAATGGAATGGAATGAAATGGTATGGAATGGAATGGAATGGAATGGAATGGTATGGAAAGGAATGGAATGGAATGGAATGGAATGGAGTGGAATGGAATCAAACCGAGTAGAATGGAATGGGATAGAATGGAATGTAATGGAATGGAATGTAATGGAATATAATGGAATCAACCAGGGTAGAACGGAATGAAATAGAATGGAATGGAATGGAATGGAATGCAATGGAATGGAATGGAATGGAATGGAATGCAATGCAATGGAATCGAATGGAATGGAATGGAATGGAATGGAATGTACCCGTGCAGAACGGAATGGAAAGGAATGGAATGGAATGGAATGGAAATGGAATGGAATCAACCTGAGAAGAAAGGAATGGAAAGGAATGGAATGGAATGCAATGGAATGGAATGGAATGGAATGGAATGGAATGGAATGGAATGGAATGGATTCAACACGAGTAGAACGGAAAGGAATGGAATGGAATGAAATAGAATGGAATGGAATGGAATGGAAAGGAATGGAATGGAATGGAATGGAATGGAATAGAATGGAATTGAATCAACCAGAGTAGAATGGAACGGAATGGAACAGAATGGAACGGAAGGGAACGGAACAGAATGGAATTGAATCAAGCAGAGGAGAACGGAACGGAACAGAAGGGGATGGAACGCAACGGATTGGAATTGAACGGAATTGAATCAACACGAATAGAACGGAACCGAATGGAACGGAATGGAACGGAATAGAATGGAATTCAATCCACCCGAGTAGACTGGAATGGAAAGGAATGGAATGGAATGGAAAGGAATGGAATGGAATGGAATGGAATCTACCCGAGTAGAGCGGAATGGAATGGAATAGAATGGAAAGGAATGGAATGGAATGGAATGGAATGGAATGGAATGGAATGGAATGGAATGGAATGGAATCAACCCTAGTTGAAAGGAATGGAACGGAATCGAAAGGAATGGAATGGAATGGAATGGAATGGAATGGAATGCCATGGAATGGAATGCCATGGAATGCAAAGGGAAAGAATGGAATGGAATGGGATGGAATGGAATGGAATGGTATGGAATTGTATGCAAAGGAATCAATCCGATTAGAATGGAACGGAATGGAATGGAAGGGAATGGAATGGTAAGAAATGGAATGGAATGGAATGCAATGGAATGGAATGGAATGGAATGGAATGGAATGGAATGGATTCAACACGAGTAGAACGGAAAGGAATGGAATGGAGTGAAATAGAATGGAATGGAATGGAATGGAATGGAATCAACCCGAGTAGAACGGAGTGGAATGGAATGGAATAGAATGGTATCAACACAAGTAGAATGGAATGGAATAGAATGGAATGGAATGGAATGGAATGCAATGGAATGAAATGGAATGCAATGGAAAGGAATGGAATGGAATGGAATGGAATGGAATGGAATGGAATGGAATGGAATGGAATGGAATGGAAAGGAATATAATGGAATGCAGTGGAATACACCCGAGAGGAACAGAGTGGAAAGGAATGGAATTGAATGGAATGGAATGGAATGGAATGGATTGGAATGGAATGGAATATAATGGAATGGAATGGAATCCACCCGAGATTAACAGAGTGGAAAGGAATGGAATGGAATGGAATGGAATGGAATGGAATGGAATAAAATGGAATGGAATGCAAAGGAGAGGAATGGAATGCGATGGAATGGAATGGAATGGAATGGAATCTACCCGAGTAGAGCGGAATGGAATGGAATGGAATGGAAAGGAATGGAATGGAATGGAATGGAATGGAATGGAATGGAATGGAAACAACCCGAGTAGAAAGGAATGGAACGGAACGGAATGGAATTGAATGGAATGGAATGCAATGGAATGGAATGTAATGGAAGGGAATGCAATGGAAAGGAAAGGAAAGGAATGGAATGGAATGGAATGGAATGGAATGGAATGGAATGGAATGGAATGGAATGGAATGGAATGCAATTTAATGGTATGGAAACAACCCGAGTAAAACGGAATGGAATAGAATGGAATAGAATGGAATGGAATTCAATGGCATTGAATGTAACGGAATGGAATGCAATGGAAAGGAAAGGAAAGGAATGGAGTGGAATGGAATGGAATGGAATGGGATGGAATGCAGCGGAATTGAATGGAACGGAATGGAATGGAATCAACCAGAGTGGAATGGAATGGAATGGAATGGAATTGAATAGAATGGCACGGAATGCAATGGAATGGAATGGGATGGAATGGGATGGAATGGAACGGAATGGATTGGAATCAACCTGCGTAGAATGGAATGTAATGGAACAGAGCTGAACGGAATGGAATGGAGTGGAGTGGAATGGAATGGAACGGAATGGAATGGAATGGAATGGAATGGAATGGAATGGAATGGAATGGAATCAACCCGAGTAGAACGGAATAGAATGGAATGGAGTGGAAGGGAATGGAGTGGAGTGGAATCAACCCCAGAGGAATGTAATGGAATGGAATGGAATGGAACGGAACGGAATGGAATAGAATGGAAAGGAATGCAACGGAACGGAATGGAATGGAACGGTATCAACCCGAGAAGAACGGCGTGCAATGGAATGGAATGGAATGGAATGGAAAGGAATGGAATGGAATGGAATGGAATGTTATCAACCAGAGTGGAGAGAATTGTAATGGAATGTAATGGAATGTAATGGAATGGAATGGAATGGAATGGAATCAACCCGAGTAGAACGGAACCGAACGGAAAGGAATGGAAAGGAATAGAGTGGAATTCAATCCACCCGAGTAGAATGGAATGGAATGGAATGGAATGGAATGGAATGGAATGGAATGGAATGGAACGGAATCAACCAGAGTGGAGAGAAATTGAATGAAATGGAATGGAATGGAATGCAATGGAATGGAATGGAATGGAATGGAATGCAATGGAATGGAATGGAATGCCATGTAATGCAAAGGGAAAGAATGGAATGGAATGGGATGGAATGAAATGGAATGGAATGGAATGGTATGGAATGGAATCAACCCGAGTAGAAAGGAATGGAACGGAATGGAAAGGAATGGAGTGGAATGGAATGGAATGGAATGGAATGGAATGGAATGCCATGGAATGGAATGCCATGGAATGCAAAGGGAAAGAATGGAATGGAATGGGATGGAATGGAATGGAATGGAATGGAATTGTATGCAATGGAATCAATCCGATTAGAATGGAACGGAATGGAATGGAAGGGAATGGAATGGTAAGAAATGGATTGGAATGGAATGCAATGGAATGGAATGGAATGCAATGGAATGGAATGGAATGGAATGGAATGGAGTGGATTCAACACGAGTAGAACGGAAAGGAATGGAATGGAATGAAATAGAATGGAATGGAATGGAATGGAATGGAATAGGAATGGAATTGAATGGAATGGAATGGAATGGAATGGCATCGAATGCAAAGGAGAGGAATGGAATGCGATGGAATGGAATGGAATGGAATGGAATGGAATGGAATGGAATGGAATGGAATGGAATGGAATGGAATGGAATGGAATCTACCCGAGTAGAGCGCAATGGAACGGAATAGAATGGAAAGGAATGGAATGGAATGGAATGGAATGGAATGGAATGGAATGGAATGGAATGGAATGGAAACAACCCGAATAGAAAGGAATGGAACGGAATGGAATGGAATGGAATGGAATGGAATGCAATGGAATGGAATGGAGTGGAATGGAATGTCATGGAATCAACCCAAGTAGAACGGAAAGGAATGGAATGGAATCCAATGGAGAGGAATGGAATGGAATGGAATGGAATCAACCTGAGTAGAATGGAATGGAATGGAATGGAATGGAATGGAATGGAATGGAGTGGAATGGAATGGAATGGAATGGAATGGAATGGAATGGAATGGAAAGGAATGGAAAGTAATCATCCCGAGTAGAACGGAATGGAATAGAATGGAATGGAATGGAATGGAATGGAATGCAATTTAATGGAATGGAAACAACCCGAGTAAAACGGAATGGAATAGAATGGAATACAATGGAATGGAATTCAATGGAATTGAAAGTAACGGAATGGAATGCAATGGAAAGGAAAGGAAAGGAATGGAGTGGAATGGAATGGAATGGAATGGGATGGCATGCAGCGAAATTGAATGGAACGGAATGGAATGGAATCAACCAGAGTGGAATGGAATGGAATGGAATGGAATTGAATAGAATGGCACGGAATGCAATGGAATGGAATGGAATGGAATGGGATGGAATGGAATGGAATGGAACGGAATGGATTGGAATCAACCTGCGTAGAATGGAATGTAATGGAACAGAGCTGAACGGAATGGAATGGAGTGGAGTGGAATGGAATGGAACGGAATGGAATGGAATGGAATGGAATGGAATGGAATGGAATCAACCCGAGTAGAACGGAATAGAATGGAATGGAGTGGAAGGGAATGGAATGGAGTGGAATCAACCCAAGAGGAATGTAATGGAATGGAATGGAATGGAACGGAACGGAATGGAACAGAATGGAAAGGAATGCAACGGAACGGAATGGAATGGAATGGTATCAACCCGAGAAGAACGGCGTGGAATGGAATGGAATGGAATGGAATGGAATGGAATGGAAAGGAATGGAATGGAATGGAATGGAATGTAATCAACCAGAGTGGAGAGAATTGTAATGGAATGGAATGGAATGGAATGGAATGGAATGGAATGGAATGGAATGGAATGGAATGGAATGGAATGGAATGGATTGGAATATAATGGAATGCAGTGGAATACACCCGAGAGGAACAGAGTGGAAAGGAATGGAATGGAATGGAATGGAATGGAATGGAATGGAATGGAATGGAATGGAATATAATGGAATGGAATGGAATCCAAACGAGATTAACAGAGTGAAAAGGAATGGAATGGAATGGAATGGAATGGAATGGAATGGCATGGAATGCATAGGAGAGGAATGGAATGCGATGGAATGGAATGGAATGCAATGGAATGGAATGGAATGGAATGGAATGAAATTGAATGGAATGGAATGGAACCAACCCGAATAGAACGGAACAGAATGGAATGGAACGGAATGGAATGGTATGGAATGGAATGGAACGGAATGGAGTGGAATGGAATTGATTCAACACGAGTAGAACGGAAAGGAATGGAATGGAATGGAATGGAATGGAATGGAATGGAATGGAACGGAATCAACCAGAGGGGAGAGATATTGAATGGAATGGAAGGGAATGGAATGGAATGGAATGGAATGGAAGGGAATGTAATGGAATGCAATGGAATGGAATGGAATGCCATGGAATGCAAAGGAAAGGAATGGAATGGAATGGGATGGAATGGAATGGAATGGAATGGAACGGAGTGGTATGGAAAGGAATCAACCCGATTAGAATGGAATGGAATGGCATGGAAGGGAATGGAATGGTATGAAATGGAATGCAATGGAATGGAATGGAATGGAATGGAATGGAATGGAATGGAATGGAATGGAATGCAATGGAATGGAATGGAATGGAATGGAATGGAATGGAATGGAATGGATACAACACGAGTAGAATGGAAAGGAATGGAATGGAATGGAATAGAATGGAATGGAATGGAATGGAATGGAATCAACCCGAGTAGAACGGAATGGAATGGAATGGAAAGGAATGGAATGGAATGGAATGGAATGGAATGGAATGGAATGGAATGGAATGGAATGGAATGCAATGGAATGGAATGGAATGGAATGGAATGGAATGGAATGGAATGGAATGCATACAACACTAGTAGAACGGAAAGGAATGGAATGGAATGGAACAGAATAGAATGGAATGGAATGGAATGGAATCAACACGAGTAGGACAGAATGGAATGGAATGGAATGGAATGGAATGGTTTGTAATGCAATGCAATGGAATGGAATAGAATGGAATGGAATCTACCTGAGAAGAACGTAATGGAATGCAATGGAATGGAGTGGAATGGAATGGAATGGAATGGAATGGAATGGAATGGAATGGAATGGAATCATCCCGAGTGTAATGGAATGGAATGGAATGGAATGGAATGGAGTGGAATGGAATGGAATGGAATGGTATGGAATACCATGCAATTTAATGGAATGGAATGGAAGGGAATGGGATGGAATGGAATGGAATGGGATGGAATGGAGTGGAATGGAATCAACCAGGGTAGCACGGAATGAAATAGAATGGAATGGAATGGAATGGAATGCAAAGGAATGGAATGGAATGGAATTGAATGGAATAGAATGGAATGGAATCAACCCGAGTAGAACGGAATGGAATGGAATGGAATGGAATGGAATGGAATGGAATGGAACGGTATGGAATGGAAAGGAGTGGTATGGAATGGAATGGAATGGAATGCAATGCAATGGAATGGAATGGAATGGAATTGAATGGGATGGAATGGAATGGAATGGAATGGAATGGAATGGAATTTAATGGAATGGAATGGAATCAACCAGAGTAGAACGGAATGGAATGGAACGGAATGGAATGGAATGGAGTGGAGTGGAATGGAATCAAACCGAGTAGAACGGAGTGGGATAGAATGGAATGTAATGGAATGGAATGCAATGGAATATAATGGAATCAACCAAGGTAGAACGGAATGAAATAGAATGCAATGGAATGGAACGGAATGCAAAGCAATGGAATGGAATGGAATGTATTCAACACGAGTAGAACGGAAAGGAATGGAATGGAATGCAATGGAACGGAATGGAATGGAGTCAACTCGAGTAGAACGGAATGGAATGGAATGGAATGGAATGGAATGGAATGGAATGGAATGGAGTGGAATGGAATGGAATGGAATGGTATGGAATGGAATCAACCCGAGTAGAACGGAATAGAATGGAACGGAGTGGAAGGGAATGGATTGGAATGAAATCAATCCGAGAGGAATGGAATGGAATGGAATGGAATTGAACGGAAGGGAACGAAAGAGAATGGAAAGGAATGGAACGGAACGGAATGGAATGGAATGGAATGGAATGGAATGGAATGGAATGG
Organism: Gorilla gorilla gorilla; assembly: GCF_029281585.2. Lineage (NCBI taxonomy): Eukaryota > Metazoa > Chordata > Mammalia > Primates > Hominidae > Gorilla > Gorilla gorilla. Next base: position 68,307,839 of record NC_073228.2, read on the forward strand.
AATGGAATGGAATGGAATGGAATGGAATGGATTGGAATCAACCTGCATAGAATGGAATGGAATGGAAAGGAACGGAACGGAATGGAATGGAGTGGAATGGAATGGAATAGAATGGAATGGAATGGAATGGCACGGAATGCAATGGAATGGAATGGAACGTAATTGCATGTAATGGAATGGAATGGGATGGAATGGATTGGAATCAACTTGCGTAGAATGGAATGGAAAGGAACGGAACGGAACGGAACGGAACGGAGTGGAATGGAATGGAATGGAATGGAATGGAATGGAATGGAATGGAATGGAATCAACCCGAGTAGAACGGAATAGAATGTAATGGAGAGGAAGGGAATGGAGTGGAATGGAATCCACCAGAGTGGAATGGAATGGAATGGGATGAAATGGAATCAACCCGAGAAGAACGGAATGAAATGGAATGCAATGGAATGGAATGGAATGGAAAAGAATGAAATGGAATGGAATGGAATGGAATGGAATGGAATGGAATGGAATGGAATGGAATGGAATGGAATGGAATGGAATAGAATGGCACGGAATGCAATGGAATGGAATGGAATCGAATGGCATGGAATGGAATGGAATGGAATGGACTGGAATGGAATGGAATGGAATGCATTGGAATCAACCTGCGTAGAATGGAATGGCATGGAACAGAACTGAACGGAATGGAATGGAGTGGAGTGGAAAGGAATGGAATTGAATGGAATGGAATGGAATGGAATCAACCCGATTAGAACGGAATAGAATGGAATGGAGTGGAAGGGAATGGAATGGAATGGAATCAACCCCAGGGGAATGGAATGGAATGGAATGGAATTGAACGTAACGGAACGGAACAGAATGGAAAGGAATGCAATGGAATCAACCAGAGAAGAACGGCGTGGAATGGGATGGAATGGAATGGAATGGAATGGAAAGGAATGGAATGGAATGGAATGGAATGGAATGGAATGGAATGGAATGGAATGGAATGTTATCAACCATAGTGGATAGAATTGGAATGGAATGGAATGGAATGGAATGGAATGGAATGGAATGGAATGGAATGGAATGCAATCAACCCGAGAAGAACGGAACCGAATGGAACGGACAGGAACGGAATAGAATGGAATTGAATCCACCCGAGAAGAAAGGAATGGAATGGAATGAAATGGAATGGAATGGAACGGAATCAACCAGAGTGGAGAGATATTGAATGGAATGGAATGGAATGGAATGGAATGGAATGGAATGGAATGGAATGGAATGGAATGGAATGGAATGGAATGCAACGGAATGGAATGGACAGGAATATAATGGAATGGAATGGAATCCACCCGAGAGGAACACAGTGGAAACGAATGGAATGGAATGGAATGGAATGGAATGGAATGCAATGGAATTGAATGGAATGTCATGGAATGCAAAGGAAAGGTATGGAATGGAATGGGATGGAATGGAATGGAATGGAATGGAGCGGGGTGGTATGGAAAGTAATCACCCCGATTAGAATGGAATGGAATGGAATGGAAGGGAATGGAATGGTATGAAATGGAATGCAATGGAATGGAATGGAATGGAATGGAATGGAGTGGAATGGAATGGAATGCAATGGAATGGAATGGAATGGAATGCAATGGAATGGAAAGGAATGGATTCAACACGTGTAGAACGGAAAGGAATGGAATGGAATGGAATGGAATGGAATGGAATGGAATGGAATGGAATGGAAGGCAATGGAATGGAATGGAATGGAATGGAATGGAATGGAATGGAATGGAATGGAATGGAATGGAATGGAATGGAATCAACCAGAGTAGAACGGAATGGAATGGAACGGAATGGAATGGAATGGAATGGAGTGGAATGGAAGCAAACCGAGTAGAATGGAATGGGATGGAATGGAATGTAATGGAATGGAATTCAATGGAATATAATGGAATCAACCAAGGTAGAAAGGAATGAAGTAGAATGGAACGGAATGGAACGGATTGCAAAGCAATGGAATGGAATGGAATGGAAAGTATTCAACACGAGTAGAACGGAAAGGAACGGAATGGAATGCAATGGAATGGAATCAACTCGAGTAGAACGGAATGGAATGGAATGGAATGGAATGGAATGCAATGGAATGGAATGGAATGGAATGAAATGGAATGGAATGGAATGGAATGGCATGGAAGGCAATGGAATGGAATGGAATGGAATGGGATGGAATGGAATGGAATGGAATGGAATGGAATGGAATGGAATGGAATGGATTGGAATCAACCTGCATAGAATGGAATGGAATGCAAAGGAACGGAACGGAATGGAATGGAATGGAATGGAAAGGAATGGAATGGAATGGAATGGAACGGAATGGAATCAACCCGAGTAGAACGGAATAGAATGGGATGGAGTGGAAGGGAATGGTTTGGAATGGAATCAACCCGAGAGGAATGGAATGGAATGGAATGGAATTGAAAGGAAGGGAAAGAAACAGAATGGAAAGGAATGGAATGGAACGGAATGGAATGGATTGGAATCAACCCGAGTAGAAAGGAATGGAATGGAAAGGAATGGAATGGAATGGAATGGAATGGAATGGAATGGAAAGGAATGGAATGGAATGGAATGGAATGGAATGGAATGGAGTGGAATGGAATGGAATGGAATGGGATGGGATGGAATGGAATGGGATGGAGTGGAGTGGAATGGAATGGAATGGAATGGAATGGAATGGATTGGAATCAACCTGCGTAGAATGGATTGGAATGGAAAGGAACGGAACGGAATGGAATGGAGTGGAATGGAATGGAATGGAATGGAATGGAATGGAATGGAATCAACCCGAGTAGAAAGGAATAGATTGGAATGGAGTGGAAGGGAATGGATTGGAATGGAATCAACCCAAGAGGAATGGAATGAAATGGAATGGGATTGAACGGAAGGGAGCGAAACAGAATGGAAAGGAATGGAACGAAACGGAATGGAATGGAATGGAATCAACCCGGGTAGAACGAAATGGAATAGAATGGAATGGAATGGAATGGAAAGCAATGGAATGGAATGGAATCAACCAGAGAAGTACGGATAGGAATGGAATGGACTGGAATGGAATGGAATGGAATGGAATGGAATGGAATCAACATGAGTAGAACAGAAAGGAATGGAATGGAATGGAATGGAATGGAATGGAATGGAATGCAATGCAATTGAATGGAATGGAATGGAATGGAATGGAATGGAGTGGAATGGAATGCCATGTAACAGAATCAACCCGAGTGGAATGGAATGGAATGGAATGGAATAGAATGGAATTCAATGGAATCAACCCGAGTAGAATGGAACGGAGTGGAATTGAATGGAATTGAATGGAATGGAATGCAATGGAATGGAATGGAATGGAATGGATTGGAATGGAAGGGAATGGAATGGAAATGAATCAACCCGAGGAGAACGGAATGGAATGGAATGCAACTGAATGGAATGGAATGGAATCAACCGGAGTGGAACGGAATGGAATGGAATGAAATGGAATGGAATGGAATGGAATGGAATGGAATCAACCCGAGAGGAATGGAATGGATTGGAACGGAATGGAATGGAGCAGAACGGAACGGAACAGAACGGAACGGAACGGAATGGAACGCAATGGTTTGGAACTGAACGGAATGGAATGGAATGGATTCAACCTGTAAAGAACGGAGCGGAAAAGGTTGGAATGGAATGGAAAGGAATGGAATGGAATCGAATGGAATGAAATGGAATGGAACTGAATCAACCCGAGTAAAATGGAATGTAATAGAATGGAAAGGAATCGAATGGAATTCAATGGAATGGAATGGAATGCAATGGAATGGAATGGAATGGAATGGAATGGAATGGAATGGAACGGAATGGAATGGAATGGAATGGAAAGAAATGGAATGGAATCAACACAACAGGAATGGAATGGAATGGAATGGAATGCAACGGAATGGAACGGGACGAAACGGAATGGAACGGAAGGGAATGTAATGGAACGGAACGGAATGGAATGGAATCAACCAGAGTAGAACGGAATGGAATGGAATGGAATGGAATGGAATGGAATGGAATGGAATGGAATGGAATGGAACGGAATGGAATGGAATGGAATGGAATGGAAAGGAATGGAATGGAATGAAATGGAAAGGAATTCACAAGAGTAGAACGGGATGGAATAGAGTGGAATGTAATGGAACAGAACAGAGTCGAATATTATGGAATTGAATGGAATGGAATGGAATGGAATGGAGTGGAATCAACCCGAGTAGAACGGAATGGAATAGAATGGAATGGAATGGAATGGAATGCAACGGAATGAAATGGAATGGAATGGAACGGAATGGAATGGAAGGCAATGCAATGGAATGGAATGGAATGGAATGGAATGGAATGGAATGCAATGCAATGGAATGGAATGGAATGGAATGGAATGGAATGCAATGCAATGGAATGGAATGGAATGGAATGGAATGGAATGGAATGTACCTGTGTAGAACGGAATGGAATGGAATGGAATGGAATGGAATGGAATGGAATGGAATGGAATGGAATGGAAATGGAATGCAATCAAACCGAGAAGAAAGGAGTGGAAAGGAATGAAGTGGAATGGAATGGAATGGAAAGGAATGTTGTGGAATGGAATGGAATGGAATGGAATGCACTGGTATGGAATTGAATGCAATGGAATGGAATGGAATGGAATGGAATGTATTCAACACGAGTTGAACGGAAAGGAATGGAATGGAATGCAATGGAATGGAATGGAATGGAATGGAATGCAATGGAATGGAATGGAATGGAATCAACTCGAGTAGAATGGAATGGAATCAACTCGAGTAGAATGGAATGGAATGGAATGGAATGGAATGGAATGGAATGCAATGCAATGGAATGGCATGGAATGGAATGGTATGGAATGCAATGCAATGGAATGGAATGGAATGGAATCTACCCGAGTAGAATGGAATGGAATGGAATGGAATGGAATCAACCCGAGAAGAAAGGAATGGAATGGAATGGAATGGAATGGAATGGAATGGAATGGAATGGAATGGAATAGAATGGAATTGAATCAACCTGAGAAGAATGGAACGGAACGGAACGGAATGGAACGGAAGGGAACGGAACAGAATGGAATTGAATCAAGCAGAGAAGAACGGAACGGAACAGAAGGGAATGGAACACAACGGATTGGAATTGAATGGAATTTAATCAACACGAGTAGAAGGGAATGGAATGGAATTGAATGGAAAGGAAAGGAATGGAATGGAATGGAAAGGAATGGAATGGAATGGAATGGAATGGAATGGAATGGAACGGAATGGAATGGAATGGTGTGGAATGGAAAGGAATAGAATGGAAAGGAATTGAATCAACCCGAGTAGAACGGAACCGAATGGAACGGAATGGAATGGAATAGAATGGAATTCAATCCACCCGAGTAGAATGGAATGGAAAGGAATGGAATGGAATGGAATGGAATGGAATGGAATGGAATGGAATGGAATGGAATGGAATGGAATGGAATGGAATTTACCCGAGTAGAGCGGAATGGAATGGAATAGAATGGAAAGGAATGGAATGGAATGGAATGGAATGGAATGGAATGGAATGGAATGGAATGGATACAACCCGAGTAGAAAGGAATGGAACGGGATGGAATGGAATGGAATGGAAGGGAATGGAATGGAATGGAATGGAATGGAATGGAATCAACACGAGTAGAACGGAAAGGAATGGAATGGAATGAAATAGAATGGAATGGAATGGAATGGAAAGGAATGGAATGGAATGGAATGGAACGGAATGGAATGGAATGGAATGGAATGGAATTGAATCAACCCGAGTAGAATGGAACTGAATGGAACAGAATGGAATGGAAGGGAACGGAACAGAATGGAATTGAATCAAGCAGAGGAGAACGGAACGGAACAGAAGGGGATGGAACGCAACGGATTGGAATTGAATGGAATTGAATCAACACGAATAGAAGGGAATGGAATGGAATTGAATGGAAAGGAAAGGCATGGAGTGGAATGGAATGGAATGGAATGGAATGGAATGGAATGGAATGGAACGGAATGGAATGGGATGGAATGGAATGGAATGGAAAGGAATAGAATGGAAAGGAATTGAATCAACCCGAGTAGAACGGAACCGAATGGAACGGAATGGAACGGAATAGAATGGAATTCAATCCACCCGAGTAGACTGTAATGGAAAGGAATGGAATGGAATGGAAAGGAATGGAATGGAATGGAATGGAATCTACCCGAGTAGAGCGGAATGGAATGGAATAGAATGGAAAGGAATGGAATGGAATGGAATGGAATGGAATGGAATGGAATCAACCCGAGTCGAAAGGAATGGAACGGAATGGAATGGAATGGAATGGAATGGAATGGAATGGAATGGAATGGAATGGAATGGAATGCCATGGAATGGAATGCCATGGAATTCAAAGGGAAAGAATGGAATGGAATGGGATGGAATGGAATGGAATGGTATGGAATTGTATGGAATGGAATCAATCCGATTAGAATGGAACAGAATGGAATGGAAGGGAATGGAATGGTAAGAAATGGAATGGAATGGAAAGCAATGGAATGCAATGGAATGGAATGGAATGGAATGGAATGGAATGGAATGGAATGGAATGGAATGGAATGGAATGGAATGGATTCAACATGAGTAGAACGGAAAGGAATGGAATGGAGTGAAATAGAATGGAATGGAATGGAATGGAATGGAATCAACCCGAGTAGAACGGAATGGAATGGAATGGAATAGAATGGTATCAACACAAGTAGAATGGAATGGAATAGAATGGAATGGAATGGAATGGAATGCAATGGAATGAAATGGAATGCAATGGAATGGAATGGAATGGAATGGAATGGAATGGGAAGGAATATAATGGAATGCAGTGGAATACACCCGAGAGGAACAGAGTGGAAAGGAATAGAATGGAATGGAATGGAATGGAATGGAATGGAATGGAATGGATTGGAATGGAATGGAATATAATGGAATGGAATGGAATCCACCCGAGATTAACAGAGTGGAAAGGAATGGAATGGAATGGAATGGAATGGAATGGAATGGAATGGAATGCAAAGGAGAGGAATGGAATGCGATGGAATGGAATGGAAAGGAATGGAATGGAATGGAATGGAATGGAATGGAATTGAATGGAATGGAATGGAACCAACCCGAATAGAACGGAACATAATGGAATGGAAAGGAATGGAATGGTATGGAATGGAATGGAATGGAATGGAATGGAATGGAATGGAATGGAATGGAATGGATTCAACACGAGTAGAACGGAAAGGAATGGAGTGGAATGGAATGGAATGGAATGGAATGGAATGGAATGCAATGGAATGGAATGGAATGGAATGGAATGGAATGGAATGGAATGGAATGGAATGGAATGCACCCGTGTAGAACGGAATGGAATGGAATGGAATGGAATGGAATGGAATTGCAATGGAATCAACACGAGAAGGAAGGAATGGAAAGGAATGGAATGGAAAGGAATGGAATGGAATGGAATGGAATTGGAATGGAATCAACCCGAGAAGAAAGGAATGGAAAGGTATGGAATGGAATGGAATGGATTGGAATGGAATGCAATGGAATGGAATGGAATGCCATGGAATGCAAAGGAAAGGAATGGAATGGAATGGGATGGAATGGAATGGAATGGAATGGAACGGAGTGGTATGGAAAGGAATCAACCCGATTAGAATGGAATGGAATGGCATGGAAGGGAATGGAATGGTATGAAATGGAATGCAATGGAATGGAATGGAATGGAATGGAATGGAATGGAATGCAACGGAATGGAATGGAATGCAACGGAATGGAATGGAATGGAATGGAATGGAATGGAATGGAATGGAATGGAACGGAATGGAATGGAATGGAGTGGAATGGAATGGAATAGAATGGAAAGGAATTGAATCAACCCGAGTAGAACGGAACCGAATGGAACGGAATGGAATGGAATAGAATGGAATTCAATCCACCCGAGTAGAATGGAATGGAAAGGAATGGAATGGAAAGGAATGGAATGGAATGGAATGGAATGGAGTGGAATGGAATGGAATGGAATGGAATGGAATGGAATCTACCCGAGTAGAGCGGAATGGAATGGAATAGAATGGAAAGGAATGGAATGGAATGGAATGGAATGGAATGGAATGGAATGGATAAAACCCGAGTAGAAAGGAATGGAACGGGATGGAATGGAATGGAATGGAATGGAATGCAATGGAATGGAATGTAATGGAATGGAATGCAATGGAAAGGAAAGGAAAGGAATGGAATGGAATGGAATGGAATGGAATGGAATGGAATGGAATGGAATGCAATTTAATGGAATGGAAACAACCCGAGTAAAACGGAATGGAATAGAATGGAATAGAATGGAATGGAATTCAATGGAATTGAATGTAACGGAATGGAATGCAATGGAAAGGAAAGGAAAGGAATGGAGTGGAATGGAATGGAATGGAATGGGATGGAATGCAGCGGAATTGAATGGAACGGAATGGAATGGAATCAAGCAGAGTGGAATGGAATGGAATGGAATGGAATGGAATGAAATGGAATGGAATGGAATTGAATAGAATGGCACGGAATGCAATGCAATGGAATGGAATGGAATGGGATGGAATGCAATGGAATGGAATGGAATGGAATGGATTGGAATCAACCTGCGTAGAATGGAATGTAATGGAACAGAGCTGAACGGAATGGAATGGAGTGGAGTGGAATGGAATGGAACGGAATGGAATGGAATGGAATGGAATCAACCCGAGTAGAACGGAATAGAAAGGAATGGAGTGGAAGGGAATGGAATGGAGTGGAATCAACCCCAGAGGAATGTAATGGAATGGAATGGAATTGAACGGAACGGAATGGAACAGATTGGAAAGGAATGCAACGGAACGGAATGGAATGGAATGGTATCAAACCGAGAAGAACGGCGTGGAATGGAATGGAATGGAATGGAATGGAAAGGAATGGAATGGAATGGAATGGAATGGAATGTTATCAACCAGAGTGGAGAGAATTGTAATGGAATGGAATGGAATGGAATGGAATGGAATGGAATGGAATGGAATCAACCCGAGTAGAACGGAACCGAACGGAACGGAATGGAAAGGAATAGAGTGGAATTGAATCCACCCGAGTAGAATGGAATGGAATGGAATGGAATGGAATGGAATGGAATGGAACGGAATCAACCAGAGTGGAGAGAAATTGAATGGAATGGAATGGAATGGAATGGAATGGAATGGAATGGAATGGAATGGAATGCAATGGAATGGAATGGAATGCCATGGAATGCAAAGGGAAAGAATGGAATGGAAAGGGATGGAATGGAATGGAATGGAATGGAATGGTATGGAATGGAATCAATCCGATTAGAATGGAACGGAATGGAATGGAAGGGAATGGAATGGTAAGAAATGGATTGCAATGGAATGCAATGGAATGGAATGGAATGGAATGGAATGGAATGGAATGGAATGGAATGGAATGGATTGGATTCAACACGAGTAGAACGGAAAGGAATGGAATGGAATGAAACAGAATGGAATGGAATGGAATGGAATGGAATCAACCCCAATAGAACGGAATGGAATGGAATGGAATGGAATGGTATCAACACAAGTAGAATGGAATGGAATAGAATGGAATGGAATGGAATGGAATGCAATGGAATGGAATGGAATGGAATGGAATGGAATGGAATGGAATGGATTGGAATATAATGGAATGCAGTGGAATACACCCGAGAGGAACAGAGTGGAAAGGAATGGAATGGAATGTAATGGAATGGAATGGAATGGAATGGAATGGAATGGAATATAATGGAATGGAATGGAATCCAAACGAGATTAAGAGAGTGAAAAGGAATGGAATGGAATGGAATGGAATGGAATGGAATGGAATGGAATGGAATGGAATGGAATGGAATGGAATGGAATGGAATGGCATGGAATGCATAGGAGAGGAATGGAATGCGATGGAATGGAATGGAATGGAATGGAATGGAATAGAATGGAATGGAATGGAATGGAACTGAATGGAATGGAATGGAACCAACCCGAATAGAACGGAACAGAATGGAATGGAACGGAATGGAATGGTATGGAACGGAATGGAATGGAATGGAGTGGAATGGAATGGATTCAACACGAGTAGAACGGAAAGGAAAGGAATGGAATGGAATGGAATGGAATGGAATGGAATGGAATGGAATGGAATGGAATGCAATGCAATGGAATGGAATGGAATGGAATGGAATGGAATGGAATGGAATGGAATGTACCCGTGTAGAACGGAATGGAATGGAATGGAATGGAATGGAATGGAATGGAAAGGAATGGAATGGAATTGGAATGGAATCAACCTGAGAAGAAAGGAATGGAAAGGAATGGAATGGAATGGAATGGAATGGAAAGGAATGGAATGGTATGGAATGGAATGCAATGGAATGGAATGGAATGGAATGGAATGGAATGGAATGGAATGGTATGGAAAGGAATGGAATGGAATGGAATGGAATGGAATGGAGTGGAATGGAATCAAACCGAGTAGAATGGAATGGGATAGAATGGAATGTAATGGATTGGAATGTAATGGAATATAATGGAATCAACCAGGGTAGAACGGAATGAAATAGAATGGAATGGAATGGAATGGAATGCAATGGAATGGAATGGAATGGAATGGAATGCAATGCAATGGAATGGAATGGAATGGAATGGAATGGAATGGAATGGAATGTACCCGTGCAGAACGGAATGGAAAGGAATGGAATGGAATGGAATGGAAATGGAATGGAATCAACCTGAGAAGAAAGGAATGGAAAGGAATGGAATGGAATGCAATGGATTGGAATGGAATGGAACGGAATGGAATGGAATGGAATGGATTCAACACGAGTAGAACGGAAAGGAATGGAATGGAATGAAATAGAATGGAATGGAATGGAATGGAAAGGAATGGAATGGAATGGAATGGAATGGAATGGAATGGAATGGAATGGAATGGAGTGGAATGGAATGGAATTGAATCAACCCGAGTAGAATGGAACGGAATGGAACAGAATGGAACGGAAGGGAACGGAACAGAATGGAATTGAATCAAGCAGAGGAGAACGGAACGGAACAGAAGGGGATGGAATGCAACGGATTGGAATTGAATGGAATTGAATCAACACGAAGAGAAGGGAATGGAATGGAATTGAATGGAAAGGAAAGGCATGGAGTGGAATGGAATGGAAAGGAATGGAATGGAATGGAAAGGAATGGAATGGAATGGAATGGAATCTACCCGAGTAGAGCAGAATGGAATGGAATAGAATGGAAAGGAATGGAATGGAATGGAATGGAATGGAATGGAATGGAATGGAATGAAATGGAATGGAATGGAATGGAATAGAATCAACCCGAGTAGAAAGGAATGGAACGGAATGGAAAGGAATGGAATGGAATGGAATGGAATGGAATGGAATGCCATGGAATGGAATGCCATGGAATGCAAAGGGAAAGAACGGAATGGAATGGGATGGAATGGAATGGAATGGTATGGAATTGTATGCAATGGAATCAATCCGATTAGAATGGAACGGAATGGAATGGAAGGGAATGGAATGGTAAGAAATGGAATGGAATGGAATGCAATGGAATGGAATGGAATGGAAGAATGGAATGGAATGGAATGGAATGGAGTGGAACGGAATGGAATGGAATGGATTCAACACGAGTAGAACGGAAAGGAATGGAATGGAGTGAAATAGAATGGAATGGAATGGAATGGAATGGAATCAACACGAGTAGAACGGAGTGGAATGGAATGGAATAGAATGGTATCAACACAAGTAGAATGGAATGGAATAGAATGGAATGGAATGGAATGGAATGCAATGGAATGCAATGGAATGGAATGGAATGGAATGGAATGGAATGGAATGGAATGGAATGGAATGGAATAGAAAGGAATATAATGGAATGCAGTGGAATACACCCGAGAGGAACAGAGTGGAAAGGAATGGAATGGAATGGAATGGAAAGGAATGGAATGGAATGGATTGGAATGGAATGGAATATAATGGAATGGAATGGAATCCACCCGAGATTAACAGAGTGGAAAGGAATGGAATGGAATGGAATGGAATGGAATGAAATGGAATGGAATGGAATGGAATGGAATGCAAAGGAGAGGAATGGAATGCGATGGAATGGAATGGAATGGAATGGAATCTACCCGAGTAGAGCGGAATGGAATGGAATAGAATGGAAAGGAATGGAATGGAATGGAATGGAATGGAATGGAATGGAAACAACCCGAGTAGAAAGGAATGGAACGGAATGGAATGGAAGTGAATGGAATGGAATGCAATGGAATGGAATGTAATGGAAAGGAGTGCAATGGAAAGGAAAGAAAAGGAATGGAATGGAATAGAATGGAATGGAATGGATTGGAATGGAATGCAATTTAATGGAATGGAAACAACCCGAATAAAACGGAATGGAATAGAATGGAATAGAATGGAATGGAATTCAATGGCATTGAATGTAACGGAATGGAATGCAATGGAAAGGAAAGGAAAGGAATGGAGTGGAATGGAATGGAATGGAATGGGATGGAATGCAGCGGAATTGAAACGAATGGAATGGAATGGAATCAACCAGAGTGGAATGGAATGGAATGGAATGGAATTGAATAGAATGGCACGGAATGCAATGGAATGGAATGGAATGGAATGGGATGGAATGGAATGGAATGGAACGGAATGGATTGGAATCAACCTGCGTAGAATGGAATGTAATGGAACAGAGCTGAACGGAATGGAATGGAGTGGAGTGGAATGGAATGGAACGGAATGGAATGGAATGGAATGGAATGGAATGGAATGGAATGGAATGGAATGGAATGGAATGGAATCAACCCGAGTAGAACGGAATAGAATGGAATGTAGTGGAAGGGAATGGAATGTAGTGGAATCAACCCCAGAGGAATGTAATGGAATGGAATGGAATTGAACGGAACGGAATGGAACAGAATGGAAAGGAATGCAACGGAACGGAATGGAATGGAACGGTATCAACCCGAGAAGAACGGCGTGGAATGGAATGGAATGGAATGGAATGGAAAGGAATGGAATGGAATGGAATGGAATGTTATCAACCAGAGTGGAGAGAATTGTAATGGAATGTAATGGAATGGAATGGAATGGAATGGAATGGAATGGAATCAACCCGAGTAGAACGGAACCGAACGGAAAGGAATGGAAAGGAATAGAGTGGAATTGAATCCACCCGAGTAGAATGGAATGGAATGGAATGGAATGGAATGGAATGGAATGGAATGGAATGGAATGGAACGGAATCAACCAGAGTGGAGAGAAATTGAATGGAATGGAATGGAATGGAATGCAATGGAATGGAATGGAATGGAATGGAATGGAATGCAATGGAATGGAATGGAATGCCATGGAATGCAAAGGGAAAGAATGGAATGGAATGGGATGGAATGGAATGGAATGGAATGGAATGGTATGGAATGGAATCAACCCGAGTAGAAAGGAATGGAACGGAATGGAAAGGAATGGAATGGAATGGAATGGAATGGAATGGAATGCCATGGAATGGAATGCCATGGAATGCAAAGGGAAAGAATGGAATGGAATGGGATGGAATGGAATGGAATGGTATGGAATTGTATGCAATGGAATCAATCCGATTAGAATGGAACGGAATGGAATGGAAGGGAATGGAATGGTAAGAAATGGATTGGAATGGAATGCAATGGAATGGAATGGAATGGAATGGAATGGAATGGAATGGAATGGAATGGAATGGAGTGGATTCAACACGAGTAGAACGGAAAGGAATGGAATGGAATGAAATAGAATGGAATGGAATGGAATGGAATGGAATCAACCCGAATAGAACGGAATGGAATGGAATGGAATGGAATGGTATCGACACAAGTAGAATGGAATGGAATAGAATGCAATGGAATGGAATGGAATGCAATGGAATGGAATGGAATGGAATGGAATGGAATGGAATGGAATGGAATGGATTGGAATATAATGGAATGCAGTGGAATACACCCGAGAGAAACAGAGTGAAAACGAATGGAATGGAATGGAATGGAATGGAATGGAATGGAATGGCATGGAATGCATAGGAGAGGAATGGAATGCGATGGAATGGAATGGAATGGAATGGAATGGAATGGAATGGAATGGAATGAAATTGAATGGAATGGAATGGAACCAACCCGAATAGAACGGAACAGAATGGAATGGAACTGAATGGAATGGTATGGAATGGAATGGAACGGAATGGAGTGGAATGGAATGGATTCAACACGAGTAGAACGGAAAGGAATGGAATGGAATGGAATGGAATGGAATGGAATGGAATGGAATGGAATGGAATGGAATGGAATGGAATGCAATGCAATGGAATGGAATGGAATGGAATGGAATGGAATGGAATGGAATGTACCCGTGTAGAAAGGAATGGAATGGAATGGAATTAAATGGAATGGAATGGAATGGAATGGAATGGAATGGAATGGAATGGAATGGAATTGAAATGGAATCAACCTGAGAAGAAAGGAATGGAAAGGAATGGAATGGAAAGGAATGGAATGGAAAGAAATGTAATGGAATGGAATGGAATGGTATGGAATGGAATGGAAAGGAATGGAATGGAATGCACTTTTATGGAATTGAATGCAATGGAATGGAATGTAACGGAATGGAATCTACGCGTGTAGAACGGAATGGAATGGAATGGAGTGAAATGCTATGGAATGGAATGGAATGGAATGGAATGGTATGGAAAGGAATGGAATGGAATGGAATGGAATGGAATGGAGTGGAATGGAATCAAACCGAGTAGAATGGAATGGGATAGAATGGAATGGAATGGAATGGAATGTAATGGAATATAATGGAATCAACAAGGGTAGAACGGAATGAAATAGAATGGAATGGAATGGAATGGAATGCAATGGAATGGAATGGAATGGAATGGAATGCAATGCAATGGAATCGAATGGAATGGAATGGAATGGAATGTACCCGTGTATAACGGATTGGAAAGGATTGGAATGGAATGGAATGGAAATGGAATGGAATCAACCTGAGAAGAAAGGAATGGAAAGGAATGGAATGGAATGCAATGGAATGGAATGGAATGGAATGGAATGGAATGGAATGGAATGGAATGGATTCAACACGAGTAGAAAGGAAAGGAATGGAATGGAATGAAATAGAATGGAATGGAATGGAATGGAAAGGAATGGAATGGAATGGAATGGAATGGAATGGAATGGAATGGAATGGAATAGAATGGAATTGAATCAACCCGAGTAGAATGGAACGGAATGGAACAGAATGGAATGGAAGGGAACGGAACAGAATGGAATTGAATCAAACAGAGGAAAACGGAACGGAACAGAAGGTGATGGAACGCAACGGATTGGAATTGAATGGAATTGAATCAACACGAATAGAAGGGAATGGAATGGAATTGAAGGGAAAGGAAAGGCATGGAGTGGAATGGAATGGAATGGAATGGAATGGAATGGAATGGAATGGAACAGAATGGAATGGGATGGAATGGAATGGAATGGAATGGAATAGAATGGAAAGGAATTGAATCAACCCGAGTAGAACGGAACCGAATGGAACGGAATGGAACGGAATAGAATGGAATTCAATCCACCCGAGTAGACTGGAATGGAAAGGAATGGAATGGAATGGAAAGGAATGGAGTGGAATGGAACGGAATCTACCCGAGTAGAGCGGAATGGAATGGAATAGAATGGAATGGAATGGAATGGAATGGAATGGAATGGAATGGAATGGAATGGAATGGAATGGAATGGAATGCCATGGAATGGAATGCCATGGAATGCAAAGGGAAAGAATGGAATGGAATGGGATGGAATGGAATGGAATGGTATGGAATTGTATGGAATGGAATCAATCCGATTAGAATGGAACGGAATCGAATGGAAGGGAATGGAATGTTAAGAAATGGAATGGAATGGAATGCAATGGAATGGAATGGAATGGAATGGAATGGAATGGAATGGAATGGATTCAACACGAGTAGAACGGAAAGGAATGGAATGGAGTGAAATAGAATGGAATGGAATGGAATGGAATGGTATCAACACAAGTAGAATGGAATGGAATAGAATGGAATGGAATGGAATGCAATGGAATGAAATGGAATGCAATGGAATGGAATGGAATGGAATGGAATGGAATGGAATGGAATGGAATGGAAAGGAATATAATGGAATGCAGTGGAATACACCCGAGAGGAACAGAGTGGAAAGGAATGGAATGGAATGGAATGGAATGGAATGGAATGGAATGGAATGGAATGGATTGGAATGGAATGGAATATAATTTAATGGAATGGAATCCAACCGAGATTAACAGAGTGGAAAGGAATGGAATGGAATGGAATGGAATGGAATGGAATGGAATGGAATGGAATGGAATGCAAAGGAGAGGAATGGAATGCGATGGAATGGAATGGAATGGAATGGAATGGAATGGAATGGAATGGAATGGAATTGAATGGAATGGAATGGAACCAACCCGAATAGAACGGAACAGAATGGAATGGAACGGAATGGAATGGTATGGAATGGAATGGAATGGAATGGAATGGAATGGAATGGAATGGAATGGAATGGAATGTTATCAACCAGAGTGGAGAGAATTGGAATGGAATGGAATGGAATGGAAAGGAAAGGAATCAACCCGAGTAGAACGGAACCGAATGGAACGGACTGGAATGGAATAGAATGGAATTGAATCCACCCAAGTAGTATGGAATGGAATGGAATGGAATGGAATGGAATGGAACGGAATCAACCAGAGGGGAGAGATATTGAATGGAATGGAATGGAATGGAATGGAATGGAATGCCATGGAATGCAAAGGAAAGGAATGGAATGGAATGGGATGGAATGGAATGGAATGGAATGGAACGGAGTGGTAAGGAAAGGAATCAACCCGATTAGAATGGAATGGAATGGCATGGAAGGGAATGGAATGGTATGAAATGGAATGCAATGGAATGGAATGGAATGGAATGGAATGGAATGGAATGGAATGGAATGGAATGGAATCAACCCGAGTAGAACGGAATGGAATGGAATGGAATGGAATGGAATGGAATGGAATGGAATGGAATGGAATGGAATGGAATGGAATGGAATGCAATGGAATGCAATGGAATGGAATGGAATGGAATGGAATGGAATGGAATGCATACAATACTAGTAGAACGGAAAGGAATGGAATGGAATGGAACAGAATGGAATGGAATGGAATGGAATGAAATGGAATCAACACGAGTAGGACAGAATGGAATGGAAAGGAATGGAATGGAATGGAATGGAATGGAATGGTTTGTAATGCAATGCAATGGAATGGAATAGAATGGAATGGAATCTACCTGAGAAGAACGGAATGGAATGCAATGGAATGGAATGGAACGGAATGGAATGGAATGGAATGGAATGGAATGGAATGGAATCATCCCGAGTGTAATGGAATGGAATGGAATGGAATGGAGTGGAATGGAATGGAATGGAATGGTATGGAATACAATGCAATTTAATGGAATGGAATGGAAGGGAATGGGATGGAATTGAATGGAATGGAATGGAATGGAATGGAATGGAATGGAATGGAATGGAAAGGAATGGAATCAACCAGAGTAGAACGGAATGGAAAGTAACGGAATGGAATAGAATGGAATGGAGTGGAATGGAATCAACCAGTGTAGCACGGAATGAAATAGAATGGAATGGAATGGAATGGAATGCAAAGGAATGAAATGGAAAGAATGGAATCAACCAGAGTAGAACGGAATGGAAAGGAACGGAATGGAATGAAATGGAATGGAGTGGAATGGAATCAACCAGGGTAGCACGGAATGAAATAGAATGGAATGGAATGGAATGGAATGGAATGGAATGGAATGCAAAGGAATGGAATGGAATGGAATGGAATGGAATGTATTCAACACGAGTAGAACGGAAAGGAATGGAATGGAATGCAATGGAGTGGAATTGAATGGAATAGAATGGAATGGAATCAACCTGAGTAGAATGGAATGGAATGGAATGCAATTTAATGGAATTGAATGGAATAGAATGGAATGGAATCAACCCGAGTAGAACGGAATGGAATGGAATGGAATGGAAAGGAATGGAATGGAATGGAATGGAATGGAATGGTATGGAATGGAAAGGAATGGTATGGAATGGAATGGAATGGAATGGAAGGCAATGGAATGGAATGGAATGGAATTGAATGGGATGGAATGGAATGGAATGGAATGGAATGGAATGGAATTTAATGGAATGGAATGGAATCAACCAGAGTAGAACGGAATGGAATGGAACGGAATGGAATGGAATGGAGTGGAGTGGAATGGAATCAAACCGAGTAGAACGGAATGGGATAGAGTGGAATGTAATGTAATGGAATGCAATGGAATATAATGGAATCAACCAAGGTAGAACGGAATGAAATAGAATGGAATGGAATGGAACGGAATGCAAAGCAATGGAATGGAATGGAATGGAAAGTATTCAACACGAGTAGAACGGAAAGAAATGGAATGGAATGCAATGGAATGGAATGGAATGGAGTCAACTCGAGTAGAACAGAATGGAATGGAATGGAATGGAATGGAATGGAATGGAATGGAAGGGAATGGAATGGAATGGAGTGGAATGGAATGGAATGGAATGGTATGGAATGGAATCAACCCGAGTAGAACGGAATAGAATGCAATGGAGTGGAAGGGAATGGATTGGCATGAAATCAACCCGAGAGGAATGGAATGGAATGGAATGGAATGGAACGGAAGGGAACGAAAGAGAATGGAAAGGAATGGAGCGGAACGGAATGGAATGGAATGGAATCAACCCGAGTAGAAAGGAATGGAATGGAAAGGAATGGAATGGAATGGAAAGGAATGGAATGGAATGGAATGGAATGGAATGGAATGGAATGGAATGGAATGGAATGGAATGGAATGGAATGGAATGGAATGGAATGGAATGGAATGGAATGGAATGGAATGGAATGGGATGGGATTGAATGGGATGGGATGGAATGGAATGGAATGGAATGGAATGGAATGGAATGGATTGGAATCAACCTGCGTAGAATGGAATGGAATGGAAAGGAATGGAACGGAATGGAATGGAGTGGAATGGAATGGAATAGAATGGAATGGAATGGAATGGCACGGAATGCAATGGAATGGAATGGAACGGAATTGCATGTAATGGAATGGAATGGGATGGAATGGATTGGAATCAACCTGCGTAGAATGGAATGGAAAGGAACGGAACGGAACGGAACGGAATGGAGTGGAATGGAATGGAATGGAATGGAATGGAATGGAATGGAATGGAATCAACCCGAGTAGAACGGAATAGAATGTAATGGAGAGGAAGGGAATGGAGTGGAATGGAATCCACCAGAGTGGAATGGAATGGAATGGGATGAAATGGAATGAACCCGAGAAGAACGGAATGAAATGGAATGCAATGGAATGGAATGGAATGGAAAAGAATGAAATGGAATGGAATGGAATGGAATGGAATGGAATGGAATGGAATGGAATGGAATGGAATAGAATGGCACGGAATGCAATGGAATGGAATGGAATCGAATGGCATGGAATGGAATGGAATGGAATGGACTGGAATGGAATGGAATGGAATGCATTGGAATCAACCTGCGTAGAATGGAATGGCATGGAACAGAACTGAACGGAATGGAATGGAGTGGAGTGGAAAGGAATGGAATTGAATGGAATGGAATGGAATGGAATCAACCCGATTAGAACGGAATAGAATGGAATGGAGTGGAAGGGAATGGAATGGAATGGAATCAACCCCAGGGGAATGGAATGGAATGGAATGGAATTGAACGTAACGGAACGGAACAGAATGGAAAGGAATGCAATGGAATCAACCAGAGGAGAGCGGCGTGGAATGGGATGGAATGGAATGGAATGCAATGGAAAGGAATGGAATGGAATGGAATGGAATGGAATGGAATGGAATGGAATGGAATGTTATCAACCAGAGTGGATAGAATTGGAATGGAATGGAATGGAATGGAATGGAATGGAATGCAATCAACCCGAGAAGAACGGAACCGAATGGAACGGACAGGAACGGAATAGAATGGAATTGAATCCACCCGAGAAGAAAGGAATGGAATGGAATGAAATGGAATGGAATGGAACGGAATCAACCAGAGTGGAGAGATATTGAATGGAATGGAATGGAATGGAATGGAATGGAATGGAATGGAATGGAATGGAATGGAATGGAATGGAATGGAATGGAATGCAACGGAATGGAATGGACAGGAATATAATGGAATGGAATGGAATCCACCCGAGAGGAACACAGTGGAAACGAATGGAATGGAATGGAATGGAATGGAATGGAATGCAATGGAATGGAATGGAATGCCATGGAATGCAAAGGAAAGGTATGGAATGGAATGGGATGGAATGGAATGGAATGGAATGGAGCGGAGTGGTATGGAAAGTAATCACCCCGATTAGAATGGAATGGAATGGAATGGAAGGGAATGGAATGGTATGAAATGGAATGCAATGGAATGGAATGGAATGGAATGGAATGGAGTGGAATGGAATGGAATGCAATGGAATGGAATGGAATGGAATGCAATGGAATGGAAAGGAATGGATTCAACACGTGTAGAACGGAAAGGAATGGAATGGAATGGAATGGAATGGAATGGAATGGAATGGAATGGAAGGCAATGGAATGGAATGGAATGGAATGGAATGGAATGGAATGGAATGGAATGGAATGGAATGGAATCAACCAGAGTAGAACGGAATGGAATGGAACGGAATGGAATGGAATGGAATGGAGTGGAATGGAAGCAAACCGAGTAGAATGGAATGGGATGGAATGGAATGTAATGGAATGGAATTCAATGGAATATAATGGAATCAACCAAGGTAGAAAGGAATGAAATAGAATGGAATGGAATGGAACGGAATGCAAAGCAATGGAATGGAATGGAATGGAAAGTATTCAACACGAGTAGAACGGAAAGGAACGGAATGGAATGCAATGGAATGGAATCAACTCGAGTAGAACGGAATGGAATGGAATGGAATGGAATGGAATGCAATGGAATGGAATGGAATGGAATGAAATGGAATGGAATGGAATGGAATGGCATGGAAGGCAATGGAATGGAATGGAATGGAATGGGATGGAATGGAATGGAATGGAATGGAATGGAATGGAATGGATTGGAATCAACCTGCATAGAATGGAATGGAATGGAAAGGAACGGAACGGAATGGAATGGAATGGAATGGAAAGGAATGGAATGGAATGGAATGGAACGGAATGGAATCAACCCGAGTAGAACGGAATAGAATGGGATGGAGTGGAAGGGAATGGTTTGGAATGGAATCAACCCGAGAGGAATGGAATGGAATGGAATGGAATTGAAAGGAAGGGAAAGAAACAGAATGGAAAGGAATGGAATGGAACGGAATGGAATGGATTGGAATCAACCCGAGTAGAAAGGAATGGAATGGAAAGGAATGGAATGGAATGGAATGGAATGGAATGGAATGCAATGGAAAGGAATGGAATGGAATGGAATGGAATGGAATGGAATGGAATGGAGTGGAATGGAATGGAATGGAATGGGATGGGATGGAATGGAATGGGATGGAGTGGAGTGGAATGGAATGGAATGGAATGGAATGGAATGGATTGGAATCAACCTGCGTAGAATGGAATGGAATGGAAAGGAACGGAACGGAATGGAATGGAGTGGAATGGAATGGAATGGAATGGAATGGAATGGAATCAACCCGAGTAGAACGGAATAGATTGGAATGGAGTGGAAGGGAATGGATTGGAATGGAATCAACCCAAGAGGAATGGAATGAAATGGAATGGGATTGAACGGAAGGGAGCGAAACAGAATGGAAAGGAATGGAACGAAACGGAATGGAATGGAAAGGAATCAACCCTGGTAGAACGAAATGGAACAGAATGGAATGGAATGGAATGGAATGCAATGGAATGGAATGGAATCAACCAGAGAAGTACGGATAGGAATGGAATGGACTGGAATGGAATGGAATGGAATGGAATGGAATGGAATCAACATGAGTAGAACAGAAAGGAATGGAATGGAATGGAATGGAATGCAATGCAATGGAATGGAATGGAATGGAATGGAATGCAATGGAATGGAATGGAATGGAATGGAATGGAATGGAATGGAATGGAATGGAATGCCATGTAACAGAATCAACCCGAGTGGAATGGAATGGAATGGAATGGAATAGAATGGAATTCAATGGAATCAACCCGAGTAGAATGGAACGGAGTGGAATTGAATGGAATTGAATGGAATGGAATGCAATGGAATGGAATGGAATGGAATGGATTGGAATGGAAGGGAATGGAATGGAAATGAATCAACCCGAGGAGAACGGAATGGAATGGAATGCAACTGAATGGAATGGAATGGAATCAACCGGAGTGGAACGGAATGGAATGGAATGAAATGGAATGGAATGGAATGGAATGGAATGGAATGGAATCAACCCGAGAGGAATGGAATGGATTGGAACGGAATGGAATGGAGCAGAACGGAACGGAACAGAACGGAACAGAACGGAATGGAACGCAATGGTTTGGAACTGAACGGAATGGAATGGAATGGATTCAACCTGTAAAGAACGGAGCGGAAAAGGTTGGAATGGAATGGAAAGGAATGGAATGGAATCGAATGGAATGCAATGGAATGGAACTGAATCAACCCGAGTAAAATGGAATGTAATAGAATGGAACGGAATCGAATGGAATTCAATGGAATGGAATGGAAGGCAATGGAATGGAATGGAATGGAATGGAATGGAATGGAATGGAATGGAATGGAACGGAATGGAATGGAATGGAATGGAAAGAAATGGAATGGAATCAACACAACAGGAATGGAATGGAATGGAATGGAATGCAACGGAATGGAACGGGACGAAACGGAATGGAACGGAAGGGAATGTAATGGAACGGAACGGAATGGAATGGAATCAACCAGAGTAGAACGGAATGGAATGGAATGGAATGGAATGGAATGGAATGGAATGGAATGGAATGGAATGGAATGGAACGGAATGGAATGGAATGGAATGGAATGGAATGGAAAGGAATGGAATGGAATGAAATGGAAAGGAATTCACAAGAGTAGAACGGGATGGAATAGAGTGGAATGTAATGGAACAGAACAGAGTGGAATATTATGGAATGGAATGGAATGGAATGGAATGGAATGGAATGGAATCAACCCGAGTAGAACGGAATGGAATAGAATGGAATGGAATGGAATGGAATGCAACGGAATGAAATGGAATGGAATGGAACGGAATGGAATGGAAGGCAATGCAATGGAATGGAATGGAATGGAATGGAATGGAATGGAATGCAATGCAATGGAATGGAATGGAATGGAATGGAATGGAATGCAATGCAATGGAATGGAATGGAATGGAATGGAATGGAATGTACCTGTGTAGAACGGAATGGAATGGAATGGAATGGAATGGAATGGAATGGAATGGAATGGAATGGAATGGAATGGAATGGAAATGGAATGCAATCAACCCGAGAAGAAAGGAGTGGAAAGGAATGAAGTGGAATGGAATGGAATGGAAAGGAATGGAGTGGAATGGAATGGAATGGAATGGAATGCACTGGTATGGAATTGAATGCAATGGAATGGAATGGAACGGAATGGAATGTATTCAACACGAGTTGAACGGAAAGGAATGGAATGGAATGCAATGGAATGGAATGGAATGGAATGGAATGCAATGGAATGGAATGGAATGGAATCAACCCGAGTAGAATGGAATGGAATGGAATGGAATGGAATGGAATGGAATGGAATGGAATGGAATGGAATGCAATGCAATGGAATGGCATGGAATGGAATGGTATGGAATGCAATGCAATGGAATGGAATGGAATGGAATGGAATGGAATCTACCCGAGTAGAATGGAATGGAATGGAATGGAATGGAATCAACCCGAGAAGAAAGGAATGGAATGGAATGGAATGGAATGGAATGGAATGGAATGGAATGGAATGGAATGGAATGGAATAGAATGGAATTGAATCAACCCGAGAAGAATGGAACGGAACGGAACGGAATGGAACGGAAGGGAACGGAACAGAATGGAATTGAATCAAGCAGAGAAGAACGGAACGGAACAGAAGGGAATGGAACGCAACGGATTGGAATTGAATGGAATTTAATCAACACGAGTAGAAGGGAATGGAATGGAATTGAATGGAAAGGAAAGGAATGGAATGGAATGGAAAGGAATGGAATGGAATGGAATGGAATGGAATGGAATGGAATGGAATGGAATGGAACGGAATGGAATGGAATGGAGTGGAATGGAATGGAATAGAATGGAAAGGAATTGAATCAACCCGAGTAGAACGGAACCGAATGGAACGGAATGGAATGGAATAGAATGGAATTCAATCCACCCGAGTAGAATAGAATGGAAAGGAATGGAATGGAATGGAATGGAATGGAATGGAATGGAATGGAATGGAATGGAATGGAATTTACCCGAGTAGAGCGGAATGGAATGGAATAGAATGGAAAGGAATGGAATGGAATGGAATGGAATGGAATGGAATGGAATGGAATGGAATGGATACAACCCAAGTAGAAAGGAATGGAACGGGATGGAATGGAATGGAATGGAATGGAATGCAATGGAGTGGAATGTAATGGAATGGAATGCAATGGAAAGGAAAGGAAAGGAATGGAATGGAATGGAATGGAATGGAATGGAATGGAATGGAATGGAATGGAATGCAATTTAATGGAATGGAAACAACCCGAGTAAAACGGAATGGAATAGAATGGAATAGAATGGAATGGAATTCAATGGAATTGAATGTAACTGAATGGAATGCAATGGAAAGGAAAGGAAAGGAATGGAGTGGAATGGAATGGAATGGAATGGGATGGAATGCAGCGGAATTGAATGGAATGGAATGGAATGGAATCAAGCAGAGTGGAATGGAATGGAATGGAATGGAATGGAATGGAATGGAATGGAATGGAATTGAATAGAATGGCACGGAATGCAATGCAATGGAATGGAATGGAATGGGATGGAACGGAATGGAATGGAATGGAATGGAATGGATTGGAATCAACCTGCGTAGAATGGAATGTAATGGAACAGAGCTGAACGGAATGGAATGGAGTGGAGTGGAACGGAATGGAAAGGAATGGAATGGAATGGAATGGAATCAACCCGAGTAGAACGGAATAGAAAGGAATGGAGTGGAAGGGAATGGAATGGAGTGGAATCAACCCCAGAGGAATGGAATGGAATGGAATGGAATTGAACGGAATGGAATGGAACAGAATGGAAAGGAATGCAACGGAACGGAATGGAATGGAATGGTATCAAACCGAGAAGAACGGCGTGGAATGGAATGGAATGGAATGGAATGGAAAGGAATGGAATGGAATGGAATGGAATGTTATCAACCAGAGTGGAGAGAATTGTAATGGAATGGAATGGAATGGAATGGAATGGAATGGAATGGAATAGAATGGAATGGAATGGAATCAACCCGAGTAGAACGGAACCGAACGGAACGGAATGGAAAGGAATAGAGTGGAATTGAATCCACCCGAGTAGAATGGAATGGAATGGAATGGAATGGAATGGAACGGAATCAACCAGAATGGAGAGAAATTGAATGGAATGGAATGGAATGGATTGGAATGGAATGGAATGGAATGGAATGGAATGGAATGCAATGGAATGGAATGGAATGCCATGGAATGCGAAGGGAAAGAATGGAATGGAATGGGATGGAATGGAATGGAATGGAATGGAATGGTATGGAATGGAATCAATCCGATTAGAATGGAACGGAATGGAATGGAAGGGAATGGAATGGTAAGAAATGGATTGCAATGGAATGCAATGGAATGGAATGGAATGGAATGGAATGGAATGGAATGGAATGGAGTGGATTCAACACGAGTAGAACGGAAAGGAATGGAATGGAAAGAAACAGAATGGAATGGAATGGAATGGAATGGAATCAACCCCAATAGAACGGAATGGAATGGAATGGAATGGAATGGTATCAACACAAGTAGAATGGAATGGAATAGAATGGAATGGAATGGAATGGAATGCAATGGAATGGAATGGAATGGAATGGAATGGAATGGAATGGAATGGAATGGAATGGAATGGAATGGAATGGATTGGAATATAATGGAATGCAGTGGAATACACCCGAGAGGAACGGAGTGGAAAGGAATGGAATGGAATGTAATGTAATGGAATGGAATGGAATGGAATGGAATGGAATGGAATATAATGGAATGGAATGGAATCCAAACGAGATTAACAGAGTGAAAAGGAATGGAATGGAATGGAATGGAATGGAATGGAATGGAATGGAATGGAATGGCATGGAATGCATCGGAGAGGAATGGAATGCGATGGAATGGAATGGAATGGAATGGAATGGAATGGAATGGAATGGAATGGAATGGAATGGAACCAACCCGAATAGAACGGAACAGAATGGAATGGAACGGAATGGAATGGTATGGAACGGAATGGAACGGAATGGAGTGGAATGGAATGGATTCAACACGAGTAGAACGGAAAGGAAAGGAATGGAATGGAATGGAATGGAATGGAATGGAATGGAATGGAATGGAATGGAATGCAATGCAATGGAATGGAATGGAATGGAATGGAATGGAATGGAATGGAATGGAATGTACCCGTGTAGAACGGAATGGAATGGAATGGAATGGAATGGAATGGAATGGAATGGAATGGAATGGAATGGAATGGAATGTACCCGTGTAGGAAGGAATGGAATGGAATGGAATTAAATGGAATGGAATGGAATGGAATGGAATGGAATGGAATGGAATGGAATTGGAATGTAATCAACCTGAGAAGAAAGGAATGGAAAGGAATGGAATGGAAAGGAATGGAATGGAAAGAAATGTAATGGAATGGAATGGAATGGTATGGAATGGAATGGAAAGGAATGGAATGGAATGCACTTTTATGGAATTGAATGCAATGGAATGGAATGTAACGGAATGGAATCTACGCGAGAAGAACGGAATGGAATGGAATGGAATGAAATGGTATGGAATGGAATGGAATGGAATGGAATGGTATGGAAAGGAATGGAATGGAATGGAATGGAATGGAATGTAGTGGAATGGAATCAAACCGAGTAGAATGGAATGGGATAGAATGGAATGAAATGGAATGGAATGTAATGGAATATAATGGGATCAACCAGGGTAGAACGGAATGAAATAGAATGGAATGGAATGGAATGGAATGCAATGGAATGGAATGGAATGGAATGGAATGCAATGCAATGGAATCGAATGGAATAAAATGGAATGGAATGTACCCGTGTAGAACGGAATGGAAAGGAATGGAATGGAATGGAATGGAATGGAAATGGAATGGAATCAACCTGAGAAGAAAGGAATGGAAAGGAATGGAATGGAAAGCAATGGAATGGAATGG
This sequence comes from Gorilla gorilla gorilla, assembly GCF_029281585.2. Taxonomy (NCBI): domain Eukaryota; kingdom Metazoa; phylum Chordata; class Mammalia; order Primates; family Hominidae; genus Gorilla; species Gorilla gorilla. The sequence goes on from NC_073228.2 coordinate 68,335,586, forward strand.
AATGGAATGGAATGGAATGGAATGGAATGGAATGGAATGGAATCAACACGAGTAGAACGGAAAGGAATGGAATGGAATGAAATAGAATGGAATGGAATGGAATGGAAAGGAATGGAATGGAATGGAATGGAATGGAACGGAATGGAATGGAATGGAATGGAATGGAATTGAATCAACCCGAGTAGAATGGAACTGAATGGAACAGAATGGAATGGAAGGGAACGGAACAGAATGGAATTGAATCAAGCAGAGGAGAACGGAACGGAACAGAAGGGGATGGAACGCAACGGATTGGAATTGAATGGAATTGAATCAACACGAATAGAAGGTAATGGAATGGAATTGAATGGAAAGGAAAGGCATGGAGTGGAATGGAATGGAATGGAATGGAATGGAATGGAATGGAATGGAACGGAATGGAATGGGATGGAATGGAATGGAATGGAAAGGAATAGAATGGAAAGGAATTGAATCAACCCGAGTAGAACGGAACCGAATGGAACGGAATGGAACGGAATAGAATGGAATTCAATCCACCCGAGTAGACTGTAATGGAAAGGAATGGAATGGAATGGAAAGGAATGGAATGGAATGGAATGGAATCTACCCGAGTAGAGCGGAATGGAATGGAATAGAATGGAAAGGAATGGAATGGAATGGAATGGAATGGAATGGAATGGAATGGAATGGAATGGACTCAACCCGAGTCGAAAGGAATGGAACGGAATGGAATGGATTGGAATGGAATGGAATGGAATGGAATGGAATGGAATGGAATGGAATGCCATGGAATGGAATGCCATGGAATTCAAAGGGAAAGAATGGAATGGAATGGGATGGAATGGAATGGAATGGTATGGAATTGTGTGGAATGGAATCAATCCGATTAGAATGGAACAGAATGAAATGGAAGGGAATGGAATGGTAAGAAATGGAATGGAATGGAAAGCAATGGAATGGAATGGAATGGAATGGAATGGAATGGAATGGAATGGAATGGAATGGAATGGAATGGATTCAACACGAGTAGAATGGAAAGGAATGGAATGGAGTGAAATAGAATGGAATGGAATGGAATGGAATGGAATCAACCCGAGTAGAACGGAATGGAATGGAATGGAATAGAATGGTATCAACACAAGTAGAATGGAATGGAATAGAATGGAATGGAATGGAATGGAATGCAATGGAATGAAATGGAATGCAATGGAATGGAATGGAATGGAATGGAATGGGAAGGAATATAATGGAATGCAGTGGAATACACCCGAGAGGAACAGAGTGGAAAGGAATAGAATGGAATGGAATGGAATGGAATGGAATGGAATGGAATGGAATGGAATATAATGGAATGGAATGGAATCCACCCGAGATTAACAGAGTGGAAGGGAATGGAATGGAATGGAATGGAATGGAATGGAATGGAATGCAAAGGAGAGGAATGGAATGCGATGGAATGGAATGGAAAGGAATGGAATGGAATGGAATGGAATGGAATGGAATTGAATGGAATGGAATGGAACCAACCCGAATAGAACGGAACATAATGGAATGGAACGGAATGGAATGGTATGGAATGGAATGGAATGGAATGGAATGGAATGGAATGGAATGGAATTGAATGGAATGGAATGGAATGGATTCAACACGAGTAGAACGGAAAGGAATGGAGTGGAATGGAATGGAATGGAATGGAATGGAATGGAATGGAATGGAATGCAATGGAATGGAATGGAATGGAATGGAATGGAATGGAATGGAATGGAATGGAATGCACCCGTGTAGAACGGAATGGAGTGGAATGGAATGGAATGGAATGGAATTGCAATGGAATCAACACGAGAAGGAAGGAATGGAAAGGAATGGAATGGAAAGGAATGGAATGGAATGGAATGGAATTGGAATGGAATCAACCCGAGAAGAAAGGAATGGAAAGGAATGGAATGGAATGGAATGGATTGGAATGGAATGCAATGGAATGGAATGGAATGCCATGGAATGCAAAGGAAAGGAATGGAATGGAATGGGATGGAATGGAATGGAATGGAATGGAACGGAGTGGTATGGAAAGGAATCAACCCGATTAGAATGGAATGGAATGGCATGGAAGGGAATGGAATGGTATGAAACGGAATGCAATGGAATGGAATGGAATGGAATGGAATGGAATGGAATGGAATGGAATGGAATGGAATGCAACGGAATGGAATGGAATGCAACGGAATGGAATGGAATGGAATGGAATGGAATGGAATGGAATGGAACGGAATGGAATGGAATGGAGTGGAATGGAATGGAATAGAATGGAAAGGAATTGAATCAACCCGAGTAGAACGGAACCGAATGGAACGGAATGGAATGGAATAGAATGGAATTAAATCCACCCGAGTAGAATGGAATGGAAAGGAATGGAATGGAATGGAATGGAATGGAGTGGAATGGAATGGAATGGAATGGAATGGAATGGAATCTACCCGAGTAGAGCGGAATGGAATGGAATAGAATGGAAAGGAATGGAATGGAATTGAATGGAATGGAATGGAATGGAATGGATACAACCCGAGTAGAAAGGAATGGAACGGGATGGAATGGAATGGAATGGAATGGAATGCAATGGAATGGAATGTAATGGAATGGAATGCAATGGAAAGGAAAGGAAAGGAATGGAATGGAATGGAATGGAATGGAATGGAATGGAATGGAATGCAATTTAAAGGAATGGAAACAACCCGAGTAAAACGGAATGGAATAGAATGGAATAGAATGGAATGGAATTAAATGGAATTGAATGTAAAGGAATGGAATGCAATGGAAAGGAAAGGAAAGGAATGGAGTGGAATGGAATGGAATGGAATGGGATGGAATGCAGCGGAATTGAATGGAACGGAATGGAATGGAATCAAGCAGAGTGGAATGGAATGGAATGGAATGGAATGGAATGGAATGGAATGGAATGGAATGGAATGGAATTGAATAGAATGGCACGGAATGCAATGCAATGGAATGGAATGGAATGGGATGGAATGGAATGGAATGGAATGGAATGGAATGGAATGGATTGGAATCAACCTGCGTAGAATGGAATGTAATGGAACAGAGCTGAACGGAATGGAATGGAGTGGAGTGGAATGGAATGGAACGGAATGGAATGGAATGGAATGGAATCAACCCGAGTAGAACGGAATAGAAAGGAATGGAGTGGAAGGGAATGGAATGGAGTGGATTCAACACGAGTAGAACGGAAAGGAATGGAATGGAATGAAATAGAATGGAATGGAATGGAATGGAATGGAATCAACCCGAATAGAACGGAATGGAATGGAATGGAATGGAATGGTATCGACACAATTAGAATGGAATGGAATAGAATGCAATGGAATGGAATGGAATGCAATGGAATGGAATGGAATGGAATGGAATGGAATGGAATGGAATGGAATGGATTGGAATATAATGGAATGCAGTGGAATACACCCGAGAGAAACAGAGTGAAAACGAATGGAATGGAATGGAATGGAATGGAATGGAATGGTATGGAATGCATAGGAGGGGAATGGAATGCGATGGAATGGAATGGAATGGAATGGAATGTAATGGAATGGAATGGAATGGAATGGAATGGAATGAAATTGAATGGAATGGAATAGAACCAACCCGAATAGAACGGAACAGAATGGAATGGAACGGAATGGAATGGTATGGAATGGAATGGAACGGAATGGAGTGGAATGGAATGGATTCAACACGAGTAGAACGGAAAGGAATGGAATGGAATGGAATGGAATGGAATGGAATGGAATGGAATGGAATGGAATGGAATGGAATGCAATGCAATGGAATGGAATGGAATGGAATGGAATGGAATGGAATGGAATGGAATGGAATGGAATGGAATGGAACGGAATGGAATGGAATGGAATGTACCCGTGTAGAAAGGAATGGAATGGAATGGAATTAAATGGAATGGAATGGAATGGAATGGAATGGAATGGAATGGAATTGGAATGTAATCAACCTGAGAAGAAAGGAATGGAAAGGAATGGAATGGAAAGGAATGGAATGGAAAGAAATATAATGGAATGGAATGGAATGGTATGGAATGGAATGGAAAGGAATGGAATGGAATGCACTTTTATGGAATTGAATGCAATGGAATGGAATGTAATGGAATGGAATCTACGCGTGTAGAACGGAATGGAATGGAATGGAGTGAAATGGTATGGAATGGAATGGAATGGAATGGAATGGTATGGAAAGGAATGGAATGGAATGGAATGGAATGGAATGGAGTGGAATGGAATCAAACCGAGTAGAATGGAATGGGATAGAATGGAATGGAATGGAATGGAATGGAATGGAATATAATGGAATCAACCAGGGTAGAACGGAATGAAATAGAATGGAATGGAATGGAATGGAATGCAATGGAATGGAATGGAATGGAATGGAATGCAATGCAATGGAATCGAATGGAATGGAATGGAATGGAATGTACCCGTGTAGAACGGATTGGAAAGGATTGGAATGGAATGGAATGGAAATGGAATGGAATCAACCTGAGAAGAAAGGAATGGAAAGGAATGGAATGGAATGCAATGGAATGGAATGGAATGGAATGGAATGGAATGGAATGGAATGGAATGGAATGGATTCAACACGAGTAGAACGGAAAGGAATGGAATGGAATGAAATAGAATGGAATGGAATGGAATGGAAAGGAATGGAATGGAATGGAATGGAATGGAATGGAATGGAATGGAATGGAATAGAATGGAATTGAATCAACCCGAGTAGAATGGAACGGAATGGAACAGAATGGAATGGAAGGGAACGGAACAGAATGGAATTGAATCAAGCAGAGGAGAACGGAACGGAACAGAAGGGGATGGAACGCAACGGATTGGAATTGAATGGAATTGAATCAACACGAATAGAAGGGAATGGAATGGAATTGAATGGAAAGGAAAGGCATGGAGTGGAATGGAATGGAATGGAATGGAATGGAATGGAATGGAATGGAACGGAATGGAATGGGATGGAATGGAATGGAATGGAAAGGAATAGAATGGAAAGGAATTGAATCAACCCGAGTAGAACGGAACCGAATGGAACGGAATGGAACGGAATAGAATGGAATTCAATCCACCCGAGTAGACTGGAATGGAAAGGAATGGAATGGAATGGAAAGGAATGGAGTGGAATGGAACGGAATCTACCCGAGTAGAGCGGAATGGAATGGAATAGAATGGAATGGAATGGAATGGAATGGAATGGAATGGAATGGAATGGTATGGAATGCCATGGAATGGAATGCCATGGAATGCAAAGGGAAAGAATGGAATGGAATGGGATGGAATGGAATGGAATGGTATGGAATTGTATGGAATGGAATCAATCCGATTAGAATGGAACGGAATCGAATGGAAGGGAATGGAATGGTAAGAAAAGGAATGGAATGGAATGCAATGGAATGGAATGGAATGGAATGGAATGGAATGGAATGGAATGGAATGGAATGGATTCAACACGAGTAGAACGGAAAGGAATGGAATGGAGTGAAATAGAATGGAATGGAATGGAATGGAATGGTATCAACACAAGTAGAATGGAATGGAATAGAATGGAATGGAATGGAATGGAATGCAATGGAATGGAATGGAATGCAATGGAATGGAATGGAATGCAATGGAATGGAATGGAATGGAATGGAATGGAATGGAATGGAAAGGAATATAATGGAATGCAGTGGAATACACCCGAGAGGAACAGAGTGGAAAGGAATGGAATGGAATGGAATGGAATCGAATGGAATGGAATGGAATGGAATGGAATGGATTGGAATGGAATGGAATATAATTTAATGGAATGGAATCCACCCGAGATTAACAGAGTGGAAAGGAATGGAATGGAATGGAATGGAATGGAATGGAATGGAATGCAAAGGAGAGGAATGGAATGCGATGGAATGGAATGGAATGGAATGGAATGGAATGGAATGGAATGGAATGGATTGGAATGGAATGGAATTGAATGGAATGGAATGGAACCAACCCGAATAGAACGGAACAGAATGGAATGGAACGGAATGGAATGGTATGGAATGGAATGGAATGGAATGGAATGGAATGGAATGGAATGGAAAGGAATGGAATGGAATGGAATGGAATGGAATGGAATGGAATGTTATCAACTAGAGTGGAGAAAATTGGAATGGAATGGAATGGAATGGAATGAAATGGAATGGAATGGAATGGAATGGAAAGGAATCAACACGAGTAGAACGGAACCGAATGGAACGGACTGGAATGGAATAGAATGGAATTGAATCCACCCAAGTAGTATGGAATGGAATGGAATGGAATGGAATGGAATGGAATGGAACGGAATCAACCAGAGGGGAGAGATGTTGAATGGAATGGAATGGAATGGAATGGAATGGAATGCCATGGAATGCAAAGGAAAGGAATGGAATGGAATGGAATGGAATGGAATGGAATGGAATGGAATGGAACGGAGTGGTAAGGAAAGGAATCAACCCGATTAGAATGGAATGGAATGGCATGGAAGGGAATGGAATGGTATGAAATGGAATGCAATGGACTGGAATGGAATGGAATGGAATGGAATGGAATGGAATGGAATGGAATGCAATGGAATGGAATGGAATGGAATGGAATGGAATGGAATGGATACAACACGAGTAGAACGGAAAGGAATGGAATGGAATGGAATAGAATGGAATGGAATGGAATGGAATGGAATCAACCCGAGTAGAACGGAATGGAATGGAATGGAATGGAATGGAATGGAATGGAATGGAATGGAATGGAATGGAATGGAATGCAATGGAATGGAATGGAATGGAATGGAATGGAATGGAATGGAATGGAATGGAATGGAATGCATACAATACTAGTAGAACGGAAAGGAATGGAATGGAATGGAACAGAATGGAATGGAATGGAATGGAATGGAATGGAATGGAGTGGAATGGAAAGAAATGGAATGGTATGGAATGGAATCAACCCGAGTAGAACGGAATAGAATGCAATGGAGTGGAAGGGAATGGATTGGCATGAAATCAACCCGAGAGGAATGGAATGGAATGGAATGGAATTGAACGGAAGGGAACGAAAGAGAATGGAAAGGAATGGAGCGGAACGGAATGGAATGGAATGGAATCAACCCGAGTAGAAAGGAATTGAATGGAAAGGAATGGAATGGAATGGAAAGGAATGGAATGGAATGGAATGGAATGGAATGGAATGGAATGGAATGGAATGGAATGGAATGGAATGGGATGGGATTGAATGGGATGGGATGGAATGGAATGGAATGGAATGGAATGGAATGGATTGGAATCAACCTGCGTAGAATGGAATGGAATGGAAAGGAACGGAACGGAATGGAATGGAGTGGAATGGAATGGAATAGAATGGAATGGAATGGAATGGCACGGAATGCAATGGAATGGAATGGAACGGAATTGCATGTAATGGAATGGAATGGGATGGAATGGATTGGAATCAACCTGCGTAGAATGGAATGGAAAGGAACAGAACGGAACGGAACGGAATGGAGTGGAATGGAATGGAATGGAATGGAATGGAATGGAATCAACCCGAGTAGAACGGAATAGAATGTAATGGAGTGGAAGGGAATGGAATGGAATGGAATCCACCAGAGTGGAATGGAATGGAATGGGATGAAATGGAATCAACCCGAGAAGAACGGAATGAAATGGAATGCAATGGAATGGAATGGAATGTAAAAGAATGAAATGGAATGGAATGGAATGGAATGGAATGGAATGGAATGGAATGGAATGGAATAGAATGGCACGGAATGCAATGGAATGGAATGGAATGGAATGGCATGGAATGGAATGGAATGGAATGGACTGGAATGGAATGGAATGGAATGCATTGGAATCAACCTGCGTAGAATGGAATGGGATGGAACAGAACTGAACGGAATGGAATGGAGTGGAGTGGAATGGAATGGAATTGAATGGAATGGAATGGAATGGAATCAACCCGAGTAGAATGGAATAGAATGGAATGGAGTGGAAGGGAATGGAATGGAATGGAATCAACCCCAGGGGAATGGAATGGAATGGAATGGAATTGAACGTAACGGAACGGAACAGAATGGAAAGGAATGCAATGGAATCAACCAGAGAAGAACGGCATGGAATGGAATGGAATGGAATGGAATGCAATGGAAAGGAATGGAATGGAATGGAATGGAATGGAATGGAATGGAATGGAATGGAATGGAATCAACCAGATTGGAGAGAAATTGAATGGAATGGAATGGAATGGAATGGAATGGAATGGAATGGAATGGAATGGAATGGAATGGAATGGAATGGAATGGAATGCAACGGAATGGAATGGAAAGGAATATAATGGAATGGAATGGAATCCACCCGAGGGGAACACAGTGGAAAGGAATGGAATGGAATGGAATGGAATGGAATGGAATGGAATGGAATGGAATGGAATGGAATGGAATGGAATGCAATGGAATGGAATGGAATGCAATGGAATGGAATGGAATGCCATGGAATGCAAAGGAAAGGAATGGAATGGAATGGGATGGAATGGAATGGAATGGAATGGAATGGTATGGAATGGAAACAACCCGATTTGAATGGAACGGAATGGAATGGAATGGAATGGAATGGAACGGAATGGAATGGAAAGGATTCAACACGAGTAGAACGGAAAGGCATGGAATATAATGGAATAGAATGGAATGGAATGGAATGGAATGGAATCAACCCGAGTAGAACGGAATGGAATGGAATAGAATGGAATGGAATGGAAAGGAATGGTATGGAATGGAATGGTTTGGAATGCAATGCAATGGAATGGAAAAGAATGGAATGGAATCTACCTGAGTAGAAAGGAATGGAATGAAATGGAATTTAATGGAAAGGAATGGGATGGAATGGAATGGAATGGTATGGAATGGAATGGAATGGAATGGAATGGAATGGAATGGAATGGAATCAACCCGAGAGGAATGGAATGGAATGGAATGGAATGGAATGGAATGGAATGGAATGGAATGGATAGGAATGGAATCAACCCGAGAGGAATGGAATGGAATGGAATTGAACGGAAGGGAACGAAACAGAATGGAAAGGAATGGAACGGAACGGAATGGAATGGAATGGAATCAACCCGAGAAGAACGGCGTGTAATGGAACGGAAAGGAATGGAATGAAGTGGAATGGAATACAATGGAATTCAATCAACTCGAGTAGAATGGAATGGAATGGAATGGAAAGCAATAGAATGGAATGGAATTGGATTGAAAGGAGTGGAATGGAATGGAATGGAATGGAACGGAATGGAATGGAATCAACCCTAGCAGAAAGGAATGCAGTGGAATGGAATGGAATGGAATGGAATGGAATGGAATGAAATGGAATGGGATGGAATCAAACCGAGTAGAAAGTAGTGGAATGGAATAGAATGGTATGGAATGGAATGGAATGGAATGGAATGGAATGGAATGGAATGGAATGGAATGGAATGCAATGGAATGGAATGTTATGCAACGGAATGGAATGGAAAAGAATATTATGGAATGGAATGGAATCCACCCGAGAGGAACAGAGTGGAAAGGAATGGTATGGAATGGTATGGAATGGAATGGAATGGAATGCAATGGAATGGAATGGAATGCAATGGAATGGAATGGAATGCCATGGAATGCAAAGGAAAGGAATGGAATGGAATGGGATGGAATGGAATGGAATGGAAAGGAATGGGATGGAATGGAATGGAATGGAATGGAACGGTATGGAATGGAATCAACCCGATTAGAATGGAACGGAATGAATGGAATGGAATGGAATGGAATGGAATGCAATGGAATGGAACGCAATGAAAGGCAATGGAATGGAATGGAATGGATTCAACACGAGTAGAACGGAAAGGAATGGAATGGAAAGAATTGAATGGAATGGAATGGAATGGAATGGAATCAACCCGAGTAGAACGGAATGGAATGGAATGGAATGGAATGGAATTCAATGGAATGGAATGGAATGGAATGGAATGGAATGGAATGGTTTAGAATGCAATGCAATGGAATGGAATAGAATGGAATGGAATCTACCCGAGTAGAACGGAATGGAAAGGAATGTAATGGAATGGAATGGAATGGAATCATCCCGAGAATAACGGAATGGAATGGAATGGAATCTAATGGAATGTAATGTAATGGAATGGAATGGAATGGAATGGAATGGCAAGGAATGCAATGCAATGGAAAGGAATGCAATGGAATGGAATGGAATGGAATGGAATGGAATGGAATGGAATGGAATGGAATGGAATGGAATCAACCAGAGTAGAACGGAATGGAATGGAAAGGAATGGAATGGAACGGAATGGAATGGAATGGAATGGAGTGCAGTGGAATCAAACCTAGTAGAACGGAATGGGATAGAATGGAATGTAATGGAATGGAATGCAACGGAATATAATGGAATCAACCAGGGTAGAACAGAATGAAATAGAATGGAATGGAATGGAATGGAATGCAAAGCAATGGAATGGAATGGAATGGAATGTATTCCACACGAGTAGAACGGAAAGGAACGGAATGGAATGCAATGGAATGCAATGGAATGGAATGAACTCGTGTAGAACGGAATGGAATGGAATGGAATGGAATGGAATGGAATGGAATGGAATGGAATGGAATGGAATGGAATCATCCCGATAATAACGGAATGGAATGGAATGGAATCTAATGGAATGTAATGGAATGGAATGGAATGGAATGGTAAGGAATGCAATGCAATGGAAAGGAATGCAATGGAATGGAATGGAATGGAATGGAATGGAATGGAATGGAATCAACCAGAGTAGAACGGAATGGAATGGAACGGAATGGAATGGAACGGAATGGAATGGAATGGAATGGAGTGCAATGGAATCAAACCTAGTAGAACGGAATGGGATAGAATGGAAAGTAATGGAATGGAATGCAACGGAATATAATGGAATCAACCACGGTAGAACGGAATGAAATAGAATGGAATGGAATGGAATGGAATGCAAAGCAATGGAATGGAATGGAATGGAATGGAATGCAAAGCAATGGAATGGAATGGAATGGAATGTATTCCACACGAGTAGAACGGAAAGGAACGGAATGGAATGCAATGGAATGCAATGGAATGGAATCAACTCGAGTAGAACGGAATGGAATGGAATGGAATGGAATGGAATGGAATGGAATGGAATGGTATGGAATGGAATGGAATGGAATGGAAAGAATGGAATGGAATGGAAATGGAATGGAATGGAATGGAATGGAATGGAATGGAATGGAATGGGATGGAATTTGATGGAATGGAATGGAATGGAATGGAATGGAATGGATTGGAATCAACCTGCGTAGAATGGAATGGAATGGATCGGAACAGAAAGGAATGGAATGGAGTGGAATGGAATGGAATGGAATGGAATGCAATGGAATGGAATGGAATGGAATTGGATGCAATGGAATGGAATGGAATTGAATGGAATGGAATGGAATGGAATGGAATGGAATGGATTCAACACGAGTAGAACGGAAAGGAATGGAATGGAATGGAATGGAATGGAATGGAATGGAATGGAATGGAACGGAATGGAATGGAATGGAATGGAATGAATGGCATGGAATGGAATCAACCCAAGTAGAACGCAATGGAATGTAATGGAATGGAATGGAATGCAATTCAATGCAATGGAATGGAATGGTATGGAATGGAATGGAATGGAATGGAATGGAATGGAATGGATTGGAAAGCAATAGAATGGAATGGAATTGGATTGAAAGGAGTGGAATGGAATGGAATGGAATGGAATGGAATGGAATGGAATGGAATGGAATCAAACCGAGTAGAATGGAGTGGAAAGGAATAGAATGGTATTGAAAGGAATGGAATGGAATGGAATGGAATGGAATGGAATGGAGTTGAATGGAATGGAATGGAGCCAACCCGATAAGAACGGAACGGAATGGAATGGAACGGAATGGAATGGTATGGAATGGAATGGAATGGAATGGAATGGAATGGAATGGAATGGAATCAACCCGAGAAGAAAGGAATGGAATGGAATGGAATGGAATGGAATGCAATTCTATGCAATGGAATGGAATGGAATGGAATGGAATGGAATGGAATGGAATGGAATGGTATGGAATGGAAACAACCCGATTAGAATGGAACGGAATGAATGGAACGGAATGGAATGGTATGGAAGGGAATGGAATGGAATGGAATGGAACGGAATGGAATGGAATGGATTCAACACGAGTAGAACGGAAAGGAATGGAATTTAATGGAATAGAATGGAATGGAATGGAATGGAATGGAATCAACCCGAGTAGAATGGAATGGAATGGAATGGAATGGAATGGTTTGGAATGCAATGCAATGGAATGGAATAGAATGGAATGGAATCTACCTGAGTAGAACGGAATGGAATGAAATGGAATTTAATGGAAAGGAATGGGATGGAATGGAATGGAATGGAATGGAATGGAATGGAATGGAATGGAATGGAATGGAATCAACCCGAGTAGAACGGAATAGAATGGAATGGAGTGGAAGGGAATGGATTGGAATGGAATCAACCCGAGAGGAATGGAATGGAATGGAATTGAACGGAAGGGAACGAAACAGAATGCAAAGGAATGGAACGGAACGGAATGGAATTGAATGGAATCAACCCGAGAAGAACTGCGTGTAATGGAACGGAAAGGAATGGAATGAAGTGGAATGGAATACAATGGAATTCAATCAACTCGAGTAGAATGGAATGGAATGGAATGGAATGGAAAGCAATAGAATGGAATGGAATTGGATTGAAAGGAGTGGAATGGAATGGAATGGAATGGAATGGAATGGAATGGAATCAAACCTAGTAGAAAGGAATGGAGTGGAATGGAATGGAATGGAATGGGATGGAATGAAATGGAATGGAATGGAATCAAACCGAGTAGAATGGAGTGGAATGGAATAGAATGGTATTGAATGGAATGGAATGGAATGGAATGGAATGCAATGGAATGGAATTGAGTTGAATGGAATGGAATGGAGCCAACCCGATTAGAACGGAACGGAATGGAATGGAACGGAATGGAATGGTATGGAATGCTATGGAATGGAATGGAATGGAATGGATTCAACACGAGTGGAACGGAATGGAATGGAATGGAATGGAATGGAATGGAATGGAATGGAATGGAATGAATGGCATGGAATGGAATCAACCCGAGTAGAACGGAATGGAATGGAATGGAATGGAATGGAATGCAATTCTATGCAATGGAATGGAATGGAAAGGAATGGAATGGAATGGAAAGGAATGGAATGGAATGGAATGGTATGGAATGGAATGGAAAGGAATGGAATGGAATGGAATGGAATGGAATGGAATGGAATGGAATGGAATGGAATGGATTGGAATCAACCTGCATAGAATGGAATGGAATGGATCGGAACAGAACGGAATGGAATGGAGTGGAATGGAATGGAATGGAATGGAATGCAATGGAATGGAAAGGAGTTGAATGGAATGGAACGGAACCAACCCGATTAGAACGGAACGGAATGGAATGGAACAGAATGGCATGGTATGGAATGGAATGGAATGGAATGGAATGGACTCAACAAGAGTAGAACGGAAAGGAATGGAATGGAATGGAATGGAATGGAATGGAATGGAATGGAATGGAATGGAATGGAATGGAATGGAATGGCATGGAATGAATGGCATGGAATGGAATCAACCCGAGTAGAACGGAATGGAATGTAATGTAATGGAATGGAATGCAATTCAATGCAATGGAATGGAATGGAATGCAATGGAATTGAATGGAGTGGAATGGAATGTACCCGTGTAGAACGGAATGGAATGGAATGGAATGGAATGGAATGGAATGGAATGGAATGGAAATGGAATGGAATCAACACGAGAAGAAAGGAATGGAAAGGAATGGAATGGAATGGAATTTAAAGGAATGGAATGGAATGGAATGGAAAGGAATGGAATGGAATGGAACGGAATGGCACGGAATGCAATGGAATGGAATGGATTGGAATGGGATGGAATGGAATGGGATGGAATGGACTGGAATCAACCTGCGTAGAATGGAATGGAATGGAACGGAACGGAACGGAATGGAATGGAGTGGAAAGGAATGGAATGGAATGGAATGGAATGGAAAGGAATGGAATCCTCCCAACTAGAACGGAATAGAATGTAATGGGGTGGAAGGGAATGGAATGGAACGGAATCAATCCGAGAAGAACAGCGTGGAATAGAATGGAATGGAATGGAATGGAAAGGAATGGAATGGAATGGATTGGAATGGAAAGGAATGGAATGGAATGATATCAAACAGAGTGGAGAGAATTGGAATGTAATGTAATGGAATGGAATGGAATGGAATGGAGTGGAATGGAATGGAATGGAGTCAACCCGAGTAGAACGGAACCGAATGGAACGGAATGGAATGGAATAGAATGGAAATGAATCCACACGAGTAGAATGGAATGGAATGGAATGGAATGGAATGGAATGGAATGGAATGGAATGGAATGGAATCAACCAGAATGGAGAGAAATTGAATGGAATGGAATGGAATGGAATGGAATGGATTGGAATGGAATGGAATGGAATGAAATGGAATGGAATGGAATGGAATGGAATGGAATGCAACGGAAAGTAATGGAAAGGAATTTAATGGAATGGAATGGAATCCACCCGAGAGGAACACAGTGGAAAGGAATTTAATGGAATAGAATGGAATGGAATGGAAAGAAATCAACCCGAGTAGAACGGAATGGAATGGAATGGAATGGAATGGAATGGAATGGAATGGAATGGAATGGAATGGAATGGTTTGGAATGCAATGCAATGGAATGGAAAAGAATGGAATGGAATCTACCTGAGTAGAAAGGAATGGAATGAAATGGAATTTAATGGAAAGGAATGGGATGGAATGGAATGGAATAGTATGGAAAGGAATGGAATGGAATGGAATCAACCCAAGAGGAATGGAATGGAATGGAATGGAATGGAATGGAATGGAATGGATTGGAATGGAATCAACCCGAGAGGAATGGAATGGAATGGAATTGAACGGAAGGGAACGAAACAGAATGGAAAGGAATGGAACGGAACGGAATGGAATGGAATGGAATCAACCCGAGAAGAACAGCGTGTAATGGAACGGAAAGGAATGGAATGAAGTGGAATGGAATACAATGGAATTCAATCAACTCGAGTAGAATGGAATGGAATGGAATGGAATGGAAAGCAATAGAATGGAATGGAATTGGATTGAAAGGAGTGGAATGGAATAGAATGGAATGGAACGGAATGGAATGGAATCAACCCTAGCAGAAAGGAATGCAGTGGAATGGAATGGAATGGAATGGAATGGAATGAAATGGAATGGAATGGAATCAAACCGAGTAGAATGGAGTGGAATGGAATAGAATGGTATGGAATGGAATGGAATGGAATGGAATGGAATGGAATGGAATGGAATGGAATGGAATGGAATGCAATGGAATGGAATGGTATGCAACGGAATGGAATGGAAAAGAATATAATGGAATGGAATGGAATCCACCCGAGAGGAACAGAGTGGAAAGGAATGGTATGGAATGGTATGGAATGGAATGGAATGGAATGCAATGGAATGGAATGGAATGCAATGGAATGGAATGGAATGCCATGGAATGCAAAGGAAAGGAATGGAATGGAATGGGATGGAATGGAATGGAAGGGAATGGAATGGGATGGAATGGAATGGAATGGAATGGAACGGTATGGAATGGAATCAACCCGATTAGAATGGAACGGAATGAATGGAATGGAATGGAATGGAATGGAATGCAATGGAATGGAACGCAATGAAACGCAATGGAATGGAATGGAATGGATTCAACACGAGTAGAACGGAAAGGAATGGAATGGAAAGAATTGAATGGAATGGAATGGAATGGAATGGAATGGAATCAACCCGAGTAGAACGGAAGGGAATGGAATGGAATGGAATGGAATTCAATGGAATGGAATGGAATGGAATGGAATGGAATGGAATGGTTTAGAATGCAATGCAGTGGAATGGAATAGAATGGAATGGAATCTACCCGAGTAGAACGGAATGGAATGGAGTGGAATGGAATGGAATGGAATGGAATGGAATGGAATGGAATGGAATGGAATGGAATCATCCCGAGTATAACGGAATGGAATGGAATGGAATCTAATGGAATGTAATGTAATGGAATGGAAAGGAATGGAATGGAATGGTAAGGAATGCAATGCAATGGAATGGAATGCAATGGAAGGGAATGGAATGGAATGGAATGGAATGGAATGGAATGGAATGGAATCAACCAGAGTAGAACGGAATGGAATGGAAAGGAATGGAATGGAACGGAATGGAATGGAGTGGATTGCAGTGCAATGGAATCAAACCTAGTAGAACGGAATGGGATAGAATGGAATGTAATGGAATGGAATGCAACGGAATATAATGGAATCAACCAGGGTAGAACGGAATGAAATAAAATGGAATGGAATGGAATGGAATGGAATGGAATGGAATGCAAAGCAATGGAATGGAATGGAATGGAATGTATTACACACGAGTAGAACGGAAAGGAACGGAATGGAACGGAATGGAATGCAATGGAATGGAATCAACTCGAGTAGAACGGAATGGAATGGAATGGAATGGAATGGAATGGAATGGAATGGAATGGAATGGAATGGTATGGAATGGAATGGAATGGAATGGAATGGAATGGAATGGAATGGAATGGAATGGGATGGAATGGGATAGAATGGAATGGAATGGAATGGAATGGATTGGAATCAACCTGCGTAGAATGCAATGGAATGGAACGGAACAGAACGGAATGGAATGGAGTGGAATGGAATGGAATGGAATGCAATGGAATGGAATGGAATGGAATGGAATGGAATGGAACCAACCCGATTAGAACGGAATGGAATGGAATGGAACGGAATGGAATGGTATGGAATGGAATGGAATGGAATGGATTCAACACGAGTAGAACGGAAAGGAATGGAATGGAATGGAATGGAATGGATTGGAATGGAATGGAATGGAATGGAATGAATGGCATGGAATGGAATCAACCCGAGTAGAACGGAATGGAATGGGATGGAATGGAATGGAATGGAATGGAATGCAATTCAATGCAATGGAATGAAATGGAATGCAATGGAATGGAATGGAATGGAATGGAATGTACCCGTGTAGAACGGAATGGAATGGAATGGAATGGAATGGAATGGAAATGGAATGGAATCAACCCGAGAAGAAAGGAATGGAAAGGAATGGAATGGAATGGAATGGAATGGAATGGAATGGAATGGAATGGAAAGGAATGGAATGGAATGGAATGGAATGGAATGGAATGGAACGGAATGAAATGGAATGGTATGGAATTGAATGCAGTTGAATGGAATGGAATGGAATGGAATCCACGCGAGTAGAACGGAATGGAATGGAATGGAATGGAATGGAATGGAATGGAATGGAATGGAATGGAATGGAATACAATGCAATGGAATGGAATGGAATGGAATTTGATGGGATGGAATGGAATGGAATGGCATGGAATGGAATGGAATGGAATGGATTGGAATGGAATGGAATGGCATGGCATGGAATGGAATGGAATGGAATGGAATGGAATGGTATGGAATGGAATGGAATGGAATGGAATGGAATGGAATGGAATGCAATGGAATGGAATGGAATGGAATGGAATGGAATCAACCAGAGTAGAACGGAATGGAATGGAACGGAATGGAATGGAATGGAATGGATTGGAATGGAATAAAACCTAGTAGAACGGAATGGGATAGAATGGAATGTAATGGAATGGAATGCAAAGGAATATAATGGAATCAACCAGGGTAAAACGGAATGAAATTGAATGGAATGGAAAAGAATGGAATGCAAAGGAATGGAATGTAATGGAATGGAATGGAATGTATTCCACACGAGTAGAACGGAAAGGAATGGAAGGGAATGCAATGGAATGGAATTGAATTGAAGGGAATGGAATGGAATCAAGCCGAGTAGAACGGAATAGAATGGAATGGAGTGGAAGGGAATGCAATGGAATTGAACGGAATGGAACGAAACAGAATGGAAAGGAATGGAACGGAACGGAATGGAATGGAATGGAATCAACCTGAGAAGAACGGTATGGAATGGAATGGAATGGAATGGAAAGGAATAAAGTGGAATGGAATACAATGGAATGCAATCAACTCGAGTAGAATGGAATGGAAGGGAATGGAATGGAAAGCAATAGAATGGAATGGAATTGGATGGAAAGGAAAGGAATGGAATGGAATGGAATGGAATGGAATGGAATGGAATGGAATGAAATCAACCCTAGTAGAAAGGAATGGAACGGAATGGAATGGAATGGAATGGAATGGAATGGAATGGAATGGAATGGAATGGAATGGAATGGAATGAAATGGAATGGAAGCAAACCGAGTAGAATTTAGTGGAATGGAATAGAATGGTATGGAATGGAATGGAATTGAATGGATTGGAATTTAATGGAATGGAATGGAATGGTATCAACCCGAGAAGAAAAGAATGGAATAGAATGGAATGGAATGGAATGGAATGCAATGGAATGGAACGGAATCAACACGAATTCAACGGAATGGAATAGAATGGAATAGAAAGAATGGAATTCAACGGAATGGAATGTAATGGAATTGAATGCAATGGAAAGGAAAGGAATGGAATAGAATGGAATGGAATGGAATGGAATGGAATGTTATCAAACAGAGTGGAGAGATTTGGAATGTAATGTAATGTGATGGAATGCAATGGAATGGAGTGGAATGGAATGGAATGGAATCAACCCGAGTAGAATGGAACCGAACGGAACGGAATGGAATGGAATAGAATGGAAATGAATCCACACGAGTGGAATGGAATGGAATGGAATGGAATGGAATGGAATGGAGCGGAACCAACCAGATTGGAGAGAAATTGATTGGAATGGAATGGAATGAAATGGAATGGAATGGAATGGAATGGAATGGAATGCAACGGAATGGAATGGAAAGGAATATAATGGAATGGAATGGAATGGAATGGAATGGAATGCAATGGAATGGAATGGAATGGAATGGAATGGAATGGAATGGAATGCAATGGAATGGAATGGAATGCCATGGAATGCAAAGGAAAGGAATGGAATGGAATGTGATGGAATGGAATGGAATGGAATGGAATGGTATGGAATGGAAACAACCCGATTAGAATGGAACGGAATGAATGGAACGGAATGGAATGGTATGGAATGGAATGGAATGGAATGGAACGGATTGGAATGGAATGGATTCAAAACGAGTAGAACGGAAAGGAATGGATTGGAATGGAATAGAATGGAATGGAATGGAATGGAATGGAATCAACCCGTGTAGAGCGGAATGGAATGGAATGGAATGGAATGGAATGGAATGGAATGGAATGGAATCAACTCGAGTAGAACGGAATGGAATGGAATGGAATGGAATGGAATGGAATGGAATGGAATGGAAAGGAATGGAATGGTATGGAATTGAATGGAATGGAATGGAATGGATTCAACACGAGTAGAACGGAAAGGAAAGGAATGGAACGGAATGGAATGGAATGGAATGGCATGGAAGGCATTGGAATGGAATGGAATGGAATGGGATGGAATGGAATGGAATGGAATGGAATGGAATGGAACGGAATGGATTGGAAACAACCTGCGTAGAATGGAATGGAATGGAACGGAATGGAACCGATTGGAATGGAGTGGAATGGAATGGAATGGAATGGAATGGAACGGAATCAAACTGAGTAGAATGGAGTGGAATGGACTAGAATGGTATGGAATGGAATGGAATGGAATAGAATGGATTGCAAAGGAATGGAATGGAATGCAAAGGAATGGAATGGAAAAGAATATCATGGAATGGAATGGAATCCACCCGAGAGGAACAGAGTGGAAAGGAATGGTATGGAATGGAATGAAATGGAATCGAACGGAATGCAATGGAATGGAATGGAATGCAATGGAATGGAATGGAATGCCATGGAATGCAAAGGAAAGGAATGGAATGGAATGGGATGGAATGGAATGGAATGGAATGGAATGGAATGGGATGGAATTGAATGGAATGGAATGGAACGGTATGGAATGGAATCAACCCGATTAGAATGGAACGGAATGAATGGAACGGAATGGAATGGTATGGAATGGAATGGAATGGAATGCAATGGAATGGAACGCAGTGAAATGCAATGGATTGGAATGGAATGGATTCAACACGAGTAGAACGGAAAGGAATGGAATGGAATGCAATAGAATGGAATGGAATGGAATGGAATGGAATGGAATGGAACAAAATGGAATTGAATCATCCTGAGTGTAATGCAATGGAATGGAATGGAATGGAAGGGAGTGGAATGGAATGGAATGGAATGGTATGGAATACAATGCAATGGAATGGAATGGAATGGAATGGAATGGAACGGAATGGGATGGAATGGAATGGAATGGAATGGAATGGAATCAACCAGAGTAGAACGGAATGGAATGGAACGGAATGGAATGGAATGGAATGGTATGGAATACAATGCAATGGAATGGAATGGAATGGAATGGAATGGAATGGAATGGAATGGAATGGAATGGGATGGAATGGAATGGAATGGAATCAACCAGAGTAGAACGGAATGGAATGGAACGGAATGGAATGGAATGGAATGGAGTGGAATGGAATCAAACCAAGTAGAACGGAATGGGATAGAATGGAATGTAATGGAATGGAATGCAAAGGAATATAATGGAATCAACCAGGGTAAAACGGAATGAAATACAATGGAATGGAATGGAATGGAATGCAAAGGAATGGAATGGAATGGAATGCAAAGGAATGGAATGGAATGGAATGGAATGGAATGTATTCCAAACGAGTAGAACGGAAAGGAATGGAAGGGAATGCAATGGAATGGAATTGAATTGAATGGAATGGAATGGAATCAAGCCGAGTAGAACGGAATGGAATGGAATGGAATGGAATGGAATTGAATGGTATGGAATGGAATGGAATGGAATGGTATGGAATGAAATGAAATGGAATGGAATGGAATGGAATGGAATGGAATAGAATGGAATGGCATGGAAGGCAGTGGAACGGAATGGAATGGAATGGGATGGAATGCAATGGAATGGAATGGAATGGAATGGAATGGAATGGAATGGAATGGAATGGAAGGGAATGGAATACAATGGAATAGAACGGAATCAACAGGATTGGAGAGAAATTGAATGAATGGAATGGAATGGAATGGAATGGAATGCAACGGAATGGAATGGAAAAGAATATAATGGAATGGATTGGAATCCACCCGAGAGGAACAGAGTGGAAAGGAATGGTATGGAATGGAATGGAACGGAATGGAATGGAATGGAATGGAACGGAATGCAATGGAATGGAATTGAATGCAATGGAATGGAATGGAATGCCATGGAATGCAAAGGAAAGGAATGGAATGGAATGGGATGGAATGGAATGGAATGGAATGGAATGGGATGGAATGGAATGGAATGGAATGGAATGGGATGGAATGGAATGGAATGGAATGGAATGGAATGGAATGGATTCAGCACGAGTAGAACAGAAAGGAATGGAATGGAATGGAATAGAATGGAATGGAATGGAATGGAATGGAATGGAATGGAATGGAATGGAATAGAATCATCCCGAGTAGAACGGAATGGAATGGAATGGAATGGAAAGGAATGGAATGGAATGGAATGGTTTAGAATGCATTGCAATGGAATGGAATAGAATGGAATGGAATCTACCCGAGTAGAACAGAATGGGATGGAATGGAATGGAATGGAATGGAATGGAATGGAATCATCCCGAGTATAATGGAATGGAATGGAATGGAATCTATTGGAATGGAATGGAATGGAATGAAACGGAATGGAATGGAATGGAATGGAATGGAGTGGTATGGAATGCAATGCAATGGAATGCAATGCAATGCTATGGAATGGAATGGAATGGAATGGAATGGAATGGAATGGAATGGAATGGAATGGAATGGAATGGAATGGAATGGAATCAACCAGAGTAGAACGGAATGGAATGGAACGGAATGGAATGGAATGGAATGGAGTGGAATGGAATCAAACCGAGTAGAACGGAATGGGATAGAATGGAATGTAGTGGAATGGAATGCAACGGAATATAATGGAATCAACCAGGGTAGAACGGAATGAAATAGAATGGAATGGAATGGAATGGAATGCAAAGCAATGGAATGGAATGGAATGGAATGTATTCAACACGAGTAGAACGGAAAGGAACGGAATGGAATGCAATGGAATGGAATGGAATGGAATGGTTTGGAATGCAATGCAATGGAATGGAATAGAATGGAATGGAATCTACACGAGTAGAACGCAATGGAATGGAATGGAATGGAATGGAATGTAATGGAATTGAATGGAATGGTATGGAATGCAATGCAATGGAATGGAATGGAATGGAATGCAATGGAATGGAATGGAATGGAATAGAATCAACCAGAGTAGAACGGAATGGAATGGAAAGGAATGGAATGGAATGGAGTGGAGTGGAATGGAATCAAACCGAGTAGAACGGAATGGGATAGAATGGAATGTAATGGAATGGAATGCAATGGGATATAATGGAATCAACCAGGGTAGAACGGAATGGAATGGAATGAAATAGAATGGAATGGAAAGGAACGGTATGCAAAGCATTGGACTGGAATGGAATGGAATGTATTCAACACGAGTAGAAAGGAAAGGAACGGAATGGAATGCAATGGAAAGGAATGGAATGGAATGGAATGGAATCAACTCGAGTAGAACAGAATGGAATGGAATGGAATGGAATGGAATGGAATGCAATGGAATGGAATGGTATGGAATGGTATGGAATGGTATGGAATGGAATGGAATGGAATGGAATGGAACGTCATGGAAGGCAATGGAATGGAATGGGATGGAATGGAATGGAACGGAATGGAATGGAATGGAATGGAATGGAATGGAATGGAATGGATTGGAATCAACCTGCGTAGAATGGAATGGAATGGAACGGAATGGAACGGAATGGAATGGAACGGAATGGAATGGAGTGGAATGGGATGGAATGGAATGGAATGGAATGGAACGGAATGGAATGGAATCAACCCGATTAGAATGGAATGGAATGAATGGAACGGACTGGAATGGTATGGAATGGAATGGAATGGAATGCAATGGAATGGAATACAATGAAATGCAATGGAATGGAATGGAATGGATTCAACACGAGTAGAACGGAAAGGAATGGAAAGGAATGGAATAGAATGGAATGGAATGGAATGGAATGGAATGGAATGGAATGGAATGGAATGGAATGGAATGGAATGGAATCAACCCGAGTAGAATGGAATGGAATGGAATGGAATGGAATGGAATGGAATGGAATGGAATGGAATGGAATGGAATGGAATGGAATGGTTTAGAATGCATTGCAATGGAATGGAATAGAATGGAATGGAATCTACCCGAGTAGAACGGAATGGGATGGAATGGAACGGAATGGAATGGAATGGAATGGAATCATCCCGAGTATAACGGAATGGAATGGAATGGAATCTATTGGAATGGAATGGAATGGAATGGAATGGAATGGAATGGAGTGGTATGGAATGCAATGCAATGGAATGCAATGCAATGCAATGGAATGGAATAGAATGGAATGGAATGGAATGGAATGGAATGGAATCAACCAGAGTAGAACGGAATGGAATTGAATGGAATGGAATGGAATGGAATGGAGTGGAATGGAATCAAACCGAGTAGAACGGAATGGGATAGAATGGAATGTAACGGAATGGAACGCAACGGAATATAATGGAATCAACCAGGGTAGAACGGAATGAAATAGAATGGAATGGAATGGAATGGAATGCAAAGCAATGGAATGGAATGGAATGGAATGTATTCAACACGAGTAGAACGGAAAGGAATGGAATGGAATGCAATGGAATGGAATGGAATGGAATGGTTTGGAACGCAATGCAATGGAATGGAATAGAATGGAATGGAATCTACTCGAGTAGAACGGAATGCAATGGAAGGGAATGGAATGGAATGGAATGGAATGGAATTGAATGGAATGGTATGGAATGCAATGGAATGGAATGGAATGGAATGGAATGCAATGGAATGGAATGGAATGGAATAGAATCAACCAGAGTAGAACGGAATGGAATGGAACGGAATGGAATGGTAAGGAGTGGAGTGGAATGGAATCAAACAGAGTAGAACGGAATGGGATAGAATGGAATGTAATGGAATGGAATGCAATGGAATATAATGGAATCAACCAGGGTAGAACGGAATGGAATGGAATGAAATAGAATGGAATGGAATGGAATGGAATGCAAAGCATTGGACTGGAATGGAATGGAATGTATTCAACACGAGTAGAACGGAAAGGAACGGAATGGAATGCAATGCAATGGAATGGAATGGAATCAACCCGAGTAGAACGGAATGGAATGGAATGGAATGGAATGGAATGGAATGGAATGGAATGGAATGGAATGGAATGGTATGGAATGGAATGGAAAGGTATGGAATGGAATGGAATGGAATGGAATGGAATGGAATGGCATGGAAGGCAATGGAATGGAATGGAATGAAATGGGATGGAATGGAATGGAATGGAATGGAATGGAATGGAATGGAATGGAACGGAATGGAATGGAATGGAATGGAATGGATTGGAATCAACCTGCGTAGAATGGAAAGGAATGGAACGGAATGGAACGGAATGGAATGCAGTGGAATGGAATGGAATGGAATGGAATGGAATGGAATGCAATGGAATCAACCCGAGTAGAACGGAATAGAATAGAATGGAGCGGAAGGGAATGGATTGGAATGGAATCAACCCAAGAAGAACGGCGTGTAATGGAACGGAAAGGAATGGAATGAAGTGGAATGGAATACAATGGAATTCAATCAACTCGAGTAGAATGGGATGGAATGGAATGGAATGGAAAGCAATAGAATGGAATGGAATTGGATGGAAAGAGTGGAATGTAATGGAATGGAAGGGAATGGAATCAACCCTATTAGAAAGGAATGGAATGGAATTTAGTGGAATAGAATGGAATGGAATGGAATGGAATGGAATGGAATGGAATGGAATGGAATGGAATGGAATGGAATGGTATGGAATGGAATCAAACCGAGTAGAATGGAGTGGAACGGAATAGAATTGTATGGAATGGAATGGAATGGAATGGAATGGAATGGAATGCAATGGAAAGGAATGGAATGGAACGGAATTTAATGGATTCAACCCGAGTAGATAAGAAAGGAATGGAATGGAATGGAACGGAATGGAATGGAATGCAATGGAATGGAATGCAATGGAATGGAATGGAATGGAACGGAATGGAATGGAATCAACCCTAGTAGAACGGAAAGGAATGGAATGGAATGGAATGGAATGGAATGGAATGGAATGGAATGGAATGGAATGGAATGGAATGGAATGGAACGGAATGGAAAGGAATGTAATGTAATCATCCCGAGTAGAACAGAATAGAATAGAATGGAATGGAATGGAATGGAATGGAATGGAATGGAATGGAATTTAATGGAATATAATGGAATGGACTGGAATACACCCGAGAGGAACAGAGTGGAAAGGAATGGAATGGAATGGAATGGAATGGAATGGAATGGAATGGAATGGAATGAAATGGAATGGAATATAATGGAATGGAATGGAATGGAATGGAATCGAATGGAATGGAATGGAATGGATTGGAATGGAATGGAATGGAATGGCATGGAATGCAAAGGAGAGGAATGGAATAGGATGGAGTGGAATGGAAAGGAATGGAATGGAATGGAATGGAAAGGAATGGAATGGAATGGAATGGAATGGAACGGAATGGAATGGAATGGAATGGAATGGCATGGAATGCAAAGGAGAGGAATGGAATAGGATGGAATGGAATGGAATGGAATGGAATTGCATGGAATGCAAAGGAGAGGAATGGAATGGGATGGAATGGAATGGAATGAAATGGAATGGAATGGAGTGGAACGGAATGGAATTGAATGGAATGGAATGGAACCAACCCGATTAGAACGGAACAGAATGGAATGGAACGGAATGGAATGGATTCAACACGAGTAGAACGGAAAGGAAAGTAATGGAATGGAATGGAATGGAACGGAATGGAATGGAATGGAATGGATGGAATGGAATGGAATGGAATGCAATGGAATGCAATGGAATGGAATGGAATGGAATGCAATGGAATGGAATGGAATGGAATGGAATGGAATGGAATGTACCCGTGTAGAACGGAATGGAATGGAATGGAATGGATGGAATGGAATGGAATCAACCCGAGTAGAAAGGAATGGAATGGAATGGAATGGAATGGAATGGAATGGAATGGAATGGAATGGAATGGAATGCAATGCAATGCAATGGAATGGAATGGAATGGAATGGAATGGAATGTACCCATGTAGAACGGAATGGAATGGAATGGAATGGAATGGAATGGAATGGAATGGAATCATCCCGAGTATAACGGATTGGAATGGAATGGAATCTAATGGAATGTACCCATGTAGAACGGAATGGAATGGAATGGAATGGATGGAATGGAATGGAATCAACCCGAGTAGAAAGGAATGGAATGGAATGGAATGGAATGGAATGGAATGGAATGGAATGGAATGGAATGGAATGGAATGGAATGGAATGCAATGCAATGCAATGGAATGGAATGGAATGGAATGGAATGTACCCATGTAGAACGGAATGGAATGGAATGGAACGGTATGGAATGGAAATGGAATGGAATCAACCCGAGAAGAAAGGAATGGAAAGGAATTCAATGGAATGGAATTGAATGGAATGGAAAGGAATGGAATGGAATGGAATGGAATGGAAAGGAAAGGAATGGAACGCACTTTTATGGAATTGAATGCAATGTAATGGAATGGAATGGGATGGAATCTACGCGAGTGGAACGGAATGGAATGGAATGGAACGGCATGGAATGCAATGGAATGGAATGGAATGGTATGGAATGGAATGGAATGGAATGGAAGGGAAAGGAGTGGAATGGAACCAAACCGAGTAGAACCGAATGGGATAGAATGGAATGTAATGGAATGGAAAGTAATGGAATATAATGGAATCAACCAGGGTAGAACGGAATGAAATAGAATGGAATGGAATGGAATGGAAAGCAAAGGAATGGAATGGAATGGAATGGAATGGAATGTATTCAACACAAGTAGAACGGAAAGGAATGGAATGGAATGCAATGGAATGGAACGGAATGGAATGGATTGGAATCAACCTGAGTAGAACTGAATGGAATGGAATGGAATGGAAAGGCACGGAATGCAATGGAATGGAATGGAATAGAATGGGATGGAATGGAATGGAATGGGGTGGATTGGATCGGAATCAACCTGCGTAGAATGGAATGGAAAGGAACGGAACGGAACGGAATGGAATGGAGTGGAATGGAATGGAATGGAATGGAATGGAATGGAATGGAATCAACCCGAGTAGAATGGAATAGAATGTAATGGAGTGGAAGGGAATGGAATGCAATGGAATCAACCCGAGAGGAATGGAATGGAATGGAATGTAATTGAATGGAAAGTAACGGAGCAGAATTGAAAGGAATAGAACGGAACGGAATGGAATGGAATGGAATCAACCCGAGAAGAACGGCGTGGAATTAAATGGAATGGAATGGAATGGAATGGAATGGAATGGAATGGAATGGAATGGAAAGCAATGGAATGGAAAGGAATGCCATGGAATGCAAAGGAAAGGAATGGAATGGAATGGGATAGAATGGAATGCAATGGAATGGAATGGCATGGAAAGGAATCAACCCGATTAGAGTGGAACGGAATGAATGGAACGGAATGGAATGGTATGGAATGGTATGGAATGGAATGGAATGGAACGGAACGGAATGGAATGGAATGGAATGGAATGGAATGGAATGGAATGGAATGGAATGGATTCAACGCGAGTAGAATGGAAAGGAATGGAATGGAATGGAATAGAATGGAACGGAATGGAATGGAATGGAATCAACCCGAGTGGAATGGAATGGAATGGAATGGAATGGAATGGAAAGGAATGGAACAGAATGGAATCAACCCGATTAGAACGTAATGGAAATGAATGGAATTTAATGGAATGGAATGGAATGTAAAGGAATCAACCCGAGTGGAATGGAAAGGAATGGAATGGAAAGGAATGGAATAGAATGGAATGGAAACGAATGGAATGGAATGGAAAGAAATGAACCCGAGAAGAACGGAATGTAATGGAATGGAAATGAATTGAATCAACCCGAGTAGAACGGAAACGAATGGAACGGCACGGAACTTGATAGAAAGGAATTGAATCCAACCGAGTAGAATGGAATGGAATGGAATGGAATGGAATGGAATGGAATGGAATGGAATGGAACGGAATGGAAAGGAATGGAATGGAATGGAATGGAATGGAATGGAATCAACCAGAGTGGAGAGAATTGGAATGGAATGGAATGGAATGGAATGGAATGGAATGGAATGGAATGGAAATAATGGAATGGAATGGAATGGAGTGGAATGGAATGGAATGGAATCAACTAGAGTGGAGAGAATTGGAATGGAATGGAATGGAATGGAATGGAATGGAATGGAATGGAATGGAATGGAATGGAATGGAATGGAATCAACGCGAGTAGAACGGAACCAAATGGAACGGAATGGAACGGAATAGAATGGAATTCAATCCACCCGAGTAGAATGGAATGGAATGGAATGGAATGGAATGGAATGGAATGGAATGGAATGGAATTGAATGGAATGGAATGGAATGGAATGGAATGGAATGGAATGGAATGGAATGGAATCTAACAGAGTAGAGCGGAACGGAATGGAAAAGAAAGGAAAGGCATGGAATGGAATGGAATGGAATGGAATGGAATGGAATGGAATCAACCCGAGTAGAAAGGAATAGAATAGAATGGAATGGAATGGAATGGAATGGAATGCAATGGAATGGAACGGAATCAACCCGAATTCAACGGAATGGAATAGAATGGAATAGAATGGAATGGAATTCAATGGAATGGAATGTAATGGAATGGAATGCAATGGAAAGGAAAGGAATGGAATAGAATGGAATGTAATGGAATGGAATGGAATGGAATGGAATGGAATCAACTCGAGTAAAACGGAATGGAATACATTGGAATAGAATAGAATGGAATTCAATGGAATTGAATGTAACGGAATGGAATGCAATGGAAAGAAAAGGAATGGAATGGAATGGAATGGAATGGAATGGAATGGAATGGGATGGAATGCAGCGGAATGGAATGCAATGGAATGGAATGGAATCAACCAGAGTGGAATGGAATGGAATGGAATGGAATGGAAGGGAATGGAATGGAATCAACCCGAGAAGAACGGAATGGAATGGAATGCAATGGAATGGAATGAAATGGAACAGAATGGAATGGAATGGAATGGAGTGGAATGGAATGGACTGGAATGGAATGGAACGGAATGGCACGGAATGCAATGGAATGGAATGGATTGGAATGGTATGGAATGGAATGGAATGGGATGGAATGGATTGGAATCAACCTGCGTAGAATGGAATGGAATGGAACGGAATGGAACGGAATGGAATGGAGTGGAAAGGAATGGAATGGAATGGAATGGAATGGAATGGAATGGAATGGAATCATCCCGAGTAGAACGGAATTGAATGTAATGGAGTGGAAGGGAATGGAATGGAACGGAATCAATCCGAGAAGAACGGCGTGGAATAGAATGGAATGGAATGGAATGGAAAGGAATGGAATGGAATGGATTGGAATGGAAAGGAATGGAATGGAATGTTATCAAACAGAGTGGAGAGAATTGGAATGTAATGTAATGTAATGGAATGGAATGGAATGGAGTGGAATGGAATGGAATGGAGTCAACCCGAGTAGAACGGAACCGAATGGAACAGAATGGAATGGAATAGAATGGAAATGAATCCACACGAGAAGAATGGAATGGAATGGAATGGAATGGAATGGAATGGAATGGAATGGAATGGAATGGAATGGAATGGAATGGAATGGAATGGAATGGAATCAACCAGATTGGAGAGAAATTGAATGGAATGGAATGGAATGGAATGGAATGGAATGGAATGGAATGGAATGGAAAAGAATGGAATGCAACGGAATGGAATGGAAAGGAATATAATGGAATGGAATGGAATCCACCCGAGAGGAACACAGTGGAAAGGAATGGAATGGAATGGAATGGAATGGAATGGAATGGAATGGAATGGAATGGAATGCAATGGAATGGAATGGAATGCCATGGAATGCAAAGGAAAGGAATGGAATGGAATGGGATGGAATGGAATAGAATGGAATGGAATGGCATGGAATGGAAACAACCCGATTAGAATGGAACGGAATGAATGGAACGGAATGGAATCGTATGGAATGGTGTGGAATGGAATGGAATGGAACGGAATGGAATGGAATGGATTCAACGCGAGTAGAATGGAAAGGAATGGAATGGAATGGAATAGAATGGAATTTAATGGAATGGAATGGAATCAACCCGAGTAGAACGGATTTGAATGGAATGGAATGGAATGGAATGGAATGGAATGGAATGGAATGGAATGGAATGGAATGGAATGGAATGGTTTGGAATGCAATGCAATGGAATGGAATAGAATGGATTGGAATCTACCTGAGTAGAACGGAATGGAATGGAATGGAATGGTATGGAAAGGAATGGAATGGAATGGAATGCAATGGAATGGAACGGAATCAAAACGAATTCAATGGAATGGAATAGAATGGAATAGAATGGAATGGAATACAATGGAATGGAATGGAATGGAATGGAATGCAAAGGAAAGGAAAGGAATGGAATAGAATGGAATGGAATGGAATGGAATGCAATGGAATGGAATGGAATCAACCCGAGAGGAACGGAATGGAAAGGAATGCAATGGAATGGAATGGAATGGAATAGAATGGAATGGAATGGAATGGAATTCAATGGAATTGAATGTAACGGAATGGAATGCAATGGAAAGGAAAGGAAAACAATGGAATGGAATGGAATGGAATGGAATGGAATGGAATGGAATGGGATGGAATTCAGCGGAATTGAATGGATCGGAATGGAATGGAATCAACCAGAGTGGAATGGAATGGAATGGAATGAAATGGAATGGAATGGAATCAACCCGAGAGGAACGGAATGGAATGGAATGCAATGGAATGGAATGGAATGGAATAGAATGGAATGGAATGGAATGGAATGGAATGGAATGGAATGGCATGGAATGCAATGGAATGGAATGGAATAGAATGGGATGGAATGGAATGGAATGGGGTGGATTGGATCGGAATCAACCTGCGTAGAATGGAATGGAAAGGAACGGAACGGAACGGAATGGAATGGAGTGGAATGGAATGGAATGGAATGGAATGGAATGGAATCAACCCGAGTAGAATGGAATAGAATGTAATGGAGTGGAAGGGAATGGAATGGAATGGAATCAACCCGAGAGGAATGGAAAGCAATGGAATGTAATTGAATGGAACGTAACGGAGCAGAATGGAAAGGAATAGAACGGAACGGAATGGAATGGAAAGGAATCAACCCGAGAAGAACGGCGTGGAATAAAATGGAATGGAATGGAATGGAATGGAATGGAATGGAATGGAATGGAATGGAAAGCAATGGAATGGAAAGGAATGCCATGGAATGCAAAGGAATGGAATGGAATGGAATGGGATAGAATGGAATGCAATGGAATGGAATGGCATGGAAAGGAATCAACCCGATTAGAATGGAATGGAATGAATGGAACGGAATGGAATGGTATGGAATGGTATGGAATGGAATGGAATGAAACTGAATGGAATGGAATGGATTCAACGCGAGTAGAATGGAAAGGAATGGAATGGAATGGAATAGAACGGAAAGGAATGGAATGGAATGGAATCAACCCGAGTAGAACGGAATGGAATGGAATGGAATGGAATGGAATGGAATGGAAAGGAATGGAATGTAATGTAATGGAATGGAATGGAATGGAATGGAATGGAATGGAATGGAATGGAATGGTTTGGAATGCAATGCAATGGAATGGAATAGAATGGAATGGAATCTACCTGAGTAGAACGGAATGGAATTGAATGGAATGGTATGGAAAGGAATGGAATGGAATGGAATGCAATGGAATGGAACGGAATCAAAACGAATTCAACGGAATGGAATAGAATGGAATAGAATGGAATGGAATACAATGGAATGGAATGGAATGCAAAGGAAAGGAAAGAAATGGAATAGAATGGAATGGAATGGAATGGAATGCAATGGAATGGAATGGAATCAACCCGAGAGGAACGGAATGGAATGGAATGCAATGGAATGGAATGGAATGGAATAGAATGGAATGGAATGGAATGGAATTCAACGGAATTGAATGTAACGGAATGGAATGCAATGGAAAGGAAAGGAAAGGAATGGAATGGAATGGAATGGAATGGAATGGGATGGAATTCAGCGGAATTGAATGGAACGGAATGGAATGGAATCAACCAGAGTGGAATGGAATAGAATGAAATGAAATGGAATGGAATGGAATCAACCCGAGAGGAACGGAATGGAATGGAATGCAATGGAATGGAATGGAATGGAATAGAATGGAATGGAATGGAATGGAATGGAATGGAATGGAATGGAATGGAATGGAATGGAATGGAATGGAATGGAATGGAATGGCACGGAATGCCATGGAATGGAATGGAATAGAATGGGATGGAATGGAATGGAATGGGATGGATAGGATCGGAATCAACCTACGTTGAATGGAATGGAAAGGAACGGAACTGAACGGAATGGAATGGAGTGGAATGGAATGGAATGGAATGGAATGGAATGGAATGGAATGGAATGGAATGGAATCAACCCGAATAGAATGGAATAGAATGTAATGGAGTGGAAGGGAATGGAATGGAATGGAATCAACCCGAGAGGAATGGAATGGAATGGAATGTAATTGAATGGAACGTAACGGAGCAGAATGGAAAGGAATAGAACGGAACGGAATGGAATGGAATGGAATCAACCCGAGAAGAATGGCGTGGAATAAAATGGAATGGAATGGAATGGAATGGAATGGAATGGAATGGAATGGAATGGAATGGAATGGAAAGCAATGGAATGGAAAGGAATGCCATGGAATGCAAGGAAAGGAATGGAATGGAATGGGATAGAACGGAATGCAATGGAATGGAATGGTATGGAAAGGAATCAACCCGATTAGAATGGAACGGAATGAATGAAACGGAATGGAATGGTATGGAATGGAAAGAATGGAATGCAATGGAATGGAACGGAATGGAATGGAATGGAATGGAATGGAATGGAATGGAATGGAATGGAATGGAATGGATTCAACACGAGTAGAACGCAAAGGAATGGAATGGAGTGGAATAGAATGGAATGGAATGGAATGGAATGGAATCAACCCGAGTAGAACGGAATGTTATGGAATGGAATGGAATGGAATGGAATGGAATGGAATGGAATGGACTGGAATGGTTTGGAATGCAATGCAATGGAATGGAATAGAATGGAATGGAATCAACCCGAGTAGAACGGAATGGAATGGAATAGAATCTAATGGAATGGAATGGAATGCAATGGAATGGAATGTAATGGAATGGTATGGAATGCATGGCAATGGAATGGAATGGAATGGAATGGAATGGAATGGAATGGAATGGAATGGAATGGAATGGAATGGAAACAACCAGAGTAGAACGAAATGGAATGGAACGGAATGGAATGGAATGGAATGCAGTTGAATGGAATCAAACCGAGTAGAACGGAATGGGATAGAATGGAATGTAATGGAATGGAATGCAGTGGAATATAATGGAATCAACCAGGGTAGAACGGAATGAAATATAGAACGGAATGGAATGGAATGGAATGCAAAGGAATGGAATGGAATGGAATGGAATGGAATGGAATGGAATGGAATGTATTCAACACGAGTAGAACAGAAAGGGATGGAATGGAATGCAAAGGAATGGAATGGAATGGAATCAACACGAGTATAACGGAATGGAATGGAATGGAATGGAATGGAATGGAATGGAATGGAATGGAATGGAATGGAATGGAATGGATTGGAATCAACCTGCGTAGAATGGAAAGGAATGGAACGGAACGGAACGGAATGGAATGGACTGGAATGGAATGCAATGGAATGGAATGGAATCAACCCGAGTGGAATGGAAAGGAATGCAAAGGAATTGAACGGAATGGAAAGAAAAAGAATGGAAAGGAATGCAAAGGAACGGAATGGAATGGAATGGAATCAACCCGAGAAGAATGGCGTGGAAGGGAATGGAAGGGAATGGAATTAAGTGGAATGGAATACAATGGAATGCAATCAACCCGAGTAGAATGGAATGGAATGGAATGGAATGGTAAGCAATAGAGTGGAATGGAATTGGATGGAAAGGAATGGAATGGAATGGAATGGAATGGAATGGAATCAACCCTAGTAGAAAGGAATGGAATGGAATGGAATGGAATGGAATGGAATGGAATGGAATGGAATGGAATGGAATGGAATAGAATGGAATGGAATGGAATGGAATCAAACCGAGTAGAATGGAGTGGAATGGAATAGAATGGTATGGAATGGAATGGAATGGAATGGAATGGAATGGAATGGAATGGAATGGAATGGAATGGAATGGTATGGAATGGAATAGAATCATCCCGAGTAGAAAGGAATGGAATAGAATGGAATGGAATGGAATGGAATGCAATGGAATGGAACGGAAACAACACGAATTCAACGGAATGGAATAGAATGGAATAGAATGAAATGGAATTCAAGGGAATGGAATGGAATGGAATGGAATGCAATGGAAAGGAAAGGAATGGAATAGAATGGAATGGAATGGAATGGAATGCAATGGAATGGTATGGAGTCAACCCGAGTAGAATGGAACCGAATGGAACAGAATTGAATGGAATAGAATGGAATAGAATGGAATGGAATTCAATGGAATTGAATGTAACGGAATGGAATGCAATGGAAAGGAAAGGAAAGGAATGGAATGGAATGGGATGGAATGCAGCGGAAATGAATGGAACGGAATGGAATGGAATCAACCAGAGTGGAATGGAATGGAATGGAATTGAATGGAATGGAATGGAATGGAATCAACCCGAGAAGAACGGAATGGAATGGAATGCAATGGAATGGAATGAAATGGAATAGAATGGAATGGAATGGAATGGAATGGAATGGAATGGAATGGAATGGAATGGAATGGAACGGAATGGCACGGAATGCAATGGAATGGAATGGATTGGAATGGGATGGAATGGAATGGAATGGGATGGAATGGATTGGAATCAACCTGCGTAGAATGGAATGGAATGGAACGGAACGGAACGGAATGGAATGAAGTGGAAAGGAATGGAATGGAATGGAATGGAATGGAATGGAATGGAATGGAATGGAATCATCCCGAGTAGAACGGAATAGAATGTAATGGAGTGGAAGGGAATGGAATGGAATGGAATCAATCCGAGAAGAAAGGCGTGGAATAGAATGGAATGGAATGGAATGGAAAGGAATGGAATGGAATGGATTGGAATGGAAAGGAATGGAATGGAATGTTATCAAACAAGTGGAGAGAATTGGAATGTAATGTAATGGAATGGAATGGAATGGAATGGAGTGGAATGGAATGGAATGGAGTCAACCCGAGTAGAACTGAACCGAATGGAACAGAATGGAATGGAATAGAATGGAAATGAATCCACACGAGTAGAATGGAATGGGATGGAATGCAATGGAAAGGAATGGAATGCAACGGAATGGAATGGAAAGGAATATAATGGAATGGAATAGAATCCACCCGAGAGGAACACAGTGGAAAGGAATGGAATGGAATGGAATGGAATGGAATGGAATGGAATGGAATGGAATGGAATGGAATGCAATGGAATGGAATGGAATGCCATGGAATGCAAAGGAAAGGAATGGAATGGAATGGGATGGAATGGAATAGAATGGAATGGAATAGTATGGAATGGAAACAACTCGATTAGAATGGAACGGAATGAATGGAACGGAATGGAATGGTATGGAATGGAATGGAATGGAATGGAATGGAATGGAATCAACCCGAGTAGAATGGAATAGAATGTAATGGAGTGGAAGGGAATGGAATGGAATGGAATCAACCCGAGAGGAATGGAATGGAATGGAATGTAATTGAATGGAACGTAACGGAGCAGAATGGAAAGGAATAGAGCGGAACGGAATGGAATGGAAAGGAATCAACCCGAGAAGAACGGCGTGGAATAAAATGGAATGGAATGGAATGGAATGGAATGGAATGGAATGGAATGGAATGGAAAGCAATGGAATGGAAAGGAATGCCATGGAATGCAAAGGAATGGAATGGAATGGAATGGGATAGAATGGAATGCAATGGAATGGAATGGCATGGAAAGGAATCAACCCGATTAGAATGGAATGGAATGAATGGAACGGAATGGAATGGTATCGAATGGTATGGAATGGAATGGAATGAAACGGAATGGAATGGAATGGATTCAACGCGAGTAGAATGGAAAGGAATGGAATGGAATGGAATAGAACGGAAAGGAATGGAATGGAATGGAATCAACCCGAGTAGAACGGAATGGAATGGAATGGAATGGAATGGAATGGAATGGAAAGGAATGGAATGTAATGGAATGGAATGGAATGGAATGGAATGGAATGGAATGGAATGGAATGGAATGGAATGGTTTGGAATGCAATGCAATGGAATGGAATAGAATGGAATGGAATCTACCTGAGTAGAACGGAATGGAATGGAATGGAATGGTATGGAAAGGAATGGAATGGAATGGAATGCAATGGAATGGAACGGAATCAAAACGAATTCAACGGAATGGAATAGAATGGAATAGAATGGAATGGAATACAATGGAATGGAATGGAATGCAAAGGAAAGGAAAGAAATGGAATAGAATGGAATGGAATGGAATGGAATGCAATGGAATGGAATGGAATCAACCCGAGAGGAACGGAATGGAATGGAATGCAATGGAATGGAATGGAATGGAATAGAATGGAATGGAATGGAATGGAATTCAACGGAATTGAATGTAACGGAATGGAATGCAATGGAAAGGAAAGAAAGGAATGGAATGGAATGGAATGGAATGGAATGGAATGGGATGGAATTCAGCGGAATTGAATGGAACGGAATGGAATGGAATCAACCAGAGTGGAATGGAATAGAATGAAATGAAATGGAATGGAATGGAATCAACCCGAGAGGAACGGAATGGAATGGAATGCAATGGAATGGAATGGAATGGAATGGAATGGAATGGAATGGAATGGAATGGAATGGAATGGAATGGAATGGCACGGAATGCCATGGAATGGAATGGAATAGAATGGGATGGAATGGAATGGAATGGGATGGATTGGATCGGAATCAACCTACGTAGAATGGAATGGAAAGGAACGGAACGGAACGGAATGGAATGGAGTGGAATGGAATGGAATGGAATGGAATGGAATGGAATGGAATGGAATCAACCCGAATAGAATGGAATAGAATGTAATGGAGTGGAAGGGAATGGAATGGAATGGAATCAACCCGAGAGGAATGGAATGGAATGGAATGTAATTGAATGGAACGTAACGGAGCAGAAATTAAAGGAATAGAACGGAACGGAATGGAATGCAATGGAATCAACCCTAGAAGAATGGCGTGGAATAAAATGGAATGGAATGGAATGGAATGGAATGGAATGGAATGGAATGGAATGGAATGGAATGGAAAGCAATGGAATGGAAAGGAATGCCATGGAATGCAAGGAAAGGAATGGAATGGAATGGGATAGAACGGAATGCAATGGAATGGAATGGTATGGAAAGGAATCAACCCGATTAGAATGGAACGGAATGAATGAAACGGAATGGAATGGTATGGAATGGAAAGAATGGAATGCAATGGAATGGAACGGAATGGAATGGAATGGAATGGAATGGAATGGAATGGAATGGAATGGAATGGAATGGATTCAACACGAGTAGAACGGAAAGGAATGGAATGGAGTGGAATAGAATGGAATGGAATGGAATGGAATGGAATCAACCCGAGTAGAACGGAATGGTATGGAATGGAATGGAATGGAATGGAATGGAATGGAATGGAATGGACTGGAATGGTTTGGAATGCAATGCAATGGAATGGAATAGAATGGAATGGAATCAACCCGAGTAGAACGGAATGGAATGGAATAGAATCTAATGGAATGGAATGGAATGCAATGGAATGGAATGTAATGGAATGGTATGGAATGCATGGCAATGGAATGGAATGGAATGGAATGGAATGGAATGGAATGGAATGGAATGGAATGGAATGGAATGGAATGGAAACAACCAGAGTAGAACGAAATGGAATGGAACGGAATGGAATGGAATGGAATGCAGTGGAATGGAATCAAACCGAGTAGAACGGAATGGGATAGAATGGAATGTAATGGAATGGAATGCAGTGGAATATAATGGAATCAACCAGGGTAGAACGGAATGAAATATAGAACGGAATGGAATGGAATGGAATGCAAAGGAATGGAATGGAATGGAATGGAATGGAATGGAATGGAATGGAATGTATTCAACACGAGTAGAACAGAAAGGGATGGAATGGAATGCAAAGGAATGGAATGGAATGGAATCAACACGAGTATAACGGAATGGAATGGAATGGAATGGAATGGAATGGAATGGAATGGAATGGAATGGAATGGAATGGAATGGAATGGAATGGATTGGAATCAACCTGCGTAGAATGGAAAGGAATGGAACGGAACGGAACGGAATGGAATGGACTGGAATGGAATGCAATGGAATGGAATGGAATCAACCCGAGTGGAATGGAAAGGAATGCAAAGGAATTGAACGGAATGGAAAGAAAAAGAATGGAAAGGAATGCAAAGGAACGGAATGGAATGGAATGGAATCAACACGAGAAGAATGGCGTGGAAGGGAATGGAAGGGAATGGAATTAAGTGGAATGGAATACAATGGAATGCAATCAACCCGAGTAGAATGGAATGGAATGGAATGGAATGGTAAGCAATAGAGTGGAATGGAATTGGATGGAAAGGAATGGAATGGAATGGAATGGAATGGAATGGAATGGAATCAACCCTAGTAGAAAGGAATGGAATGGAATGGAATGGAATGGAATGGAATGGAATGGAATGGAATGGAATGGAATGGAATGGAATAGAATGGAATGGAATGGAATGGAATCAAACCGAGTAGAATGGAGTGGAATGGAATAGAATGGTATGGAATGGAATGG
Source organism: Gorilla gorilla gorilla (assembly GCF_029281585.2). NCBI lineage: Eukaryota > Metazoa > Chordata > Mammalia > Primates > Hominidae > Gorilla > Gorilla gorilla. Next base: position 68,375,240 of record NC_073228.2, read on the forward strand.
AATGGAATGGAATGGAATGGAATGGAATGGAATGGAATGGAATGGAATGGAATGGTATGGAATGGAATAGAATCATCCCGAGTAGAAAGGAATGGAATAGAATGGAATGGAATGGAATGGAATGCAATGGAATGGAACGGAAACAACACGAATTCAACGGAATGGAATAGAATGGAATAGAATGAAATGGAATTCAAGGGAATGGAATGGAATGGAATGGAATGCAATGGAAAGGAAAGGAATGGAATAGAATGGAATGGAATGGAATGGAATGCAATGGAATGGTATGGAGTCAAACGAGTAGAATGGAACCGAATGGAACAGAATTGAATGGAATAGAATGGAATAGAATGGAATGGAATTCAATGGAATTGAATGTAACGGAATGGAATGCAATGGAAAGGAAAGGAAAGGAATGGAATGGAATGGGATGGAATGCAGCGGAAATGAATGGAACGGAATGGAATGGAATCAACCAGAGTGGAATGGAATGGAATGGAATTGAATGGAATGGAATGGAATGGAATCAACCCGAGAAGAACGGAATGGAATGGAATGCAATGGAATGGAATGAAATGGAATAGAATGGAATGGAATGGAATGGAATGGAATGGAATGGAATGGAATGGAACGGAATGGCACGGAATGCAATGGAATGGAATGGATTGGAATGGGATGGAATGGAATGGAATGGGATGGAATGGATTGGAATCAACCTGCGTAGAATGGAATGGAATGGAACGGAACGGAACGGAATGGAATGAAGTGGAAAGGAATGGAATGGAATGGAATGGAATGGAATGGAATGGAATGGAATCATCCCGAGTAGAACGGAATAGAATGTAATGGAGTGGAAGGGAATTGAATGGAATGGAATCAATCCGAGAAGAACGGCGTGGAATAGAATGGAATGGAATGGAATGGAAAGGAATGGAATGGAATGGATTGGAATGGAAAGGAATGGAATGGAATGTTATCAAACAGAGTGGAGAGAATTGGAATGTAATGTAATGGAATGGAATGGAATGGAATGGAGTGGAGTGGAATGGAATGGAGTCAACCCGAGTAGAACTGAACCGAATGGAACAGAATGGAATGGAATAGAATGGAAATGAATCCACACGAGTAGAATGGAATGGGATGGAATGGAATGGAAAGGAATGGAATGCAACGGAATGGAATGGAAAGGAATATAATGGAATGGAATAGAATCCACCCGAGAGGAACACAGTGGAAAGGAATGGAATGGAATGGAATGGAATGGAATGGAATGGAATGGAATGGAATGGAATGGAATGCAATGGAATGGAATGGAATGCCATGGAATGCAAAGGAAAGGAATGGAATGGAATGGGATGGAATGGAATAGAATGGAATGGAATAGTATGGAATGGAAACAACTCGATTAGAATGGAACGGAATGAATGGAACGGAATGGAATGCTATGGAATGGAATGGAATGGAATGGAATGGAATGGAATGGAATGGAACGGAATGGAATGGAATGGATTCAACACGAGTAGAACGGAAAGGAATGGAATGGAATGGAATAGAATAGAATGGAATGGAATGGAATGGAAACAACCCGAGTAGAACGGAATGGAATGGAATGGAATGGAATGGAATGGAATGGAATGGAATGGAATGGAATGGAATGGTTTGGAATGCAATGCAATGGAATGGAATAGAATCGAATGGAATCTACCTGAGTAGAACGGAATGGAATGAAATGGAATTTAATGGAAAGTAATGGGATCGAACGGAATGGAATGGAATGGAATGCAATGGAATGGAATGGAATGGAATCAACCCGAGTAGAACGGAATAGAATGGAACGGAGTGGAAGGGAATGGATTGGTATGGAATCAACCCGAAAGGAATGGAATGGAACGGAACTGAACGGAAGGGAACGAAACAGAATGGAAAGGAATGGAACGGAACGGAATGGAATGGCATGGAATCAACCCGAGAAGAACGGCGTGTAATGGAACGGAAAGGAATAGAATGAAGAGAATTGAAAACAATGGAATTCAATCAACTCGAGTAGAATGGAATGGAATAGAATGGAATGGAAAGCAATAGAATGGAATGGAATTGGATTGAAAGGAGTGGAATGGAATGGAATGGAATGGAATGGAATGGAATCAACCCTAGTAGAAAGGAATGGAGTGGAATGCAATGGAATGGAATGGAATGGAATGGAATGGAATCAAACCGAGTAGAATGGAGTGGAATGGAATAGAATGGTATGGAATGGAATGGAATGGAATGGAATGGAATGCAATGCAATGGAATGGAATGGAATGCAACGGAATGGAATGGAAAAGAATATAATGGAATGGAATGGAATCCACCCGAGAGGAACAGAGTGGAAAGGAATGGTATGGAATGGAATGAAATGGAATGGAATGGAATGCAATGGAATGGAATGGAATGCAATGGAATGGAATGGAATGTAATGCAATGGAATGGAATGGAATGCCATGGAATGCAAAGGAAAGGAATGGAATGCAATGGGATGGAATGGAATGGGATGGAATGGAATGGAATGGAATGGAACAGTATGGAATGGAATCAACCCGATTAGAATGGAACGGAATGAATGGAACGGAATGGAATGGTATGGAATGGAATGGAATGGAATGCAATGGAATGGAACGCAATGAAAGGCAATGGAATGGAATGGAATGGATTCAACATGAGTAGAACGGAAAGGAATGGAATGGAATGGAATAGAATGGAATGGAATGGAATGCAATGGAATGGAATCAACCCGAGTAGAACGGAATGGAATGGAACGGAATGGAATGGAATGGAATGGAATGGAATGGAATGGAATGGAACGGTTTAGAATGCAATGCAATGGAATGGAATAGATTGGAATGGAATCTACCCGAGTAGAACGGAATGGAATGGAATGGAATGGAATGGAATGGAATGGAATGGAATCATCCCGAGTATAACGGAATGGAATGGAATGGAATCTAATGGAATGGAATGGAATGGAATGGAATGGAATGGAATGGCATGGAATGCAATGCAATGGAATGGAATGCAATGCAATGGAATGGAATGGAATGGAATGGAATGGAATGGAATGGAATCAACCAGAATAGAACGGAATGGAATGGAACGGAATGGAATGGAATGGAATGGAATGGAATGGAATGGAGTGCAATGGAATCAAACCTAGTAGAACGGAATGAGATAGAATGGAATGTAATGGAATGGAATGCAACGGAATATAATGGAATCAACCAGGGTAGAACGGAATGAAATAGAATGGAATGGAATGGAATGGAATGCAAAGCAATGGAATGGAAAAGAATGGAATGTATTCAACACGAGTAGAACGGAAAGGAACGGAATGGAATGCAAAGGAATGGAATGGAATGGAATGGAATGGAATGGAATGGAATGGAATGGAATGGAATGGTATGGAATGGAATGGAATGGAATGGAATGGAATGGAATGGAATGGAATGGGATGGAATGGAATGGAATCGAATGGAATGGAATGGATTGGAATCAACCTGCGTAGAATGGAATGGAATGGAACGGAACAGAACGGAATGGAATGGAGTGGAATGGAATGGAATGGAATGGAATGCAATGCAATGGAATGGAGTTGAATGGAATGGAATGGAACCAACCCGATTAGAACGGAACGGAATGGAATGGAACGGAATGCAAAGGAATGGAATGGAATGGAATGGAATGGAATGTATTCCACAGGAGTAGAACGGAAAGGAATGGAAGGGAATGCAAAGGAATGGAATTGAATTGAATGGAATGGAATGGAATCAAGCCGAGTAGAACGGAATGGAATTTAACGGAATGGAATGGAATGGAATGGAATGTAATGGAATGGAATGGAATGGAATGGAATGGAATGGTATGGAATGGAATGGAATGGAATGGAATGGAATGAAATGAAATGGAATGGAATGGAATGGAATGGAATGGAATGGAATGGAATAGAATGGAATGGCATGGAAGGCAATGGAACGGAAAGGAATGGAATGGGATGGAATGCAATGGAATGGAATGGAATGGAATGGAATGGAATGGAATAGAATGGAATGGAATGGATTGGAATCAACCTGCGTAGAATGGAATGTAATGGAACGGAACGCAACGGAATGGAATGGAGTGGAATGGAAAGGAATGGAATGGAATCAACCCGAGTAGAACGGAATAGAATGGAATGGAATGGAAGGGAATGGAATGGAATTGAACGGAATGGAACGAAACAGAATGGAAAGGAATGGGACGGAATGGAACGGAATGGAATGGAATCAACCTGAGAAGAACGGCATGGAATGGAATGGAATGGAATGGAATGAAGTGGAATGGAATACAATGGAATGCAATCAACTCGAGTAGAATGGAATGGAATGGAATGGAATGGAAAGCAATAGAATGGAATGGAATTGGATGGAAAGGAATGGAATGGAATGGAATGGAATGGTATGGAATGGAATGGAATCAACCCTAGTAGAAAGGAATGGAACGGAATGGAATGGAATGGAACGGAATGGAATGGAACGGACTGGAATGAAATGGAATGGAATCAAACCGAGTAGAATTTAGTGGAATGGAATAGAATGTTATGGAATGGAATGCAATTGAATGGATTGGAATGGAATGGAATTGAATGGAATGGAATCAACCCGAGTAGAAAAGAATGGAACGGAATGGAATGGAATGGAATGGAATGCAATGGAATGGAACGGAATCAAAACGAATTCTATGGAATGGAATAGAATGGAATAGAAAGAATTGAATTCAATGGAATGGAATGTAATGGAATGGAATGCAAAGGAAAGGAAAGGAATGGAATAGAATGGAATGGAATGGAATGGAATGGAATGCAATGGAAAGGAAAGGAATGGAATAGAATGGAATTGAATGGAATGGAATGGAATGGAATGTTATCAAACAGAGTGGAGAGAATTGGAAAGTAATGTAATGGAATGGAATGGAATGGAATGGAATGGAGTTGAATGGAATGGAATGGAATCAACCCGAGTAGAACGGAACCGAACGGAACGGAATGGAACGGAATAGAATAGAAATGAATCCACACGAGAGGAATGGAATGGAATGGAATGGAATGGAATGGAATGGAGCGGAACCAACCAGATTGGAGAGAAATTGAATGGAATGGAATGGAATGGAATGGAATGGAATGCAATGGAATGGAATGGAATGCAACGGAATGGAATGGAACGGAATATAATGGAATGCAATGGAATCCACCCGAGAGGAACAGAGTGGAAAGGAATGGAATGAAATGGAATGGAATGGAATGGAATGGAAAGCAATGGAATGGAATGGAATGCCATGGAATGCAAAGGAAAGGAATGGAATGGAATGGGATGGAATGGAATGCCATGGAATTCAAAGGAAAGGAATGGAATGGAATGGGATGGAATGGAATGGAATGGAATGGAATGAAGTGGAATGGAAACTACCCGATTAGAATGGAACGGAATGAATGGAACGGAATGGAATGGTATGGAATAGAATGGAATGGAATGGAACGGAATGGAATGGAATGGATTCAACACGAGTAGAACGGAAAGGAATGGATTGGAATGGAATAGAATGGAATGGATTGGAATGGAATGGAATCAACCCGAGTAGAACGGAATGGAATGGAATGGAATGGAATGGAATGGAATGGAATGGAATGGAATGGAATCAACTCGAGTAGAACGGAATGGAATGGAATGGAATGGAATGGAATGGAATGGAATGGAATGGAATGGAAAGGAATGGAATGGTATGGAATTGAATGGAATGGAATGGAATGGATTCAACACGAGTAGAACGGAAAGGAAAGGAATGCAACGGAATGGAATGGAGTGGAATGGAATGGCATGGAAGGCATTGGAATGGAATGGAATGGAATGGGATGGAATGGAATGGAGTGGAATGGAATGGAATGGAATGGTACAGAATGGATTGGAAACAACCAGCGTAGAATGGAATGGAATGGAACGGAATGGAACCGAATTGAATGGAGTGGAATGGAATGGAATGGAATGGAATGGAATGGAATGGAATGAAACCGAGTAGAATGGAGTGGAATGTAATAGAATGGTATGGAATGGAATGGAATGGAATAGAATGGAATGCAATGGAATGGAAAGGAATGCAACGGAATGGAATGGAAAAGAATATAATGGATTGGAATGGAATCCACCCGAGAGGAACAGAGTGGAAAGGAATGGTATGGAATGGAATGAAATGGAATCGAATGGAATGCCATGGAATGCAAAGGAAAGGAATGGAATGGAATGGGATGGAATGGAATGGAATGGAATGAAATGGGATGGAATGGAATCAACCCGATTAGAATGGAATGGAATGAATGGAACGGAATGGAATGGTATGGAATGGAATGGAATGGAATGCAATGGAATGGAACGCAATGAAATGCAATGGAATGGAATGGAATGGACACAACACGAGTAGAACGGCAAGGAATGGAATTGAATGGAATAGAATGGAATGGAATGGAATGGAATGGAAAGGAATGGAATCAACCCGAGTAGAACGGAATGGAATGGAATGGAATGGAATGGAATGGAATGGAATGGAATGGAATGGAATGGAATGGAATGGAATGGAATGGTTTAGAATGCAATGCAATGGAATGGAATAGAATGGAATGGAATCTACCCGAGCAGAAAGGAATGGAATGGAATGGAATAGAATGGAATGGAACGGAATGGAATGGAATGGAATGGAATGGAATGGAATGGAATCAACCAGAGTAGAACGGAATGGAATGGAACGAAATGGAATGGAACGGAATGGAATGGAAAGGAATGGAGTGCAATTGAATCAAACCTAGTAGAACGGAATGGGATAGAATGAAATGTAATGGAATGGAATGCAACGGAATATAATGGAATCAACCAGGGTAGAACGGAATGAAATAGAATGGCATGGAATGGAATGGAATGCAAAGAAATGGGATGGAATGGAATGGAATGTATTCTACACGAGTAGAACGGAAACGAAAGGAATGGAATGCAATGGAATGGAATGGAATGCAATGGAATGGAATCAACTCGAGTAGAACGGAATGGAATGGAATGGAATGTAATGGAATGGAACCAACCCTATTAGAACGGAACGGAATGGAATGGAACGGAATGGAATGGTATGGAATGGAATGGAATTGAATGGAATGGATTCAACACGAGTAGAACGGAATGGAATGGAATGGAATGGAATGCAATGGAATGGAATGGAATGGAATGGAATTTAATGGAATGGAATGAATGGCATGGAATGGAATCAACCCGAGTAGAACGGAATGGAATGGAATGGAATGGAATGGAATGCAATTCTATGCAATGGAATGGAATGGAATGGAATGGAATGGAATGGAATGGAATGGTATGGAATGGAATGCAATGGAATGGAATGGAATGGAATGGAATGGGATGGAATGGGATGGAGTGGAATGGAATGGAATGGAATGGAATGGAATGGAATGGAATGGAATGGAAAGGAATGGAATGGAATGGATTGGAATCAACCTGCGTAGAATGGAATGGAATGGATCGGAACAGAACGGAATGGAATGGAGTGGAATGGAATGGAATGGAATGGAATGCAATGGAATGGAATGGAGTTGAATGGAATGGAATGGAACCAACCCGATTAGAATGGAACGGAATGGAATTGAACGGAATGGAATGGTATGGAATGGAATGGAATGGATTCAACACGAGTAGAATGGAAAGGAGTGGAATGGAATGGAATGGAATGGAATGGAATGGAATGGAATGGAATGGAATGGAATGAATGGCATGGAATGGAATCAACCCGAGTAGAACGGAATGGAATGGAATGGAATGGAATGGAATGCAATTCAATGCAATGGAATGGAATGGAATGCAATGGAATGGAATGGAATGGAATGGAATGGAATGTACCCGTGTAGAACGGAATGGAATGGAATGGAATGGAATGGAATGGAATCAACCCGAGTAGAACGGAATGGAATGGAATGGAATGGAATGGAATGGAATGGAATGGAATGGAATGGAATGGACTGGAATGGTTTGGAATGCAATGCAATGGAATGGAATAGAATGGAATGGAATCAACCCGAGTAGAACGGAATGGAATGGAATAGAATCTAATGGAATGGAATGGAATGCAATGGAATGGAATGTAATGGAATGGTATGGAATGCATGGCAATGGAATGGAATGGAATGGAATGGAAAGGAATGGAATGGAATGGAATGGAATGGAATGGAATGGAAACAACCAGCGTAGAACGAAATGGAATGGAACGGAATGGAATGGAATGGAATGCAGTGGAATGGAATCAAACCGAGTAGAACGGAATGGGATAGAATGGAATGTAATGGAATGGAATGCAGTGGAATATAATGGAATCAACCAGGGTAGAACGGAATGAAATATAGAACGGAATGGAATGGAATGGAATGCAAAGGAATGGAATGGAATGGAATGGAATGGAATGGAATGGAATGGAATGTACTCAACACGAGTAGAACAGAAAGGGATGGAATGGAATGCAAAGGAATGGAATGGAATGGAATGGAATGGAATCAACACGAGTATAACGGAATGGAATGGAATGGAATGGAATGGAATGGAATGGAATGGAATGGAATGGAATGGAATGGAATGGATTGGAATCAACCTGCGTAGAATGGAAAGGAATGGAACGGAACGGAACGGAATGGAATGGACTGGAATGGAATGCAATGGAATGGAATGGAATCAACCCGAGTGGAATGGAAAGGAATGCAAAGGAATTGAACGGAATGGAAAGAAAAAGAATGGAAAGGAATGCAAAGGAACGGAATGGAATGGAATGGAATCAACCCGAGAAGAAGGGCGTGGAAGGGAATGGAAGGGAATGGAATTAAGTGGAATGGAATACAATGGAATGCAATCAACCCGAGTAGAATGGAATGGAATGGAATGGAATGGTAAGCAATAGAGTGGAATGGAATTGGATGGAAAGGAATGGAATGGAATGGAATGGAATGGAATGGAATCAACCCTAGTAGAAAGGAATGGATTGGAATGGAATGGAATGGAATGGAATGGAATGGAATGGAATGGAATGGAATGGAATGGAATGGAATAGAATGGAATGGAATGGAATGGAATCAAACCGAGTAGAATGGAGTGGAATGGAATAGAATGGTATGGAATGGAATGGAATGGAATGGAATGGAATGGAATGGAATGGAATGGAATGGAATGGAATAGAATCATCCCGAGTAGAAAGGAATGGAATAGAATGGAATGGAATGGAATGGAATGCAATGGAATGGAACGGAAACAACACGAATTCAACGGAATGGAATAGAATGGAATAGAATGAAATGGAATTCAAGGGAATGGAATGGAATGGAATGGAATGCAATGGAAAGGAAAGGAATGGAATAGAATGGAATGGAATGGAATGGAATGCAATGGAATGGTATGGAGTCAACCGGAGTAGAATGGAACCGAATGGAACAGAATTGAATGGAATAGAATGGAATAGAATGGAATGGAATTCAATGGAATTGAATGTAACGGAATGGAATGCAATGGAAAGGAAAGGAAAGGAATGGAATGGAATGGGATGGAATGCAGCGGAAATGAATGGAACGGAATGGAATGGAATCAACCAGAGTGGAATGGAATGGAATGGAATTGAATGGAATGGAAAGGAATGGAATCAACCCGAGAAGAACGGAATGGAATGGAATGCAATGGAATGGAATGAAATGGAATGGAATGGAATGGAATGGAATGGAATGGAATGGAATGGAATGGAATGGAATGGAATGGAATGGAATGGAATGGTATGGAATGGAATGGAATGGAATGGAATGGAATGAAATGGAATGGAATGGAATGGAATGGAATGGAATGGAATAGAATGGAATGGCATGGAAGGCAATCGAACGGAAAGGAATGGAATGGGATGGAATGCAATGGAATGGAATGGAATGGAATGGAATGGAATGGAATGGAATGGAATAGAATGGAATGGAATGGATTGGAATCAACCTGCGTAGAATGGAATGTAATGGAACGGAACGCAACGGAATGGAATGGAGTGGAATGGAATGGAATGGAATGGAATCAACCCGAGTAGAACGGAATAGAATGGAATGGAATGGAAGGGAATGGAATGGAATTGAACGGAATGGAACGAAACAGAATGGAAAGGAATGGGACGGAACGGAACGGAATGGAATGGAATCAACCTGAGAAGAACGGCATGGAATGGAATGGAATGGAATGGAATGAAGTGGAATGGAATACAATGGAATGCAATCAACTCGAGTAGAATGGAATGGAATGGAATGGAATGGAAAGCAATAGAATGGAATGGAATTGGATGGAAAGGAATGGAATGGAATGGAATGGAATGGTATGGAATGGAATGGAATGAACCCTAGTAGAAAGGAATGGAACGGAATGGAATGGAATGGAACGGAATGGAATGGAACGGACTGGAATGAAATGGAATGGAATCAAACCGAGTAGAATTTAGTGGAATGGAATAGAATGGTATGGAATGGAATGCAATTGAATGGATTGGAATGGAATGGAATGGAATGGAATGGAATCAACCCGAGTAGAAAAGAATGGAACAGAATGGAATGGAATGGAATGGAATGCAATGGAATGGAACGGAATCAAAACGAATTCTATGGAATGGAATAGAATGGAATAGAAAGAATTGAATTCAATGGAATGGAATGTAATGGAATGGAATGCAAAGGAAAGGAAAGGAATGGAATAGAATGGAATGGAATGGAATGGAATGGAATGGAATGCAATGGAAAGGAAAGGAATGAAATAGAATGGAATGGAATGGAATGGAATGGAATGGAATGTTATCAAACAGAGTGGAGAGAATTGGAATGTAATGTAATGGAATGGAATGGAATGGAATGGAATGGAATGGAATGGAGTTGAATGGAATGGAATGGAATCAACCCGAGTAGAACGGAACCGAACGGAACGGAATGGAACGGAATAGAATGGAAATGAATCCACACGAGAGGAATGGAATGGAATGGAATGGAATGGAATGGAGCGGAACCAACCAGATTGGAGAGAAATTGAATGGAATGGAATGGAATGGAATGGAATGCAATGGAATGGAATGGAATGCAACGGAATGGAATGGAACGGAATATAATGGAATGCAATGGAATCCACCCGAGAGGAACAGAGTGGAAAGGAATGGAATGAAATGGAATGGAATGGAATGGAATGGAAAGCAATGGAATGGAATGGAATGCCATGGAATGCAAAGGAAAGGAATGGAATGGAATGGGATGGAATGGAATGGAATGGAATGGAATGGTATGGAATGGAAACTACCCGATTAGAATGGAACGGAATGAATGGAACGGAATGGAATGGTATGGAATAGAATGGAATGGAATGGAACGGAATGGAATGGAATGGATTCAACACGAGTAGAACGGAAAGGAATGGATTGGAATGGAATAGAATGGAATGGATTGGAATGGAATGGAATCAACCCGAGTAGAACGGAATGGAATGGAATGGAATGGAATCAACTCGAGTAGAACGGAATGGAATGGAATGGAATGGAATGGAATGGAATGGAATGGAAAGGAATGGAATGGTATGGAATTGAATGGAATGGAATGGAATGGATTCAACACGAGTAGAACGGAAAGGAAAGGAATGCAACGGAATGGAATGGAGTGGAATGGAATGGCATGGAAGGCATTGGAATGGAATGGAATGGAATGGGATGGAATGGAATGGAGTGGAATGGAATGGAATGGAATGGTACAGAATGGATTGGAAACAACCAGCGTAGAATGGAATGGAATGGAACGGAATGGAACCGAATTGAATGGAGTGGAATGGAATGGAATGGAATGGAATGGAATGGAATGGAATGAAACCGAGTAGAATGGAGTGGAATGTAATAGAATGGTATGGAATGGAATGGAATGGAATAGAATGGAATGCAATGGAATGGAAAGGAATGCAACGGAATGGAATGGAAAAGAATATAATGGATTGGAATGGAATCCACCCGAGAGGAACAGAGTGGAAAGGAATGGTATGGAATGGAATGAAATGGAATCGAATGGAATGCCATGGAATGCAAAGGAAAGGAATGGAATGGAATGGGATGGAATGGAATGGAATGGAATGAAATGGGATGGAATGGAATCAACCCGATTAGAATGGAATGGAATGAATGGAACGGAATGGAATGGTATGGAATGGAATGGAATGGAATGCAATGGAATGGAACGCAATGAAATGCAATGGAATGGAATGGAATGGACACAACACGAGTAGAACGGCAAGGAATGGAATTGAATGGAATAGAATGGAATGGAATGGAATGGAATGGAAAGGAATGGAATCAACCCGAGTAGAACGGAATGGAATGGAATGGAATGGAATGGAATGGAATGGAATGGAATGGAATGGAATGGAATGGTTTAGAATGCAATGCAATGGAATGGAATAGAATGGAATGGAATCTACCCGAGCAGAAAGGAATGGAATGGAATGGAATAGAATGGAATGGAACGGAATGGAATGGAATGGAATGGAATGGAATGGAATGGAATGGAATGGAATCAACCCGAGTAGAACGGAATAGAATGGAATGGAATGGAAGGGAATGGAATGGAATTGAACGGAATGGAACGAAACAGAATGGAAAGGAATGGGACGGAACGGAACGGAATGGAATGGAATCAACCTGAGAAGAACGGCATGGAATGGAATGGAATGGAATGGAATGAAGTGGAATGGAATACAATGGAATGCAATCAACTCGAGTAGAATGGAATGGAATGGAATGGAATGGAAAGCAATAGAATGGAATGGAATTGGATGGAAAGGAATGGAATGGAATGGAATGGAATGGTATGGAATGGAATGGAATCAACCCTAGTAGAAAGGAATGGAACGGAATGGAATGGAATGGAACGGAATGGAATGGAACGGACTGGTATGAAATGGAATGGAATCAAACCGAGTAGAATTTAGTGGAATGGAATAGAATGGTATGGAATGGAATGCAATTGAATGGATTGGAATGGAATGGAATGGAATGGAATGGAATCAACCCGAGTAGAAAAGAATGGAACAGAATGGAATGGAATGGAATGGAATGCAATGGAATGGAACGGAATCAAAACGAATTCTATGGAATGGAATAGAATGGAATAGAAAGAATTGAATTCAATGGAATGGAATGGAATGGAATGGAATGGAATGAAACCGAGTAGAATGGAGTGGAATGTAATAGAATGGTATGGAATGGAATGGAATGGAATAGAATGGAATGCAATGGAATGGAAAGGAATGCAACGGAATGGAATGGAAAAGAATATAATGGATTGGAATGGAATCCACCCGAGAGGAACAGAGTGGAAAGGAATGGTATGGAATGGAATGAAATGGAATCGAATGGAATGCCATGGAATGCAAAGGAAAGGAATGGAATGGAATGGGATGGAATGGAATGGAATGGAATGAAATGGGATGGAATGGAATCAACCCGATTAGAATGGAATGGAATGAATGGAACGGAATGGAATGGTATGGAATGGAATGGAATGGAATGCAATGGAATGGAACGCAATGAAATGCAATGGAATGGAATGGAATGGACACAACACGAGTAGAACGGCAAGGAATGGAATTGAATGGAATAGAATGGAATGGAATGGAATGGAATGGAAAGGAATGGAATCAACCCGAGTAGAACGGAATGGAATGGAATGGAATGGAATGGAATGGAATGGAATGGAATGGAATGGAATGGAATGGAATGGTTTAGAATGCAATGCAATGGAATGGAATAGAATGGAATGGAATCTACCCGAGCAGAAAGGAATGGAATGGAATGGAATAGAATGGAATGGAACGGAATGGAATGGAATGGAATGGAATGGAATGGAATCAACCAGAGTAGAACGGAATGGAATGGAACGAAATGGAATGGAACGGAATGGAATGGAAAGGAATGGAGTGCAATTGAATCAAACCTAGTAGAACGGAATGGGATAGAATGAAATGTAATGGAATGGAATGCAACGGAATATAATGGAATCAACCAGGGTAGAACGGAATGAAATAGAATGGCATGGAATGGAATGGAATGCAAAGAAATGGGATGGAATGGAATGGAATGTATTCTACACGAGTAGAACGGAAAGGAAAGGAATGGAATGCAATGGAATGGAATGGAATGCAATGGAATGGAATCAACTCGAGTAGAACGGAATGGAATGGAATGGAATGGAATGGAATAGAACCAACCCTATTAGAACGGAACGGAATGGAATGGAACGGAATGGAATGGTATGGAATGGAATGGAATTGAATGGAATGGATTCAACACGAGTAGAACGGAATGGAATGGAATGGAATGGAATGCAATGGAATGGAATGGAATGGAATGGAATTTAATGGAATGGAATGAATGGCATGGAATGGAATCAACCCGAGTAGAACGGAATGGAATGGAATGGAATGGAATGGAATGCAATTCTATGCAATGGAATGGAATGGAATGGAATGGAATGGTATGGAATGGAATGCAATGGAATGGAATGGAATGGAATGGAATGGGATGGAATGGGATGGAGTGGAATGGAATGGAATGGAATGGAATGGAATGGAATGGAAAGGAATGGAATGGAATGGATTGGAATCAACCTGCGTAGAATGGAATGGAATGGATCGGAACAGAACGGAATGGAATGGAGTGGAATGGAATGGAATGGAATGGAATGCAATGGAATGGAATGGAGTTGAATGGAATGGAATGGAACCAACCCGATTAGAATGGAACGGAATGGAATGGAACGGAATGGAATGGTATGGAATGGAATGGAATGGATTCAACACGAGTAGAATGGAAAGGAGTGGAATGGAATGGAATGGAATGGAATGGAATGGAATGAATGGCATGGAATGGAATCAACCCGAGTAGAACGGAATGGAATGGAATGGAATGGAATGGAATGCAATTCAATGCAATGGAATGGAATGGAATGCAATGGAATGGAATGGAATGGAATGGAATGTACCCGTGTAGAACGGAATGGAATGGAATGGAATGGAATGGAATGGAATCAACCCGAGTAGAACGGAATGGAATGGAATGGAATGGAATGGAATGGAATGGAATGGACTGGAATGGTTTGGAATGCAATGCAATGGAATGGAATAGAATGGAATGGAATCAACCCGAGTAGAACGGAATGGAATGGAATAGAATCTAATGGAATGGAGTGGAATGCAATGGAATGGAATGTAATGGAATGGTATGGAATGCATGGCAATGGAATGGAATGGAATGGAATGGAATGGAATGGAATGGATTGGAATGGAATGGAATGGAATGGAATGGAAACAACCAGAGTAGAACGAAATGGAATGGAATGGAATGGAATGGAATGGAATGGAATGCAGTGGAATGGAATCAAACCGAGTAGAACGGAATGGGATAGAATGGAATGTAATGGAATGGAATGCAGTGGAATATAATGGAATCAACCAAGGTAGAACGGAATGAAATATAGAACGGAATGGAATGGAATGGAATGCAAAGGAATGGAATGGAATGGAATGGAATGGAATGGAATGGAATGGAATGGAATGGAATGTATTCAACACGAGTAGAACAGAAAGGGATGGAATGGAATGCAAAGGAATGGAATGGAATGGAATGGAATGGAATCAACACGAGTATAACGGAATGGAATGGAATGGAATGGAATGGAATGGAATGGAATGGAATGGAATGGAATGGATTGGAATCAACCTGCGTAGAATGGAAAGGAATGGAACGGAACGGAACGGAATGGAATGGACTGGAATGGAATGCAATGGAATGGAATGGAATCAACCCGAGTGGAATGGAAAGGAATGCAAAGGAATTGAACGGAATGGAAAGAAAAAGAATGGAAAGGAATGCAAAGGAACGGAATGGAATGGAATGGAATCAACCCGAGAAGAAGGGCGTGGAAGGGAATGGAAGGGAATGGAATTAAGTGGAATGGAATACAATGGAATGCAATCAACCCGAGTAGAATGGAATGGAATGGAATGGAATGGTAAGCAATAGAGTGGAATGGAATTGGATGGAAAGGAATGGAATGGAATGGAATGGAATGGAATGGAATCAACCCTAGTAGAAAGGAATGGAATGGAATGGAATGGAATGGAATGGAATGGAATGGAATGGAATGGAATGGAATGGAATAGAATGGAATGGAATGGAATGGAATCAAACCGAGTAGAATGGAGTGGAATGGAATAGAATGGTATGGAATGGAATGGAATGGAATGGAATGGAATGGAATGGAATGGAATGGAATGGAATGGAATGGAATGGAATGGAATGGAATGGTATGGAATGGAATAGAATCATCCCGAGTAGAAAGGAATGGAATAGAATGGAATGGAATGGAATGGAATGCAATGGAATGGAACGGAAACAACACGAATTCAACGGAATGGAATAGAATGGAATAGAATGAAATGGAATTCAAGGGAATGGAATGGAATGGAATGGAATGCAATGGAAAGGAAAGGAATGGAATAGAATGGAATGGAATGGAATGGAATGCAATGGAATGGTATGGAGTCAACCCGAGTAGAATGGAACCGAATGGAACAGAATTGAATGGAATAGAATGGAATAGAATGGAATGGAATTCAATGGAATTGAATGTAACGGAATGGAATGCAATGGAAAGGAAAGGAAAGGAATGGAATGGAATGGGATGGAATGCAGCGGAAATGAATGGAACGGAATGGAATGGAATCAACCAGAGTGGAATGGAATGGAATGGAATTGAATGGAATGGAATGGAATGGAATCAACCCGAGAAGAACGGAATGGAATGGAATGCAATGGAATGGAATGAAATGGAATAGAATGGAATGGAATGGAATGGAATGGAATGGAATGGAATGGAATGGAATGGAATGGAATGGAATGGAATGGTATGGAATGGAATGGAATGGAATGGAATGGAATGAAATGGAATGGAATGGAATGGAATGGAATGGAATGGAATAGAATGGAATGGCATGGAAGGCAATGGAACGGAAAGGAATGGAATGGGATGGAATGCAATGGAATGGAATGCAATGGAATGGAATGGAATGGAATAGAATGGAATGGAATGGATTGGAATCAACCTGCGTAATATGGAATGTAATGGAACGGAACGCAACGGAATGGAATGGAGTGGAATGGAATGGAATGGAATGGAATCAACCCGAGTAGAACGGAATAGAATGGAATGGAATGGAAGGGAATGGAATGGAATTGAACGGAATGGAACGAAACAGAATGGAAAGGAATGGGACGGAACGGAACGGAATGGAATGGAATCAACCTGAGAAGAACGGCATGGAATGGAATGGAATGGAATGGAATGAAGTGGAATGGAATACAATGGAATGCAATCAACTCGAGTAGAATGGAATGGAATGGAATGGAATGGAAAGCAATAGAATGGATTGGAATTGGATGGAAAGGAATGGAATGGAATGGAATGGAATGGTATGGAATGGAATGGAATCAACCCTAGTAGAAAGGAATGGAACGGAATGGAATGGAATGGAACGGAATGGAATGGAACGGACTGGAATGAAATGGAATGGAATCAAACCGAGTAGAATTTAGTGGAATGGAATAGAATGGTATGGAATGGAATGCAATTGAATGGATTGGAATGGAATGGAATGGAATGGAATGGAATCAACCCGAGTAGAAAAGAATGGAACAGAATGGAATGGAATGGAATGGAATGCAATGGAATGGAACGGAATCAAAACGAATTCTATGGAATGGAATAGAATGGAATAGAAAGAATTGAATTCAATGGAATGGAATGTAATGGAATGGAATGCAAAGGAAAGGAAAGGAATGGAATAGAATGGAATGGAATGGAATGGAATGGAATGGAATGGAATGGAATGCAATGGAAAGGAAAGGAATGGAATAGAATGGAATGGAATGGAATGGAATGGAATGGAATGTTGTCAAACAGAGTGGAGAGAATTGGAATGTAATGTAATGGAATGGAATGGAATGGAATGGAGTTGAATGGAATGGAATGGAATCAACCCGAGTAGAACGGAACCGAACGGAACGGAATGGAACGGAATAGAATGGAAATGAATCCACACGAGAGGAATGGAATGGAATGGAATGGAATGGAATGGAGCGGAACCAACCAGATTGGAGAGAAATTGAATGGAATGGAATGGAATGGAATGGAATGGAATGCAATGGAATGGAATGGAATGCAACGGAATGGAATGGAACGGAATATAATGGAATGCAATGGAATCCACCCGAGAGGAACAGAGTGGAAAGGAATGGAATGAAATGGAATGGAATGGAATGGAATGGAAAGCAATGGAATGGAATGGAATGCCATGGAATGCAAAGGAATGGAATGGAATGGAATGGGATGGAATGGAATGGAATGGAATGGAATGGTATGGAATGGAAACTACCCGATTAGAATGGAACGGAATGAATGGAACGGAATGGAATGGTATGGAATAGAATGGAATGGAATGGAACGGAATGGAATGGAATGGATTCAACACGAGTAGAACGGAAAGGAATGGATTGGAATGGAATAGAATGGAATGGATTGAAACGGAATGGAATCAACCCGAGTAGAACGGAATGGAATGGAATGGAATGGAATGGAATGGAATGGAATGGAATCAACTCGAGTAGAACGGAATGGAATGGAATGGAATGGAATGGAATGGAATGGAAAGGAATGGAATGGTATGGAATGGAATGGAATGGAATGGAATGGATTCAACACGAGTAGAACGGAAAGGAAAGGAATGCAACGGAATGGAATGGAGTGGAATGGAATGGCATGGAAGGCATTGGAATGGAATGGAATGGAATGGGATGGAATGGAATGGAGTGGAATGGAATGGAATGGAATGGTACAGAATGGATTGGAAACAACCAGCGTAGAATGGAATGGAATGGAACGGAATGGAACCGAATTGAATGGAGTGGAATGGAATGGAATGGAATGGAATGGAATGGAATCAAACCGAGTAGAATGGAGTGGAATGTAATAGAATGGTATGGAATGGAATGGAATGGAATAGAATGGAATGCAATGGAATGGAAAGGAATGCAACGGAATGGAATGGAAAAGAATATAATGGATTGGAATGGAATCCACCCGAGAGGAACAGAGTGGAAAGGAATGGTATGGAATGGAATGAAATGGAATCGAATGGAATGCCATGGAATGCAAAGGAAAGGAATGGAATGGAATGGGATGGAATGGAATGGAATGGAATGAAATGGGATGGAATGGAATCAACCCGATTAGAATGGAATGGAATGAATGGAACGGAATGGAATGGTATGGAATGGAATGGAATGGAATGCAATGGAATGGAACGCAATGAAATGCAATGGAATGGAATGTAATGGACACAACACGAGTAGAACGGCAAGGAATGGAATTGAATGGAATAGAATGGAATGGAATGGAATGGAATGGAAAGGAATGGAATCAACCTGAGTAGAACGGAATGGAATGGAATGGAATGGAAAGGAATGGAATCAACCTGAGTAGAACGGAATGGAATGGAATGGAATGGAATGGAATGGAATGGAATGGAATGGAATGGAATGGAATGGAATGGAATGGTTTAGAATGCAATGCAATGGAATGGAATAGAATGGAATGGAATCTACCCGAGCAGAAAGGAATGGAAGGGAATGGAATAGAATGGAATGGAACGGAATGGAATGGAATGGAATGGAATGGAATGGAATCAACCAGAGTAGAACGGAATGGAATGGAACGAAATGGAATGGAACGGAATGGAATGGAAAGGAATGGAGTGCAATTGAATCAAACCTAGTAGAACGGAATGGGATAGAATGAAACGTAATGGAATGGAATGCAACGGAATATAATGGAATCAACCAGGGTAGAACGGAATGAAATAGAATGGCATGGAATGGAATGGAATGCAAAGAAATGGGATGGAATGGAATGGAATGTATTCTACACGAGTAGAACGGAAAGGAACGGAATGGAATGCAATGGAATGGAATGGAATGCAATGGAATGGAATCAACTCGAGTAGAACGGAATGGAATGGAATGGAATGGAATGGAATGGAACCAACCCTATTAGAATGGAACGGAATGGAATGGAACGGAATGGAATGGAACGGAATGGAATGGTATGGAATGGAATGGAATTGAATGGAATGGATTCAACACGAGTAGAACGGAATGGAATGGAATGGAATGGAATGCAATGGAATGGAATGGAATGGAATGGAATTTAATGGAATGGAATGAATGGCATGGAATGGAATCAACCCGAGTAGAACGGAATGGAATGGAATGGAATGGAATGGAATGCAATTCTATGCAATGGAATGGAATGGAATGGAATGGAATGGAATGGAATGGAATGGAATGGTATGGAATGGAATGCAATGGAATGGAATGGAATGGAATGGAATGGGATGGAATGGGATGGAGTGGAATGGAATGGAATGGAATGGAATGGAATGGAATGGAATGGAAAGGAATGGAATGGAATGGATTGGAATCAACCTGCGTAGAATGGAATGGAATGGATCGGAACAGAACGGAATGGAATGGAGTGGAATGGAATGGAATGGAATGGAATGCAATGGAATGGAATGGAGTTGAATGGAATGGAATGGAACCAACCCGATTAGAATGGAACGGAATGGAATGGAACGGAATGGAATGGTATGGAATGGAATGGAATGGATTCAACACGAGTAGAATGGAAAGGAGTGGAATGGAATGGAATGGAATGGAATGGAATGGAATGGAATGGAATGGAATGAATGGCATGGAATGGAATCAACCCGAGTAGAATGGAATGGAATGGAATGGAATGGAATGGAATGCAATTCAATGCAATGGAATGGAATGGAATGCAATGGAATGGAATGGAATGGAATGGAATGTACCCGTGTAGAACGGAATGGAATGGAATGGAATGGAATGGAATGGAATGGAATCAACCCGAGTAGAACGGAATGGAATGGAATGGAATGGAATGGAATGGAATGGAATGGAATGGAATGGAATGGAATGGACTGGAATGGTTTGGAATGCAATGCAATGGAATGGAATAGAATGGAATGGAATCAACCCGAGTAGAACGGAATGGAATGGAATAGAATCTAATGGAATGGAATGGAATGCAATGGAATGGAATGTAATGGAATGGTATGGAATGCATGGCAATGGAATGGAATGGAATGGAATGGAATGGAATGGAATGGAATGGAATGGAATGGAATGGAATGGAATGGAATGGAAACAACCAGAGTAGAACGAAATGGAATGGAACGGAATGGAATGGAATGGAATGCAGTGGAATGGAATCAAACCGAGTAGAACGGAATGGGATAGAATGGAATGTAATGGAATGGAATGCAGTGGAATATAATGGAATCAACCAGGGTAGAACGGAATGAAATATAGAACGGAATGGAATGGAATGGAATGCAAAGGAATGGAATGGAATGGAATGGAATGGAATGGAATGGAATGTATTCAACACGAGTAGAACAGAAAGGGATGGAATGGAATGCAAAGGAATGGAATGGAATGGAATGGAATGGAATCAACACGAGTATAACGGAATGGAATGGAATGGAATGGAATGGAATGGAATGGAAAGGAATGGAATGGAATGGATTGGAATCAACCTGCGTAGAATGGAATGGAATGGATCGGAACAGAACGGAATGGAATGGAGTGGAATGGAATGGAATGGAATGGAATGCAATGGAATGGAATGGAGTTGAATGGAATGGAATGGAACCAACCCGATTAGAATGGAACGGAATGGAATGGAACGGAATGGAATGGTATGGAATGGAATGGAATGGATTCAACACGAGTAGAATGGAAAGGAGTGGAATGGAATGGAATGGAATGGAATGGAATGGAATGGAATGGAATGGAATGGAATGAATGGCATGGAATGGAATCAACCCGAGTAGAACGGAATGGAATGGAATGGAATGGAATGGAATGCAATTCAATGCAATGGAATGGAATGGAATGCAATGGAATGGAATGGAATGGAATGGAATGTACCCGTGTAGAACGGAATGGAATGGAATGGAATGGAATGGAATGGAATCAACCCGAGTAGAACGGAATGGAATGGAATGGAATGGAATGGAATGGAATGGAATGGACTGGAATGGTTTGGAATGCAATGCAATGGAATGGAATAGAATGGAATGGAATCAACCCGAGTAGAACGGAATGGAATGGAATAGAATCTAATGGAATGGAGTGGAATGCAATGGAATGGAATGTAATGGAATGGTATGGAATGCATGGCAATGGAATGGAATGGAATGTATTCTACACGAGTAGAACGGAAAGGAACGGAATGGAATGCAATGGAATGGAATGGAATGCAATGGAATGGAATCAACTCGAGTAGAACGGAATGGAATGGAATGGAATGGAATGGAATGGAACCAACCCTATTAGAATGGAACGGAATGGAATGGAACGGAATGGAATGGAACGGAATGGAATGGTATGGAATGGAATGGAATTGAATGGAATGGATTCAACACGAGTAGAACGGAATGGAATGGAATGGAATGGAATGCAATCGAATGGAATGGAATGGAATGGAATTTAATGGAATGGAATGAATGGCATGGAATGGAATCAACCCGAGTAGAACGGAATGGAATGGAATGGAATGGAATGGAATGCAATTCTATGCAATGGAATGGAATGGAATGGAATGGAATGGAATGGAATGGAATGGAATGGTATGGAATGGAATGCAATGGAATGGAATGGAATGGAATGGAATGGGATGGAATGGGATGGAGTGGAATGGAATGGAATGGAATGGAATGGAATGGAATGGAATGGAAAGGAATGGAATGGAATGGATTGGAATCAACCTGCGTAGAATGGAATGGAATGGATCGGAACAGAACGGAATGGAATGGAGTGGAATGGAATGGAATGGAATGGAATGCAATGGAATGGAATGGAGTTGAATGGAATGGAATGGAACCAACCCGATTAGAATGGAACGGAATGGAATGGAACGGAATGGAATGGTATGGAATGGAATGGAATGGATTCAACACGAGTAGAATGGAAAGGAGTGGAATGGAATGGAATGGAATGGAATGGAATGGAATGGAATGGAATGGAATGAATGGCATGGAATGGAATCAACCCGAGTAGAATGGAATGGAATGGAATGGAATGGAATGGAATGCAATTCAATGCAATGGAATGGAATGGAATGCAATGGAATGGAATGGAATGGAATGGAATGTACCCGTGTAGAACGGAATGGAATGGAATGGAATGGAATGGAATGGAATGGAATCAACCCGAGTAGAACGGAATGGAATGGAATGGAATGGAATGGAATGGAATGGAATGGAATGGAATGGAATGGAATGGACTGGAATGGTTTGGAATGCAATGCAATGGAATGGAATAGAATGGAATGGAATCAACCCGAGTAGAACGGAATGGAATGGAATAGAATCTAATGGAATGGAATGGAATGCAATGGAATGGAATGTAATGGAATGGTATGGAATGCATGGCAATGGAATGGAATGGAATGGAATGGAATGGAATGGAATGGAATGGAATGGAATGGAATGGAATGGAATGGAATGGAAACAACCAGAGTAGAACGAAATGGAATGGAACGGAATGGAATGGAATGGAATGCAGTGGAATGGAATCAAACCGAGTAGAACGGAATGGGATAGAATGGAATGTAATGGAATGGAATGCAGTGGAATATAATGGAATCAACCAGGGTAGAACGGAATGAAATATAGAACGGAATGGAATGGAATGGAATGCAAAGGAATGGAATGGAATGGAATGGAATGGAATGGAATGGAATGTATTCAACACGAGTAGAACAGAAAGGGATGGAATGGAATGCAAAGGAATGGAATGGAATGGAATGGAATGGAATCAACACGAGTATAACGGAATGGAATGGAATGGAATGGAATGGAATGGAATGGAAAGGAATGGAATGGAATGGATTGGAATCAACCTGCGTAGAATGGAATGGAATGGATCGGAACAGAACGGAATGGAATGGAGTGGAATGGAATGGAATGGAATGGAATGCAATGGAATGGAATGGAGTTGAATGGAATGGAATGGAACCAACCCGATTAGAATGGAACGGAATGGAATGGAACGGAATGGAATGGTATGGAATGGAATGGAATGGATTCAACACGAGTAGAATGGAAAGGAGTGGAATGGAATGGAATGGAATGGAATGGAATGGAATGGAATGGAATGGAATGGAATGAATGGCATGGAATGGAATCAACCCGAGTAGAACGGAATGGAATGGAATGGAATGGAATGGAATGCAATTCAATGCAATGGAATGGAATGGAATGCAATGGAATGGAATGGAATGGAATGGAATGTACCCGTGTAGAACGGAATGGAATGGAATGGAATGGAATGGAATGGAATCAACCCGAGTAGAACGGAATGGAATGGAATGGAATGGAATGGAATGGAATGGAATGGACTGGAATGGTTTGGAATGCAATGCAATGGAATGGAATAGAATGGAATGGAATCAACCCGAGTAGAACGGAATGGAATGGAATAGAATCTAATGGAATGGAGTGGAATGCAATGGAATGGAATGTAATGGAATGGTATGGAATGCATGGCAATGGAATGGAATGGAATGTATTCTACACGAGTAGAACGGAAAGGAACGGAATGGAATGCAATGGAATGGAATGGAATGCAATGGAATGGAATCAACTCGAGTAGAACGGAATGGAATGGAATGGAATGGAATGGAATGGAACCAACCCTATTAGAATGGAACGGAATGGAATGGAACGGAATGGAATGGAACGGAATGGAATGGTATGGAATGGAATGGAATTGAATGGAATGGATTCAACACGAGTAGAACGGAATGGAATGGAATGGAATGGAATGCAATCGAATGGAATGGAATGGAATGGAATTTAATGGAATGGAATGAATGGCATGGAATGGAATCAACCCGAGTAGAACGGAATGGAATGGAATGGAATGGAATGGAATGCAATTCTATGCAATGGAATGGAATGGAATGGAATGGAATGGAATGGAATGGAATGGAATGGTATGGAATGGAATGCAATGGAATGGAATGGAATGGAATGGAATGGGATGGAATGGGATGGAGTGGAATGGAATGGAATGGAATGGAATGGAATGGAATGGAATGGAAAGGAATGGAATGGAATGGATTGGAATCAACCTGCGTAGAATGGAATGGAATGGATCGGAACAGAACGGAATGGAATGGAGTGGAATGGAATGGAATGGAATGGAATGCAATGGAATGGAATGGAGTTGAATGGAATGGAATGGAACCAACCCGATTAGAATGGAACGGAATGGAATGGAACGGAATGGAATGGTATGGAATGGAATGGAATGGATTCAACACGAGTAGAATGGAAAGGAGTGGAATGGAATGGAATGGAATGGAATGGAATGGAATGGAATGGAATGGAATGAATGGCATGGAATGGAATCAACCCGAGTAGAATGGAATGGAATGGAATGGAATGGAATGGAATGCAATTCAATGCAATGGAATGGAATGGAATGCAATGGAATGGAATGGAATGGAATGGAATGTACCCGTGTAGAACGGAATGGAATGGAATGGAATGGAATGGAATGGAATGGAATCAACCCGAGTAGAACGGAATGGAATGGAATGGAATGGAATGGAATGGAATGGAATGGAATGGAATGGAATGGAATGGACTGGAATGGTTTGGAATGCAATGCAATGGAATGGAATAGAATGGAATGGAATCAACCCGAGTAGAACGGAATGGAATGGAATAGAATCTAATGGAATGGAATGGAATGCAATGGAATGGAATGTAATGGAATGGTATGGAATGCATGGCAATGGAATGGAATGGAATGGAATGGAATGGAATGGAATGGAATGGAATGGAATGGAATGGAATGGAATGGAATGGAAACAACCAGAGTAGAACGAAATGGAATGGAACGGAATGGAATGGAATGGAATGCAGTGGAATGGAATCAAACCGAGTAGAACGGAATGGGATAGAATGGAATGTAATGGAATGGAATGCAGTGGAATATAATGGAATCAACCAGGGTAGAACGGAATGAAATATAGAACGGAATGGAATGGAATGGAATGCAAAGGAATGGAATGGAATGGAATGGAATGGAATGGAATGGAATGTATTCAACACGAGTAGAACAGAAAGGGATGGAATGGAATGCAAAGGAATGGAATGGAATGGAATGGAATGGAATCAACACGAGTATAACGGAATGGAATGGAATGGAATGGAATGGAATGGAATGGAAAGGAATGGAATGGAATGGATTGGAATCAACCTGCGTAGAATGGAATGGAATGGATCGGAACAGAACGGAATGGAATGGAGTGGAATGGAATGGAATGGAATGGAATGCAATGGAATGGAATGGAGTTGAATGGAATGGAATGGAACCAACCCGATTAGAATGGAACGGAATGGAATGGAACGGAATGGAATGGTATGGAATGGAATGGAATGGATTCAACACGAGTAGAATGGAAAGGAGTGGAATGGAATGGAATGGAATGGAATGGAATGGAATGGAATGGAATGGAATGGAATGGAATGAATGGCATGGAATGGAATCAACCCGAGTAGAACGGAATGGAATGGAATGGAATGGAATGGAATGCAATTCAATGCAATGGAATGGAATGGAATGCAATGGAATGGAATGGAATGGAATGGAATGTACCCGTGTAGAACGGAATGGAATGGAATGGAATGGAATGGAATGGAATCAACCCGAGTAGAACGGAATGGAATGGAATGGAATGGAATGGAATGGAATGGAATGGACTGGAATGGTTTGGAATGCAATGCAATGGAATGGAATAGAATGGAATGGAATCAACCCGAGTAGAACGGAATGGAATGGAATAGAATCTAATGGAATGGAGTGGAATGCAATGGAATGGAATGTAATGGAATGGTATGGAATGCATGGCAATGGAATGGAATGGAATGGAATGGAATGGAATGGAATGGATTGGAATGGAATGGAATGGAATGGAATGGAAACAACCAGAGTAGAACGAAATGGAATGGAATGGAATGGAATGGAATGGAATGGAATGCAGTGGAATGGAATCAAACCGAGTAGAACGGAATGGGATAGAATGGAATGTAATGGAATGGAATGCAGTGGAATATAATGGAATCAACCAGGGTAGAACGGAATGAAATATAGAACGGAATGGAATGGAATGGAATGCAAAGGAATGGAATGGAATGGAATGGAATGGAATGGAATGGAATGGAATGGAATGGAATGTATTCAACACGAGTAGAACAGAAAGGGATGGAATGGAATGCAAAGGAATGGAATGGAATGGAATGGAATGGAATCAACACGAGTATAACGGAATGGAATGGAATGGAATGGAATGGAATGGAATGGAATGGAATGGAATGGAATGGATTGGAATCAACCTGCGTAGAATGGAAAGGAATGGAACGGAACGGAACGGAATGGAATGGACTGGAATGGAATGCAATGGAATGGAATGGAATCAACCCGAGTGGAATGGAAAGGAATGCAAAGGAATTGAACGGAATGGAAAGAAAAAGAATGGAAAGGAATGCAAAGGAACGGAATGGAATGGAATGGAATCAACCCGAGAAGAAGGGCGTGGAAGGGAATGGAAGGGAATGGAATTAAGTGGAATGGAATACAATGGAATGCAATCAACCCGAGTAGAATGGAATGGAATGGAATGGAATGGTAAGCAATAGAGTGGAATGGAATTGGATGGAAAGGAATGGAATGGAATGGAATGGAATGGAATGGAATCAACCCTAGTAGAAAGGAATGGAATGGAATGGAATGGAATGGAATGGAATGGAATGGAATGGAATGGAATGGAATAGAATGGAATGGAATGGAATGGAATCAAACCGAGTAGAATGGAGTGGAATGGAATAGAATGGTATGGAATGGAATGGAATGGAATGGAATGGAATGGAATGGAATGGAATGGAATGGAATGGAATGGAATGGAATGGTATGGAATGGAATAGAATCATCCCGAGTAGAAAGGAATGGAATAGAATGGAATGGAATGGAATGGAATGCAATGGAATGGAACTGAAACAACACGAATTCAACGGAATGGAATAGAATGGAATAGAATGAAATGGAATTCAAGGGAATGGAATGGAATGGAATGGAATGCAATGGAAAGGAAAGGAATGGAATAGAATGGAATGGAATGGAATGGAATGCAATGGAATGGTATGGAGTCAACCCGAGTAGAATGGAACCGAATGGAACAGAATTGAATGGAATAGAATGGAATAGAATGTAATGGAATTCAATGGAATTGAATGTAACGGAATGGAATGCAATGGAAAGGAAAGGAAAGGAATGGAATGGAATGGGATGGAATGCAGCGGAAATGAATGGAACGGAATGGAATGGAATCAACCAGAGTGGAATGGAATGGAATGGAATTGAATGGAATGGAATGGAATGGAATCAACCCGAGAAGAACGGAATGGAATGGAATGCAATGGAATGGAATGAAATGGAATAGAATGGAATGGAATGGAATGGAATGGAATGGAATGGAATGGAATGGAATGGAATGGAATGGAATGGAATGGTATGGAATGGAATGGAATGGAATGGAATGGAATGAAATGGAATGGAATGGAATGGAATGGAATGGAATGGAATAGAATGGAATGGCATGGAAGGCAATGGAACGGAAAGGAATGGAATGGGATGGAATGCAATGGAATGGAATGCAATGGAATGGAATGGAATGGAATAGAATGGAATGGAATGGATTGGAATCAACCTGCGTAAAATGGAATGTAATGGAACGGAACGCAACGGAATGGAATGGAGTGGAATGGAATGGAATGGAATGGAATCAACCCGAGTAGAACGGAATAGAATGGAATGGAATGGAAGGGAATGGAATGGAATTGAACGGAATGGAACGAAACAGAATGGAAAGGAATGGGACGGAACGGAACGGAATGGAATGGAATCAACCTGAGAAGAACGGCATGGAATGGAATGGAATGGAATGGAATGAAGTGGAATGGAATACAATGGAATGCAATCAACTCGAGTAGAATGGAATGGAATGGAATGGAATGGAAAGCAATAGAATGGATTGGAATTGGATGGAAAGGAATGGAATGGAATGGAATGGAATGGTATGGAATGGAATGGAATCAACCCTAGTAGAAAGGAATGGAACGGAATGGAATGGAATGGAACGGAATGGAATGGAACGGACTGGAATGAAATGGAATGGAATCAAACCGAGTAGAATTTAGTGGAATGGAATAGAATGGTATGGAATGGAATGCAATTGAATGGATTGGAATGGAATGGAATGGAATGGAATGGAATCAACCCGAGTAGAAAAGAATGGAACAGAATGGAATGGAATGGAATGGAATGCAATGGAATGGAACGGAATCAAAACGAATTCTATGGAATGGAATAGAATGGAATAGAAAGAATTGAATTCAATGGAATGGAATGTAATGGAATGGAATGCAAAGGAAAGGAAAGGAATGGAATAGAATGGAATGGAATGGAATGGAATGGAATGGAATGGAATGGAATGCAATGGAAAGGAAAGGAATGGAATAGAATGGAATGGAATGGAATGGAATGGAATGGAATGTTGTCAAACAGAGTGGAGAGAATTGGAATGTAATGTAATGGAATGGAATGGAATGGAATGGAGTTGAATGGAATGGAATGGAATCAACCCGAGTAGAACGGAACCG
Organism: Gorilla gorilla gorilla; assembly: GCF_029281585.2. Lineage (NCBI taxonomy): Eukaryota > Metazoa > Chordata > Mammalia > Primates > Hominidae > Gorilla > Gorilla gorilla. Next base: position 68,405,248 of record NC_073228.2, read on the forward strand.
AACGGAACGGAATGGAACGGAATAGAATGGAAATGAATCCACACGAGAGGAATGGAATGGAATGGAATGGAATGGAATGGAGCGGAACCAACCAGATTGGAGAGAAATTGAATGGAATGGAATGGAATGGAATGGAATGGAATGCAATGGAATGGAATGGAATGCAACGGAATGGAATGGAACGGAATATAATGGAATGCAATGGAATCCACCCGAGAGGAACAGAGTGGAAAGGAATGGAATGAAATGGAATGGAATGGAATGGAATGGAAAGCAATGGAATGGAATGGAATGCCATGGAATGCAAAGGAATGGAATGGAATGGAATGGGATGGAATGGAATGGAATGGAATGGAATGGTATGGAATGGAAACTACCCGATTAGAATGGAACGGAATGAATGGAACGGAATGGAATGGTATGGAATAGAATGGAATGGAATGGAACGGAATGGAATGGAATGGATTCAACACGAGTAGAACGGAAAGGAATGGATTGGAATGGAATAGAATGGAATGGATTGAAACGGAATGGAATCAACCCGAGTAGAACGGAATGGAATGGAATGGAATGGAATGGAATGGAATGGAATGGAATGGAATGGAATCAACTCGAGTAGAACGGAATGGAATGGAATGGAATGGAATGGAATGGAATGGAAAGGAATGGAATGGTATGGAATGGAATGGAATGGAATGGAATGGATTCAACACGAGTAGAACGGAAAGGAAAGGAATGCAACGGAATGGAATGGAGTGGAATGGAATGGCATGGAAGGCATTGGAATGGAATGGAATGGAATGGGATGGAATGGAATGGAGTGGAATGGAATGGAATGGAATGGTACAGAATGGATTGGAAACAACCAGCGTAGAATGGAATGGAATGGAACGGAATGGAACCGAATTGAATGGAGTGGAATGGAATGGAATGGAATGGAATGGAATGGAATCAAACCGAGTAGAATGGAGTGGAATGTAATAGAATGGTATGGAATGGAATGGAATGGAATAGAATGGAATGCAATGGAATGGAAAGGAATGCAACGGAATGGAATGGAAAAGAATATAATGGATTGGAATGGAATCCACCCGAGAGGAACAGAGTGGAAAGGAATGGTATGGAATGGAATGAAATGGAATCGAATGGAATGCCATGGAATGCAAAGGAAAGGAATGGAATGGAATGGGATGGAATGGAATGGAATGGAATGAAATGGGATGGAATGGAATCAACCCGATTAGAATGGAATGGAATGAATGGAACGGAATGGAATGGTATGGAATGGAATGGAATGGAATGCAATGGAATGGAACGCAATGAAATGCAATGGAATGGAATGTAATGGACACAACACGAGTAGAACGGCAAGGAATGGAATTGAATGGAATAGAATGGAATGGAATGGAATGGAATGGAAAGGAATGGAATCAACCTGAGTAGAACGGAATGGAATGGAATGGAATGGAAAGGAATGGAATCAACCTGAGTAGAACGGAATGGAATGGAATGGAATGGAATGGAATGGAATGGAATGGAATGGAATGGAATGGAATGGAATGGAATGGTTTAGAATGCAATGCAATGGAATGGAATAGAATGGAATGGAATCTACCCGAGCAGAAAGGAATGGAAGGGAATGGAATAGAATGGAATGGAACGGAATGGAATGGAATGGAATGGAATGGAATGGAATCAACCAGAGTAGAACGGAATGGAATGGAACGAAATGGAATGGAACGGAATGGAATGGAAAGGAATGGAGTGCAATTGAATCAAACCTAGTAGAACGGAATGGGATAGAATGAAATGTAATGGAATGGAATGCAACGGAATATAATGGAATCAACCAGGGTAGAACGGAATGAAATAGAATGGCATGGAATGGAATGGAATGCAAAGAAATGGGATGGAATGGAATGGAATGTATTCTACACGAGTAGAACGGAAAGGAACGGAATGGAATGCAATGGAATGGAATGGAATGCAATGGAATGGAATCAACTCGAGTAGAACGGAATGGAATGGAATGGAATGGAATGGAATGGAACCAACCCTGTTAGAATGGAACGGAATGGAATGGAACGGAATGGAATGGAACGGAATGGAATGGTATGGAATGGAATGGAATTGAATGGAATGGATTCAACACGAGTAGAACGGAATGGAATGGAATGGAATGGAATGCAATGGAATGGAATGGAATGGAATGGAATTTAATGGAATGGAATGAATGGCATGGAATGGAATCAACCCGAGTAGAACGGAATGGAATGGAATGGAATGGAATGGAATGCAATTCTATGCAATGGAATGGAATGGAATGGAATGGAATGGAATGGAATGGAATGGAATGGTATGGAATGGAATGCAATGGAATGGAATGGAATGGAATGGAATGGGATGGAATGGGATGGAGTGGAATGGAATGGAATGGAATGGAATGGAATGGAATGGAATGGAAAGGAATGGAATGGAATGGATTGGAATCAACCTGCGTAGAATGGAATGGAATGGATCGGAACAGAACGGAATGGAATGGAGTGGAATGGAATGGAATGGAATGGAATGCAATGGAATGGAATGGAGTTGAATGGAATGGAATGGAACCAACCCGATTAGAATGGAACGGAATGGAATGGAACGGAATGGAATGGTATGGAATGGAATGGAATGGATTCAACACGAGTAGAATGGAAAGGAGTGGAATGGAATGGAATGGAATGGAATGGAATGGAATGGAATGGAATGGAATGGAATGGAATGAATGGCATGGAATGGAATCAACCCGAGTAGAACGGAATGGAATGGAATGGAATGGAATGGAATGCAATTCAATGCAATGGAATGGAATGGACTGGAATGGTTTGGAATGCAATGCAATGGAATGGAATAGAATGGAATGGAATCAACCCGAGTAGAACGGAATGGAATGGAATAGAATCTAATGGAATGGAATGGAATGCAATGGAATGGAATGTAATGGAATGGTATGGAATGCATGGCAATGGAATGGAATGGAATGGAATGGAATGGAATGGAATGGAATGGAATGGAATGGAATGGAATGGAAACAACCAGAGTAGAACGAAATGGAATGGAACGGAATGGAATGGAATGGAATGCAGTGGAATGGAATCAAACCGAGTAGAACGGAATGGGATAGAATGGAATGTAATGGAATGGAATGCAGTGGAATATAATGGAATCAACCAGGGTAGAACGGAATGAAATATAGAACGGAATGGAATGGAATGGAATGCAAAGGAATGGAATGGAATGGAATGGAATGGAATGGAATGGAATGTATTCAACACGAGTAGAACAGAAAGGGATGGAATGGAATGCAAAGGAATGGAATGGAATGGAATGGAATGGAATCAACACGAGTATAACGGAATGGAATGGAATGGAATGGAATGGAATGGAATGGAATGGAATGGAATGGAATGGAATGGATTGGAATCAACCTGCGTAGAATGGAAAGGAATGGAACGGAACGGAACGGAATGGAATGGACTGGAATGGAATGCAATGGAATGGAATGGAATCAACCCGAGTGGAATGGAAAGGAATGCAAAGGAATTGAACGGAATGGAAAGAAAAAGAATGGAAAGGAATGCAAAGGAACGGAATGGAATGGAATGGAATCAACCCGAGAAGAAGGGCGTGGAAGGGAATGGAAGGGAATGGAATTAAGTGGAATGGAATACAATGGAATGCAATCAACCCGAGTAGAATGGAATGGAATGGAATGGAATGGTAAGCAATAGAGTGGAATGGAATTGGATGGAAAGGAATGGAATGGAATGGAATGGAATGGAATGGAATCAACCCTAGTAGAAAGGAATGGAATGGAATGGAATGGAATGGAATGGAATGGAATGGAATGGAATGGAATAGAATGGAATGGAATGGAATGGAATCAAACCGAGTAGAATGGAGTGGAATGGAATAGAATGGTATGGAATGGAATGGAATGGAATGGAATGGAATGGAATGGAATGGAATGGAATGGAATGGAATGGAATGGAATGGTATGGAATGGAATAGAATCATCCCGAGTAGAAAGGAATGGAATAGAATGGAATGGAATGGAATGGAATGCAATGGAATGGAACGGAAACAACACGAATTCAACGGAATGGAATAGAATGGAATAGAATGAAATGGAATTCAAGGGAATGGAATGGAATGGAATGGAATGCAATGGAAAGGAAAGGAATGGAATAGAATGGAATGGAATGGAATGGAATGCAATGGAATGGTATGGAGTCAACCCGAGTAGAATGGAACCGAATGGAACAGAATTGAATGGAATAGAATGGAATAGAATGGAATGGAATTCAATGGAATTGAATGTAACGGAATGGAATGCAATGGAAAGGAAAGGAAAGGAATGGAATGGAATGGGATGGAATGCAGCGGAAATGAATGGAACGGAATGGAATGGAATCAACCAGAGTGGAATGGAATGGAATGGAATTGAATGGAATGGAATGGAATGGAATCAACCCGAGAAGAACGGAATGGAATGGAATGCAATGGAATGGAATGAAATGGAATAGAATGGAATGGAATGGAATGGAATGGAATGGAATGGAATGGAATGGAATGGAATGGAATAGAATGGAATGGAATGGTATGGAATGGAATGGAATGGAATGGAATGGAATGAAATGGAATGGAATGGAATGGAATGGAATGGAATGGAATAGAATGGAATGGCATGGAAGGCAATGGAACGGAAAGGAATGGAATGGGATGGAATGCAATGGAATGGAATGCAATGGAATGGAATGGAATGGAATAGAATGGAATGGAATGGATTGGAATCAACCTGCGTAAAATGGAATGTAATGGAACGGAACGCAACGGAATGGAATGGAGTGGAATGGAATGGAATGGAATGGAATCAACCCGAGTAGAACGGAATAGAATGGAATGGAATGGAAGGGAATGGAATGGAATTGAACGGAATGGAACGAAACAGAATGGAAAGGAATGGGACGGAACGGAACGGAATGGAATGGAATCAACCTGAGAAGAACGGCATGGAATGGAATGGAATGGAATGGAATGAAGTGGAATGGAATACAATGGAATGCAATCAACTCGAGTAGAATGGAATGGAATGGAATGGAATGGAAAGCAATAGAATGGATTGGAATTGGATGGAAAGGAATGGAATGGAATGGAATGGAATGGTATGGAATGGAATGGAATCAACCCTAGTAGAAAGGAATGGAACGGAATGGAATGGAATGGAACGGAATGGAATGGAACGGACTGGAATGAAATGGAATGGAATCAAACCGAGTAGAATTTAGTGGAATGGAATAGAATGGTATGGAATGGAATGCAATTGAATGGATTGGAATGGAATGGAATGGAATGGAATGGAATCAACCCGAGTAGAAAAGAATGGAACAGAATGGAATTAAATGGAATGGAATGCAATGGAATGGAACGGAATCAAAACGAATTCTATGGAATGGAATAGAATGGAATAGAAAGAATTGAATTCAATGGAATGGAATGTAATGGAATGGAATGCAAAGGAAAGGAAAGGAATGGAATAGAACGGAATGGAATGGAATGGAATGGAATGGAATGGAATGCAATGGAAAGGAAAGGAATGGAATAGAATGGAATGGAATGGAATGGAATGGAATGGAATGTTGTCAAACAGAGTGGAGAGAATTGGAATGTAATGTAATGGAATGGAATGGAATGGAATGGAGTTGAATGGAATGGAATGGAATCAACCCGAGTAGAACGGAACCGAACGGAACGGAATGGAACGGAATAGAATGGAAATGAATCCACACGAGAGGAATGGAATGGAATGGAATGGAATGGAATGGAGCGGAACCAACCAGATTGGAGAGAAATTGAATGGAATGGAATGGAATGGAATGGAATGGAATGCAATGGAATGGAATGGAATGCAACGGAATGGAATGGAACGGAATATAATGGAATGCAATGGAATCCACCCGAGAGGAACAGAGTGGAAAGGAATGGAATGAAATGGAATGGAATGGAATGGAATGGAAAGCAATGGAATGGAATGGAATGCCATGGAATGCAAAGGAATGGAATGGAATGGAATGGGATGGAATGGAATGGAATGGAATGGAATGGTATGGAATGGAAACTACCCGATTAGAATGGAACGGAATGAATGGAACGGAATGGAATGGTATGGAATAGAATGGAATGGAATGGAACGGAATGGAATGGAATGGATTCAACACGAGTAGAACGGAAAGGAATGGATTGGAATGGAATAGAATGGAATGGATTGAAACGGAATGGAATCAACCCGAGTAGAACGGAATGGAATGGAATGGAATGGAATGGAATGGAATGGAATGGAATGGAATGGAATGGAATCAACTCGAGTAGAACGGAATGGAATGGAATGGAATGGAATGGAATGGAATGGAAAGGAATGGAATGGTATGGAATGGAATGGAATGGAATGGAATGGATTCAACACGAGTAGAACGGAAAGGAAAGGAATGCAACGGAATGGAATGGAGTGGAATGGAATGGCATGGAAGGCATTGGAATGGAATGGAATGGAATGGGATGGAATGGAATGGAGTGGAATGGAATGGAATGGAATGGTACAGAATGGATTGGAAACAACCAGCGTAGAATGGAATGGAATGGAACGGAATGGAACCAAATTGAATGGAGTGGAATGGAATGGAATGGAATGGAATGGAATGGAATCAAACCGAGTAGAATGGAGTGGAATGTAATAGAATGGTATGGAATGGAATGGAATGGAATAGAATGGAATGCAATGGAATGGAAAGGAATGCAACGGAATGGAATGGAAAAGAATATAATGGATTGGAATGGAATCCACCCGAGAGGAACAGAGTGGAAAGGAATGGTATGGAATGGAATGAAATGGAATCGAATGGAATGCCATGGAATGCAAAGGAAAGGAATGGAATGGAATGGGATGGAATGGAATGGAATGGAATGAAATGGGATGGAATGGAATCAACCCGATTAGAATGGAATGGAATGAATGGAACGGAATGGAATGGTATGGAATGGAATGGAATGGAATGCAATGGAATGGAACGCAATGAAATGCAATGGAATGGAATGTAATGGACACAACACGAGTAGAACGGCAAGGAATGGAATTGAATGGAATAGAATGGAATGGAATGGAATGGAATGGAAAGGAATGGAATCAACCTGAGTAGAACGGAATGGAATGGAATGGAATGGAATGGAATGGAATGGAATGGAATGGAATGGAATGGAATGGAATGGAATGGAATGGTTTAGAATGCAATGCAATGGAATGGAATAGAATGGAATGGAATCTACCCGAGCAGAAAGGAATGGAAGGGAATGGAATAGAATGGAATGGAACGGAATGGAATGGAATGGAATGGAATGGAATGGAATGGAATGGAATGGAATGGAATCAACCAGAGTAGAACGGAATGGAATGGAACGAAATGGAATGGAACGGAATGGAATGGAAAGGAATGGAGTGCAATTGAATCAAACCTAGTAGAACGGAATGGGATAGAATGAAATGTAATGGAATGGAATGCAACGGAATATAATGGAATCAACCAGGGTAGAACGGAATGAAATAGAATGGCATGGAATGGAATGGAATGCAAAGAAATGGGATGGAATGGAATGGAATGTATTCTACACGAGTAGAACGGAAAGGAACGGAATGGAATGCAATGGAATGGAATGGAATGCAATGGAATGGAATCAACTAGAGTAGAACGGAATGGAATGGAATGGAATGGAATGGAATGGAACCAACCCTATTAGAATGGAACGGAATGGAATGGAACGGAATGGAATGGAACGGAATGGAATGGTATGGAATGGAATGGAATTGAATGGAATGGATTCAACACGAGTAGAACGGAATGGAATGGAATGGAATGGAATGCAATGGAATGGAATGGAATGGAATGGAATTTAATGGAATGGAATGAATGGCATGGAATGGAATCAACCCGAGTAGAACGGAATGGAATGGAATGGAATGGAATGGAATGCAATTCTATGCAATGGAATGGAATGGAATGGAATGGAATGGAATGGAATGGAATGGTATGGAATGGAATGCAATGGAATGGAATGGAATGGAATGGAATGGGATGGAATGGGATGGAGTGGAATGGAATGGAATGGAATGGAATGGAATGGAATGGAATGGAAAGGAATGGAATGGAATGGATTGGAATCAACCTGCGTAGAATGGAATGGAATGGATCGGAACAGAACGGAATGGAATGGAGTGGAATGGAATGGAATGGAATGGAATGCAATGGAATGGAATGGAGTTGAATGGAATGGAATGGAACCAACCCGATTAGAATGGAACGGAATGGAATGGAACGGAATGGAATGGTATGGAATGGAATGGAATGGATTCAACACGAGTAGAATGGAAAGGAGTGGAATGGAATGGAATGGAATGGAATGGAATGGAATGGAATGGAATGAATGGCATGGAATGGAATCAACCCGAGTAGAACGGAATGGAATGGAATGGAATGGAATGGAATGCAATTCAATGCAATGGAATGGAATGGAATGCAATGGAATGGAATGGAATGGAATGGAATGTACCCGTGTAGAACGGAATGGAATGGAATGGAATGGAATGGAATGGAATGGAATCAACCCGAGTAGAACGGAATGGAATGGAATGGAATGGAATGGAATGGAATGGAATGGAATGGAATGGAATGGACTGGAATGGTTTGGAATGCAATGCAATGGAATGGAATAGAATGGAATGGAATCAACCCGAGTAGAACGGAATGGAATGGAATAGAATCTAATGGAATGGAATGGAATGCAATGGAATGGAATGTAATGGAATGGTATGGAATGCATGGCAATGGAATGGAATGGAATGGAATGGAATGGAATGGAATGGAATGGAATGGAATGGAATGGAAACAACCAGAGTAGAACGAAATGGAATGGAACGGAATGGAATGGAATGGAATGCAGTGGAATGGAATCAAACCGAGTAGAACGGAATGGGATAGAATGGAATGTAATGGAATGGAATGCAGTGGAATATAATGGAATCAACCAGGGTAGAACGGAATGAAATATAGAACGGAATGGAATGGAATGGAATGCAAAGGAATGGAATGGAATGGAATGGAATGGAATGGAATGGAATGGAATGTATTCAACACGAGTAGAACAGAAAGGGATGGAATGGAATGCAAAGGAAAGGAATGGAATGGAATGGAATGGAATCAACACGAGTATAACGGAATGGAATGGAATGGAATGGAATGGAATGGAATGGAATGGAATGGAATGGAATGGAATGGAATGGATTGGAATCAACCTGCGTAGAATGGAAAGGAATGGAACGGAACGGAACGGAATGGAATGGACTGGAATGGAATGCAATGGAATGGAATGGAATCAACCCGAGTGGAATGGAAAGGAATGCAAAGGAATTGAACGGAATGGAAAGAAAAAGAATGGAAAGGAATGCAAAGGAACGGAATGGAATGGAATGGAATCAACCCGAGAAGAATGGCGTGGAAGGGAATGGAAGGGAATGGAATTAAGTGGAATGGAATACAATGGAATGCAATCAACCCGAGTAGAATGGAATGGAATGGAATGGAATGGTAAGCAATAGAGTGGAATGGAATTGGATGGAAAGGAATGGAATGGAATGGAATGGAATGGAATGGAATGGAATCAACCCTAGTAGAAAGGAATGGAATGGAATGGAATGGAATGGAATGGAATGGAATGGAATGGAATGGAATGGAATAGAATGGAATGGAATGGAATGGAATCAAACCGAGTAGAATGGAGTGGAATGGAATAGAATGGTATGGAATGGAATGGAATGGAATGGAATGGAATGGAATGGAATGGAATGGAATGGAATGGTATGGAATGGAATAGAATCATCCCGAGTAGAAAGGAATGGAATAGAATGGAATGGAATGGAATGGAATGCAATGGAATGGAACGGAAACAACACGAATTCAACGGAATGGAATAGAATGGAATAGAATGAAATGGAATTCAAGGGAATGGAATGGAATGGAATGGAATGCAATGGAAAGGAAAGGAATGGAAAAGAATGGAATGGAATGGAATGCAATGCAATGGAATGGTATGGAGTCAACCCGAGTAGAATGGAACCGAATGGAACAGAATTGAATGGAATAGAATGGAATAGAATGGAATGGAATTCAATGGAATTGAATGTAACGGAATGGAATGCAATGGAAAGGAAAGGAAAGGAATGGAATGGAATGGGATGGAATGCAGCGGAAATGAATGGAACGGAATGGAATGGAATCAACCAGAGTGGAATGGAATGGAATGGAATTGAATGGAATGGAATGGAATGGAATCAACCCGAGAAGAACGGAATGGAATGGAATGCAATGGAATGGAATGAAATGGAATAGAATGGAATGGAATGGAATGGAATGGAATGGAATGGAATGGAATGGAATGGAATGGAATGGAACGGAATGGCACGGAATGCAATGGAATGGAATGGATTGGAATGGGATGGAATGGAATGGAATGGGATGGAATGGATTGGAATCAACCTGCGTAGAATGGAATGGAATGGAACGGAACGGAACGGAATGGAATGAAGTGGAAAGGAATGGAATGGAATGGAATGGAATCAACCCGAGTAGAACGGAATTGAATGGAACGGAATGGAAGGGAATGGATTGGTATGGAATCAACCCGAAAGGAATGGAATGGAACGGAATTGAACGGAAGGGAACGAAACAGAATGGAAAGGAATGGAACGGAACGGAATGGAATGGCATGGAATCAACCCGAGAAGAACGGCGTGTAATGGAACGGAAAGGAATAGAATGAAGAGAATTGAAAACAATGGAATTCAATCAACTCGAGTAGAATGGAATGGAATAGAATGGAATGGAAAGCAATAGAATGGAATGGAATTGGATTGAAAGGAGTGGAATGGAATGGAATGGAATGGAATGGAATGGAATGGAATCAACCCTAGTAGAAAGGAATGGAGTGGAATGCAATGGAATGGAATGGAATGGAATGGAATGGAATGGAATGGAATGGAATGGAATCAAACCGAGTAGAATGGAGTGGAATGGAATAGAATGGTATGGAATGGAATGGAATGGAATGGAATGGAATGCAACGGAATGGAATGGAAAAGAATATAATGGAATGGAATGGAATCCACCCGAGAGGAACAGAGTGGAAAGGAATGGTATGGAATGGAATGAAATGGAATGGAATGGAATGCAATGGAATGGAATGGAATGCAATGGAATGGAATGGAATGTAATGCAATGGAATGGAATGGAATGCCATGGAATGCAAAGGAAAGGAATGGAATGGAATGGGATGGAATGGAATGGGATGGAATGGAATGGAATGGAATGGAACAGTATGGAATGGAATCAACCCGATTAGAATGGAACGGAATGAATGGAACGGAATGGAATGGTATGGAATGGAATGGAATGGAATGCAATGGAATGGAACGCAATGAAAGGCAATGGAATGGAATGGAATGGATTCAACATGAGTAGAACGGAAAGGAATGGAATGGAATGGAATAGAATGGAATGGAATGGAATGCAATGGAATGGAATCAACCCGAGTAGAACGGAATGGAATGGAATGGAATGGAATGGAATGGAATGGAATGGAATGGAATGGAATGGAATGGAATGGAACGGTTTAGAATGCAATGCAATTGAATGGAATAGATTGGAATGGAATCTACCCGAGTAGAACGGAATGGAATGGAATGGAATGGAATGGAATGGAATGGAATGGAATCATCCCGAGTATAACGGAATGGAATGGAATGGAATCTAATGGAATGGAATGGAATGGAATGGAATGGAATGGCATGGAATGCAATGCAATTGAATGGAATGCAATGCAATGGAATGGAATGGAATGGAATGGAATGGAATGGAATGGAATGGAATGGAATCAGCCAGAATAGAACGGAATGGAATGGAACGGAATGGAATGGAACGGAATGGAATGGAATGGAATGGAGTGCAATGGAATCAAACCTAGTAGAACGGAATGAGATAGAATGGAATGTAATGGAATGGAATGCAACGGAATATAATGGAATCAACCAGGGTAGAACCGAATGAAATAGAATGGAATGGAATGGAATGGAATGCAAAGCAATGGAATGGAAAAGAATGGAATGTATTCAACACGAGTAGAACGGAAAGGAACGGAATGGAATGCAAAGGAATGGAATGGAATGGAATGGAATGGAATGGTATGGAATGGAATGGAATGGAATGGAATGGAATGGAATGGAATGGAATGGGATGGAATGGGATGGAATGGAATGGAATCGAATGGAATGGAATGGATTGGAATCAACCTGCGTAGAATGGAATGGAATGGAACGGAACAGAACGGAATGGAATGGAGTTTAATGGAATGGAATGGAATGCAATGCAATGCAATGGAATGAAGTTGAATGGAATGGAATGGAACCAACCCGATTAGAACGGAACGGAATGGAATGGAACGGAATGCAAAGGAATGGAATGGAATGGAATGGAATGGAATGGAATGTATTCCACAGGAGTAGAACGGAAAGGAATGGAAGGGAATGCAAAGGAATGGAATTGAATTGAATGGAATGGAATGGAATCAAGCCGAGTAGAATGGAATGGAATTTAACGGAATGGAATGGAATGGAATGGAATGGAATGGAATGGAATGGAATGGAATGGAATGGAATGGTATGGAATGGAATGGAATGGAATGGAATGGAATGAAATGAAATGGAATGGAATGGAATGGAATGGAATGGAATAGAATGGAATGGCATGGAAGGCAATGGAACGGAAAGGAATGGAATGGGATGGAATGCAATGGAATGGAATGGAATGGAATGGAATGGAATGGAATATAATGGAATGGAATGGATTGGAATCAACCTGCGTAGAATGGAATGTAATGGAACGGAACGCAACGGAATGGAATGGAGTGGAATGGAATGGAATGGAATGGAATCAACCCGAGTAGAACGGAATAGAATGGAATGGAATGGAAGGGAATGGAATGGAATTGAACGGAATGGAACGAAACAGAATGGAAAGGAATGGGACGGAACGGAACGGAATGGAATGGAATCAACCTGAGAAGAACGGCATGGAATGGAATGGAATGGAATGGAATGAAGTGGAATGGAATACAATGGAATGCAATCAACTCGAGTAGAATGGAATGGAATGGAATGGAATGGAAAGCAATAGAATGGAAGGGAATTGGATGGAAAGGAATGGAATGGAATGGAATGGAAGGGTATGGAATGGAATGGAATCAACCCTAGTAGAAAGGAATGGAACGGAATGGAATGGAATGGAACGGAATGGAATGGAACGGACTGGAATGAAATGGAATGGAATCAAACCGAGTAGAATTTAGTGGAATGGAATAGAATGGTATGGAATGGAATGCAATTGAATGGATTGGAATGGAATGGAATGGAATGGAATGGAATGTTATCAAACAGAGTGGAGAGAATTGGAATGTAATGTAATGGAATGGAATGGAATGGAATGGAGTTGAATGGAATGGAATGGAATCAACCCGAGTAGAACGGAACCGAACGGAACGGAATGGAACGGAATAGAATGGAAATGAATCCACACGAGAGGAATGGAATGGAATGGAATGGAATGGAATGGAGCGGAACCAACCAGAGTGGAGAGAAATTGAATGGAATGGAATGGAATGGAATGCAATGGAATGCAATGGAATGGAATGGAATGCAACGGAATGGAATGGAACGGAATATAATGGAATGCAATGGAATCCACCCGAGAGGAACAGAGTGGAAAGGAATGGAATGAAATGGAATGGAATGGAATGGAATGGAAAGCAATGGAATGGAATGGAATGCCATGGAATGCAAAGGAAAGGAATGGAATGGAAAGGGATGGAATGGAATGGAATGGAATGGAATGGTATGGAATGGAAACTACCCGATTAGAATGGAACGGAATGAATGGAACGGAATGGAATGGTATGGAATAGAATGGAATGGAATGGAACGGAATGGAATGGAATGGATTCAACACGAGTAGAACGGAAAGGAATGGATTGGAATGGAATAGAATGGAATGGATTGGAATGGAATGGAATCAACCCGAGTAGAACGGAATGGAATGGAATGGAATGGAATGGAATGGAATGGAATCAACTCGAGTAGAACGGAATGTAATGGAGTGGAATGGAATGGAATGGAATGGAAAGGAATGGAATGGTATGGAATTGAACGGTATGGAATGGAATGGATTCAACACGAGTAGAACGGAAAGGAAAGGAATGCAACGGAATGGAATGGAGTGGAATGGAATGGCATGGAAGGCATTGGAATGGAATGGAATGGAATGGGATGGAATGGAATGGAGTGGAATGGAATGGAATGGAACGGTACAGAATGGATTGGAAACAACCAGCGTAGAATGGAATGGAATGGAACGGAATGGAACCGAATTGAATGGAGTGGAATGGAATGGAATGGAATGGAATGGAATGGAATGGAATGGAATGGAATGGAATGGAATGGAATCAAACCGAGTAGAATGGAGTGGAATGTAATAGAATGGTATGGAATGGAATGGAATGGAATAGAATGGAATGCAATGGAATGGAAAGGAATGCAACGGAATGGAATGGAAAAGAATATAATGGATTGGAATGGAATCCACCCGAGAGGAACAGAGTGGAAAGGAATGGTATGGAATGGAATGAAATGGAATCGAATGGAATGCCATGGAATGCAAAGGACAGGAATGGAATGGAATGGGATGGAATGGAATGGAATGGAATGAAATGGGATGGAATGGAATCAACCCAATTAGAATGGAATGGAATGAATGGAACGGAATGGAATGGTATGGAATGGAATGGAATGGAATGCAATGGAATGGAACGCAATGAAATGCAATGGAATGGAATGGAATGGACACAACACGAGTAGAACGGCAAGGAATGGAATTGAATGGAATAGAATGGAATGGAATGGAATGGAATGGAATGGAATGGAATGGAATGGTTTAGAATGCAATGCAATGGAATGGAATAGAATGGAATGGAATCTACCCGAGCAGAAAGGAATGGAATGGAATGGAATAGAATGGAATGGAACGGAATGGAATGGAATGGAATGGAATGGAATGGAATCAACCAGAGTAGAACGGAATGGAATGGAACGAAATGGAATGGAACGGAATGGAATGGAAAGGAATGGAGTGCAATTGAATCAAACCTAGTAGAACGGAATGGGATAGAATGAAATGTAATGGAATGGAATGCAACGGAATATATTGGAATCAACCAGGGTAGAACGGAATGAAATAGAATGGCATGGAATGGAATGGAATGCAAAGAAATGGGATGGAATGGAATGGAATGTATTCTACACGAGTAGAACGGAAAGGAAAGGAATGGAATGCAATGGAATGGAATGGAATGCAATTGAATGGAATCAACTCGAGTAGAACGGAATGGAATGGAATGGAATGTAATGGAATAGAACCAACCCTATTAGAACGGAACGGAATGGAATGGAACGGAATGGAATGGTATGGAATGGAATGGAATTGAATGGAATGGATTCAACACGAGTAGAACGGAATGGAATGGAATGGAATGGAATGGGATGGAGTGGAATGGAATGGAATGGAATGGGATGGAATGGAATGGAATGGGATGGAATGGAATGGAATGGAATGGAAAGGAATGGAATGGTATGGAATGGAATGCAATGGAATGGAATGGAATGGAATGGAATGGGATGGAATGGGTTGGAGTGGAATGGAATGGAATGGAATGGGATGGAATGGAATGGAATGGAATGGAAAGGAATGGAATGGAATGCAATGGAATGAAATGGAATGGAATGGAATTGGATGGAATGGGATGGAGTGGAATGGAACGGAATGGAATGGGATGGAATGGAATGGAATGGAATGGAAAGGAATGGAATGGAATCGATTGGAATCAACCTGCGTAGAATGGAATGGAATGGATCGGAACAGAACGGAATGGAATGGAGTGGAATGGAATGGAATGGAATGGAATGCAATGGAATGGAATGGAGTTGAATGGAATGGAATGGAACCAACCCGATTAGAATGGAACGGAATGGAATGGAACGGAATGGAATGGTATGGAATGGAATGGAATGGATTCAACACGAGTAGAATGGAAAGGAGTGGAATGGAATGGAATGGAATGGAATGGAATGGAATGGAATGAATGGCATGGAATGGAATCAACCCGAGTAGAACGGAATGGAATGGAATGGAATGGAATGGAATGCAATTCAATGCAATGGAATGGAATGGAATGCAATGGAATGGAATGGAATGGAATGGAATGTACCCGTGTAGAACGGAATGGAATGGAATGGAATGGAATGGAATTAACCCGAGAAGTAAGGAATGGAAAGGAATGGAATGGAATGGAATGGAATGGAATTTAAAGGCATGGAATGGAATGGAATGGAAAGGAATGGAATGGAATGGAATGGAATGGAATGGAATGGAATGGAACGGAAAGGAATGGAATGGAATGGAACGGAATGGCACGGAATGCAATGGAATGGAATGGATTGGAATGGGATGGAATGGAATGGAATGGGATGGAATGGATTGGAATCAACCTGCGTAGAATGGAATGGAATGGAACGGAACGGAACGGAAATTAATGGTGTGGAAAGGAATGGAATGGAATGGAATTAACCCGAGAAGAAAGGAATGGAAAGGAATGGAATGGAATGGAATGGAATGGAATTTAAAGGCATGGGATGGAATGGAATGGAAAGGAATGGAATGGAATGGAATGGAATGGAATGGAATGGAATGGAATGGAATGGAAAGGGATGGAATGGAATGGAACGGAATGGCACGGAATGCAATGGAATGGAATGGATTGGAATGGGATGGAATGGAATGGAATGGGATGGAATGGATTGGAATCAACCTGCGTAGAATGGAATGGATTGGAACGGAACGGAACGGAAATTAATGGTGTGGAAAGGAATGGAATGGAATGGAATGGAAAGGAATGGAATCCTCTCAACTAGAACGGAATAGAATGTAATGGGGTGGAAGGGAATGGAATGGAATGGAATCAATCCGAGAAGAACGGCGTGGAATAGAATGGAATGGAAAGGAATGGAATGGAATGGATTGGAATGGAAAGGAATGGAATGGAATGATATCAAACAGAGTGGAGAGTATTGCAATGTAATGTAATGGAATGGAACGGAATGGAATGGAGTGGAATGGAATGGAACGGAGTCAACCCGAGTAGAACGGAACCGAATGGAACGGAATGGAATGGAATAGAATGGAAATGTATCCACACGAGTAGAATGGAATGGAATGGAATGGAATGGAATTTAATGAAATGGAATGGAATGGTATGGAATGGAATGGAATGGAACGGGATGGGATGGGATGGGATGGGATGGGATGGAATGGAATGGAATGGAATGGAATGGAATGGAATGGAATGGATTGGAGTCAACCTGCGTAGAATGGAATGGAATGGATCGGAACAGAACGGAATAGAATGGAGTGGAATGGAATGTAATGGAATGGAACCAACCCGATTAGAACGGAACGGAATGGAATGGAACGGAATGGAATGGTATGGAATGGAATGGAATTGAGTGGAATGGATTCAACACGAGTAGAACGGAATGGAATGGAATGGAATGGAATGCAATGGAATGGAATGGAATGGAATGGAATTTAATGGAATGGAATGAATTCCATGGAATGGAATCAACCCGAGTAGAACGGAATGGAATGGAATGGAATGGAATGCAATTCTATGCAATGGAATGGAATGGAAAGGAATGGAATGGAATGGAATGGTATGGAATGGAATGCAATGGAATGGAATGGAATGGAATGGAATGGGATGGAATGGGATGGAGTGGAATGGAATGGAATGGAATGGAATGGAATGGAATGGAAAGGAATGGAATGGAATGTTATCAAACAGAGTGGAGAGAATTGGAATGTAATGTAATGTAATGGAATGGAATGGAATGGAGTGGAACGGAATGGAATGGAGTCAACCCGAGTAGAACGGAACCGAATGGAACAGAATGGAATGGAATAGAATGGAAATGAATCCACACGAGTAGAATGGAATGGAATGTAATGGAAAGGAATAGAATGGAATGGAATGGAATGGAATGGAATGGAATGGAATGGAATGGAATCAACCAGATTGGAGAGAAATTGAATGGAATGGAATGGAATGGAATGGAATGGAAAGGAATGGAACGCAACGGAATGGAATGGAAAGGAATATAATGGAATGGAATGGAATCCACCCGAGAGGAACACAGTGGAAAGGAATGGAATGGAATGGAATGGAATGGAATGGAATGGAATGGAATGGAATGGAATGCAATGGAATGGAATGGAATGCCATGGAATGCAAAGGAAAGGAATGGAATGGAATGGGATGGAATGGAATAGAATGGAATGGAATGGCATGGAATGGAAACAACCCGATTAGAATGGAACGGAATGAATGGAACGGAATGGAACGGTATGGAATGGTATGGAATGGAATGGAATGGATCGGAATGGAATGGAATGGATTCAACGCGAGTAGAATGGAAAGGAATGGAATGGAATGGAATAGAATGGGAAGGAATGGAATGGAATGGAATCAACCCGAGTAGAACGGAATGGAATGGAATGGAATGGAATGGAATGGAATGGAATGGAAAGGAATGGAATGGAATGGAATGGAATGGAATGGAATGGAAAGGAATGTAATGTAATGTAATGTAATGGAATGGAATGGAATGGAATGGAATGGAATGGAATGGAATGGAATGGTTTGGAATGCAATGCAATGGAATGGAATAGAATGGAATGGAATCTACCTGAGTAGAACGGAATGGAATGGAATGAAATGTTATGGAAAGGAATGGAATGGAATGGAATGCAATGGAATGGAACGGAATCAAAACGAATTCAACGGAATGGAATAGAATGGAATAGAATGGAATGGAATACAATGGAATGGAATGGAATGCAAAAGAAAGGAAAGGAATGGAATAGAATGGAATGGAATGGAATGGAATGCAATGGAATGGAATGGAATCAACCCGAGAGGAACGGAATGGAATGGAATGCAATGGAATGGAATGGAATGGAATAGAATGGAATGGAATGGAATGGAATTCAATGGAATTGAATGTAGCGGAATGGAATGCAATGGAAAGGAAAGGAAAGGAATGGAATGGAATGGAATGGAATGGAATGGGATGGAATTCAGCGGAATTGAATGGAACGGAATGGAATGGAATCAACCAGAGTGGAATGGAATAGAATGAAATGAAATGGAATGGAATGGAATCAACCCGAGAGGAACGGAATGGAATGGAATGCAATGGAATGGAATGGAATGGAATAGAATGGAATGGAATGGAATGGAATGGAATGGAATGGAATGGAATCAACCCGAATAGAATGGAATAGAATGTAATGGAGTGGAAGGGAATGGAATGGAATGGAATCAACCCGAGAGGAATGGAATGGAATGGAATGTAATTGAATGGAACGTAACGGAGCAGAATGGAAAGGAATAGAACGGAACGGAATGGAATGGAATGGAATCAACCCGAGAAGAATGGCGTGGAATAAAATGGAATGGAATGGAATGGAATGGAATGGAATGGAATGGAATGGAATGGAATGGAATGGAATGGAATGGAAAGCAATGGAATGGAAAGGAATGCCATGGAATGCAAGGAAAGGAATGGAATGGAATGGGATAGAACGGAATGCAATGGAATGGAATGGTATGGAAAGGAATCAACCCGATTAGAATGGAACGGAATGAATGAAACGGAATGGAATGGTATGGAATGGAAACAATGGAATGCAATGGAATGGAACGGAATGAAATGGAATGGAATGGAATGGAATGGAATGGAATGGAAAGGAATGGAATGGATTCAACACGAGTAGAACGGAAAGGAATGGAATGGAGTGGAATAGAATGGAATGGAATGGAATGGAATGGAATCAACCCGAGTAGAACGGAATGGAATGGAATGGAATGGAATGGAATGGAATGGAATGGAATGGAATGGAATGGAATGGAATGGAATGGACTGGAATGGTTTGGAATGAAATGCAATGGAATGGAATAGAATGGAATGGAATCAACCCGAGTAGAACGGAATGGAATGGAATAGAATCTAATGGAATGGAATGGAATGCAATGGAATGGAATGTAATGGAATGGTATGGAATGCATGGCAATGGAATGGAATGGAATGGAATGGAATGGAATGGAATGGAATGGAATGGAAACAACCAGAGTAGAACGAAATGGAATGGAACGGAATGGAATGGAGAGGAATGGAATCAAACCGAGTAGAACGGAATGGGATAGAATGGAATGTAATGGAATGGAATGCAGTGGAATATAATGGAATCAACCAGGGTAGAACGGAATGAAATATAGAACGGAGTGGAATGGAATGGAATGCAAAGGAATGGAATGGAATGGAATGGAATGGATTGGAATGTATTCAACACGAGTAGAACAGAAAGGGATGGAATGGAATGCAAAGGAATGGAATGGAATGGAATGGAATGGAATCAACACGAGTATAACGGAATGGAATGGAATGGAATGGAATGGAATGGAATGGAATGGAATGGAATGGAATGGAATGGAATGGAATGGAATGGATTGGAATCAACCTGCGTAGAATGGAAAGGAATGGAAAGGAACGGAACGGAATGGAATGGACTGGAATGGAATGCAATGGAATGGAATGGAATCAACCCGAGTGGAATGGAAAGGAATGCAAAGAAATTGAACGGAATGGAAAGAAAAAGAATGGAAAGGAATTCAAAGGAACGGAATGGAATGGAATGGAATCAACCCGAGAAGAATGGCGTGGAAGGGAATGGAAGGGAATGGAATTAAGTTGAATGGAATTCAATGGAATGCAATCAACCCGAGTAGAATGGAATGGAATGGAATGGAATGGTAAGCAATAGAGTGGAATGGAATTGGATGGAAAGGAATGGAATGGAATGGAATGGAATGGAATGGAATCAAACCTAGTAGAAAGGAATGGAATGGAATGGAATGGAATGGAATGGAATGGAATGGAATGGAATGGAATGGAATAGAATGGAATGGAATGGAATGGAATCAAACCGAGTAGAATGGAGTGGAATGGAATAGAATGGTATGGAATGGAATGGAATGGAATGGAATGGAATGGAATGGAATGGAATGGAATGGAATAGAATAGAATGGAATGGAATGGAATGGAATGGAATCGAATGGTATGGAATGGAATAGAATCATCCCGAGTAGAAAGGAATGGAATAGAATGGAATGGAATGGAATGGAATGCAATGGAATGGAACGGAAACAACACGAATTCAACGGAATGGAATAGAATGGAATAGAATGAAATGGAATTCAAGGGAATGGAATGGAATGGAATGGAATGCAATGGAAAGGAAAGGAATGGAATAGAATGGAATGGAATGGAATGGAATGCAATGGAATGGTATGGAGTCAACCCGAGTAGAATGGAACCGAATGGAACAGAATTGAATGGAATAGAATGGAATAGAATGGAATGGAATTCAATGGAATTGAATGTAACGGAATGGAATGCAATGGAAAGGAAAGGAAAGGAATGGAATGGAATGGGATGCAATGCAGCGGAAATGAATGGAACGGAATGGAATGGAATCAACCAGAGTGGAATGGAATGGAATGGAATTGAATGGAATGGAATGGAATGGAATCAACCCGAGAAGAACGGAATGGAATGGAATGCAATGAAATGGAATGAAATGGAATAGAATGGAATGGAATGGAATGGAAAGGAATGGAATGCAATGGAATGGAATGGATTGGAATGGGATGGAATGGAATGGAATGGGATGGAATGGATTGGAATCAACCTGCGTAGAATGGAATGGAATGGAAGGGAACGGAACGGAATGGAATGAAGTGGAAAGGAATGGAATGGAATGGAATGGAATGGAATGGAATGGAATGGAATGGAATGGAATGGAATGGAATCATCCCGAGTAGAACGGAATAGAATGTAATGGAGTGGAAGGGAATGGAATGGAATGGAATCAATCCGAGAAGAACGGCGTGGAATAGAATGGAATGGAATGGAATGGAAAGGAATGGAATGGAATGGATTGGAATGGAAAGGAATGGAATGGAATGTTATCAAACAGAGTGGAGAGAATTGGAATGTAATGTAATGGAATGGAATGGAATGGAATGTAGTGGAATGGAATGGAATGGAGTCAACCCGAGTAGAATGGAACCGAATGGAAGAGAATGGAATGGAATAGAATGGAAATGAATCCACACGAGTAGAATGGAATGGAATGGAATGGAATGGATTCATTCAGATTGGAGAGAAATTGAATGGAATGGAATGGAATTGAATGGAATGGAATGGAATGGAATGGAAAGGAATGGAATGCAACGGAATGGAATGGAAAGGAATATAATGGAATGGAATGGAATCCACCCTAGAGGAACACAGTGGAAAGGAATGGAATGGAATGGAATGGAATGGAATGCAATGGAATGGAATGGAATCACCCCGTGTAGAATGGAATGGAACGGAAACTAACCGAAAGCAGTGGAACGGAACAGAACGGAACAGAATGGAATTGAATCAACCTGAGTGTAAAGGAATGGAATGGAATGGATTAGTGTGCAATGGAATTGGATGGAATGGAAAGGAATGGAATGGATTGGAATGGAATGGAATGGAATAGAGTGGAATTGGTTCAACCCGACTAGAACGGAACGGAACGGAAAGAAATACAATGGAATTGAATCAACCCGAGTAGAATGGAATGGAATGGAAAGGAAGGGAATGGGATAGAATTGTACGGGATGGAATCAACCGGATTAGAATGGAATGGAATGGAATGGAATGGAATATAATGGAATGGAAAGGAATGGAATGGAATGGAATCAACCCGAGTAGAACGAACTGGAATGGAATGGAATGGAATCAACCCGAGAAGAAAGAAATGGAATGGAAAGGAATGGAATGGAATGGAGTGGAATGGAATGGAATGGAATGGAATGGAATAGAATGGAATTGAATCAACCCGAATAGAATGGAACGTAATGGAATTGAACAGAACGGAAAGAAAGAGAAAGGAATAGAATGGAATTGAATCAACAAGAGTAGAACGGATCGGAAAGGAATGGAGTGGATTGGAATGGAATGGAATGGAACGGAATGGACTGGAATGGAAAGCAATGGAATGGAGTGGAATGGAATGGAGTGGAATGGAATGGAATGGATTCAACCTGAGTAGAACGGAACGGAACGGAACGGAGTGGAACGGAACAGAACGGAACGGAACGGAATGGAATGGAATGGAATCAAACCGAGAAGAACGGAATGGAAAGCAATGGAATGGAATGGAATGAAATGGAATGGAATGCATTCTAATAGAATGGAATTGAATCAACCCATGTAGAATGGAACAGAACGGAATGGAAAGCAACGGAATAGAATGGAATTGAATAAACCCGAGTAGAATGTAATGGAATGGAAGAGAATGGAATGGAATGGAATGGAATCGAACGGAATGGAAAGGAATGCAATGGAATGGAATGGAATGGATTGGAATGCAATGGAATGGAATTGAATGGAATGGAATGGAATGAAATGGAATAGAATGTAATGGAATGGAATGGAATGCAATGGAATGGAATGGAACCAAACCGAGTAGAACGGAATGGAAACAACCCGAGTAGAATGGAATGGAATGGAATGGAATGGAATGGAATGGAACGGAATGGAATGGAATGGAATGGAATGGAATGGAACAGAATGGAATGGAATGGAATCAATCCGAGAAGAATGGAAAGGAATGGAATGCAATGGAATGGAATGCAACGGAACGGAATGGAATGGAATGGAATCAAACTGCGTGGAATGCAAAGGAGCGGTATGGAATGGAATGGAATGGAATGGAATGGAATGGAATGGAAAGGAATGGATCAGAAAGGAATCAACCCGAGTAGAACGGAATGGAAATGAATGGAATGTAAAGGATTCAACCCGAGTGGAATGGAATGGAATGGAATGGAAAGGAATGGAATGGAATGGAATGGACAGGAAAGGAATGTAATGGAATGAAATGAACCAGTGAATAACGGAATGGAATGGAATGGAATGGAATGGAATGGAATGGAAAGGAATGGAATGGAATGGAATGGATTGGAATCATCCTGCGTAGAATGGAATGGAATGGAATGGAACGGAATGGAATGGAATGGAGTGGAATGGAATGGAATGGAATGGAATGGAAAGCAATAGAATGGAATGGAATTGGATGGAAAGGAATGGAATGGAATGGAGTGGAATGGAATCAACCCTTTTAGAAAGGAATGGAATGGAATAGAGTTGAATGGAATGGAATGGAATGGAATGGAGTGGAATGGAATGGAATAAAACTGAGTAGAATGGAGTGGAATGGGATAGAAAGGTATGGAATGGAATGGAATGGAATGGAATGGAATGGAATGGTATGGAATCAACGCGATTACAATGGAACAGAATGGAATGGAACGGAATGGAATGGTATGGAATGGAATGGAATGCAATGGAATGGAATGGAATGGAATGGAATGGAATGCAATGGAATGGATTCAACAGGAGTAGAACGGAAAGGAAAGAAATGGAATGGAATGGAATGGAATGGAATGGAATGGAACGGAATGGAATGGAATCAACCCGAGTAGAACGGAACGGAACGGAACGGAGTGGAACGGATTAGAATGGAACTGAATAAATACGAGTAGAATTGAATGGAATGGAATGGAATGGAATGGAATGGAATGGAATGGAATTGAATGGAATGGAAAGGAATGGAATGGAATGGAGTGGAATGGAACGCAATGGAATTGAATGGAATGGAATGGAATGGAATGGAATGGAATGGAATGGAATGGAACGGAATGCAATGGATTGGAATGGAATGGAATGGAATGGAATGGAATGCAATGGAAAGGAATGGAATGGAATGGAATGGAATGGAATGGAATGGAATGGAATGGAATGGTATGGAATGGAATCAACCCGATTAGAATGGAATGGAATGGAATGGAACGGAATGGAATGGTATGGAATGGAATGGAATGGAATGCAATGGAATGCAATGGAATGGATTCAACAGGAGTAGAACGGAAAGGAATGGAGTGGAATGGAATAGAATGGAATGGAATGGAATGGAGTGGAAACAACCCGAGTAGAACGGAATGGAATGGAAGGGAATGGAACGGAATGGAAATGAATGGAATTTAATGGAATGGAATGGAATGTAAAGGATTCAACCCGAGTGGAATGGAATGGAATGGAATGGAAAGGAATGGAATGGAATGGAATGGACAGGAATGGAAAGAATTGGAATGAAATGAACCAGTGAAGAACGGAATGGAATGGAATGGAATGGAATGGAATGGAAAGGAATGGAATGGAATGGAATGGATTGGAATCAACCTGCGTAGAATGGAATGGAATGGAATGGAACGGAATGGAATGGAATGGAGTGGAATGGAATGGAATGGAATGGAATGGAAAGCAATAGAATGGAATGGAATTGGATGGAAAGGAATGGAATGGAATGGAGTGGAATGGAATCAACCCTTGTAGAAAGGAATGGAATGGAATAGAGTTGAATGGAATGGAATGGAATGGAATGGAATGGAATGGAGTGGAATGGAATGGAATCAAACTGAGTAGAATGGAGTGGAATGGGATAGAAACGTATGGAATGGAATGGAATGGAATGGAATGGAATGGAATGGAATGGAATGGTATGGAATCAACGCGATTACAATGGAACAGAATGGAATGGAACGGAACGGAATGGTATGGAATGGAATGGAATGCAATGGAATGGAATGGAATGGAATGGAATGGAATGGAATGGAATGGAATGGAAAGGAATGGATTCAACAGCAGTAGAACGGGAAGGAAAGAAATGGAATGGAATGGAATGGAATGGAATGGAACGGAATGGAATGGAATCCACCCGAGTAAAACGGAACGGAACGGAACGGAGTGGAACGGAATAGAATGGAATTGAATCAATACGAGTAGAATTGAATGGAATGGAATGGAATGGAATGGAATGGAATTGAATGGAATGGAAAGGAATGGAACGGCATCGAATCAACACAATTAAAACGGAATGGAATAGAATGGAATTGAATCAATACGAGTAGAATTGAATGGAATGGAATGGAATGGAATGGAACGGAATGGAATGGAATGGAATGGAATGGAATGGAATGGAATCAACTCGAGTAAAACGGAATCGAATGGAATGGAATGGAATGGAATGTAACGGAATAGAATGGAAAGGAATGGAATGGAATGGAATCAAACGGAGTGGAATGCAATGGAGCGGAATGGAATGGAATGGAATGGAATGGAACGGAATGGAATGGAATGGAAAGGAATGGATCAGAAAGGAATCAACCCGAGTAGAACGGAATGGAAATGAATGGAATTTAATGGAATGGAATGGAATGTAAAGGATTCAACCCGAGTGGAATGGAATGGAATGGAATGGAAAGGAATGGAATGGAATGGAATGGACAGGAATGGAAAGAATTGGAATGAAATGAACCAGTGAAGAACGGAATGGAATGGAATGGAATGGAATGGAATGGAAAGGAATGGAATGGAATGGAATGGATTGGAATCAACCTGCGTAGAATGGAATGGAATGGAATGGAACGGAATGGAATGGAATGGAGTGGAATGGAATGGAATGGAATGGAATGGAAAGCTATAGAATGGAATGGCATTGGATGGAAAGGAATGGAATGGAATGGAGTGGAATGGAATCAACCCTTGTAGAAAGGAATGGAATGGAATAGAGTTGAATGGAATGGAATGGAATGGAATGGAATGGAGTGGAATGGAATGGAATCAAACTGAGTAGAATGGAGTGGAATGGGATAGAAAGGTATGGAATGGAATGGAATGGAATGGAATGGAATGGAATGGAATGGAATGGTATGGAATCAACGCGATTACAATGGAACAGAATGGAATGGAACGGAATGGAATGGTATGGAATGGAATGGAATGCAATGGAATGGAATGGAATGGAATGGAATGGAATGGAGTGGAATGGATTCAACAGGAGTAGAACGGAAAGGAAAGAAATGGAATGGAATGGAATGGAATGGAATGGAACGGAATGGAATGGAATCCACCCGAGTAAAACGGAACGGAACGGAACGGAGTGGAACGGAATAGAATGGAATTGAATCAATACGAGTAGAATGGAATGGAATGGAATGGAATGGAATGGAATGGAATTGAATGGAATGGGAAGGAATGCAACGGCTTCGAATCAACACAATTAAAACGGAATGGAATAGAATGGAATGGAATGGAATGGAATCAACACGAGTGAAATGGAACGGAAAGGAATGGAATAGAATGGAATGGAATGGAATGGAATGGAATAGAATGGAATGGAATAGAATCAACGCAAGTAGAATGGAAAGGGAATGGTATGGAATGGAATACAATGGAAGGGAATGGAATGGAAAGGAATGGAATGCAACGGAATGGCATGGAATGGAATGGAATCAACCTGAGAAGAAAGGAACGGAATGGAATGGAATGGAATGGAAAGGAATGGAATGGAATGGAATAGAATGAAATTGAATCACCCCGTGTAGAATGGAATGGAACGGAAACTAACCGAAAGCAGTGGAACGGAACAGAACAGAACAGAATGGAATTGAATCAACCTGAGTGTAAAGGAATGGAATGGAATGGATTAGTGTGGAATGGAATTGGATGGAATGGAATGGAATGGAATGGATTGGAATGGAATGGAATGGAATAGAGTGGAATTGGTTCAACCCGACTAGAACGGAACGGAACGGAAAGAAATACAATGGAATTGAATCAACCCGAGTAGAATGGAATGGAATGGAAAGGAAGGGAATGGGATAGAATTGTACGGAATGGAATCAACCGGATTAGAATGGAATGGAATGGAATGGAATGGAATGGAATGGAATGGAATGGAATGGAATATAATGGAATGGAAAGGAATGGAATGGAATGGAATCAACCCGAGTAGAACGAACTGGAATGGAATGGAATGGAATCAACCCGAGAAGAAAGAAATGGAATGGAAAGGAATGGAATGGAATGGAATGGAATGGAATGGAATGGAATGGAATGGAATGGAATAGAATGGAATTGAATCAACCCGAATAGAATGGAACGGAATGGAATTGAACGGAACGGAAACTAAGAGAACGGAATAGAATGGAAATGAATCAACAAGAGTAGAACGGATCGGAAAGGAATGGAGTGGATTGGAATGGAATGGAATGGAATGGAATGGAATGGAATGGAATAGAAAGCAATGGAATGGAATGGAATGGAATGGAATGGTGTGGAATGGAATGGAATGGATTCAACCTGAGTAGAACGGAACGGAACGGAACGGAGTGGAACGGAACAGAACGGAACGGAACGGAATGGAATGGAATGGAATCAAACCGAGAAGAACGGAATGGAATGGAATGGAATGGAATGAAATGGAATGGAATGCATTCTAATAGAATGGAATTGAATCAACCCATGAAGAATGGAACAGAACGGAATGGAAAGGAACGGAATAGAATGGAATTGAATAAACCCGAGTAGAATGTAATGGAATGGAAGGGAATGGAATGGAATGGAATGGAATCGAACGGAATGGAAAGGAATGCAATGGAATGGAATGGAATGGATTGGAATGCAATGGAATGGAATTGAATGGAATGGAATGGAATGGAATGCAATAGAATGTAATGGAATGGAATGGAATGCAATGGAATGGAAAGGAACCAAACCGAGTAGAACGGAATGGAAACAACCCGAGTAGAATGGAATGGAATGGAATGGAATGGAATGGAATGGAATGGAATGGAATGGAATGCAATGGAATGGAATGGAATGGAATGGAATGGAATGGAATGGAATGGAATGGAATCAACCCGAGAAGAAAGGAATGGAACGGAATGCAATGGAACGGAATGGAACGGAACTGAATAGAATGGAATTGAATCAACCCGAGTAGAACGGAATGGAATGGAATGGAATGGAATGGAATGGAATGGAATGGAATGGAATGGAATGGAAAGAATCAACCCGAGAAGAAAGGAATGGAATGGAATGGAATGGGATGGAATGGAATGGAATGGAATGGAATGGAATTGTATGGAATGCAATGGAATGGAATGGAATGGAATGGAATGGAATGGAATGGAATGGAACGGAACGGAATGGAATGGAATGGAATGGAATGGAATCAACTCGAGTAGAACGGAATCGAATGGAATGGAATGGAATGGAATGTAACGGAATAGAATGGAAAGGAATGGAATGGAATGGAATCAAACCGAGTGAAATGCAATGGAGCGGAATGGAATGGAATGGAATGGAATGGAATGGAATGGAATGGAATGGAATGGAATGGAAAGGAATGGATCAGAAAGGAATCTACCCGAGTAGAACGGAATGGAAATGAATGGAATTTAATGGAATGGAATGGAATGTAAAGGATTCAACCCGAGTGGAATGGAATGGAATGGAATGGAAAGGAATGGAATGGAATGGAATGGACAGGAATGGAAAGAATTGGAATGAAATGAACCAGTGAAGAACGGAATGGAATGGAATGGAATGGAATGGAATGGAATGGAAAGGAATGGAATGGAATGGAATGGATTGGAATCAACCTGCGTAGAATGGAATGGAATGGAATGGAACGGAATGGAATGGAATGGAGTGGAATGGAATGGAATGGAATGGAATGGAAAGCAATAGAATGGAATGGAATTGGATGGAAAGGAATGGAATGGAATGGAGTGGAATGGAATCAACCCTTGTAGAAAGGAATGAAATGGAATAGAGTTGAATGGAATGGAATGGAATGGAATGGAATGGAGTGGAATGGAATGGAATCAAACTGAGTAGAATGGAGTGGAATGGGATAGAAAGGTATGGAATGGAATGGAATGGAATGGAATGGAATGGTATGGAATGGAATGGAATGCAATGGAATTGAATGGAATGGAATGGAATGGAATGGAATGGAATGGAATGGAATGGAATGGAGTGGAATGGTTTGGAATGCAATGCAATGGAATGGAATAGAATGGATTGGAATCTACCCGAGGAGAATGGAATGGAATGGAATGGAATGGAATGGAATGGAATCATCCCGGGTATAATGGAATGGAATGGAATGGAATGGAAGGGAATGGAATGGAATGGAATGGAATGGAATGGAATTGTATGGAATGCAATGCAATGGAATGGAATGGAATGGAATGGAATGGAATGGAATGGAATGGAACGGAATGGAACGGAATGGAATGGAATGGAATGGAATGGAATGGAATGAACTCGAGTAGAACGGAATCGAATGGAATGGAATGGAATGGAATGTAACGGAATAGAATGGAATGGAATGGAATGGAATGGAATAGAATCAACGCAAGTAGAATGGAAAGGGAATGGTATGGAATGGAATACAATGGAAGGGAATGGAATGGCAAGGAATGGAATGCAACGGAATGGCATGGAATGGAATGGAATCAACCTGAGAAGAAAGGAACGGAATGGAATGGAATGGAATGGAATGGAAAGGAATGGAATGGAATGGAATAGAATGGAATTGAATCACCCCGTTTAGAATGGAATGGAACGGAAACTATCCGAAAGCAGTGGAACGGAACAGAACAGAACAGAATGGAATTGAATCAACCTGAGTGTAAAGGAATGGAATGGAATGGATTAGTGTGGAATGGAATTGGATGGAATGGAATGGAATGGAATGGATTGGAATGGAATGGAATGGAATAGAGTGGAATTGGTTCAACCCGACTAGAACGGAACGGAACGGAAAGAAATACAATGGAATTGAATCAACCCGAGTAGAATGGAATGGAATGGAAAGGAAGGGAATGGGATAGAATTGTACGGAATGGAATCAACCGGATTAGAATGGAATGGAATGGAATGGAATGGAATGGAATGGAATGGAATGGAATATAATGGAATGGAAAGGAATGGAATGGAATGGAATCAACCCGAGTAGAACGAACTGGAATGGAATGGAATGGAATCAACCCGAGAAGAAAGAAATGGAATGGAAAGGAATGGAATGGAATGGAATGGAATGGAATGGAATGGAATGGAATAGAATGGAATTGAATCAACCCGAATAGAATGGAACGGAATGGAATTGAACGGAGCGGAATGTAAGAGAACGGAATAGAATGGAATTGAATCAACAAGAGTAGAACGGATCGGAAAGGAATGGAGTGGATAGGAATGGAATGGAATGGAATGGAATGGAATGGAATGGAATAGAAAGCAATGGAATGGAATAGAATGGAATGCAATGGAGTGGAATGGAATGGAATGGATTCAACCTGAGTAGAACGGAACGGAACGGAACGGAGTGGAACGGAACAGAACGGAACGGAACGGAATGGAATGGAATGGAATCAAACCGAGAAGAATGGAATGGAATGGAATGGAATGGAATGAAATGGAATGGAACCAAACCGAGTAGAACGGAATGGAAACAACCCGAGTAGAATGGAATGGAATGGAATGGAATGGAATGGAATGGAATGGAATGCAATGGAATGGAATGGAATGGAATGGAATGGAATGGAATGGAATGGAATGGAATGGAATCAACCCGAGAAGAAAGGAATGGAACGGAATGCAATGGAACGGAATGGAACGGAACGGAATAGAATGGAATTGAATCAACCCGAGTAGAACGGAATGGAATGGAATGGAATGGAATGGAATGGAATGGAATGGAAAGAATCAACCCGAGAATAAAGGAATGGAATGGAATGGAATGGGGTGTAATGGAACGGAATGGAATGGAATGGAATGGAATGGAATGGAATGGAATGGAATGGAATTGTATGGAATGCAATGCAATGGAATGGAATGGAATGGAATGGAATGGAATGGAATGGAATGGAACGGAATGGAATGGAATGGAAAGGAATGGTATCAACTCGAGTAGAACGGAATCGAATGGAATGGAATGGAATGGAATGTAACGGAATAGAATGGAAAGGAATGGAATGGAATGGAATCAAACCGAGTGGAATGCAATGGAGAGGAATGGAATGGAATGGAATGGAATGGAATGGAATGGAATGGAATGGAATGGAATGGAATGGAAAGGAATAGATCAGAAAGGAATCAACCCGAGTAGAACGGAATGGAAATGAATGGAATTTAATGGAATGGAATGGAATGTGAAGGATTCAACCCGAGTGGAATGGAATGGAATGGAATGGAAAGGAATGGATTGGAATGGAATGGACAGGAATGGAAAGAATTGGAATGAAATGAACCAGTGAAGAACGGAATGGAATGGAATGGAATGGAATGGAATGGAAAGGAATGGAATGGAATGGAATGGATTGGAATCAACCTGCGTAGAATGGAATGGAATGGAATGGAACGGAATGGAATGGAATGGAGTGGAATGGAATGGAATGGAAAGCAATAGAATGGAATGGAATTGGATGGAAAGGTATGGAATGGAATGGAGTGGAATGGAATCAACCCTAGTAGAAAGGAATGGAATGGAATAGAGTTGAATGGAATGGAATGGAATGGAAGGGAATGGAGTGGAATGGAATGGAATCAAACTGAGTAGAATGGAGTGGAATGGGATAGAAAGGTATGGAATGGAATGGAATGGAATGGAATGGAATTGTATGGAATCAACGCGATTACAATGGAACAGAATGGAATGGAACGGAATGGAATGGTATGGAATGGAATGGAATGCAATGGAATGGAATGGAATGGAATGGAATGGAATGGAATGGAATGGATTCAACTGGAGTAGAACGGAAAGGAAAGAAATGGAATGGAATGGAATGGAATGGAAGGGAATGGAATGGAATGGACAGGAATGGAAAGAATTGGAATGAAATGAACCAGTAAAGAACGGAATGGAACGGAATGGAATGGAATGGAATGGAATGGAATGGAATGGAGTGGAATGGAATGGAATCAAACTGAGTAGAATGGAGTGCAATGGGATAGAAAGGTATGGAATGGAATGGAATGGAATGGAATGGAATGGAATGGTATGGAATCAACGCGATTACAATGGAACAGAATGGAATGGAACGGAATGGAATGGTATGGAATGGAATGGAATGCAATGGAATGGAATGGAATGGAATGGAATGGAATGGAATGGAATGGAATGGAATGGATTCAACAGGAGTAGAACGGAAAGGAAAGAAATGGAATGGAATGGAATGGAATGGAATGGAACGGAATGGAATGGAATCCACCCGAGTAAAACGGAACGGAACGGAACGGGATGGAACGGAATAGAATGGAATTGAATCAATACGAGTAGAATTGAATGGAATGGAATGGAATGGAATGGAATGGAATTGAATGGAATGGAAAGGAATGGAACGGCATCGAATCAACACAATTAAAACGGAATGGAATAGAATGGAATGGAATGGAATGGAATGGAATGGAGTGGAATGGAACGCAATGGAATGGAATGGAATGGAATGGAATGGAATGGAATGGAATGGAATGGAATGGAACGGAATGCAATGGATTGGAATGGAATGGAATGGAATGGAATGGAATGGAATGGAATGGAATGCAATGGAAAGGAATGGAATGGAATGGAATGGAATGGAATGGAATCAACACGAGTGAAATGGAACGGAAAGGAATGGAATAGAATGGAATGGAATGGAATGGAATGGAATGGAATAGAATCAACGCAAGTAGAATGGAAAGGGAATGGTATGGAATGGAATACAATGGAAGGGAATGGAATGGAAAGGAATGGAATGCAACGGAATGGCAAGGAATGGAATGGAATCAACCTGAGAAGAAAGGAACGGAATGGAATGGAATGGAATGGAATGGAATGGAATGGAAAGGAATGGAATGGAATGGAATAGAATGGAATTGAATCACCCCGTGTAGAATGGAATGGAACGGAAACTAACCGAAAGCAGTGGAACGGAACAGAACAGAACAGAATGGAATTGAATCAACCTGAGTGTAAAGGAATGGAATGGAATGGATTAGTGTGGAATGGAATTGGATGGAATGGAATGGAATGGAATGGATTGGAATGGAATGGAATGGAATAGAGTGGAATTGGTTCAACCCGATTAGAACGGAACGGAACGGAAAGAAATACAATGGAATTGAATCAACCCGAGTAGAATGGAATGGAATGGAAAGGAAGGGAATGGGATAGAATTGTACGGAATGGAATCAACCGGATTAGAATGGAATGGAATGGAATGGAATGGAATGGAATGGAATGGAATGGAATGGAATATAATGGAATGGAAAGGAATGGAATGGAATGGAATCAACCCGAGTAGAACGAACTGGAATGGAATGGAATGGAATCAAACCGAGAAGAAAGAAATGGAATGGAAAGGAATGGAATGGAATGGAATGGAATGGAATGGAATGGAATGGAATGGAATGGAATGGAATAGAATGGAATTGAATCAAACCGAATAGAATGGAACGGATTGGAATTGAACGGAACGGAAAGTAAGAGAACGGAATAGAATGGAATTGAATCAACAAGAGTAGAACGGATCGGAAAGGAATGGAGTGGATTGGAATGGAATGGAATGGAATGGAATGGAATGGAATGGAATAGAAAGCAATGGAATGGAATGGAATGGAATGGAATGGAGTGGAATGGAATGGAAGGGATTCAACCTGAGTAGAACGGAATGGAACGGAACGGAGTGGAATGGAACAGAACGGAACGGAACGGAATGGAATGGAATGGAATCAAACCGAGAAGAACGGAATGGAATGGAATGGAATGGAATGAAATGGAATGGAATGCATTCTAATAGAATGGAATTGAATCAACCCATGAAGAATGGAACAGAACGGAATGGAAAGGAACGGAATAGAATGGAATTGAATAAACCCGAGTAGAATGTAATGGAATGGAAGGGAATGGAATGGAATGGAATGGAATCGAACGGAATGGAAAGGAATGCAATGGAATGGAATGGAATGGATTGGAATGCAATGGAATGGAATTGAATGGAATGGAATGGAATGGAATGCAATAGAATGTAATGGAATGGAACGGAATGCAATGGAATGGAATGGAACCAAACCGAGTAGAACGGAATGGAAACAACCCGAGTAGAATGGAATGGAATGGAATGGAATGGAATGGAATGGAATGGAATGGAATGGAATGGAATGGAATGCAATGGAATGGAATGGAATGGAATGGAATGGAATGGAATCAACCCGAGAAGAAAGGAATGGAACGGAATGCAATGGAACGGAATGGAACGGAACGGAATAGAATGGAATTGAATCAACCCGAGTAGAACGGAATGGAATGGAATGGAATGGAATGGAATGGAATGGAATGGAATGGAATGGAATGGAAAGAATCAACCCGAGAAGAAAGGAATGGAATGGAATGGAATGGGATGGAATGGAATGGAATGGAATGGAATGGAATGGAATGGAATGGAATGGAATTGTATGGAATGCAATGCAATGGAATGGAATGGAATGGAATGGAATGGAATGGAATGGAATGGAATGGAACGGAATGGAATGGA
The DNA here is from genome assembly GCF_029281585.2 of Gorilla gorilla gorilla. Lineage (NCBI taxonomy): Eukaryota > Metazoa > Chordata > Mammalia > Primates > Hominidae > Gorilla > Gorilla gorilla. Next base: position 68,441,071 of record NC_073228.2, read on the forward strand.
ATGGAATGGAATGGAATCAACTCGAGTAGAACGGAATGGAATGGAATGGAATGGAATGGAATGTAACGGAATAGAATGGAAAGGAATGGAATGGAATGGAATCAAACCGAGTGGAATGCAATGGAGCGGAATGGAATGGAATGGAATGGAATGGAATGGAATGGAATGGAATGGAATGGAAAGGAATGGATCAGAAAGGAATCATCCCGAGTAGAACGGAATGGAAATGAATGGAATTTAATGGAATGGAATGGAATGTAAAGGATTCAACCCGAGTGGAATGGAATGGAATGGAATGGAAAGGAATGGAATGGAATGGAATGGACAGGAATGGAAAGAATTGGAATGAAATGAACCAGTGAAGAACGGAATGGAATAGAATGGAATGGAATGGAATGGAAAGGAATGGAATGGAATGCAATGGATTGGAATCAACCTGCGTAGAATGGAATGGAATGGAATGGAACGGAATGGAATGGAATGGAGTGGAATGGAATGGAATGGAATGGAATGGAAAGCTATAGAATGGAATGGAATTGGATGGAAAGGAATGGAATGGAATGGAGTGGAATGGAATCAACCCTTGTAGAAAGGAATGGAATGGAATAGAGTTGAATGGAATGGAATGGAATGGAATGGAATGGAGTGGAATGGAATGGAATCAAACTGAGTAGAATGGAGTGGAATGGGATAGAAAGGTATGGAATGGAATGGAATGGAATGGAATGGAATGGAATGGAATGGTATGGAATCAACGCGATTACAATGGAACAGAATGGAATGGAACGGAATGGAATGGTATGGAATGGAATGGAATGCAATGGAATGGAATGGAATGGAATGGAATGGAATGGAATGGAATGGAGTGGAATGGATTCAACAGGAGTAGAACGGGAAGGAAAGAAATGGAATGGAATGGAATGGAATGGAATGGAACGGAATGGAATGGAATCCACCCGAGTAAAACGGAACGGAACGGAACGGAGTGGAACGGAATAGAATGGAATTGAATCAATACGAGTAGAATTGAATGGAATGGAATGGAATGGAATGGAATGGAATTGAATGGAATGGAAAGGAATGGAACGGCATCGAATCAACACAATTAAAACGGAATGGAGTAGAATGGAATGGAATGGAATGGAATCAACACGAGTGAAATGGAACGGAAAGGAATGGAATAGAATGGAATGGAATGGAATGGAATGGAATGGAATAGAATCAACGCAAGTAGAATGGAAAGGGAATGGTATGGAATGGAATACAATGGAAGGGAATGGAATGGAAAGGAATGGAATGCAACGGAATGGCATGGAATGGAATGGAATCAACCTGAGAAGAAAGGAACCGAATGGAATGGAATGGAATGGAATGGAATGGAATGGAAAGGAATGGAATGGAATGGAATAGAATGGAATTGAATCACCCCGTGTAGAATGGAATGGAACAGAAACTAACCGAAAGCAGTGGAACGGAACAGAACAGAACAGAATGGAATTGAATCAACCTGAGTGTAAAGGAATGGAATGGAATGGATTAGTGTGGAATGGAATTGGATGGAATGGAATGGAATGGAATGGATTGGAATGGAATGGAATGGAATAGAGTGGAATTGGTTCAACCCGACTAGAACGGAACGGAACGGAAAGAAATACAATGGAATTGAATCAACCCGAGTAGAATGGAATGGAATGGAAAGGAAGGGAATGGGATAGAATTGTACGGAATGGAATCAACCGGATTAGAATGGAATGGAATGGAATGGAATGGAATGGAATGGAATGGAATGGAATGGAATATAATGGAATGGAAAGGAATGGAATGGAATGGAATCAACCCGAGTAGAACGAACTGGAATGGAATGGAATGGAATCAACCCGAGAAGAAAGAAATGGAATGGAAAGGAATGGAATGGAATGGAATGGAATGGAATGGAATGGAATAGAATGGAATTGAATCAACCCGAATAGAATGGAACAGAATGGAATTGAACGGAACGGAAAGTAAGAGAACGGAATAGAATGGAATTGAATCAACAAGAGTAGAACGGATCGGAAAGGAATGGAGTGGATTGGAATGGAATGGAATGGAATGGAATGGAATGGAATGGAATGGAATAGAAAGCAATGGAATGGAATGGAATGGAATGGAATGGAATGGAATGGAATGGAGTGGAATGGAATGGAATGGATTCAACCTGAGTAGAACGGAACGGAACGGAACGGAGTGGAACGGAACAGAACGGAACGGAACGGAATGGAATGGAATGGAATGGAATGGAATGAAATGGAATGGAATGCATTCTAATAGAATGGAATTGAATCAACCCATGAAGAATGGAACAGAACGGAATGGAAAGGAACGGAATAGAATGGAATTGAATAAACCCGAGTAGAATGTAATGGAATGGAAGGGAATGGAATGGAATGGAATGGAATCGAACGGAATGGAAAGGAATGCAATGGAATGGAATGGAATGGATTGGAATGCAATGGAATGGAATTGAATGGAATGGAATGGAATGGAATGCAATAGAATGTAATGGAATGGAACGGAATGCAATGGAATGGAATGGAACCAAACCGAGTAGAACGGAATGGAAACAACCCGAGTAGAATGGAATGGAATGGAATGGAATGGAATGGAATGGAATGGAATGGAATGGAATGGAATGCAATGGAATGGAATGGAATGGAATGGAATGGAATGGAATGGAATCAACCCGAGTAGAACGGAATGGAATGGAATGGAATAGAATGGTATCAACACAAGTAGAATGGAATGGAATGGAATGCAATGGAATGAAATGGAATGCAATGGAATGGAATGGAATGGAATGGAATGGAATGGAATGGAATGGAATGGAATGGAATGGAATGGAATGCAATGGAATGGAATGGAATGGAATGGAATGGAATGGAATGGAATCAACCCGAGAAGAAAGGAATGGAACGGAATGCAATGGAACGGAATGGAACGGAACGGAATAGAATGGAATTGAATCAACCCGAGTAGAACGGAATGGAATGGAATGGAATGGAATGGAATGGAAAGAATCACCCCGAGAAGAAAGGAATGGAATGGAATGGAATGGGATGGAATGGAATGGAATGGAATGGGATGGAATGAAATGGACTGCAATGGAATGGAAGGCAATGGAACGAAATGGAATGGAATGGAATGCAATGGAAAGGAATGGAATGGAATGGAATGGAAGGGAATGTAATGGAATGGAATGGAATCAACCCGAGTGTAATTGAACGGAATGGAATGGAATAGAATGGAATGGAATAGAACGGAATAGAATGGAATAGAAACAACGCGAGTAGAATGGAAAGGGAACGGAATGGAATGAAATGAAATGGAATGGAATGGAATGGAACGGAATGGAATGGAATCAACCCGAGTAGAATGGAAAGGAATGGAATGGAATGCAATGAAATGGAAAGTAATGGAACGGAATGAAACGGAATCAACCCGAGTAGAACGGAATGGAATGGAATGGAATGGAATGCAATGGAATGGAATGGAATCAACACGAGTAGAATGGAATTTAATAGAATGGAATGGAATGGAAAGGAATGCAATAGAATGGAATGCAATGGAATGGAATGCAATGGAATGGAATGGAACCAACCCGAGTAGAACGGAATGGAATGGAATGCAATGGAATGGAATGGAATGGAATGGAATGCTATGGAATGGAATGGAATGGAATGGAATCAACCCGAGAAGAAAGGAATGGAATGGAATGGGATGGAATGGAATGGAATAGAATGGAAAGGAATAGAAAGAAATAGAATCCACCCGAGTAGAATGGAATGGAACGGAACCTAACAGAAAGGAACTGAATGGAACGGAACGGAATAGAATGGAATTGAATCAACCCGAGTAGAACGGAATGGAATGGAATGGAATGGATTGGAATCAACTCGAGAAGAAAGGAATGGAACGGAATGTATTGGAATGGAATGGAAAGGAATGGAATGGAATGGAGTGGAATGGAAATGAATAGAGTGGAATTGAATCAAAAGGAGTAGAAAGGAATGTAACGGAACATAACGGAAAGGAACTCAACGGAACGGAATGGAACAGAATGGAATTGAATCAACCCGAGTAGAATGGAATGGAATGGAATGGAATGGAAAGGAATGGGATGGAATGGAATGGAATGGAATGGGATGGGATGGAATGGAATGGAATGGAATGGGATGGGATGGAATGGAATGGAATGGAATGGGATGGAATGGAATGGAATGGAATGGAATGGAATCAAACCGAGTAGAATGGAGTGGAATGGAATAGAATGGTATGGAATGGAATGGAATGGAATGGAATGGAAAGGAATGGAATGCAATGGAATGGAATGGAACAGAATGGAATGGAATGGAATCAAACCGAGTAGAACGGAAAGGAATGGAATGCAATGGAATGGAATAGAATGGAATCAACCCGAGTAGAACGGAACCGAATGGAACGGAATGGAACGGAATTGAATGGAATTGAATCCACCCGAGTAGAATGGAATGGAATGGAATGGAATGGAATGGAATGGAATGGAATGGAATGGAATGGAATGGAATGGAATGGAATGGAATGGAAAGGAATGGAAAGGAATGGAATGGAACGGAATCAACCAGATTGGAGAGAAATGGAATGGAATGGAATGGAATGGAATGGAATGGAATGGAATGGAATGGAATGGAATGGAATGGAATGGAATGGAATGGAATCGAATGGAATGGAATGCAACGGAATGGAATGGAAAGGAATGCAATGGAATGGAATGGAGTGGATTCGATTGGAATGGAATGGAATGGAATGGAATGCAATGGAGTGGAATGCAATGGAATGGAATGGAATGCAGTGGAATGGAATGGAACCAACCCGAGTAGAACGGAATGGAATGGAATGCAATGGAATGGAATGGAATGGAATGGAATGGAATGGAATGGAATGGAATGGAATGGAATGGCATGGAATGGAATGGAATCAACCCGAGAAGAAAGGAATGGAACGGAATGGAATGGAATGGAATGGAATGCAATGGAATGGAATGGAATAGAATGGAAAGGAATAGAATGGAATAGAATCCACCCGAGTAGAATGGAATGGAACGGAACCTAACAGAAAGGAACTGAATGGAATGGAACGGAATAGAATGGAATTGAATCAACACAAGTAGAACGGAATGGAATGGATTGGAATGGAATGGAATCAACCCGAGGAGAAAGGAATAGAACGGAATGGAATGGAATGGAATGGAACGGAATAGAATGGAATGGAGTGGAATGGAAAGGAATAGAGTGGAACCGAATCAAAAGGAGTAGAATGGAATTGAACGGTACCTAACGGAAAGGAACTGAACGGAACGGAACGGAAAAGAATGGAATTGAATCAACCCGAGTAGAACGGAATGGAATGGAATGGAACGTTATGGAATGGAATGGAATGGAATGGACTGGAATGGAATGGGAAGGAATGGAATGGAATGGAATGGAATGGAATGGAATGGAATGGAATGGAATGGAATGGAAAGGAATGGAATGCAATGGAATGGAATAGAAAGGAATGGAATCACCCCGAGTAGAAAGGAATGGAATAGAATGGAATGGATTGGAATGAAATCAACCAGAGAAAAACAGAATAGAATGGAATGGAATGGAATGGAATGCAATGGAATGGAATGAAATGGAATGGAATGGAATGGAATGCAATTGAATCAACCTGAGAATAACGGAAAGGAATGGAATGGAATGAAATGGAATGGAATGGAATGGAATGGAATGGAATGGAGTGGAACGGAATGGAATGGAATGGAATAGAATGGAATGGAATGGAAAGGATTGGAACGCAATGGAAGAGATTCGAATTGTATCAACCTGAGGAGAATGTAACGGAATAGAACGGAACGGAACGGAACGGAATGGAGCAAAATAGAATGGAATAAAATCAACCCAGGTAGAATGGAATGGAATGGAAAGGAATGGAATGGAATGGAATGGAATGGAATGGAATGGAATGGAATGGAATGGAATGGAATGGAATGGAATCAACCCGAGTAGAATGGAATGGAATGGAACGAAACGGAATGGAATAGAATGGAATTGAATCAACACAAGTAGAATGGAATGGAATGGAAAGGAATGGAATGGAATGGAATGGAATGGAATGGAATGGCATCGAATCAACCCAATTAAAGCGGAATGGAAAGGAATGGAATGGAATGGAATGGAATGGAATGGAATGGAATGGAATGGAATGGAATGGAATGGAATGGAGGGGAATGCAATGGAATCGAATGGAATGGAATGCAATGGAATCGAATGGAATGGAATGGAATGGAAACAAATGGAATGGAATGCAATGGAATGGAATGGAATGCAATGCAATGGAATGGAATGGAATGGAATGGAATGGAATGCAACGGAAAGGATTGGAATGGAACGGAATGGAATGGAATGGAATGGAATGGAATGGAATGGAATGGAATAGAATGGAATAGAATCAACGCGAGTAGAATGGAAAGGGAATGGAATGGAATAGAATGCAATGGAACGGAATGGAATGGAATGGAAAGGAATGGAATGGAGTGGAATGGAATGGAATGGAATGGAGTCAGTCCGATTAGGACGCAACGGAATGGAAATGAATGGAAAGGAATGGAATGGAATGGAATGGAATGGAATGGAATGGAATGGAATGGAATGGAATAGAATGGAATGGAATGGAAAGGAATGGAACGGAATGGAAGAGATTCGAATTGAATCAACCTGAGTAGAATGTAACGGAACAGAACGGAACAGAACGGAACGGAATGGAACGGAATAGAATGGAATTGAATCAACCCAAGTAGAATGGAATGGAATGGAAAGGAATGGAATGGAATGGCATGGAATGGAATGGAATGGAATGGAATGGAATGGAATGGAATGGAATGGAATGGAATGGTATGGAATGGAATGGAATGGAATGGAATCAACCCGAGTAGAATGAATGTAATGGAACGAAACGGAACGGAATAGAATGGAATTGAGTCAACACGAGTAGAATGGAATGGAATGGAAAGGAATGGAATGGAATGGAATGGAATGGAATGGAATGGAATGGAATGGAATGGAAAGGAATGGAATGGAATCGAATCAACCCAATTAAAGCGGAATGGAATGGAATGGAATGGAATGGAATGGAATGGAATGGAATGGAATGGAATGGAATGCAATGCAATGGAATGCAATTGAATCGAATGGAATGGAATGCAATGGAATCGAATGGAATGGAATGGAATGGAAAGGAATGGAATGGAATGCAATGGAATGGAATGGAATGGAATGGAATGGAATGGAATGGAATGGAATGGAATGGAACGCAACGGAAAGGAATGGAATGGAATCGAATGGAATGGAATAGAATGGAATAGAATGGAATAGAATCAACCCGAGTAGAATGGAAAGGGAATGGAATGGAATGGAATGCAATGGAACGGAATGGAATGGAATGGAAAGGAATGGAATGGAGTGGAATGGAATGGAATGGAATTGAGTCAGTCCGATTAGAACGCAACGGAATGGAAATGAATGGAAAGGAATGGAATGGAATGGAATAGAATGGATTGGAATGGAATGCAATGGAATGGAAAAGAATGGAATGAAATGGAATGGAATGCAATGGAATGGAATGGAATGGAATGGAATGGAATGGAATGGAATGGACTGCAATGGAATCAACCCGAGAAGAACGGAAAGGAAAGGAATTGAATGGAATGGAATGGAATGCAAATGAATGGCATGGAATGGAATGGAATCAACCTGAGAAGAAAGGAATGTAATTTAAAGGAATGTAATGTAATGTAATGGAATGGAATGGAATGGAATGGAATGGAATGGAATGGAATGGAATAGAATGGAATTGAATCAACCAGAGTAGAATGGAATGGAACAGAAACTAACCTAAAGGAATGGAACGGAACAGAACGGAATAGAATGGAGTTGAATCAACCTGAGTGGAACGGATTGGAATGGAATGGAATAGTGTGGAATGGAATGGGATGGAATGGAAAGGAATGGAATCTATACGAGTTGAATGGAATGGAATGCATCGGAACGGAATGGAGTAGAATGGAATTGAATCAACCGGAGTAGAATGGAATGGAATGGAATGGAATGGAATGGAATGGAATGGAATGGAATGGAAAGGAAAGGAACGGAATGGAATGGAATGGAAAGGATAGGAACGGAATGGAATGGAATGGAATGGAATGGAATGGAATGGAATGGAATGGAATCATCCAGAGAAGAATGGAAAGGAACGGAATGGAATGGAATGGAATGGAATGGAATGGAATGGCATAGAATGGAATGGAAAGGAATGGAATAGAATGTAATTGAATCAACATGAGTAGAACGGAACTGAATGGACCGGAACAGAAAGGAATGGAAGAGAAAGGAATTGAATCAACCCGAGTATAATGGAATGGAGTGGAATGGAATGGAATGAAATGGAATTGAATGGCTTCAACCGGAGTAGAATGGAATGGAATGGAATGGAATGGAATGGAATGGAATGGAATGGAATGGAATGGAATGGAATGGAATGGAATGGAATTGAATGCAATGTAATGGAAAGAGTGGAATGCAATGGAATCAACCTGAGAAGAACGGAATGGAATGGAAAGGTCTGGATTGGAATGGAATGGAATTGAATGGATTGGAATGGAATGGAATGGAATGGAATATAATGGAAAGGAATAGAATGGAATAGAATCCACCCGAGTAGAATGGAATGGAATGGAATGGAATGGAATGGAATGGAATGGAGTGGAACGGAATGGAATGGAATGGAATGGAATCAACCCGAGAAGAAAGGAATGGAACGGAATGGAATGGAATGGAATGGAACGGAATGGAATGGAATGGAGTGGAATGGAAAGGAATAGAGTGCAATTGAATCAACCGGAGTAGAATGGAATGGAACGGAACCTAACGGAAAGGAACTGAACGGAACGGAACGGAATAGAATGGAATTGAATCAACCCGAGTAGAGTGGAATGCAATGCAATGGAATGGAATGGAATACAATGGAATGGAGTGGAATTGGATGGAATGGAATGGAATGGAAACAACCCGAGTAGAACAGAACGGAACGGAAAGGAACAGAAAGGAAAGGAATGGAATGGAATGGAATCAACCCAAGAAGAACGGAATGGAATGGAATGGAATTGGATGGAATGGAATGGAATGGAATGGAATGGAATGGAATGGAATGGAATGGAATGGAATGGAATGGAATCATCCAGAGAAGAATGGAATGGAACTGAATGGAATGGAATAGAAGAGAAACGGATTGAATCAACCCGAGTATAATGGAATGGAATGGAATGGAATGGAATGAAATGGAATTGAATGGCTTCAACCGGAGTGGAATGGAATGGAATGTAATGTAATGTAATGGAATGGAATGGAATGGAATGGAATGGAATGGAATGGAATGGAATGGAATGGAATGGAATGGAATGGAATGGAATGGAGTGGACTGCAATGGAATGGAATGGATAGGATTGAAATGGATTTGAATGGAATAGAATGGAATTGGTTCAACCCGAATAGAACGTAACGTAACGGAACAGAACAGAAAGGAATACTATGGAATTGAATCAACCCGAGTAGAATGGTATGGAATGGAATGGAAAGAAAAGGAATGGAATGGGATGGAATTGAATAGAATGGAATCAACCAGATTGGAATGGAATGGAATGGAATAGAATGGAATGGAATGGAATGGAATGGAACGGAATGAAATGGAATTGAATGGAATGCAATGGAATGGAATGGAAAGAAATGGAACGGAATGGAATCAACCCGAATAGAACGAACTGGAATGGAATGGAATGGAATCAACCCGAAAAGAACGAAATGGAATGCAATGTAATGTAATGGAATGGAATGGAATGGAATGGAATGCAATGTAATAGAATGGAATTGAATCAACACGAATAGAATGGAACGGAATGGAACGGAACAGAACGGAATGGAAGGGAACGGAATAGAATGGAATTGAATCAACAAGAGTAGAACGGAACGGAAAGGAATGGAGTGGATTGGAATAGAATGGAATGGAGTGGAATGGAATGCAATGGAATGGAATGGAATGGAGTGGAATGGAATGGAATGGAATGGAATGGAATGGATTCAACCAGAGTAGAACGGAACGGAACGGAACAGAGTGGAACGGAACGGAACGGAACAGAGTGGAACGGAACAGAACGGAATGGAACGGAATGGAATGGAATGGAATCAAACCGAGAAGAACGGAATGGAATGGAATGGAATGGAATGAAATGGAATGGAATGCATTCTAAAAGAATGGAATTGAATCAACCCGTGTAGAACGGAATAGAACGGAATGGAAAGGAACGGAATAGAATGGAATTGAATAAACCCGAGTAGAATGTAATGGAATGGAAGGGAATGCAATGGAATGGAATATAATCGAATGGAATGGAAAGGAATGCAATGGAATGGAACGGAATGGATTGAATTGGAATGGAATGGAATGGAAGGGAATGCAACGGAATGGAATGCAATGGAATGGAATGGAATGGAATGGAATGCAATGGAATGGAATGGAACCAACCTGAGTAGAACAGAATGGAATGGAATGCAATGGAATGGAATGGAATGGAATGGAATGGAATGGAATGGAATGGAATGGAATGGAATGCAATGGAATGGAATGGAATGGAATGGAATGGAATGGAATGGAATGGAATGGAATGGAATGCAATGGAATGGAATGGAATGGAATGGAATGGAATGGAATGGAGTGGAATGGATAGGAATGGAATGCAATGGAATGGAATAGAATGGAATTATATCAACACGAGTAGAATGGAATGGAATGGAATGGAATGGAGTCAACCCAAGTAGAACGGAATGGAATGGAAAGGAATGGAATGGAATGGAAAGGAATCGAATGGAACGGAATGCAAGAGATTCGAATTGAATCAACCTGAGTAGAACGTAACGGAACAGAACGGAAACGAACGGAACGGAATGGAACGAAATATAACGGAATTTAATCAACCCGAGTAGAATGGAATGGAATGGAATGGAATGGAATGGAAAGCAATGGAATGGAATGGACTTGGATGGAAAAGAATGGAATGTAATGGAATGGAATCAACCCGAGTGGAAAGGAATGGAATGGAATGGAATGGAATGGAATGGAATGGAATGGAATGGAATGGAATCAAACCGAGTAGAATGGAATGGAATGGAATAGAATCGTATGGAATGGAATGGAATGGAACGGAATGGAAAGGAATGGAATGGAATGGAACGGAATGGAATGGAATTGAATGGAATGGAATGGAATGGAAACAACCCGAGAAGAAAGGAATGGAAAGGAATGGAATGGAATGGAATGGAATGGAATGGAATGGAATGGAATGGAATGGAATGGAATGGAATGGAATAGAATGGAAAGGAATAGAATGGAATAGAATCCACCCGAGTGGAATGGAATGGAACGGAACCTAACGGAAAGGAACTGAATGGAACGGAACGGAATAGAATGGAATTGAATCAACCCGAGTAGAACGGAATGGAATGGAATGGAATGGAATGGAATGGAATGGAATGGAATGCAATGGAATGGAATGGAATGGAATAGAATGGAATTGAATCAACCAGAGTAGAATGGAATGGAACGGAAACTAACTTAAAGGAATGGAACGGAAGAGAACGGAATAGAATGGAGTTGAATCAACCTGAGTGGAACGGAATGGAATGGAATGGAATAGTGTGGAATGAAATGGGATGGAATGGAATGGAATGGAATGGAATCAATACGAGTTGAATGGAATGGAATGCAACGGAAAGAATGGAGTAGAATGGAATTGAATCAACCGGAGTACAATGGAATGGAATGGAATGGAATGGAATTGAAAGGAAAGGAATGGAATGGAATGGAATGGAATGGAATGGAATGGAATGGAATGGAATGGAATGGAATCATCCAGATAAGAACGGAAAGGAACGGAATGGAATGGAATGGAATGGAATGGAATGGCATCGAATGGAATGGAAAGGAATGGAATAGAATGTAATTGAATCAACATGAGTAGAACGGAACGGAATGGACCGGAACAGAATGGAATGGAAGAGAAAGGGATTGAATCAACACGAGTATAATGGAATGGAGTGGATTGGAATGGAATGAAATGGAATTGAATGGCTTCAACCGGAGTAGAATTGAATGGAATGGAATGGAATGGAATGGAATGGAATGGAATGGAATGGAATGGAATGCAGTGGAATGGAAGCAGTGGAATGCAATGGAATCAACCCGAGAAGAAAGGAATGGAATGGAAAGGTCTGGATTGGAATGGAATGGAATTGAATGGATTGGAATGGAATGGAATGGAATGGAATGGAATAGAATGGAAAGGTATAGAATGGAATAGAATCCACCCGAGTAGAATGGAGCGGAATGGAATGGAATGGAATGGAATGGAATGGAATGGATTGGAATGGAATGGAATCAACCCGAGAAGAAAGGAATGGAACGGAATGGAAAGGAATGGAATGGAACGGAACGGAATGGAATGGAGTGGAATGGAAAGGAATAGAGTGCAATTGAATCAACCGGAGTAGAATGGAATGGAAAAGAACCTAACGGACAGGAACTGAACGGAACGGAACGGAATAGAATGGAATTGAATCAACCCGAGTAGAGCGGAATGAAATGGAATGGAATGGAATGGAATAGAATGGAATGGAGTGGAATTGGATGGAATGGAATGGAATGGAAACAACCCGAGTAGAACATAACGGAACGGAAAGGAACAGAAAGTGAAGGAATGGAATGGAATGGAATCAACACAAGAAGAACGGAATGGAATGGAATTGGATGGAATGGAATGGAATGGAATGGAATGGAACGGAATGGAATGGAAGCTTCCAGAGAAGAATGGAATGGAACGGAATGGAATGGAATGGAAGAGAAACGAATTGAATCAACCCGAGTATAATGGAACGGAATGGAATGGAGTGGAATGGAATGGATTTGAATCGAATAGAATGGAATTGGTTCAACCCGAGTAGAACGGAATGTAACGGAACAGAACAGAAAGGAATACTGTGGAATTGAATCAACCCGAGTAGAATGGTATGGAATGGAATGGAAAGAAAAGGAATGGAATGGGATGGAATTGACTGGAATGGAATCAACCAGATTGCAATGGAATGGAATGGAACGGAATGGAATGGAATGGAATGGAAAGGAACGGAATGAAATGGAATGGAATGGAATGAAATGGAATGGAATGGAAAGAAATGGAATGGAATGGAATCAACACGAATAGAACGAACTGGAATGGAATGGAATGGAATCAACCCGAGAAGAACGAAATGGAATGGAATGGAATGGAATGGAATGGGATGGAATGGAATGGAATGGAATAGAATGGAATTGAATCAACACGAATAGAATGGAACGGAATGGAACGGAACAGAACGGAATGGAAGGGAACGGAATAGAATTGAATTGAATCAACAAGAGTAGAACGGAACGGAAAGGAATGGAGTGGATTGGAACGGAAAGGAATGGAGTGGAATGGAATGCAATGCAATGGAATGGAATGGAGTGGAATGTAATGGAATGGAATGGAATGGAATGGAATGGAATGGAATGGAATGCCATGGAAAGGAAAGGAATGGAATGGAGTGGAATGGAATGGAATGGAACGGAATGCAACAGAATGGAATTGAAAGGAATGGAATGGAAAGGATTGGAATGGTATGTAATGCAGTGCAACGGAATGGAATGGAATGGAATCAACCAGAGTGGAATGGAATGGAATGGAATTGAACGGAATGGAATGGAATGGAATGGAATGCAATGGAATGCAATGGAATGGAATAGAAAGGAATTGAATCAACCCGAATAGAATGGAACGGAATGCAACGGAACGGAACGGAATGGAAGGGAACGGAATAGAATGGGATTGAATCAACAAGAGTAGAACGGAACGGAAACGAATGGAGTGGATTGGAAAGAAATGGAATGGAAGGGAAAGCAGAGGAATGGAATGCAATGGAATGGAATGGAATGGAATGGAATGGAAAGGAATGGAATGGAATGGAATGGAATGGAATGGAATGGAATGGAATGGAATGGAAAGGAAGAGAATGGAATAGAATCCACCCGAGTAGAATGGAATGGAACGGAACCTAACGGAAAGGAACTGAATGGAACGGAACGGAATAGAATGGAATTGAATCAACCCGAGTAGAACGGAATGGAATGGAATGGAATGGAATGGAATGGAATGGAATGGAATCAACCCGAGAAGAAAGGAATGGAAGGGAATAGAATGGAATGGAATGGAATGGAATGGAATGGAATGGAATGGAATGGAATGGAATGGAATGGAATGGAGTGGAATGGAAAGGAATAGAGTGGAATTGAATCAAACCGAGTAGAATGGAATGGAATGGAGTGGAATGGAAAGGAATAGAGTGGAATTGAATCAAACCGAGTAGAAAGGAATGGAACGGAACCTAACGGAAAGGAACTGAATGGAATGGAACGGAATAGAATGGATTTGAATCAACCCGAGAAGAACGGAATGGAATGGAATGGAATGGAATGGAATGGAAAGGAATGGAATGGAATGGAATAGAATGGAATGGAGTGGAATTGGATGGAATGGAATGAAATGGAATCAACCCGAGTAGAACAGAACGGAACGGAAAGGAAAACAAAGGAATGGAATGGAAGGGAATGGAATCAAACCAAGAAGAACGGAATGGAATGGAGTGGAGTGCGATGGAATGGAATGGAATGGAATGGAATGGAATGGAATGGAATGGAATGGGATGAAATCAACCCGAGTAGAACGGAATGGAATAGAATGGAATGGAATGGAATGGAATCAACCTGAGAAGAACGGAATGGAATGGGATGGAATGGAATGGAATGGAATGCAATGCAATGCAATGAAATGGAATGGAATGGAACGGAATGGAGTGGAATCAACCCGAGTAGAACGGAATGGAATGGAATGGAATGGAATGCAATGGAATGGAATGGAATCAACACGAGTAGAATGGAATGGAATAGAATGGAATGGAATGGAAAGGAATGCAATGAAATGGAATGGAATGGAATGGAATGGAATTGAATGGAATGGAATGCAACGGAATGGAACGGAAGGGAATATAATGGAAAGGAATGGAATCAACCCGAGTGGAATGGAATGGAACGGAATGGAAAGCAATGCAATGCAATGGAATGGAATCCACCCGAGAGGAACAGAGTGGAAAGGAATGGAATGGAATGGAATGGAATGCAATTGAATGGAATGGAATGGAAAGGAATGGAATGGAACGGAATGGAATGGAAAGGAATGGAATGGAATGGAATGGAATGGAGTGGAATAGAAAGGAATCAAACTGAGTAGAATGGAATGTAATAGAATGGAATAGAATGGAATGGAATTCAATGGAATGGAATGCAATGGAATGGAATGCCATGGAAAGGAAAGGAATGGAATGGAATGGAATGGAACGGAACGGAATGCAACAGAATGGAATTGAACGGAATGGAATGGAATGGATTGGAATGGAATGTAATGCAATGCAACGGAATGGAATGGAATGGAATCAACCTGAGTGGAATGGAACGGAATGGAATGGAATGGAATGGAATGGAATGGAATGGAATACAATGGAATGGAATGCAATGGAACTGAATGGAATGGAATGGAATGGAATGCAATGGAATGGAATAGAAAGGAATTAAATCTACCCGAGTAGAATGGAATGGAATGGAATGGAATGGAATGGACTGGAATGGAATGGAATGGAATCAACCTGAGAAGAACAGAATGGAATGGAATGGAATGGAATGGAATGGAATAGAATGGCACGGAATGCAATGGAATGGAATGGAATGGAATGGGATGGAATGGAATGGAATGGAATGGGATGGAATGGAATGGAATGGAATGGAATGGAATGGAATGGAATTGATTGGAATCAACCTGCGTAGAATGGAATGGAATGCAACAGAACTGAACGGATTGGAATGGAGTGGAGTGGAATGGAATGGAATGGAATGGAATGGAATGGAATGGAATGGAATGGAATCAACCCGAGTAGAACGGAATAGAATGGAATGGAGTGGAAGGGAATAGAATGGAATGGAATCAACTCCACAGGAATGGAATGGAATGGAATGGAGTTGAACGGAATGGAACGGAACAGAATGGAAAGGAATGCAACGGAACGGAATGGAATGGAATGGAATCAACACGAGAAGAGCGGCGTGGAATGGAATGGAATGGAATGGAATGGAATGGAATGGAATGGAATGGAATGGAATGGAATGGAATGGAAAGGAATGGAATGGAATGGAATGGAATGTTATCAACCAGAGTGGACAGAATTGGAATGGAATGGAATGGAATAGAATGGAATGGAATGGAATGGAATGGAACGGAATCAACCAGAGTGGAGAGAAATTGAATGGAATGGAATGGAATGGAATGGAATGGAGTGGAATGGAATGGAACGGAAAGGAATGGAATGGAATGGAATGCAACGGAATGGAATGGAAAGGAATATAATGGAATGGAATGGAATCCACCCGAGAGGAACACAGTGGAAAGGAATGGAATGGAATGGAATGGAATGGAATGGAATGGAATGGAATGGAATGCAATGGAATGGAATGGAATGCCATGGAATGCTAAGTAAGGAATGGAATGGAATGGGATGGAATGGAATGTAATGGAATAGAGTGGTGTGGAATGGAATCAACCCGATTAGAATGGAAAGGAATGGAATGGAAGGGAATGGAATGGAAAGAAACGGAATGGAATGGAATGCAATGGAATGGAATGGAATGGAATGGAATGGAATGTGTTCAACACGAGTAGAACGGAAAGGAATGGAATGGAATGCAATGGAATGGAATTGAATGGAATGGAATTGAATGGAATCCACACGAGTAGAACGGAATGGAATAGTATGGAATGGAATGGAACGGAATGGAATGCAATGGAATGGAATGGAATGGAATGGAATGGAATGGAATGGAATGGTATGGAATGGCATGGAATGGTATGGAATGGAATGGAATGGAATGGAAGGGAAAGGAATGGAATGGAATCTTATCGAATGGAATGGAAAGGAATGCAATGGAATGGAATGGAATGGATTGGAATGGAATGGAATGGTATGGAATGCAATGGAATCCAGTGGAATGGAATGCAATTGAATGGAATGGAATGGAATGGAATGCAATGGAATGGAATGGAATCAACCCGAGTAGAACGGAATGGAATGGAATGCAATGGAATGGAATGGAATGGAATGGAATGGAATGGAATGGAATGGAATTGAATGGAATGGAATGGAATGGAATGGAATGGAATGGAATGGAATGGAATGGAATCAACCCGAGAAGAAAGGAATGGAAAGGAATGGAATGGAATGGAATGGAATAGAATGGAAAGGAAGAGAATGGAATAGAATCCACCCGAGTAGAATGGAATGGAACGGAACCTAACGGAAAGGAACTGAATGGAACGGAACGGAATAGAATGGAATTGAATCAACCCGAGTAGAACGGAATGGAATGGAATGGAATGGAATCAACCCGAGAAGAAAGGAATGGAACGGAATGGAATGGAATGGAATGGAATGGAATGGAATGGAATGGAATGGAATGGAATGGAATGGAGTGGAATGGAAAGGAATAGAGTGGAATTGAATCAAACCGAGTAGAATGGAATGGAATGGAGAGGAATGGAAAGGAATAGAGTGGAATTGAATCAAACCGAGTAGAAAGGAATGGAACAGAACCTAACGGAAAGGAACTGAATGGAATGGAACGGAATGGAATGGAATTGAATCAACCCGAGAAGAACGGAATGGAATGGAATGGAATGGAATGGAATGGAAAGGAATGGAATGGAATGGAATAGAATGGAATAGAATGGAATGGAATCAACCTGAGAAGAACGGAATGGAATGGGATGGAATGGAATGGAATGGAATGCAATGCAATGCAATGAAATGGAATGGAATGGAACGGAATGGAGTGGAATCAACCCGAGTAGAAGGGAATGGAATGGAATGGAATGGAATGCAATGGAATGGAATGGAATCAACACGAGTAGAATGGAATGGAATAGAATGGAATGGAATGGAAAGGAATGCAATGAAATGGAATGGAATGGAATGGAATGGAATTGAATGGAATGGAATGCAACGGAATGGAACGGAAGGGAATATAATGGAAAGGAATGGAATCAACCCGAGTGGAATGGAATGGAACGGAATGGAAAGCAATGCAATGCAATGGAATGGAATCCACCCGAGAGGAACAGAGTGGAAAGGAATGGAATGGAATGGAATGGAATGCAATTGAATGGAATGGAATGGAACGGAATGGAATGGAATGGAATGGAATGGAAAGGAATGGAATGGAATGGAATGGAGTGGAATAGAAAGGAATCAAACTGAGTAGAACGGAATGTAATAGAATGGAATAGAATGGAATGGAATTCAATGGAATGGAATGCAATGGAATGGAATGCCATGGAAAGGAAAGGAATGGAATGGAATGGAATGGAATGGAACGGAATGCAACGGAATGGAATTGAACGGAATGGAATGGAATGGATTGGAATGGAATGTAATGCAATGCAACGGAATGGAATGGAATGGAATCAACCTGAGTGGAATGGAACGGAATGGAATGGAATGGAATGGAATGGAATGGAATGGAATGGAATGGAATGCAATGGAATGGAATGCAATGGAACTGAATGGAATGGAATGGAATGCAATGGAATGGAATAGAAAGGAATTAAATCTACCCGAGTAGAATGGAATGGAATGGAATGGAATGGAATGGAAAGGAATGGAATGGAATCAACCCGAGTAGAACGGAATGGAATAGAATGGAATGGAATGGAATGGAATCAACCTGAGAAGAACAGAATGGAATGGAATGGAATGGAATGGAATGGAATGGAATGGAATGGAATGGGATGGAATGGAATGGAATGGAATGGAATGGAATGGAATGGAATGGAACGGAACGGAATGGAATGGAATGGAATGGAATGGAATGGAACGGAACGGAACGGAATGGAATGGAATGGAATGGAATGGAATGGAATGGAATGGAATTGAATTGAATGGAATCACCAAGAGTAGAACGGAATGGAATTGAATGCAGTGGAATGGAAAAGAATGGAATAGAATGGAATGCAATGCAATGGAATGGAATGGATTGGAACGGAATGGAAGGGAATGGAATGGAATGGAACGGAATGGAATGGAATGGAATAGAATGGAATGGAATGGAATAGAATGGAATGGAATGGAATGGAATGGAATAGAATGGCACGGAATGCAATGGAATGGAATGGAATGGAATGGGAAAGAATGGAATGGAATGGAATGGAATGGAATGGAATGGAATGGAATGGAATGGAATGGAATTGATTGGAATCAACCCGCGTAGAATGGAATGGAATGCAACAGAACTGAACGGAATGGAATGGAGTGGAGTGGAATGGATTGGAATGGAATGGAATGGAATGGAATGGAATGGAATGGAATGGAATGGAATCAACCCGAGTAGAACGGAATAGAATGGAATGGAGTGGAAGGGAATGGAATGGAATGGAATCAACCCCACAGGAATGGAACGGAATGGAATGGAGTTGAACGGAACGGAACGGAACAGAATGGAAAGGAATGCAACGGAACGGAATGGAATGGAATGGAATCAACAAGAGAAGAACGGCGTGGAATGGAATGGAATGGAATGGAATGGAATGGAATGGAATGGAAAGGAATGGAATGGAATGGAATGGAATGTTATCAACCAGAGTGGACAGATTTGGAATGGAATGGAATGGAATGGAACGGAATCAACCAGAGTGGAGAGAAATTGAATGGAATGGAATGGAATGGAATGGAATGGAATGGAATGGAATGGAATGGAATGGAATGCAGTGGAAAGGAAAGGAATGGAATAGAATGGAATGGAATGGAATGGAATGCAATGGAATGGAATGGAATCACCCCGAGTAAAACGGAATGGAATAGAATGTAATAGAATGGAATGGAATTCAATGGAATTGAATGTAACGGAATGGAAAGGAAAGGAAAGGAAAGGAATGGAATGGAATGGAATGGAAAGGAATGGAATGGGATGGAATGCAGCGGAATTGAATGGAACGGAAAGGAATGGAATCAACCAGAGTGGAAAGGAAAGGAATGGAATGAAATGGAATGCAATGGAATGGAATGGAATGGAATGGAATGGAATGGAATGGAATGGCACGGAATGCAATGGAATGGAATAGAATGGAATGGGATGGAATGGAATGGAATGGAATGGAATGGAATGGAATGGAATGGAATGGAATGGAATGGAATGGAATTGATTGGAATCAACCTGCGTAGAATGGAATGGAATGCAACAGAACTGAACGGATTGGAATGGAGTGGAGTGGAATGGAATGGAATGGAATGGAATGGAATTAACCCGAGTAGAACGGAATAGAATGGAATGGAGTGGAAGGGAATGGAATGGAATGGAATCAACCCCACAGGAATGGAATGGAATGGAATGGAGTTGAATGGAACGGAACGGAACAGAATGGAAAGGAATGCAACGGAACGGAATGGAATGGAATGGAATCAACACGAGAAGAGTGGCGTGGAATGGAATGGAATGGAATGGAATGGAATGGAATGGAATGGAATGGAATGGAAAGGAATGGAATGGAATGGAATGGAATGTTATCAACCAGAGTGGACAGAATTGGAATGGAATGGAATGGAATAGAATGGAATGGAATGGAATGGAATGGAACGGAATCAACCAGAGTGGAGAGAAATTGAATGGAATGGAATGGAATGGAATGGAATGGAATGGAATGGAATGGAATGGAATGGAATGGAATGGAATGGAATGCAACGGAATGGAATGGAAAGGAATATAATGGAATGGAATGGAATCCACCCGAGAGGAACACAGTGGAAAGGAATGGAATGGAATGGAATGGAATGGAATGGAATGGAATGGAATGGAATGGAATGGAATGGAATGCAATGGAATGGAATGGAATGCCATGGAATGCAAAGGAAAGGAATGGAATGGAATGGGATGGAATGGAATGTAATGGAATAGAGTGGTGTGGAATGGAATCAACCCGATTAGAATGGAAAGGAATGGAATGGAAGGGAATGGAATGGAAAGAAACGGAATGGAATGGAATGCAATGGAATGGAATGGAATGGAATGGAATGGAATGGAATGTGTTCAACACGAGTAGAACGGAAAGGAATGGAACGGAATGCAATGGAATGGAATTGAATGGAATGGAATTGAATGGAATCCACACGAGTAGAACGGAATGGAATAGTATGGAATGGAATGGAACGGAATGGAATGCAAAGGAATGGAATGGAATGGAATGGAATGGAATGGAATGGAATGGAATGGTATGGAATGGCATGGAATGGTATGGAATGGAATGGAATGGAATGGAAGGGAAAGGAATGGAATCTAATCTAATCGAATGGAATGGAAAGGAATGCAATGGAATGGAATGGAATGGATTGGAATGGAATGGAATGGTATGGAATGCAATGGAATCCAATGGAGCGGAATGCAATTGAATGGAATGGAATGGAATGGAATGCAATGGAATGGAATGGAATCAACCCGAGTAGAACGGAATGGAATGGAATGCAATGGAATGGAATGGAATGGAATGGAATGGAATGGAATGGAATTGATTGGAATGGAATGGAATGGAATGGAATGGAATGGAATGGAATCAACCCGTGAAGAAAGGAATGGAAAGGAATGGAATGGAATGGAATGGAATAGAATGGAAAGGAAGAGAATGGAATAGAATCCACCCGAGTAGAATGGAATGGAACGGAACCTAACCGAAAGGAACTGAATGGAACGGAACGGAATAGAATGGAATTGAATCAACCCGAGTAGAACGGAATGGAATGGAATGGAATGGAATGGAATGGAATCAACCCGAGAAGAAAGGAATGGAACGGAATGGAATGGAATGGAATGGAATGGAATGGAATGGAATGGAATGGAATGGAGTGGAATGGAAAGGAATAGAGTGGAATTGAATCAAACCGACTAGAATGGAATGGAATGGAGTGGAATGGAAAGGAATAGAGTGGAATTGAATCAAACCGAGTAGAAAGGAATGGAACGGAACCTAACGGAAAGGAAATGAATGGAATGGAACGGAATAGAATGGAATTGAATCAACCCGAGAAGAACGGAATGGAATGGAATGGAATGGAATGGAATGGAATGGAATGGAATGGAATGGAATGGAATGGAATCAACAAGAGTAGAACGGAATGGAATTGAATGGAGTGGAATGGAAAAGAATTGAATAGAATGGAATGCAATGCAATGGAATGGAATGAAATGGAATGGAATGGAAGGGAATGGAATGGAATGGAACGGAATGGAATGGAATGGAATAGAATGGAATGGAATGGAATAGAATGGAATGGAATGGAATGGAATGGAATGGAATGGAATGGAATAGAATGGCACGGAATGCAATGGAATGGAATGGAATGGGATGGAATGGAATGGAATGGAATGGAATGGAATGGAATGGAATGGAATGGAATGGAATTGATTGGAATCAACCTGCGTAGAATGGAATGGAATGCAACAGAACTGAACGGAATGGAATGGAGTGGAGTGGAATGGATTGGAATGGAATGGAATGGAATGGAATGGAATGGAATGGAATGGAATCAACCCGAGTAGAACGGAATAGAATGGAATGGAGTGGAAGGGAATGGAATGGAATGGAATCAACCCCATAGGAATGGAATGGAATGGAATGGAGTTGAACGGAACGGAACGGAACATAATGGAAAGGAATGCAACGGAACGGAATGGAAAGAAATGGAATCAACAAGAGAAGAACGGAGTGGAATGGAATGGAATGGAATGGAATGGAATGGAATGGAAAGGAATGGAATGGAATGGAATGGAATGTTATCAAACAGAGTGGACAGATTTGGAATGGAATGGAATGGAATAGAATGGAATGGAATGGAATGGAATGGAACGGAATCAACCAGAGTGGAGAGAAATTGAATGGAATGGAATGGAATGGAATGGAATGGAATGGAATGGAATGGAATGGAATGGAATCAACCAGAGTGGAGAGAATTGTGATGGAATGGAATGGAATGGAAAGGAATAGAATCAACCCGAGTAGAACGGAACCGAATGGAACGGAATGGAACGGAATAGAATGGAATTCAATCCACCCGAGTAGAATGGAATGGAATGGAATGGAATGGAATGGAAAGGAATGGAATGGAATGGAACGGAATCTACCTGAGTAGATCGGAATGGAATGGAATAGAATGGAAAGGAATGGAATGGAAAGAAATGGAATGGAAAGGAATGGAATGGAATGCAATGGAATGGAATCAACCCGAGTTGAAAGGAATGGAATAGAATGGAATGGAATGGAATGGAATGCAATGGAATGGAAAGGAATCAACCCGAATTCAACGGAATGGAATAGAATGGAATAGAATGGAATGGAATTCAATGGAATGGAATGGAATGGAATGGAATGCAGTGGAAAGGAAAGGAATGCAATAGAATGGAATGGAATGGAATGCAGTGGAAAGGAAGGAATGGAATAGAATGGAATGGAATGGAATGGAATGCAATGGAATGGAATGGAATCAACCCGAGTAAAACGGAATGGAATAGAATGGAATAGAATGGAATGGAATTCAATGGACTTGAATGTAATGGAATGGAAAGGAAAGGAAATGAAAGGAATGGAATGGAATGGAATGGAATGGAATGGAATGGAATTGAATGGGATGGAATGCAGTGGAAAGGAAAGGAATGGAATAGAATGGAATGGATTGCAATGGAATGGAATGGAATCAACCCGAGTAAAACGGAATGGAATAGAATGGAATAGAATGGAATGGAATTCAATGGAATTGAATGTAACGGAATGGAAAGGAAAGGAAATGAAAGGAATGGAATGGAATGGAATGGAATGGAATGGAATGGAATGGAATGGAATGGGATGGAATGCAGAGCAATTGAATGGAACGGAAAGGAATGGAATCAACCGGAGTGGAAAGGAAAGGAATGGAATGGAATGGAATGGAATGGAATGGAATCAACCCGAGAAGAACGGAATGAAATGGAATGCAATGGAATGGAATGGAATGGAATAGAATGGAATGGAACGGAATAGAATGGAATGGAATGGAATGGAATGGAATGGCATAGAATGGCACGGAATGCAATGGAATGGAATGGAATGGAATGGGATGGAATGGAATGGAAAGGAATGGAATGGAATGGAATTGATTGGAATCAACCTGCGTAGAATGGAATGGAATGCAACAGAACTGAACGGATTGGAATGGAGTGGAGTGGAATGGAATGGAATGGAATGGAATGGAATGGAATGGAATGGAATGGAATCAACCCGAGTAGAACGGAATAGAATGGAATGGAGTGGAAGGGAATGGAATGGAATGGAATCAACCCCACAGGAAGGGAATGGAATGGAATGGAGTTGAACGGAACGGAACGCAACAGAATGGAAAGGAATGCAACGGAACGGAATCGAATGGAATGGAATCAACACGAGAAGAGCGGCGTGGAATGGAATGGAATGGAATGGAATGGAATGGAATGGAATGGAATGGAATGGAATGGAAAGGAATGGAATGGAATGGAATGGAATGTTATCAACCAGAGTGGACAGAATTGGAATGGAATGGAATGGAATAGAATGGAATGGAATGGAATGGAATGGAATGGAACAGAATCAACCAGAGTGGAGAGAATTTGAATGCAATGGAATGGAATGCAATGCAATTGAATGGAATGGAATGGAATGGAATGGAATGGAATGGAATGGAACGGAAAGGAATGCAATGGAATGGAATGGAATCAACTGGAGTAGAACAGAATCGAATGGAATGGAATGGAATGGAATGTAACGGAATAGAATGGAAAGGAATGGAATGGAATGGAATCAAACCGAGTGGAATGCAATGGAGCGGAATGGAATGGAATGGAATGGAATGGAATGGAATGGAATGGAATGGAATGGAAAGGAATGGATCAGAAAGGAATCAACCCGAGTAGAACGGAATGGAAATGAATGGAATTTAATGGAATGGAATGGAATGTAAAGGATTCAACCCGAGTGGAATGGAATGGAATGGAATGGAAAGGAATGGAATGGAATGGAATGGACAGGAATGGAAAGAATTGGAATGAAATGAACCAGTGAAGAACGGAATGGAATGGAATGGAATGGAATGGAATGGAATGGAAAGGAATGGAATGGAGTGGAATGGATTGGAATCAACCTGCGTAGAATGGAATGGAATGGAATGGAACGGAATGGAATGGAATGGAGTGGAATGGAATGGAATGGAATGGAATGGAAAGCAATAGAATGGAATGGAATTGGATGGAAAGGAATGGAATGGAATGGAGTGGAATGGAATCAACCCTTGTAGAAAGGAATGAAATGGAATAGAGTTGAATGGAATGGAATGGAATGGAATGGAATGGAATGGAGTGGAATGGAATGGAATCAAACTGAGTAGAATGGAGTGGAATGGGATAGAAAGGTATGGAATGGAATGGAATGGAATGGAATGGAATGGTATGGAATGGAATGGAATGCAATGGAATGGAATGGAATGGAATGGAATGGAATGGAATGGAATGGAATGGAATGGAATGGAATGGATTCAACAGGAGTAGAACGGAAAGGAAAGAAATGGAATGGAATGGAATGGAATGGAATGGAACGGAATGGAATGGAATCCACCCGAGTAAAACGGAACGGAACGGAACGGAGTGGAACGGAATAGAATGGAATTGAATCAATACGAGTAGAATGGAATGGAATGGAATGGAACGGAATGGAATGGAATCCACCCGAGTAAAACGGAACGGAACGGAACGGAGTGGAACGGAATAGAATGGAATTGAATCAATACGAGTAGAATTGAATGGAATGGAATGGAATGGAATGGAATGGAATGGAATTGAATGGAATGGAAAGGAATGGAACGGCATCGAATCAACACAATTAAAACGGAATGGAGTAGAATGGAATGGAATGGAATGGAATCAACACGAGTGAAATGGAACGGAAAGGAATGGAATAGAATGGAATGGAATGGAATGGAATGGAATGGAATAGAATCAACGCAAGTAGAATGGAAAGGGAATGGTATGGAATGGAATACAATGGAAGGGAATGGAATGGAAAGGAATGGAATGCAACGGAATGGCATGGAATGGAATGGAATCAACCTGAGAAGAAAGGAACGGAATGGAATTGAATGGAATGGAATGGAATGGAAAGGAATGGAATGGAATGGAATAGAATGGAATTGAATCACCCCGTGTAGAATGGAATGGAACAGAAACTAACCGAAAGCAGTGGAACGGAACAGAACAGAACAGAATGGAATTGAATCAACCTGAGTGTAAAGGAATGGAATGGAATGGATTAGTGTGGAATGGAATTGGATGGAATGGAATGGAATGGAATGGATTGGAATGGAATGGAATGGAATAGAGTGGAATTGGTTCAACCCGATTAGAACGGAACGGAACGGAAAGAAATACAATGGAATTGAATCAACCCGAGTAGAATGGAATGGAATGGAAAGGAAGGGAATGGGATAGAATTGTACGGAATGGAATCAACCGGATTAGAATGGAATGGAATGGAATGGAATGGAATGGAATGGAATGGAATATAATGGAATGGAAAGGAATGGAATGGAATGGAATCAACCCGAGTAGAACGAACTGGAATGGAATGGAATGGAATCAACCCGAGAAGAAAGAAATGGAATGGAAAGGAATGGAATGGAATGGAATGGAATGGAATGGAATGGAATGGAATAGAATGGAATTGAATCAACAAGAGTAGAACGGATCGGAAAGGAATGGAGTGGATTGGAATGGAATGGAATGGAATGGAATGGAATGGAATGGAATAGAAAGCAATGGAATGGAATGGAATGGAATGGAATGGAATGGAATGGAGTGGAATGGAATGGAATGGATTCAACCTGAGTAGAACGGAACGGAACGGAACGGAGTGGAACGGAACAGAACGGAACGGAACGGAATGGAATGGAATGGAATGAAATGGAATGGAATGCATTCTAATAGAATGGAATTGAATCAACCCATGAAGAATGGAACAGAACGGAATGGAAAGGAACGGAATAGAATGGAATTGAATAAACCCGAGTAGAATGTAATGGAATGGAAGGGAATGGAATGGAATGGAATGGAATCGAACGGAATGGAAAGGAATGCAATGGAATGGAATGGAATGGATTGGAATGCAATGGAATGGAGTTGAATGGAATGGAATGGAATGGAATGCAATAGAATGTAATGGAATGGAATGGAATGCAATGGAATGGAATGGAACCAAACCGAGTAGAACGGAATGGAAACAACCCGAGTAGAATGGAATGGAATGGAATGGAATGGAATGGAATGGAATGGAATGGAATGGAATGGAATGGAATGCAATGGAATGGAATGCAATGGAATGGAATGGAATGGAATGGAATGGAATGGAATCAACCCGAGAAGAAAGGAATGGAACGGAATGCAATGGAACGGAATGGAACGGAACTGAATAGAATGGAATTGAATCAAACCGAGTAGAACGGAATGGAATGGAATGGAATGGAATGGAATGGAATGGAATGGAAAGAATCAACCCGAGAAGAAAGGAATGGAATGGAATGGAATGGGATGGAATGGAATGGAATGGAATGGAATGGAATGGAATGGAATGGAATTGTATGGAATGCAATGCAATGGAATGGAATGGAATGGAATGGAATGGAATGGAATGGAATGGAACGGAAAGGAATGCAATGGAATGGAATGGAATCAACTGGAGTAGAACAGAATCGAATGGAATGGAATGGAATGGAATGTAACGGAATAGAATGGAAAGGAATGGAATGGAATGGAATCAAACCGAGTGGAATGCAATGGAGCGGAATGGAATGGAATGGAATGGAATGGAATGGAATGGAATGGAATGGAATGGAATGGAAAGGAATGGATCAGAAAGGAATCAACCCGAGTAGAACGGAATGGAAATGAATGGAATTTAATGGAATGGAATGGAATGTAAAGGATTCAACCCGAGTGGAATGGAATGGAATGGAATGGAAAGGAATGGAATGGAATGGAATGGACAGGAATGGAAAGAATTGGAATGAAATGAACCAGTGAAGAACGGAATGGAATGGAATGGAATGGAATGGAATGGAATGGAATGGAAAGGAATGGAATGGAGTGGAATGGATTGGAATCAACCTGCGTAGAATGGAATGGAATGGAATGGAACGGAATGGAATGGAATGGAGTGGAATGGAATGGAATGGAATGGAATGGAAAGCAATAGAATGGAATGGAATTGGATGGAAAGGAATGGAATGGAATGGAGTGGAATGGAATCAACCCTTGTAGAAAGGAATGAAATGGAATAGAGTTGAATGGAATGGAATGGAATGGAATGGAATGGAATGGAATGGAATGGAGTGGAATGGAATGGAATCAAACTGAGTAGAATGGAGTGGAATGGGATAGAAAGGTATGGAATGGAATGGAATGGAATGGAATGGAATGGTATGGAATGGAATGGAATGCAATGCAATGGAATGGAATGGAATGGAATGGAATGGAATGGAATGGAATGGAATGGATTCAACAGGAGTAGAACGGAAAGGAAAGAAATGGAATGGAATGGAATGGAATGGAATGGAACGGAATGGAATGGAATCCACCCGAGTAAAACGGAACGGAACGGAACGGAGTGGAACGGAATAGAATGGAATTGAATCAATACGAGTAGAATGGAATGGAATGGAATGGAATGGAATGGAATGGAATGGAATTGAATGGAATGGAAAGGAATGGAACGGCATCGAATCAACACAATTAAAACGGAATGGAATAGAATGGAATGGAATGGAATGGAATGGAATGGAGTGGAATGGAATGGAATGGAATGGAATGGAATGGAATGGAACGGAATGCAATGGATTGGAATGGAATGGAATGGAATGGAATGGAATGGAATGGAATGGAATGCAATGGAAAGGAATGGAATGGAATGGAATGGAATGGAATCAACACGAGTGAAATGGAACGGAAAGGAATGGAATAGAATGGAATGGAATGGAATGGAACAGAATGGAATGGAATAGAATCAACGCAAGTAGAATGGAAAGGAATGGTATGGAATGGAATACAATGGAAGGGAATGGAATGGAAAGGAATGGAATGCAACGGAATGGCATGGAATGGAATGGAATCAACCTGAGAAGAAAGGAACAGAATGGAATGGAATGGAATGGAATGGAATGGAATGGAATGGAAAGGAATGGAATGGAATGGAATAGAATGGAATTGAATCACCCCGTGTAGAATGGAATGGAACGGAAACTAACCGAAAGCAGTGGAACGGAACAGAACAGAACAGAATGGAATTGAGTCAACCTGAGTGTAAAGGAATGGAATGGAATGGATTAGTGTGGAATGGAATTGGATGGAATGGAATGGAATGGAATGGATTGGAATGGAATGGAATGGAATAGAGTGGAATTGGTTCAACCCGACTAGAACGGAACGGAACGGAAAGAAATACAATGGAATTGAATCAACCCGAGTAGAATGGAATGGAATGGAAAGGAAGGGAATGGGATAGAATTGTACGGAATGGAATCAACCGGATTGGAATGGAATGGAATGGAATGGAATGGAATGGAATGGAATGGAATGGAATGGAATATAATGGAATGGAAAGGAATGGAATGGAATGGAATCAACCCGAGTAGAACGAACTGGAATGGAATGGAATGGAATCAACCCGAGAAGAAAGAAATGGAATGGAAAGGAATGGAATGGAATGGAATGGAATGGAATGGAATGGAATGGAATGGAATGGAATGGAATGGAATGGAATATAATGGAATGGAAAGGAATGGAATGGAATGGAATCAACCCGAGTAGAACGAACTGGAATGGAATGGAATGGAATCAACCCGAGAAGAAAGAAATGGAATGGAATGGAATGGAATGGAATGCAATGGAATGGAATGGAATGGAATGGAATAGAATGGAATTGAATCAACCCGAATAGAATGGAACGGAATGGAATTGAACGGAAAGGAAAGTAAGAGAACGGAATAGAATGGAATTGAATCAACAAGAGTAGAACGGATCGGAAAGGAATGGAGTGGATTGGAATGGAATAGAATGGAATGGAATGGAATGGAATAGAAAGCAATGGAATGGAATAGAATGGAATGGAATGGAGTGGAATGGAATGGAATGGATTCAACCTGAGTAGAACGGAACGGAACGGAACGGAGTGGAACGGAACAGAACGGAACGGAACGGAATGGAATGGAATGGAATCAAACCGAGAAGAACGGAATGGAATGGAATGGAATGGAATGAAATGGAATGGAATGCATTCTAATAGAATGGAATTGAATCAACCCATGAAGAATGGAACAGAACGGAATGGAAAGGAACGGAATAGAATGGAATTGAATAAACCCGAGTAGAATGTAATGGAATGGAAGGGAATGGAATGGAATGGAATGGAATCGAACGGAATGGAAAGGAATGAAATGGAATGGAATGGAATGGATTGGAATGCAATGGAATGGAGTTGAATGGAATGGAATGGAATGCAATAGAATGTAATGGAATGGAATGGAATGCAATGGAATGGAATGGAACCAAACCGAGTAGAACGGAATGGAAACAACCCGAGTAGAATGGAATGGAATGGAATGGAATGGAATGGAATGGAATGGAATGGAATGGAATGGAATGGAATGCAATGGAATGGAATGGAATGGAATGGAATGGAATGGAATCAACCCGAGAAGAAAGGAATGGAACGGAATGCAATGGAACGGAATGGAACGGAACGGAATAGAATGGAATTGAATCAACCCGAGTAGAACGGAATGGAATGGAATGGAATGGAATGGAATGGAAAGAATCACCCCGAGAAGAAAGGAATGGAATGGAATGGAATGGGATGGAATGGAATGGAATGGAATGGGATGGAATGAAATGGACTGCAATGGAATGGAAGGCAATGGAACGGAATGGAATGGAATGGAATGCAATGGAAAGGAATGGAATGGAATGGAATGGAAGGGAATGTAATGGAATGGAATGGAATCAACCCGAGTGTAATTGAACGGAATGGAATGGAATAGAATGGAATGGAATAGAACGGAATAGAATGGAATAGAAACAACGCGAGTAGAATGGAAAGGGAACGGAATGGAATGAAATGAAATGGAATGGAATGGAATGGAACGGAATGGAATGGAATCAACCCGAGTAGAATGGAAAGGAATGGAATGGAATGCAATGAAATGGAAAGTAATGGAACGGAATGAAACGGAATCAACCCGAGTAGAACGGAATGGAATGGAATGGAATGGAATGGAATGGAATGGAATGGAATGGAATCAACACGAGTAGAATGGAATTTAATAGAATGGAATGGAATGGAAAGGAATGCAATAGAATGGAATGCAATGGAATGGAATGCAATGGAATGGAATGGAACCAACCCGAGTAGAACGGAATGGAATGGAATGCAATGGAATGGAATGGAATGGAATGGAATGCTATGGAATGGAATGGAATGGAATGGAATCAACCCGAGAAGAAAGGAATGGAATGGAATGGGATGGAATGGAATGGAATAGAATGGAAAGGAATAGAAAGAAATAGAATCCACCCGAGTAGAATGGAATGGAACGGAACCTAACAGAAAGGAACTGAATGGAACGGAACGGAATAGAATGGAATTGAATCAACCCGAGTAGAACGGAATGGAATGGAATGGAATGGATTGGAATCAACTCGAGAAGAAAGGAATGGAACGGAATGTATTGGAATGGAATGGAAAGGAATGGAATGGAATGGAGTGGAACGGAAATGAATAGAGTGGAATTGAATCAAAAGGAGTAGAAAGGAATGTAACGGAACATAACGGAAAGGAACTCAACGGAACGGAATGGAACAGAATGGAATTGAATCAACCCGAGTAGAATGGAATGGAATGGAATGGAATGGAAAGGAATGGGATGGAATGGAATGGAATGGAATGGGATGGGATGGAATGGAATGGAATGGAATGGGATGGAATGGAATGGAATGGAATGGAATGGAATCAAACCGAGTAGAATGGAGTGGAATGGAATAGAATGGTATGGAATGGAATGGAATGGAATGGAATGGAAAGGAATGGAATGCAATGGAATGGAATGGAACAGAATGGAATGGAATGGAATCAAACCGAGTAGAACGGAAAGGAATGGAATGCAATGGAATGGAATGGAATGGAATCAACCCGAGTAGAACGGAACCGAATGGAACGGAATGGAACGGAATTGAATGGAATTGAATCCACCCGACTAGAATGGAATGGAATGGAATGGAATGGAATGGAATGGAATGGAATGGAATGGAATGGAATGGAATGGAATGGAAAGGAATGGAAAGGAATGGAATGGAACGGAATCAACCAGATTGGAGAGAAATTGAATGGAATGGAATGGAATGGAATGGAATGGAATGGAATGGAATGGAATGGAATGGAATGGAATCGAATGGAATGGAATGCAACGGAATGGAATGGAAAGGAATGCAATGGAATGGAATGGAGTGGATTCGATTGGAATGGAATGGAATGGAATGGAATGCAATGGAGTGGAATGCAATGGAATGGAATGGAATGCAGTGGAATGGAATGGAACCAACCCGAGTAGAACGGAATGGAATGGAATGCAATGGAATGGAATGGAAGGGAGCGGAATGCAATGGAATGGAATGGAATGGAATGGAATGGAATGGAATGGAATGGAATGGAATGGAATGGCATGGAATGGAATGGAATCAACCCGAGAAGAAAGGAATGGAACGGAATGGAATGGAATGGAATGGAATGCAATGGAATGGAATGGAATAGAATGGAAAGGAATAGAATGGAATAGAATCCACCCGAGTAGAATGGAATGGAACGGAACCTAACAGAAAGGAACTGAATGGAACGGAACGGAATAGAATGGAATTGAATCAACACAAGTAGAACGGAATGGAATGGATTGGAATGGAATGGAATCAACCCGAGGAGAAAGGAATAGAACGGAATGGAATGGAATGGAATGGAACGGAATAGAATGGAATGGAGTGGAATGGAAAGGAATAGAGTGGAACCGAATCAAAAGGAGTAGAATGGAATTGAACGGTACCTAACGGAAAGGAACTGAACGGAACGGAACGGAAAAGAATGGAATTGAATCAACCCGAGTAGAACGGAATGGAATGGAATGGAACGTTATGGAATGGAATGGAATGGAATGGACTGGAATGGAATGGGAAGGAATGGAATGGAATGGAATGGAATGGAATGGAATGGAATGGAATGGAATGGAATGGAATGGAATGGAATGGAAAGGAATGGAATGCAATGGAATGGAATAGAAAGGAATGGAATCACCCCGAGTAGAAAGGAATGCAATAGAATGGAATGGATTGGAATGAAATCAACCAGAGAAAAACAGAATAGAATGGAATGGAATGGAATGGAATGCAATGGAATGGAATGGAATGGAATGGAATGGAATGGAATGCAATTGAATCAACCTGAGAATAACGGAAAGGAATGGAATGGAATGAAATGGAATGGAATGGAATGGAATGGAATGGAATGGAGTGGAACGGAATGGAATGGAATGGAATAGAATGGAATGGAATGGAAAGGATTGGAACGCAATGGAAGAGATTCGAATTGTATCAACCTGAGGAGAATGTAACGGAATAGAACGGAACGGAACGGAACGGAATGGAACAAAATAGAATGGAATAAAATCAACCCAGGTAGAATGGAATGGAATGGAAAGGAATGGAATGGAATAGCATGGAATGGAATGGAATGGAATGGAAAGGAATGGAATGGAATGGAATGGAATGGAATGGAATGGAATGGAATGGAATGGAATGGAATGGAATGGAATGGAATCAACCCGAGTAGAATGGAATGGAATGGAACGAAACGGAATGGAATAGAATGGAATTGAATCAACACAAGTAGAATGGAATGGAATGGAAAGGAATGGAATGGAATGGAATGGAATGGAATGGAATGGCATCGAATCAACCCAATTAAAGCGGAATGGAATGGAATGGAATGGAATGGAATGGAATGGAATGGAATGGAATGGAATGGAATGCAATGCAATGGAATGCAATTGAATCGAATGGAATGGAATGCAATGGAATCGAATGGAATGGAATGGAATGGAAAGGAATGGAATGCAATGCAATGGAATGGAATGGAATGGAATGGAATGGAATGGAATGGAATGGAATGGAATGGAATGGAATGGAACGCAACGGAAAGGAATGGAATGGAATCGAATGGAATGGAATAGAATGGAATAGAATGGAATAGAATCAACCCGAGTAGAATGGAAAGGGAATGGAATGGAATGGAATGCAATTGAACGGAATGGAATGGAATGGAAAGGAATGGAATGGAGTGGAATGGAATGGAATGGAATTGAGTCAGTCCGATTAGAACGCAACGGAATGGAAATGAATGGAAAGGAATGGAATGGAATGGAATAGAATGGATTGGAATGGAATGCAATGGAATGGAAAAGAATGGAATGAAATGGAATGGAATGCAATGGAATGGAATGGAATGGAATGGAATGGAATGGAATGGACTGCAATGGAATCAACCCGAGAAGAACGGAAAGGAAAGGAATTGAATGGAATGGAATGGAATGCAAATGAATGGCATGGAATGGAATGGAATCAACCTGAGAAGAAAGGAATGTAATTTAAAGGAATGTAATGTAATGTAATGTAATGTAATGGAATGGAATGGAATGGAATGGAATGGAATGGAATGGAATGGAATAGAATGGAATTGAATCAACCAGAGTAGAATGGAATGGAACAGAAACTAACCTAAAGGAATGGAACGGAACAGAACGGAATAGAATGGAGTTGAATCAACCTGAGTGGAACGGAATGGAATGGAATGGAATAGTGTGGAATGGAATGGGATGGAATGGAAAGGAATGGAATCTATACGAGTTGAATGGAATGGAATTCAACGGAACGGAATGGAGTAGAATGGAATTGAATCAACCGGAGTAGAATGGAATGGAATGGAATGGAATGGAATGGAATGGAATGGAATGGAATGGAAAGGAAAGGAACGGAATGGAATGGAATGGAAAGGATAGGAACGGAATGGAATGGAATGGAATGGAATGGAATGGAATGGAATGGAATGGAATGGAATCATCCAGAGAAGAATGGAAAGGAACGGAATGGAATGGAATGGAATGGAATGGAATGGAATGGCATAGAATGGAATGGAAAGGAATGGAATAGAATGTAATTGAATCAACATGAGTAGAACGGAACTGAATGGACCGGAACAGAAAGGAATGGAAGAGAAAGGAATTGAATCAACCCGAGTATAATGGAATGGAGTGGAATGGAATGGAATGAAATGGAATTGAATGGCTTCAACCGGAGTAGAATGGAATGGAATGGAATGGAATGGAATGGAATGGAATGGAATGGAATGGAATGGAATTGAATGGAATGGAATGGAATGGAATGGAATGGAATGGAATATAATGGAAAGGAATAGAATGGAATAGAATCCACCCGAGTAGAATGGAATGGAATGGAATGGAATGGAATGGAATGGAATGGAGTGGAACGGAATGGAATGGAATGGAATGGAATCAACCCGAGAAGAAAGGAATGGAACGGAATGGAATGGAATGGAATGGAACGGAATGGAATGGAATGGAGTGGAATGGAAAGGAATAGAGTGCAATTGAATCAACCGGAGTAGAATGGAATGGAACGGAACCTAACGGAAAGGAACTGAACGGAACGGAACGGAATAGAATGGAATTGAATCAACCCGAGTAGAGTGGAATGCAATGCAATGGAATGGAATGGAATACAATGGAATGGAGTGGAATTGGATGGAATGGAATGGAATGGAAACAACCCGAGTAGAACAGAACGGAACGGAAAGGAACAGAAAGGAAAGGAATGGAATGGAATGGAATCAACCCAAGAAGAACGGAATGGAATGGAATGGAATTGGATGGAATGGAATGGAATGGAATGGAATGGAATGGAATGGAATGGAATGGAATGGAATGGAATGGAATGGAATGGAATGGAATGGAATGGAATGGAATGGAATGGAATCATCCAGAGAAGAATGGAATGGAACTGAATGGAATGGAATAGAAGAGAAACGGATTGAATCAACCCGAGTATAATGGAATGGAATGGAATGGAATGGAATGAAATGGAATTGAATGGCTTCAACGGGAGTGGAATGGAATGGAATGTAATGTAATGGAATGGAATGGAATGGAATGGAATGGAATGGAATGGAATGGAATGGAATGGAGTGGACTGCAATGGAATGGAATGGATAGGATTGAAATGGATTTGAATGGAATAGAATGGAATTGGTTCAACCCGAATAGAACGTAACGTAACGGAACAGAACAGAAAGGAATACTATGGAATTGAATCAACCCGAGTAGAATGGTATGGAATGGAATGGAAAGAAAAGGAATGGAATGGGATGGAATTGAATAGTATGGAATCAACCAGATTGGAATGGAATGGAATGGAATAGAATGGAATGGAATGGAATGGAATGGAACGGAATGAAATGGAATTGAATGGAATGCAATGGAATGGAATGGAAAGAAATGGAACGGAATGGAATCAACCCGAATAGAACGAACTGGAATGGAATGGAATGGAATCAACCCGAAAAGAACGAAATGGAATGCAATGTAATGTAATGTAATGGAATGGAATGGAATGGAATGCAATGGAATAGAATGGAATTGAATCAACACGAATAGAATGGAACGGAATGGAACGGAACAGAACGGAATGGAAGGGAACGGAATAGAATGGAATTGAATCAACAAGAGTAGAACGGAACGGAAAGGAATGGAGTGGATTGGAATAGAATGGAATGGAGTGGAATGGAATGCAATGGAATGGAATGGAATGGAGTGGAATGGAATGGAATGGAATGGAATGGAATGGATTCAACCAGAGTAGAACGGAACGGAACGGAACAGAGTGGAACGGAACGGAACGGAACAGAGTGGAACGGAACAGAACGGAATGGAACGGAATGGAATGGAATGGAATCAAACCGAGAAGAACGGAATGGAATGGAATGGAATGGAATGAAATGGAATGGAATGCATTCTAAAAGAATGGAATTGAATCAACCCGTGTAGAACGGAATAGAACGGAATGGAAAGGAACGGAATAGAATGGAATTGAATAAACCCGAGTAGAATGTAATGGAATGGAAGGGAATGCAATGGAATGGAATATAATCGAATGGAATGGAAAGGAATGCAATGGAATGGAACGCAATGGATTGAATTGGAATGGAATGGAATGGAAGGGAATGCAATGGAATGGAATGCAATGGAATGGAATGGAATGGAATGGAATGCAATGGAATGGAATGGAACCAACCTGAGTAGAACAGAATGGAATGGAATGCAATGGAATGGAATGGAATGGAATGGAATGGAATGGAATGGAATGGAATGCAATGGAATGGAATGGAATGGAATGGAATGGAATGCAATGGAATGGAATGGAATGCAATGGAATGGAATGGAATGGAATGGAATGGAATGGAATGGAGTGGAATGGATAGCAATGGAATGCAATGGAATGGAATAGAATGGAATTATATCAACACGAGTAGAATGGAATGGAATGGAATGGAATGGAGTCAACCCAAGTAGAACGGAATGGAATGGAAAGGAATGGAATGGAATGGAAAGGAATCGAATGGAACGGAATGCAAGAGATTCGAATTGAATCAACCTGAGTAGAACGTAACGGAACAGAACGGAAACGAACGGAACGGAATGGAACGAAATATAACGGAATTTAATCAACCCGAGTAGAATGGAATGGAATGGAATGGAATGGAATGGAAAGCAATGGAATGGAATGGACTTGGATGGAAAAGAATGGAATGTAATGGAATGGAATCAACCCGAGTGGAAAGGAATGGAATGGAATGGAATGGAATGGAATGGAATGGAATGGAATGGAATCAAACCGAGTAGAATGGAATGGAATGGAATAGAATCGTATGGAATGGAATGGAATGGAACGGAATGGAAAGGAATGGAATGGAATGGAACGGAATGGAATGGAATTGAATGGAATGGAATGGAATGGAAACAACCCGAGAAGAAAGGAATGGAAAGGAATGGAATGGAATGGAATGGAATGGAATGGAATGGAATAGAATGGAAAGGAATAGAATGGAATAGAATCCACCCGAGTGGAATGGAATGGAACGGAACCTAACGGAAAGGAACTGAATGGAACGGAACGGAATAGAATGGAATTGAATCAACCCGAGTAGAACGGAATGGAATGGAATGGAATGGAATGGAATGGAATGCAATGCAATGGAATGGAATGGAATGGAATAGAATGGAATTGAATCAACCAGAGTAGAATGGAATGGAACGGAAACTAACTTAAAGGAATGGAACGGAAGAGAACGGAATAGAATGGAGTTGAATCAACCTGAGTGGAACGGAATGGAATGGAATGGAATAGTGTGGAATGAAATGGGATGGAATGGAATGGAATGGAATGGAATCAATACGAGTTGAATGGAATGGAATGCAACGGAAAGAATGGAGTAGAATGGAATTGAATCAACCGGAGTACAATGGAATGGAATGGAATGGAATGGAATGGAATGGAATGGAATGGAATGGAATGGAATGGAATGGAATGGAATGGAATCATCCAGATAAGAACGGAAAGGAACGGAATGGAATGGAATGGAATGGAATGGAATGGCATCGAATGGAATGGAAAGGAATGGAATAGAATGTAATTGAATCAACATGAGTAGAACGGAACGGAATGGACCGGAACAGAATGGAATGGAAGAGAAAGGAATTGAATCAACACGAGTATAATGGAATGGAGTGGAATGGAATGGAATGAAATGGAATTGAATGGCTTCAACCGGAGTAGAATGGAATGGAATGGAATGGAATGGAATGGAATGGAATGGAATGGAATGCAGTGGAATGGAAGCAGTGGAATGCAATGGAATCAACCCGAGAAGAAAGGAATGGAATGGAAAGGTCTGGATTGGAATGGAATGGAATTGAATGGATTGGAATGGAATGGAATGGAATGGAATGGAATAGAATGGAAAGGTATAGAATGGAATAGAATCCACCCGAGTAGAATGGAGCGGAATGGAATGGAATGGAATGGAATGGAATGGAATGGATTGGAATGGAATGGAATCAACCCGAGAAGAAAGGAATGGAACGGAATGGAAAGGAATGGAATGGAACGGAATGGAATGGAATGGAGTGGAATGGAAAGGAATAGAGTGCAAATGAATCAACCGGAGTAGAATGGAATGGAAAAGAACCTAACGGACAGGAACTGAACGGAACGGAACGGAATAGAATGGAATTGAATCAACCCGAGTAGAGCGGAATGAAATGGAATGGAATGGAATGGAATAGAATGGAATGGAGTGGAATTGGATGGAATGGAATGGAATGGAAACAACCCGAGTAGAACATAACGGAACGGAAAGGAACAGAAAGTAAAGGAATGGAATGGAATGGAATCAACACAAGAAGAACGGAATGGAATGGAATTGGATGGAATGGAATGGAATGGAATGGAATGGAACGGAATGGAATGGAAGCTTCCAGAGAAGAATGGAATGGTACGGAATGGAATGGAATGGAAGAGAAACGAATTGAATCAACCCGAGTATAATGGAACGGAATGGAATGGAGTGGAATGGAATGGATTTGAATCGAATAGAATGGAATTGGTTCAACCCGAGTAGAACGGAATGTAACGGAACAGAACAGAAAGGAATACTGTGGAATTGAATCAACCCGAGTAGAATGGTATGGAATGGAATGGAAAGAAAAGGAATGGAATGGGATGGAATTGACTGGAATGGAATCAACCAGATTGCAATGGAATGGAATGGAACGGAATGGAATGGAATGGAATGGAATGGAACGGAATGAAATGGAATGGAATGGAATGAAATGGAATGGAATGGAAAGAAATGGAATGGAATGGAATCAACACGAATAGAACGAACTGGAATGGAATGGAATGGAATCAACCCGAGAAGAACGAAATGGAATGGAATGGAATGGAATGGAATGGAATGGAATGGAATGGAATGGAATAGAATGGAATTGAATCAACACGAATAGAATGGAACGGAATGGAACGGAACAGAACGGAATGGAAGGGAACGGAATAGAATTGAATTGAATCAACAAGAGTAGAACGGAACGGAAAGGAATGGAGTGGATTGGAACGGAAAGGAATGGAGTGGAATGGAATGCAATGCAATGGAATGGAATGGAGTGGAATGTAATGTAATGGAATGGAATGGAATGGAATGGAATGGAATGGAATGGAATGGAATGCCATGGAAAGGAAAGGAATGGAATGGAGTGGAATGGAATGGAATGGAACGGAATGCAACAGAATGGAATTGAAAGGAATGGAATGGAAAGGATTGGAATGGTATGTAATGCAGTGCAACGGAATGGAATGGAATGGAATCAACCAGAGTGGAATGGAATGGAAT
Organism: Gorilla gorilla gorilla; assembly: GCF_029281585.2. Taxonomy (NCBI): domain Eukaryota; kingdom Metazoa; phylum Chordata; class Mammalia; order Primates; family Hominidae; genus Gorilla; species Gorilla gorilla. The sequence goes on from NC_073228.2 coordinate 68,481,989, forward strand.
GGAATTGAACGGAATGTAATGGAATGGAATGGAATGCAATGGAATGCAATGGAATGGAATAGAAAGGAATTGAATCAACCCGAATAGAATGGAACAGAATGCAACGGAACGGAACGGAATGGAAGGGAACGGAATAGAATGGGATTGAATCAACAAGAGTAGAACGGAACGGAAACGAATGGAGTGGATTGGAAAGAAATGGAATGGAAGGGAATGCAGAGGAATGGAATGCAATGGAATGGAATGGAATGGAATGGAATGGAAAGGAATGGAATGGAATGGAATGGAATGGAATGGAATGGAAAGGAAGAGAATGGAATAGAATCCACACGAGTAGAATGGAATGGAACGGAACCTAACGGAAAGGAACTGAATGGAACGGAACGGAATAGAATGGAATTGAATCAACCCGAGTAGAACGGAATGGAATGGAATGGAATGGAATGGAATGGAATGGAATGGAATCAACCCGAGAAGAAAGGAATGGAAGGGAATGGAATGGAATGGAATGGAATGGAATGGAATGGAATGGAATGGAATGGAACGGAACGGAATGCAACAGAATGGAATTGAACGGAATGGAATGGAATGGATTGGAATGGAATGTAATGCAATGCAACGGAATGGAATGGAATGGAATCAACCTGAGTGGAATGGAACGGAATGGAATGGAATGGAATGGAATGGAATGGAATGGAATGCAATGGAATGGAATGCAATGGAACTGAATGGAATGGAATGGAATGGAATGGAATGCAATGGAAAGGAATGCAATGGAAAGGAATGGAATGCCATGGAATGCAAAGGAAAGGAATGGAATGGAATGGGATGGAATGGAATGTAATGGAATAGAGTGGTGTGGAATGGAATCAACCCGATTAGAATGGAAAGGAATGGAATGGAAGGGAATGGAATGGAAAGAAACGGAATGGAATGGAATGCAATGGAATGGAATGGAATGGAATGGAATGGAATGTGTTCAACACGAGTAGAACGGAAAGGAATGGAATGGAATGCAATGGAATGGAATTGCATGGAATGGAATTGAATGGAATCCACACGAGTAGAACGGAATGGAATAGTATGGAATGGAATGGAACGGAATGGAATGCAATGGAATGGAATGGAATGGAATGGAATGGAATGGTATGGAATGGCATGGAATGGTATGGAATGGAATGGAATGGAATGGAAGGGAAAGGAATGGAATGGAATCTAATCGAATGGAATGGAAAGGAATGCAATGGAATGGAATGGAATGGATTGGAATGGAATGGAATGGTATGGAATGCAATGGAATCCAGTGGAATGGAATGCAATTGAATGGAATGGAATGGAATGGAATGCAATGGAATGGAATGGAATCAACCCGAGTAGAACGGAATGGAATGGAATGCAATGGAATGGAATGGAATGGAATGGAATGGAATGGAATGGAATGGAATTGAATGGAATGGAATGGAATGGAATGGAATGGAATGGAATGGAATGGAATCAACCCGAGAAGAAAGGAATGGAAAGGAATGGAATGGAATGGAATGGAATAGAATGGAAAGGAAGAGAATGGAATAGAATCCACCCGAGTAGAATGGAATGGAACGGAACCTAACGGAAAGGAACTGAATGGAACGGAACGGAATAGAATGGAATTGAATCAACCCGAGTAGAACGGAATGGAATGGAATGGAATGGAATCAACACGAGAAGAAAGGAATGGAACGGAATGGAATGGAATGGAATGGAATGGAATGGAATGGAATGGAATGGAATGGAATGGAGTGGAATGGAAAGGAATAGAGTGGAATTGAATCAAACCGAGTAGAATGGAATGGAATGGAGAGGAATGGAAAGGAATAGAGTGGAATTGAATCAAACCGAGTAGAAAGGAATGGAACGGAACCTAACGGAAAGGAACTGAATGGAATGGAACGGAATGGAATGGAATTGAATCAACCCGAGAAGAAAGGAATGGAATGGAATGGAATGGAATGGAATGGAAAGGAATGGAATGGAATGGAATAGAATGGAATAGAATGGAATGGAATCAACCTGAGAAGAACGGAATGGAATGGGATGGAATGGAATGGAATGGAATGCAATGCAATGCAATGAAATGGAATGGAATGGAACGGAATGGAGTGGAATCAACCCGAGTAGAAGGGAATGGAATGGAATGGAATGGAATGCAATGGAATGGAATGGAATCAACACGAGTAGAATGGAATGGAATAGAATGGAAGGGAATGGAATGGAATGGAATGGAATGCAATGGAATGGAATGGAATCAACACGAGTAGAATGGAATGGAATAGAATGGAATGGAATGGAAAGGAATGCAATGAAATGGAATGGAATGGAATGGAATGGAATTGAATGGAATGGAATGCAACGGAATGGAACGGAAGGGAATATAATGGAAAGGAATGGAATCAACCCGAGTGGAATGGAATGGAACGGAATGGAAAGCAATGCAATGCAATGGAATGGAATCCACCCGAGAGGAACAGAGTGGAAAGGAATGGAATGGAATGGAATGGAATGCAATTGAATGGAATGGAATGGAACGGAATGGAATGGAATGGAATGGAATGGAAAGGAATGGAATGGAATGGAATGGAGTGGAATAGAAAGGAATCAAACTGAGTAGAACGGAATGTAATAGAATGGAATAGAATGGAATGGAATTCAATGGAATGGAATGCAATGGAATGGAATGCCATGGAAAGGAAAGGAATGGAATGGAATGGAATGGAATGGAACGGAATGCAACGGAATGGAATTGAACGGAATGGAATGGAATGGATTGGAATGGAATGTAATGCAATGCAACGGAATGGAATGGAATGGAATCAACCTGAGTGGAATGGAACGGAATGGAATGGAATGGAATGGAAAGGAATGGAATGGAATGGAATGGAATGCAATGGAATGGAATGCAATGGAACTGAATGGAATGGAATGGAATGCAATGGAATGGAATAGAAAGGAATTAAATCTACCCGAGTAGAATGGAATGGAATGGAATGGAATGGAATGGAAAGGAATGGAATGGAATCAACCCGAGTAGAACGGAATGGAATAGAATGGAATGGAATGGAATGGAATCAACCTGAGAAGAACAGAATGGAATGGAATGGAATGGAATGGAATGGAATGGAATGGGATGGAATGGAATGGAATGGAATGGAATGGAATGGAATGGAATGGAATGGAACGGAACGGAATGGAATGGAATGGAATGGAATGGAATGGAACGGAACGGAATGGAATGGAATGGAATGGAATGGAATGGAATGGAATGGAATGGAATGGAATTGAATTGAATGGAATCACCAAGAGTAGAACGGAATGGAATTGAATGCAGTGGAATGGAAAAGAATGGAATAGAATGGAATGCAATGCAATGGAATGGAATGGATTGGAACGGAATGGAAGGGAATGGAATGGAATGGAACGGAATGGAATGGAATGGAATAGAATGGAATGGAATGGAATAGAATGGAATGGAATGGAATGGAATGGAATAGAATGGCACGGAATGCAATGGAATGGAATGGAATGGAATGGGAAAGAATGGAATGGAATGGAATGGAATGGAATGGAATGGAATGGAATGGAATGGAATTGATTGGAATCAACCAGCGTAGAATGGAATGGAATGCAACAGAACTGAACGGAATGGAATGGAGTGGAGTGGAATGGATTGGAATGGAATGGAATGGAATGGAATGGAATGGAATCAACCCGAGTAGAACGGAATAGAATGGAATGGAGTGGAAGGGAATGGAATGGAATGGAATCAACCCCACAGGAATGGAACGGAATGGAATGGAGTTGAACGGAACGGAACGGAACAGAATGGAAAGGAATGCAACGGAACGGAATGGAATGGAATGGAATCAACAAGAGAAGAATGGCGTGGAATGGAATGGAATGGAATGGAATGGAATGGAATGGAATGGAATGGAAAGGAATGGAATGGAATGGAATGGAATGTTATCAACCAGAGTGGACAGATTTGGAATGGAATGGAATGGAATGGAACGGAATCAACCAGAGTGGAGAGAAATTGAATGGAATGGAATGGAATGGAATGGAATGGAATGGAATGGAATGGAATGGAATGGAATGCAGTGGAAAGGAAAGGAATGGAATAGAATGGAATGGAATGGAATGGAATGCAATGGAATGGAATGGAATCAGCCCGAGTAAAACGGAATGGAATAGAATGTAATAGAATGGAATGGAATTCAATGGAATTGAATGTAACGGAATGGAAAGGAAAGGAAAGGAAAGGAATGGAATGGAATGGAATGGAAAGGAATGGAATGGGATGGAATGCAGCGGAATTGAATGGAACGGAAAGGAATGGAATCAACCAGAGTGGAAAGGAAAGGAATGGAATGAAATGGAATGCAATGGAATGGAATGGAATGGAATGGAATAGAATGGAATGGAACAGAATAGAATGGAATGGAATGGAATGGAATGGAATGGAATGGAATGGAATGGAATAGAATGGCACGGAATGCAATGGAATGGAATAGAATGGAATGGGATGGAATGGAATGGAATTGAATGGAATGGAATGGAATGGAATGGAATGGAATGGAATCAACCCGAGTAGAATGGAATAGAATGGAATGGAGTGGAATGGAATGGAATGGAATGGAATGGAATGGAATGGAATGGAATGCAATGGAATGGAATGGAATGCCATGGAATGCAAAGGAAAGGAATGGAATGGAATGGGATGGAATGGAATGTAATGGAATAGAGTGGTGTGGAATGGAATCAACCCGATTAGAATGGAAAGGAATGGAATGGAAGGGAATGGAATGGAAAGAAACGGAATGGAATGGAATGCAATGGAATGGAATGGAATGGAATGGAATGGAATGGAATGTGTTCAACACGAGTAGAACGGAAAGGAATGGAACGGAATGCAATGGAATGGAATTGAATGGAATGGAATTGAATGGAATCCACACGAGTAGAACGGAATGGAATAGTATGGAATGGAATGGAACGGAATGGAATGCAATGGAATGGAATGGAATGGAATGGAATGGAATGGAATGGAATGGAATGGTATGGAATGGCATGGAATGGTATGGAATGGAATGGAATGGAAGGGAAGGGAAAGGAATGGAATGGAATCTAATCGAATGCAATGGAAAGGAATGCAATGGAATGGAATGGAATGGATTGGAATGGAATGGAATGGTATGGAATGCAATGGAATCCAATGGAACGGAATGCAATTGAATGGAATGGAATGGAATGGAATGCAATGGAATGGAATGGAATCAACCCGAGTAGAACGGAATGGAATGGAATGCAATGGAATGGAATGGAATGGAATGGAATGGAATGGAATGGAATGGAATTGATTGGAATGGAATGGAATGGAATGGAATGGAATGGAATGGAATGGAATCAACCCGTGAAGAAAGGAATGGAAAGGAATGGAATGGAATGGAATGGAATAGAATGGAAAGGAAGAGAATGGAATAGAATCCACCCGAGTAGAATGGAATGGAACGGAACCTAACCGAAAGGAACTGAATGGAACGGAACGGAATAGAATGGAATTGAATCAACCCGAGTAGAACGGAATGGAATGGAATGGAATGGAATGGAATGGAATCAACCCGAGAAGAAAGGAATGGAACGGAATGGAATGGAATGGAATGGAATGGAATGGAATGGAATGGAATGGAATGGAGTGGAATGGAAAGGAATAGAGTGGAATTGAATCAAACCGACTAGAATGGAATGGAATGGAGTGGAATGGAAAGGAATAGAGTGGAATTGAATCAAACCGAGTAGAAAGGAATGGAACGGAACCTAACGGAAAGGAACTGAATGGAATGGAACGGAATAGAATGGAATTGAATCAACCCGAGAAGAACGGAATGGAATGGAATGGAATGGAATGGAATGGAATGGAATGGAATCAACAAGAGTAGAACGGAATGGAATTGAATGGAGTGGAATGGAAAAGAATTGAATAGAATGGAATGCAATGCAATGGAATGGAATGAAATGGAATGGAATGGAAGGGAATGGAATGGAATGGAACGGAATGGAATGGAATGGAATAGAATGGAATGGAATGGAATAGAATGGAATGGAATGGAATGGAATGGAATGGAATGGAATAGAATGGCACGGAATGCAATGGAATGGAATGGAATGGGATGGAATGGAATGGAATGGAATGGAATGGAATGGAATGGAATGGAATGGAATGGAATTGATTGGAATCAACCTGCGTAGAATGGAATGGAATGCAACAGAACTGAACGGAATGGAATGGAGTGGAGTGGAATGGATTGGAATGGAATGGAATGGAATGGAATGGAATGGAATGGAATGGAATCAACCCGAGTAGAACGGAATAGAATGGAATGGAGTGGAAGGGAATGGAATGGAATGGAATCAACCCCATAGGAATGGAATGGAATGGAATGGAGTTGAACGGAACGGAACGGAACATAATGGAAAGGAATGCAACGGAACGGAATGGAAAGAAATGGAATCAACAAGAGAAGAACGGAGTGGAATGGAATGGAATGGAATGGAATGGAAGGGAATGGAAAGGAATGGAATGGAATGGAATGGAATGTTATCAACCAGAGTGGACAGATTTGGAATGGAATGGAATGGAATAGAATGGAATGGAATGGAATGGAATGGAACGGAATCAACCAGAGTGGAGAGAAATTGAATGGAATGGAATGGAATGGAATGGAATGGAATGGAATGGAATGGAATGGAATGGAATCAACCAGAGTGGAGAGAATTGTGATGGAATGGAATGGAATGGAAAGGAATAGAATCAACCCGAGTAGAACGGAACCGAATGGAACGGAATGGAACGGAATAGAATGGAATTCAATCCACCCGAGTAGAATGGAATGGAATGGAATGGAATGGAATGGAAAGGAATGGAATGGAATGGAACGGAATCTACCTGAGTAGATCGGAATGGAATGGAATAGAATGGAAAGGAATGGAATGGAATGGAATGGAATGGAAAGGAATGGAATGGAATGCAATGGAATGCAATCAACCCGAGTTGAAAGGAATGGAATAGAATGGAATGGAATGGAATGGAATGCAATGGAATGGAAAGGAATCAACCCGAATTCAACGGAATGGAATAGAATGGAATAGAATGGAATGGAATTCAATGGAATGGAATGGAATGGAATGGAATGCAGTGGAAAGGAAAGGAATGCAATAGAATGGAATGGAATGGAATGCAGTGGAAAGGAAGGAATGGAATAGAATGGAATGGAATGGAATGGAATGCAATGGAATGGAATGGAATCAACCCGAGTAAAACGGAATGGAATAGAATGGAATAGAATGGAATGGAATTCAATGGACTTGAATGTAACGGAATGGAAAGGAAAGGAAATGAAAGGAATGGAATGGAATGGAATGGAATGGAATGGAATGGAATTGAATGGGATGGAATGCAGTGGAAAGGAAAGGAATGGAATAGAATGGAATGGATTGCAATGGAATGGAATGGAATCAACCCGAGTAAAACGGAATGGAATAGAATGGAATAGAATGGAATGGAATTCAATGGAATTGAATGTAACGGAATGGAAAGGAAAGGAAATGAAAGGAATGGCATGGAATGGAATGGAATGGAATGGAATGGAATGGAATGGGATGGAATGCAGAGCAATTGAATGGAACGGAAAGGAATGGAATCAACCGGAGTGGAAAGGAAAGGAATGGAATGGAATGGAATGGAATGGAATGGAATGGAATGGAATGGAATCAACCCGAGAAGAACGGAATGAAATGGAATGCAATGGAATGGAATGGAATGGAATAGAATGGAATGGAACGGAATAGAATGGAATGGAATGGAATGGAATGGAATGGCATAGAATGGCACGGAATGCAATGGAATGGAATGGAATGGAATGGGATGGAATGGAATGGAACGGAATGGAATGGAATGGAATTGATTGGAATCAACCTGCGTAGAATGGAATGGAATGCAACAGAACTGAACGGATTGGAATGGAGTGGAGTGGAATGGAATGGAATGGAATGGAATGGAATGGAATGGAATGGAATGGAATGGAATGGAATCAACCCGAGTAGAACGGAATAGAATGGAATGGAGTGGAAGGGAATGGAATGGAATGGAATCAACCCCACAGGAAGGGAATGGAATGGAATGGAGTTGAACGGAACGGAACGCAACAGAATGGAAAGGAATGCAACGGAACGGAATCGAATGGAATGGAATCAACACGAGAAGAGCGGCGTGGAATGGAATGGAATGGAATGGAATGGAATGGAATGGAATGGAATGGAATGGAATGGAATGGAATGGAAAGGAATGGAATGGAATGGAATGGAATGTTATCAACCAGAGTGGACAGAATTGGAATGGAATGGAATGGAATAGAATGGAATGGAATGGAATGGAATGGAATGGAACAGAATCAACCAGAGTGGAGAGAATTTGAATGCAATGGAATGGAATGGAATGGAATGGAATGGAATGGAATGGAATGGAATGGAATGGAATACAATGGAATGGAAAGGAATGCCATGGAATGCAAAGGAAAGGAATGGAATGGAATGGGATGGAATGGAATGTAATGGAATAGAGTGGTGTGGAATGGAATCAACCCGATTAGAATGGAAAGGAATGGAATGGAAGGGAATGGAATGGAATGAAACGGAATGGAATGGAATGCAATGGAATGGAATGGAATGGAATGGAATGGAATGGAATGGAATGTGTTCAACACGAGTAGAACGGAAAGGAATGGAATGGAATGCAATGGAATGGAATTGAATGGAATGGAATTGAATGGAATCCACACGAGTAGAACGGAATGGAATAGTATGGAATGGAATGGAATGGAATGGAATGGTATGGAATGGAATGGAATGGTATGTAATGGAATGGAATGGAATGGAATGGAATGGAATGGAATGGAATGGAATGGAATGGAATGGAATGGGTTGGAATCAACCTGCGTAGAATGGAATGGAATGGAACGGAACGGAACGGAATGGAATGGAGTGGAGTGGAATGGAATGGAATGGAATGGAATGGAATGGAATGGAATGGAATCAACCCGAGTAGAACGGAATAGAATGGAATGGAGTGGAAGGGAATGGAATGGAATGGAATCAACCAGAGAGGAATGGAATGGAATGGAATGGAATTGAACGGAACGGAATGAAACAGAATGGAAAGGAATAGATCGGAACGGAATGGAATGGAATGGAATCAACCCGAGGAGAACGGCGTGGAATGGAATGGAATGGATTGGAATGAAGTGGAATGGAATACAAAGGAATGCAATCAACTCGAGTAGAATGGAATGGAATGGAATGGAATGGAATGGAATGGAATGGAATGGAATGGAAAGGAATGGAATGGAATGGAACAGAATCTACCTGAGTAGATCGGAATGGAATGGAATAGAATGGAAAGGAATGGAATGGAATGGAATGGAATGGAAAGGAATGGAATGGAATGCAATGGAATGGAATCAACCCGAGTTGAAAGGAATGGAATAGAATGGAATGGAATGGAATGGAATGCAATGGAATGGAAAGGAATCAACCCGAATTCAACGGAATGGAATAGAATGGAATAGAATGGAATGGAATTCAATGGAATGGAATGGAATGGAATGGAATGCAGTGGAAAGGAAAGGAATGCAATAGAATGGAATGGAATGGAATGCAGTGGAAGGGAAGGAATGGAATAGAATGGAATGGAATGGAATGGAATGCAATGGAATGGAATGGAATCAACCCGAGTAAAACGGAATGGAATAGAATGGAATAGAATGGAATGGAATTCAATGGACTTGAATGTAACGGAATGGAAAGGAAAGGAAAAGAAAGGAATGGAATGGAATGGAATGGAATGGAATGGAATGGAATTGAATGGGATCTAATGCAGTGGAAAGGAAAGGAATGGAATAGAATGGAATGGATTGCAATGGAATGGAATGGAATCAACCCGAGTAAAACGGAATGGAATAGAATGGAATAGAATGGAATGGAATTCAATGGAATTGAATGTAACGGAATGGAAAGGAAAGGAAATGAAAGGAATGGAATGGAATGGAAAGGAATGGAATGGAATGGAATGGGATGGAATGCAGAGCAATTGAATGGAACGGAAAGGAATGGAATCAACCGGAGTGGAAAGGAAAGGAATGGAATGGAATGGAATGGAATGGAATGGAATGGAATGGAATGGAATCAACCCGAGAAGAACGGAATGAAATGGAATGCAATGGAATGGAATGGAATGGAATAGAATGGAATGGAACGGAATAGAATGGAATGGAATGGAATGGAATGGAATGGCATAGAATGGCACGGAATGCAATGGAATGGAATGGAATGGAATGGGATGGAATGGAATGGAACGGAATGGAATGGAATGGAATTGATTGGAATCAACCTGCGTAGAATGGAATGGAATGCAACAGAACTGAACGGATTGGAATGGAGTGGAGTGGAATGGAATGGAATGGAATGGAATGGAATGGAATGGAATGGAATGGAATGGAATCAACCCGAGTAGAACGGAATAGAATGGAATGGAGTGGAAGGGAATGGAATGGAATGGAATCAACCCCACAGGAAGGGAATGGAATGGAATGGAGTTGAACGGAACGGAACGCAACAGAATGGAAAGGAATGCAACGGAACGGAATCGAATGGAATGGAATCAACACGAGAAGAGCGGCGTGGAATGGAATGGAATGGAATGGAATGGAATGGAATGGAATGGAATGGAATGGAATGGAATGGAATGGAATGGAATGGAAAGGAATGGAATGGAATGGAATGGAATGTTATCAACCAGAGTGGACAGAATTGGAATGGAATGGAATGGAATAGAATGGAATGGAATGGAATGGAATGGAATGGAACAGAATCAACCAGAGTGGAGAGAATTTGAATGCAATGGAATGGAATGGAATGGAATGGAATGGAATGGAATGGAATGGAATGGAATACAATGGAATGGAAAGGAATGCCATGGAATGCAAAGGAAAGGAATGGAATGGAATGGGATGGAATGGAATGTAATGGAATAGAGTGGTGTGGAATGGAATCAACCCGATTAGAATGGAAAGGAATGGAATGGAAGGGAATGGAATGGAATGAAAAGGAATGGAATGGAATGCAATGGAATGGAATGGAATGGAATGGAATGGAATGGAATGGAATGGAATGTGTTCAACACGAGTAGAACGGAAAGGAATGGAATGGAATGCAATGGAATGGAATTGAATGGAATGGAATTGAATGGAATCCACACGAGTAGAACGGAATGGAATAGTATGGAATGGAATGGAATGGAATGGAATGGTATGGAATGGAATGGAATGGTATGGAATGGAATGGAATGGAATGGAATGGAATGGAATGGAATGGAATGGAATGGAATGGGTTGGAATCAACCTGCGTAGAATGGAATGGAATGGAACGGAACGGAACGGAATGGAATGGAGTGGAGTGGAATGGAATGGAATGGAATGGAATGGAATGGAATGGAATGGAATCAACCCGAGTAGAACGGAATAGAATGGAATGGAGTGGAAGGGAATGGAATGGAATGGAATCAACCAGAGAGGAATGGAATGGAATGGAATGGAATTGAACGGAACGGAATGAAACAGAATGGAAAGGAATAGATCGGAACGGAATGGAATGGAATGGAACCAACCCGAGGAGAACGGCGTGGAATGGAATGGAATGGATTGGAATGAAGTGGAATGGAATACAAAGGAATGCAATCAACTCGAGTAGAATGGAATGGAATGGAATGGAATGGAATGGAATGGAATGGAATGGAATGGAATGGAATGGATTGGAATGGAATCAACCCCAGTAGAAAGGAATGGAATGGAATGGAATGGAATGGAATGGAATGGAATGGAATCAACCCGAGCAGAAAGGAATGGAATAAAATGGAATGGAAAGGAATGGAATGCAATGGAATGGAACGGAATCAACACGAATTCAGCGGAATGGAATAGAATGGAATAGAATGGAATGGAATTCAATGGAATGGAATGTAATGGAATAGAATGCAATGGAAAGGAAAGGAATGGAATAGAATGGAATGGAATGGAATGGAATTCAATGGAATTGAATGTAACGGAATGGAATGCAATGGAAAGGAATGGAAAGGAATGGAATGGAATGGAATGGAATGGAATGGGATGGAATACAGCGGAATTGAATGGAACAGAATGGAATGGAATCAACCAGAGTGGAATGTAATGTAATGTAATGTAATGGAATGGAATGGAATGGAATGGAATCAACCCGAGAAGAACGGAATGGAATGCAATGGAATGGAATGGAATGGAATGGAATGGAATGGAATGGAATGGAATCAACCCGAGAAGAACGGAATGAAATGGAATGCAATGGAATGGAATGGAATGGAATAGAATGGAATGGAACGGAATAGAATGGAATGGAATGGAATGGAATGGAATGGCATAGAATGGCACGGAATGCAATGGAATGGAATGGAATGGAATGGGATGGAATGGAATGGAACGGAATGGAATGGAATGGAATTGATTGGAATCAACCTGCGTAGAATGGAATGGAATGCAACAGAACTGAACGGATTGGAATGGAGTGGAGTGGAATGGAATGGAATGGAATGGAATGGAATGGAATGGAATGGAATGGAATGGAATCAACCCGAGTAGAACGGAATAGAATGGAATGGAGTGGAAGGGAATGGAATGGAATGGAATCAACCCAACAGGAAGGGAATGGAATGGAATGGAGTTGAACGGAACGGAACGCAACAGAATGGAAAGGAATGCAACGGAACGGAATCGAATGGAATGGAATCAACACGAGAAGAGCGGCGTGGAATGGAATGGAATGGAATGGAATGGAATGGAATGGAATGGAATGGAATGGAATGGAATGGAATGGAATGGAATGGAAAGGAATGGAATGGAATGGAATGGAATGTTATCAACCAGAGTGGACAGAATTGGAATGGAATGGAATGGAATAGAATGGAATGGAATGGAATGGAATGGAATGGAACAGAATCAACCAGAGTGGAGAGAATTTGAATGCAATGGAATGGAATGGAATGGAATGGAATGGAATGGAATGGAATGGAATGGAATACAATGGAATGGAAAGGAATGCCATGGAATGCAAAGGAAAGGAATGGAATGGAATGGGATGGAATGGAATGTAATGGAATAGAGTGGTGTGGAATGGAATCAACCCGATTAGAATGGAAAGGAATGGAATGGAAGGGAATGGAATGGAATGAAAAGGAATGGAATGGAATGCAATGGAATGGAATGGAATGGAATGGAATGGAATGGAATGGAATGGAATGTGTTCAACACGAGTAGAACGGAAAGGAATGGAATGGAATGCAATGGAATGGAATTGAATGGAATGGAATTGAATGGAATCCACACGAGTAGAACGGAATGGAATAGTATGGAATGGAATGGAATGGAATGGAATGGTATGGAATGGAATGGAATGGTATGGAATGGAATGGAATGGAATGGAATGGAATGGAATGGAATGGAATGGAATGGAATGGGTTGGAATCAACCTGCGTAGAATGGAATGGAATGGAACGGAACGGAACGGAATGGAATGGAGTGGAGTGGAATGGAATGGAATGGAATGGAATGGAATGGAATGGAATGGAATCAACCCGAGTAGAACGGAATAGAATGGAATGGAGTGGAAGGGAATGGAATGGAATGGAATCAACCAGAGAGGAATGGAATGGAATGGAATGGAATTGAACGGAACGGAATGAAACAGAATGGAAAGGAATAGATCGGAACGGAATGGAATGGAATGGAACCAACCCGAGGAGAACGGCGTGGAATGGAATGGAATGGATTGGAATGAAGTGGAATGGAATACAAAGGAATGCAATCAACTCGAGTAGAATGGAATGGAATGGAATGGAATGGAATGGAATGGAATGGAATGGAATGGAATGGAATGGATTGGAATGGAATCAACCCCAGTAGAAAGGAATGGAATGGAATGGAATGGAATGGAATGGAATGGAATGGAATCAACCCGAGCAGAAAGGAATGGAATAAAATGGAATGGAAAGGAATGGAATGCAATGGAATGGAACGGAATCAACACGAATTCAGCGGAATGGAATAGAATGGAATAGAATGGAATGGAATTCAATGGAATGGAATGTAATGGAATAGAATGCAATGGAAAGGAAAGGAATGGAATAGAATGGAATGGAATGGAATGGAATTCAATGGAATTGAATGTAACGGAATGGAATGCAATGGAAAGGAATGGAAAGGAATGGAATGGAATGGAATGGAATGGAATGGGATGGAATACAGCGGAATTGAATGGAACAGAATGGAATGGAATCAACCAGAGTGGAATGGAATGTAATGTAATGTAATGGAATGGAATGGAATGGAATGGAATCAACCCGAGAAGAACGGAATGGAATGCAATGGAATGGAATGGAATGGAATGGAATGGAATGGAATGGAATGGAATGGAATAGAATGGCACGGAATGCAATGGAATGGAATGGAATGGAATGGGATGGAATGGAATGGAATGGGATGGAATGGATTGGAATCAACCTGCGTAGAATGGAATGGAATGGAACGGAACGTAACGGAATGGAATGGAGTGGAATGGAATGGAATTGAATGGAATGGAATGGAATGGAATGGAATGGAATGGAATGGAATCAACCCGAGTAGAATGGAATAGAATGGAATGGAGTGGAAGGGAATGGAATGGAATGGAATCAACCCGAGAGGAATTGAATGGAATGGAATGTAATTGAACGGAACGTAACGGAAGAGAATGGAAAGGAATGGAACGGAACGGAATGGAATGGAATTTAATCAACCCGAGAAGAACGGCGTGGAATAGAATGGAATGGAATGGAATGGAATGAAATGGAATGGAATGGAATGGAATGGAATGGAAAGGAAAGGAATGGAATGGAATGGAATGTTATCAAACAGAGTTCAGAGAATTGGAATGGAATGTAATGGAATGGAATGTAATGTAATGGAATGGAATGGAATGGAATGGAATGGAATGGAATCAACCCGAGTAGAACGGAACCGAATGGAATGGAATGGAATGGAATTGAATGGAATTGAATCCACCCGAGTAGAATGGAATGGAATGGAATGGAATGGGATGGAATGGAATGGAATGGAAAGGAATGGAATGGAACGGAATCAACCAGATTGGAGAGAAATTGAATGGAATGGAATGGAATGGAATGGAATGGAATGGAATGGAATCGAATGGAATGGAATGCAACGGAATGGAATGGAAAGGAATATAATGGAATGGAATGGAATCCACCCGAGAGGAACACAGTGGAAAGGAATGGAATGGAATGGAATGGAATGGAATGGAATGGAATGGAATGGAATGCAATGAAATGGAATGGAATGCCATGGAATGCAAAGGAAAGGAATGGAATGGAATGGGATGGAATGGAATGAAACGGAATGGAATGGAATGCCATGGAATGGAATGGAATGGAATGGAATGGAATGTGTTCAACACGAGAAGAACGGAAAGGAATGGAATGGAATGCAATGGAATGGAATTGAATGGAATGGAATTGAATGGAATCCACACGAGTAGAACGGAATGGAATAGTATGGAATGGAATGGAATGCAATGGAATGGAAAGGAATGGAATGGAATGGAATGGTATGGAATGGAATGGAATGGTATGGAATGGAATGGAATGGAATGGAATGGAATGGGTTGGAATCAATCTGCGTAGAATGGAATGGAATGGAACGGAACGGAACGGAATGGAATGGAGTGGAATGGAATGGAATGGAATGGAATGGAATGGAATGGAATGGAATGGAATCAACCCGAGTAGAACGGAATAGAATGGAATGGAGTGGAAGGGAATGGAATGGAATGGAATCAACCAGAGAGGAATGGAATGGAATGGAATGAAATTGAATGGAACAGAATGAAACAGAATGGAAAGGAATAGATAGGAACGGAATGGAATGGAATGGAATGGAATATAATGGAATGGAACAGAATCAACCAGAGTGGAGAGAATTTGAATGCAATGGAATGGAATGGAATGGAATGGAATGGAATGGAATGGAATGGAATACAATGGAATGGAAAGGAATGCCATGGAATGCAAAGGAAAGGAATGGAATGGAATGGGATGGAATGGAATGTAATGGAATAGAGTGGTGTGGAATGGAATCAACCCGATTAGAATGGAAAGGAATGGAATGGAAGGGAATGGAATGGAATGAAAAGGAATGGAATGGAATGCAATGGAATGGAATGGAATGGAATGGAATGGAATGGAATGGAATGGAATGGAATGTGTTCAACACGAGTAGAACGGAAAGGAATGGAATGGAATGCAATGGAATGGAATTGAATGGAATGGAATTGAATGGAATCCACACGAGTAGAACGGAATGGAATAGTATGGAATGGAATGGAATGGAATGGAATGGTATGGAATGGAATGGAATGGTATGGAATGGAATGGAATGGAATGGAATGGAATGGAATGGAATGGAATGGAATGGAATGGGTTGGAATCAACCTGCGTAGAATGGAATGGAATGGAACGGAAAGGAACGGAATGGAATGGAGTGGAGTGGAATGGAATGGAATGGAATGGAATGGAATGGAATGGAATGGAATGGAATCAACCCGAGTAGAACGGAATAGAATGGAATGGAGTGGAAGGGAATGGAATGGAATGGAATCAACCAGAGAGGAATGGAATGGAATGGAATGGAATTGAACGGAACGGAATGAAACAGAATGGAAAGGAATAGATCGGAACGGAATGGAATGGAATGGAATCAACCCGAGGAGAACGGCGTGGAATGGAATGGAATGGATTGGAATGAAGTGGAATGGAATACAAAGGAATGCAATCAACTCGAGTAGAATGGAATGGAATGGAATGGAATGGAATGGAATGGAATGGAATGGAATGGAATGGAATGGATTGGAATGGAATCAACCCCAGTAGAAAGGAATGGAATGGAATGGAATGGAATGGAATGGAATGGAATCAACCCGAGCAGAAAGGAATGGAATAAAATGGAATGGAAAGGAATGGAATGCAATGGAATGGAACGGAATCAACACGAATTCAGCGGAATGGAATAGAATGGAATAGAATGGAATGGAATTCAATGGAATGGAATGTAATGGAATAGAATGCAATGGAAAGGAAAGGAATGGAATAGAATGGAATGGAATGGAATGGAATTCAATGGAATTGAATGTAACGGAATGGAATGCAATGGAAAGGAATGGAAAGGAATGGAATGGAATGGAATGGAATGGAATGGGATGGAATACAGCGGAATTGAATGGAACAGAATGGAATGGAATCAACCAGAGTGGAATGGAATGGAATGGAATGGAATGGAATGGAATGGAATGGAATGGAATCAACCCGAGAAGAACGGAATGGAATGCAATGGAATGAAATGGAATGGAATGGAATGGAATGGAATGGAATGGAATGGAATGGAATAGAATGGCACGGAATGCAATGGAATGGAATGGAATGGAATGGGATGGAATGGAATGGAATGGGATGGAATGGATTGGAATCAACCTGCGTAGAATGGAATGGAATGGAACGGAACGTAACGGAATGGAATGGAGTGGAATGGAATGGAATTGAATGGAATGGAATGGAATGGAATGGAATGGAATGGAATGGAATCAACCCGAGTAGAATGGAATAGAATGGAATGGAGTGGAAGGGAATGGAATGGAATGGAATCAACCCGAGAGGAATTGAATGGAATGGAATGTAATTGAACGGAACGTAACGGAAGAGAATGGAAAGGAATGGAACGGAACGGAATGGAATGGAATTTAATCAACCCAAGAAGAACGGCGTGGAATAGAATGGAATGGAATGGAATGGAATGAAATGGAATGGAATGGAATGGAATGGAATGGAAAGGAAAGGAATGGAATGGAATGGAATGTTATCAAACAGAGTTGAGAGAATTGGAATGGAATGTAATGGAATGGAATGGAATGTAATGGAATGGAATGGAATGGAATGGAATGGAATGCAATCAACCCGAGTAGAACGGAACCGAATGGAATGGAATGGAATGGAATTGAATGGAATTGAATCCACCCGAGTAGAATGGAATGGAATGGAATGGAATGGAATGGAATGGAATGGAATGGAAAGGAATGGAATGGAACGGAATCAACCAGATTGGAGAGAAATTGAATGGAATGGAATGGAATGGAATGGAATGGAATGGAATGGAATGGAATGGAATGGAATCGAATGGAATGGAATGCAACGGAATGGAATGGAAAGGAATATAATGGAATGGAATGGAATCCACCCGAGAGGAACACAGTGGAAAGGAATGGAATGGAATGGAATGGAATGGAATGGAATGGAATGGAATGGAATGGAATGGAATGCAATGAAATGGAATGGAATGCCATGGAATGCAAAGGAAAGGAATGGAATGGAATGGGATGGAATGGAATGAAACGGAATGGAATGGAATGCAATGGAATGGAATGGAATGGAATGGAATGGAATGTGTTCAACACGAGAAGAACGGAAAGGAATGGAATGGAATGCAATGGAATGGAATTGAATGGAATGGAATTGAATGGAATCCACACGAGTAGAACGGAATGGAATAGTATGGAATGGAATGGAATGCAATGGAATGGAAAGGAATGGAATGGAATGGAATGGTATGGAAAGGAATGGAATGGTATGGAATGGAATGGAATGGAATGGAATGGAATGGAATGGAATGGAATGGAATAGAATGGCACGGAATGCAATGGAATGGAATGGAATGGAATGGGATGGAATGGAATGGAATGGGATGGAATGGATTGGAATCAACCTGCGTAGAATGGAATGGAATGGAACGGAACGTAACGGAATGGAATGGAGTGGAATGGAATGGAATTGAATGGAATGGAATGGAAAGGAATGGAATGGAATGGAATGGAATCAACCCGAGTAGAATGGAATAGAATGGAATGGAGTGGAAGGGAATGGAATGGAATGGAATCAACCCGAGAGGAATTGAATGGAATGGAATGTATTTGAACGGAACGTAACGGAAGAGAATGGAAAGGAATGGAACGGAACGGAATGGAATGGAATTTAATCAACCCGAGAAGAACGGCGTTGAATAGAATGGAATGGAATGGAATGGAATGAAATGGAATGGAATGGAATGGAATGGAATGGAAAGGAAAGGAATGGAATGGAATGGAATGTTATCAAACAGAGTTGAGAGAATTGGAATGGAATGTAATGGAATGGAATGTAATGTAATGGAATGGAATGGAATGGAATGGAATGGAATGGAATCAACCCGAGTAGAACGGAACCGAATGGAATGGAATGGAATGGAATTGAATGGAATTGAATCCACCCGAGTAGAATGGAATGGAATGGAATGGAATGGAATGGAATGGAATGGAATGGAATGGAAAGGAATGGAATGGAACGGAATCAACCAGATTGGAGTGAAATTGAATGGAATGGAATGGAATGGAATGGAATGGAATGGAATGGAATGGAATGGAATGGAATGGAATCGAATGGAATGGAATGCAACGGAATGGAATGGAAAGGAATATAATGGAATGGAATGGAATCCACCCGAGAGGAACACAGTGGAAAGGAATGGAATGGAATGGAATGGAATGGAATGGAATGGAATGGAATGGAATGGAATGGAATGCAATGAAATGGAATGGAATGCCATGGAATGCAAAGGAAAGGAATGGAATGGAATGGGATGGAATGGAATGAAACGGAATGGAATGGAATGCAATGGAATGGAATGGAATGGAATGGAATGGAATGTGTTCAACACGAGAAGAACGTAAAGGAATGGAATGGAATGCAATGGAATGGAATTGAATGGAATGGAATTGAATGGAATCCACACGAGTAGAACGGAATGAAATAGTATGGAATGGAATGGAATGCAATGGAATGGAAAGGAATGGAATGGAATGGAATGGTATGGAATGGAATGGAATGGTATGGAATGGAATGGAATGGAATGGAATGGAATGGGTTGGAATCAATCTGCGTAGAATGGAATGGAATGGAACGGAACGGAACGGAACGGAATGGAGTGGAATGGAATGGAATGGAATGGAATGGAATGGAATGGAATGGAATGGAATGGAATGGAATGGAATCAACCCGAGTAGAACGGAATAGAATGGAATGGAGTGGAAGGGAATGGAATGGAATGGAATCAACCAGAGAGGAATGGAATGGAATGGAATGAAATTGAATGGAACAGAATGAAACAGAATGGAAAGGAATAGACAGGAACGGAATGGAATGGAATGGAATGGAATGGAATGGAATGGAACAGAATCAACCAGAGTGGAGAGAATTTGAATGCAATGGAATGGAATGGAATGGAATGGAATGGAATGGAATGGAATGGAATGGAATACAATGGAATGGAAAGGAATGCCATGGAATGCAAAGGAAAGGAATGGAATGGAATGGGATGGAATGGAATGTAATGGAATAGAGTGGTGTGGAATGGAATCAACCCGATTAGAATGGAAAGGAATGGAATGGAAGGGAATGGAATGGAATGAAAAGGAATGGAATGGAATGCAATGGAATGGAATGGAATGGAATGGAATGGAATGGAATGGAATGGAATGTGTTCAACACGAGTAGAACGGAAAGGAATGGAATGGAATGCAATGGAATGGAATTGAATGGAATGGAATTGAATGGAATCCACACGAGTAGAACGGAATGGAATAGTATGGAATGGAATGGAATGGAATGGAATGGTATGGAATGGAATGGAATGGTATGGAATGGAATGGAATGGAATGGAATGGAATGGAATGGAATGGAATGGAATGGGTTGGAATCAACCTGGGTAGAATGGAATGGAATGGAACGGAACGGAACGGAATGGAATGGAGTGGAGTGGAATGGAATGGAATGGAATGGAATGGAATGGAATGGAATGGAATCAACCCGAGTAGAACGGAATAGAATGGAATGGAGTGGAAGGGAATGGAATGGAATGGAATCAACCAGAGAGGAATGGAATGGAATGGAATGGAATTGAACGGAACGGAATGAAACAGAATGGAAAGGAATAGATCGGAACGGAATGGAATGGAATGGAATCAACCCGAGGAGAACGGCGTGGAATGGAATGGAATGGATTGGAATGAAGTGGAATGGAATACAAAGGAATGCAATCAACTCGAGTAGAATGGAATGGAATGGAATGGAATGGAATGGAATGGAATGGAATGGAATGGAATGGAATGGAATGGATTGGAATGGAATCAACCCCAGTAGAAAGGAATGGAATGGAATGGAATGGAATGGAATGGAATGGAATCAACCCGAGCAGAAAGGAATGGAATAAAATGGAATGGAAAGGAATGGAATGCAATGGAATGGAACGGAATCAACACGAATTCAGCGGAATGGAATAGAATGGAATAGAATGGAATGGAATTCAATGGAATGGAATGTAATGGAATAGAATGCAATGGAAAGGAAAGGAATGGAATAGAATGGAATGGAATGGAATGGAATTCAATGGAATTGAATGTAACGGAATGGAATGCAATGGAAAGGAATGGAAAGGAATGGAATGGAATGGAATGGAATGGAATGGGATGGAATACAGCGGAATTGAATGGAACAGAATGGAATGGAATCAACCAGAGTGGAATGGAATGGAATGGAATGGAATGGAATGGAATGGAATGGAATGGAATGGAATCAACACGAGAAGAACGGAATGGAATGCAATGGAATGAAATGGAATGGAATGGAATGGAATGGAATGGAATGGAATGGAATGGAATGGAATAGAATGGCACGGAATGCAATGGAATGGAATGGAATGGAATGGGATGGAATGGAATGGAATGGGATGGAATGGATTGGAATCAACCTGCGTAGAATGGAATGGAATGGAACGGAACGTAACGGAATGGAATGGAGTGGAATGGAATGGAATTGAATGGAATGGAATGGAATGGAATGGAATGGAATGGAATGGAATCAACCCGAGTAGAATGGAATAGAATGGAATGGAGTGGAAGGGAATGGAATTTAATGGAATCAACCAGAGAGGAATTGAATGGAATGGAATGTAATTGAACGGAACGTAACGGAAGAGAATGGAAAGGAATGGAACGGAACGGAATGGAATGGAATTTAATCAACCCGAGAAGAACGGCGTGGAATAGAATGGAATGGAATGGAATGGAATGAAATGGAATGGAATGGAATGGAATGGAATGGAAAGGAAAGGAATGGAATGGAATGGAATGTTATCAAACAGAGTTGAGAGAATTGGAATGGAATGTAATGGAATGGAATGTAATGTAATGGAATGGAATGGAATGGAATGGAATGGAATGCAATCAACCCGAGTAGAACGGAACCGAATGGAATGGAATGGAATGGAATTGAATGGAATTGAATCCACACGAGTAGAATGGAATGGAATGGAATGGAATGGAATGGAATGGAATGGAAAGGAATGGAATGGAACGGAATCAACCAGATTGGAGAGAAATTGAATGGAATGGAATGGAATGGAATGGAATGGAATGGAATGGAATGGAATGGAATGGAATGGAATCGAATGGAATGGAATGCAACGGAATGGAATGGAAAGGAATATAATGGAATGGAATGGAATCCACCTGAGAGGAACACAGTGGAAAGGAATGGAATGGAATGGAATGGAATGGAATGGAATGGAATGGAATGGAATGGAATGGAATGGAATGCAATGAAATGGAATGGAATGCCATGGAATGCAAAGGAAAGGAATGGAATGGAATGGGATGGAATGGAATGAAACGGAATGGAATGGAATGCAATGGAATGGAATGGAATGGAATGGAATGGAATGTGTTCAACACGAGAAGAACGGAAAGGAATGGAATGGAATGCAATGGAATGGAATTGAATGGAATGGAATTGAATGGAATCCACACGAGTAGAACGGAATGGAATAGTATGGAATGGAATGGAATGCAATGGAATGGAAAGGAATGGAATGGAATGGAATGGTATGGAATGGAATTGAATGGTATGGAATGGAATGGAATGGAATGGAATGGAATGGGTTGGAATCAATCTGCGTAGAATGGAATGGAATGGAACGGAACGGAACGGAATGGAATGGAGTGGAATGGAATGGAATGGAATGGAATGGAATGGAATGGAATCAACCCGAGTAGAACGGAATAGAATGGAATGGAGTGGAAGGGAATGGAATGGAATGGAATCAACCAGAGAGGAATGGAATGGAATGGAATGAAATTGAATGGAACAGAATGAAACAGAATGGAAAGGAATAGATAGGAACGGAATGGAATGGAATGGAATGGAATGGAATCAACCCGAGAAGAACGGAATGGAATGCAATGGAATGAAATGGAATGGAATGGAATGGAATGGAATGGAATGGAATGGAATGGAATGGAATAGAATGGCACGGAATGCAATGGAATGGAATGGAATGGAATGGGATGGAATGGAATGGAATGGGATGGAATGGATTGGAATCAACCTGCGTAGAATGGAATGGAATGGAACGGAACGTAACGGAATGGAATGGAGTGGAATGGAATGGAATTGAATGGAATGGAATGGAATGGAATGGAATGGAATGGAATCAACCCGAGTAGAATGGAATAGAATGGAATGGAGTGGAAGGGAATGGAATGGAATGGAATGGAATGGAATGGAATGCAATGAAATGGAATGGAATGCCATGGAATGCAAAGGAAAGGAATGGAATGGAATGGGATGGAATGGAATGAAACGGAATGGAATGGAATGCAATGGAATGGAATGGAATGGAATGGAATGGAATGTGTTCAACACGAGAAGAACGGAAAGGAATGGAATGGAATGCAATGGAATGGAATTGAATGGAATGGAATTGAATGGAATCCACACGAGTAGAACGGAATGGAATAGTATGGAATGGAATGGAATGGAATGCAATGGAATGGAAAGGAATGGAATGGAATGGAATGGTATGGAATGGAATGGAATGGTATGGAATGGAATGGAATGGAATGGAATGGAATGGAATGGAATGGGTTGGAATCAATCTGCGTAGAATGGAATGGAATGGAACGGAACGGAACGGAATGGAATGGAGTGGAATGGAATGGAATGGAAAGGAATGGAATGGAATGGAATGGAATGGAATCAACCCGAGTAGAACGGAATAGAATGGAATGGAGTGGAAGGGAATGGAATGGAATGGAATCAACCAGAGAGGAATGGAATGGAATGGAATGAAATTGAATGGAATGGAATGCAATGGAATGGAACGGAATCAACACGAATTCAACGGAATGGAATAGAATGGAATGGAATTCAATGGAATGGAATGTAATGGAATAGAATGCAATGGAAAGGAAAGGAATGGAATAGAATGGAATGGAATGGAATGGAATGGAATGGAATGGAATGGAATGGAATCAACCCGAGTAAAACAGAATGGAATAGAATGGAATAGAATGGAATGGAATTCAATGGAATTGAATGTAACGGAATGGAATGCAATGGAAAGGAATGGAAAGGAGTGGAATGGAATGGAATGGAATGGAATGGAATGGGATGGAATGCAGCGGAATTGAATGGAACGGAATGGAATGGAATCAACCAGAGTGGAATGGAATGGAATGGAATGGAATGGAATGGAATGGAATGGAATGGAATCAACCCGAGAAGAACGGAATGGAATGCAATGGAATGAAATGGAATGGAATGGAATGGAATGGAATGGAATGGAATGGAATGGAATGGAATGGAATGGCACGGAATGCAATGGAATGGAATGGAATGGAATGGGATGGAATGGAATGGAAAGGAATGGAATGGAATGGAATGGAATGTTATCAATCAGAGTGGAGAGAATTGGAATGTAATGTAATGGAATGGAATGGAATGGAGTGGAATGGAATGGAATGGAATGGAATGGAATGGAATCAACCCGAGTAGAACGGATCCGAATGGAACGGAATGGAACGGAATTGAATGGAATTGAATCCACCCGAGTAGAATGGAATGGAATGGAATGGAATGCAATGGAATGGAATGGAATGGAATGGAATGGAATGGAAAGGAATGGAATGGAACGGAATCAACCAGATTGGAGAGAAATTGAATGGAATGGAATGGAATGGAATTGGATGGAATGGAATGGAATGGAATGGATTGGAATGGAATGGAATGGAATAGAGTGGAATTGGTTCAACACGACTAGAACGGAACGGAACGGAAAGAAATACAATGGAATTGAATCAACCCGAATAGAATGGAATGGAATGGAAAGGAAGGGAATGGGATAGAATTGTACGGAATGGAATCAACCGGATTAGAATGGAATGGAATGGAATGGAATGGAATGGAATGGAATGGAATGGAATATAATGGAATGGAAAGGAATGGAATGGAATGGAATCAACCCGAGTAGAACGAACTGGAATGGAATGGAATGGAATCAACCCGAGAAGAAAGAAATGGAATGGAAAGGAATGGAATGGAATGGAATGGAATGGAATGGAATGGAATGGAATGGAATGGAATGGAATAGAATGGAATTGAATCAACCCGAATAGAATGGAACGGAATGGAATTGAACGGAACGGAAAGAAAGAGAACGGAATAGAATGGAATTGAATCAACAAGAGTAGAACGGATCGGAAAGGAATGGAGTGGATTGGAATGGAATGGAATGGAATGGAATGGACTGGAATGGAAAGCAATGGAATGGAATGGAATGGAATGGAGTGGAATGGAATGGAATGGATTCAACCTGAGTAGAATGGAACGGAACGGAACGGAGTGGAACGGAGAAGAACGGAACGGAACGGAATGGAATGGAATGGAATCAAACCGAGAAGAACGGAATGGATTGGAATGGAATGGAATGGAATGAAATGGAATGGAATGCATTCTAATAGAATGGAATTGAATCAACCCATGTAGAATGGAACAGAACGGACTGGAAAGGAACGGAATAGAATGGAATTGAATAAACCCGAGTAGAATGTAATGGAATGGAAGGGAATGGAATGGAATGGAATGGAATCGAACGGAATGGAAAGGAATGCAATGGAATGGAATGGAATGGATTGGAATGCAATGGAATGGAATTGAATGGAATGGAATGGAATGGAATGCAATAGAATGTAAAGGAATGGAGTGGAATGCAATGGAATGGAATGGAACCAAACCGAGTAGAACGGAATGGAAACAACCCGAGTAGAATGGAATGGAATGGAATAGAATGGAAAGGAATGGAATGGAATGGAATGGAATGGAATGGAATGGAAAGGAATCAACCCGAATTCAACGGAATGGAATAGAATGGAATAGAATGGAATGGAATTCAATGCAATGGAATGGAATGGAATGGAATGCAGTGGAAAGGAAAGGAATGGAATAGAATGGAATGGAATGGAATGCAGTGGAAAGGAAAGGAATGGAATAGAATGGAATGGAATGGAATGGAATGGAATGCAATGGAATGCAATGGAATGGAATGGAATCAACCCGAGTAAAACGGAATGGAATAGTATGGAATAGAATGGAATGGAGTTCAATGGAATTGAATGTAACGGTATGGAAAGGAAAGGAAATGAAAGGAATGAAATGGAATGGAATGGAATGGAATGGAATTGAATGGGATGGAATGCAGTGGAAAGGAAAGGAATGGAATAGAATGGAATGGAATGGAATGGAATGCAATGGAATGGAATGGAATCAACCCGAGTAAAACGGAATGGAATAGAATGGAATAGAATGGAATGGAATTCAATGGAATTGAATGTAACGGAATGGAAAGGAAAGGAAATGAAAGGAATGGAATGGAATGGAATGGAATGGAATGGAATGGAATGGAACGGAATGGGATGGAATGCAGAGGAATTGAATGGAACGGAAAGGAATGGAATCAACCAGAGTGGAAAGGAAAGGAATGGAATGGAATGGAATGGAATGGAATTGAATGGAATGGAATCAACCCGAGAAGAACGGAATGAAATGGAATGCAATGGAATGGAATGGAATGGAATAGAATGGAATGGAACGGAATAGAATGGAATGGAATGGAATGGAATGGAATGGAATGGAATAGAATGGCACGGAATGCAATGGAAAGGAATGGAATGGAATGGGATGGAATGGAATGGAACGGAATGGAATGGAATGGAATGGAATTGATTGGAATCAACCTGCGTAGAATGGAATGGAATGCAACAGAACTGAACGGATTGGAATGGAGTGGAGTGGAATGGAATGGAATGGAATGGAATGGAATGGAATGGAATGGAATCAACCCGAGTAGAACGGAATAGAATGGAATGGAGTGGAAGGGGATGGAATGGAATGGAATCAACCCCACAGGAAGGGAATGGAATGGAATGGAGTTGAACGGAACGGAACGGAACAGAATGGAAAGGAATGCAACGGAACGGAATGGAATGGAATGGAATCAACACGAGAAGAGCGGCATGGAATGGAATGGAATGGAATGGAATGGAATGGAATGGAATGGAATGGAAAGGAATGGAATGGAATGGAATGGAATGTTATCAACCAGAGTGGACAGAATTGGAATGGAATGGAATGGAATAGAATGGAATGGAATGGAATGGAATGGAATAGAATGGAATGGAATGGAATGGAATGGAATGGAACGGAATCAACCAGAGTGGAGAGAAATTGAATGCAATGGAATGGAATGGAATGGAATGGAATGGAATGGAATGGAATGGAATGGAATGGAATGGAATGGAATACAATGGAATGGAAAGGAATGCCATGGAATGCAAAGGAAAGGAGTGGAATGGAATGGGATGGAATGGAATGTAATGGAATAGAGTGGTGTGGAATGGAATCAACCCGATTAGAATGGAAAGGAATGGAATGGAAGGGAATGGAATAGAATGAAACGGAATGGAATGGAATGCAATGGAATGGAATGGAATGGGATGGAATGGAATGTAATGGAATAGAGTGGTGTGGAATGGAATCAACCCGATTAGAATGGAAAGGAACGGAATGGAAGGGAATGGAATAGAATGAAACGGAATGGAATGGAATGCAATGGAATGGAATGGAATGGAATGGAATGGAATGGAATGTGTTCAACACGAGTAGAACGGAAAGGAATGGAATGGAATGCAATGGAATGGAATTGAATGGAATGGAATTGAATGGAATCCACACGAGTAGAACGGAATGGAATAGTATGGAATGGAATGGAATGGAATGGAATGGAATGCAATGGAATGGAATGGAATGGAATGGAATGGAATGGAATGGAATGGTATGGAATGGAATGGAATGGTATGGAATGGAATGGAATGGAATGGAATGGAAAGGAATGGAATGGAATGGAATGGAATGGGTTGGAATCAACCTGCGTAGAATGGAATGGAATGGAACGGAACGGAACGGAATGGAATGGAGTGGAGTGGAATGGAATGGAATGGAATGGAATGGAATGGAATGGAATGGAATCAACCCGAGTAGAACGGAATAGAATGGAATGGAGTGGAAGGGAATGGAATGGAATGGAATCAACCAGAGAGGAATGGAATGGAATGGAATGGAATGGAATGGAATTGAACGGAACGGAATGAAACAGAATGGAAAGGAATAGATCGGAACGGAATGGAATGGAATGGAATCAACCCGAGGAGAACGGCGAGGAATGGAATGGAATGGAATGGAATGAAGTGGAATGGAATACAATGGAATGCAATCAACTCGAGTAGAATGGAATGGAATGGAATGGAATGGAATGGAATGGAATGGAATGGAATGGAATGGAATCAACCCCAGTAGAAAGGAATGGAATGGAATGGAATGGAATGGAATGGAATGGAATCAACCCGAGCAGAAAGGAATGGAATAAAATGGAATGGAATGGAATGGAATGCAATGGAATGGAACGGAATCAACACGAATTCAGCGGAATGGAATAGAATGGAATAGAGTGGAATGGAATTCAATGGAATGGAATGTAATGGAATAGAATGCAATGGAAAGGAAAGGAATGGAATAGAATGGAATGGAATGGAATGGAATTCAATGGAATTGAATGTAACGGAATGGAATGCAATGGAAAGGAATGGAAAGGAATTGAATGGAATGGAATGGAATGGAATGGGATGGAATACAGCGGAATTGAATGGAACTGAATGGAATGGAATCAAGCAGAGTGGAATGGAATGGAATGGAATGGAATGGAATGGAATGGAATGGAATCAACCCGAGAAGAACGGAATGGAATGCAATGGAATTAAATGGAATGGAATGGAATGGAATGGAATGGAATGGAATGGAATGGAATGGAATGGAAAGGAATGGAATGGAATGGAATGGAATGTTATCAAACAGAGTGGAGAGAATTGGAATGTAATGTAATGGAATGGAATGGAAAGGAGTGGAATGGAATGGAATGGAATGGAATGGAATGGAATGGAATCAACCCAAGTAGAAAGGATCCGAATGGAACGGAATGGAACGGAATTGAATGGAATTGAATCCACCCGAGTAGAATGGAATGGAATGGAATGGAATGGAATGGAATGGAATGGAATGGAATGGAAAGGAATGGAATGGAACGGAATCAACCAGATTGGAGAGAAATTGAATGGAATGGAATGGAATGGAATTGGATGGAATGGAATGGAATGGAATGGATTGGAATGGAATGGAATGGAATAGAGTGGAATTGGTTCAACCCGACTAGAACGGAACGGAACGGAAAGAAATACAATGGAATTGAATCAACCCGAGTAGAATGGAATGGAATGGAAAGGAATGGAATGGGATAGAATTGTACGGAATGGAATCAACCGGATTAGAATGGAATGGAATGGAATGGAATGGAATGGAATGGAATGGAATATAATGGAATGGAAAGGAATGGAATGGAATGGAATCAACCCGAGTAGAACGAACTGGAATGGAATGGAATGGAATCAACCCGAGAGGAAAGAAATGGAATGGAAAGGAATGGAATGGAATGGAATGGAATGGAATGGAATGGAATGGAATGGAATAGAATGGAATTGAATCAACCCGAATAGAATGGAACGGAATGGAATTGAACGGAACGGAAAGAAAGAGAACGGAATAGAATGGAATTGAATCAACAAGAGTAGAACGGATCGGAAAGGAATGGAGTGCATTGGAATGGAATGGAATGGAATGGAATGGACTGGAATGGAAAGCAATGGAATGGAATGGAATGGAATGGAGTGGAATGGAATGGAATGGATTCAACCTGAGTAGAACGGAACGGAGCGGAACGGAGTGGAACGGAGCAGAACGGAACGGAACGGAATGGAATGGAATGGAATCAAACCGAGAAGAACGGAATGGATTGGAATGGAATGGAATGGAATGAAATGGAATGGAATGCATTCTAATAGAATGGAATTGAATCAACCCATGTAGAATGGAACAGAAAGGAATGGAAAGGAACGGAATAGAATGGAATTGAATAAACCCGAGTAGAATGTAATGGAATGGAAGGGAATGGAATGGAATGGAATGGAATCGAACGGAATGGAAAGGAATGCAATGGAATGGAATGGAATGGATTGGAATGCAATGGAATGGAATTGAATGGAATGGAATGGAATGGAATGCAATAGAATGTAAAGGAATGGAGTGGAATGCAATGGAATGGAATGGAACCAAACCGAGTAGAACGGAATGGAAACAACCCGAGTAGAATGGAATGGAATGGAATAGAATGGAAAGGAATGGAATGGAATGGAATGGAATGGAATGGAATCAACCCGAGTTGAAAGGAATGGAATAGAATGGAATGGAATGGAATGGAATGCAATGGAATGGAAAGGAATCAACCCGAATTCAACGGAATGGAATAGAATGGAATAGAATGGAATGGAATTCAATGCAATGGAATGGAATGGAATGGAATGCAGTGGAAAGGAAAGGAATGGAATAGAATGGAATGGAATGGAATGCAGTGGAAAGGAAAGGAATGGAATAGAATGGAATGGAATGGAATGGAATGGAATGCAATGGAATGGAATGGAATCAACCCGAGTAAAATGGAATGGAATAGAATGGAATAGAATGGAATGGAATTCAATGGAATTGAATGTAACGGTATGGAAAGGAAAGGAAATGAAAGGAATGGAATGGAATGGAATGGAATGGAATGGAATTGAATGGGATGGAATGCAGTGGAAAGGAAAGGAATGGAATAGAATGGAATGGAATGGAATGGAATGCAATGGAATGGAATGGAATCAACCCGAGTAAAACGGAATGGAATAGAATGGAATAGAATGGAATGGAATTCAATGGAATTGAATGTAACGGAATGGAAAGGAAAGGAAATGAAAGGAATGGAATGGAATGGAATGGAATGGAATGGAATGGAATGGAATGGAATGGAATGGGATGGAATGCAGAGGAATTGAATGGAACGGAAAGGAATGGAATCAACCAGAGTGGAAAGGAAAGGAATGGAATGGAATGGAATGGAATGGAATGGAATGGAATCAACCCGAGAAGAACGGAATGAAATGGAATGCAATGGAATGGAATGGAATGGAATAGAATGGAAGGGAACGGAATAGAATGGAATGGAATGGAATGGAATGGAATGGAATAGAATGGCACGGAATGCAATGGAAAGGAATGGAATGGAATGGGATGGAATGGAATGGAACGGAATGGAATGGAATGGAATGGAATTGATTGCAATCAACCTGCATAGAATGGAATGGAATGCAACAGAACTGAACGGATTGGAATGGAGTGGAGTGGAATGGAATGGAATGGAATGGAATGGAATGGAATGGAATGGAATGGAATGGAATCAACCCGAGTAGAACGGAATAGAATGGAATGGAGGGGAAGGGAATGGAATGGAATGGAATCAACCCCACAGGAAGGGAATGGAATGGAATGGAGTTGAACGGAACGGAACGGAACAGAATGGAAATTAATGCAACGGAACGGAATGGAATGGAATAGAATCAACACGAGAAGAGCGGCGTGGAATGGAATGGAATGGAATGGAATGGAATGGAATGGAATGGAATGGAATGGAAAGGAATGGAATGGAATGGAATGGAATGTTATCAACCAGAGTGGACAGAATTGGAATGGAATGGAATGGAATAGAATGGAATGGAATGGAATGGAATGGAATAGAATGGAATGGAATGGAATGGAATGGAATGGAACGGAATCAACCAGAGTGGAGAGAAATTGAATGCAATGGAATGGAATGAAATGGAATGGAATGGAATGGAATGGAATGGAATGGAATGGAATGGAATACAATGGAATGGAAAGGAATGCCATGGAATGCAAAGGAAAGGAATGGAATGGAATGGGATGGAATGGAATGTAATGGAATAGAGTGGTGTGGAATGGAATCAACCCGATTAGAATGGAAAGGAATGGAATGGAAGGGAATGGAATAGAATGAAACGGAATGGAATGGAATGCAATGGAATGGAATGGAATGGGATGGAATGGAATGTAATGGAATAGAGTGGTGTGGAATGGAATCAACCCGATTAGAATGGAAAGGAATGGAATGGAAGGGAATGGAATAGAATGAAACGGAATGGAATGGAATGGAATGGAATGGAATGGAATGGAATGGAATGGAATGGAATGTGTTCAACACGAGTAGAACGGAAAGGAATGGAATGGAATGCAATGGAATGGAATTGAATGGAATGGAATTGAATGGAATTCACACGAGTAGAACGGAATGGAATAGTATGGAATGGAATGGAATGGAATGGAATGCAATGGAATGGAATGGAATGGAATGGAATGGAATGGAATGGAATGGAATGGTATGAAATGGAATGGAATGGTATGGAATGGAATGGAATGGAATGGAATGGAAAGGAATGGAATGGAATGGAATGGAATGGGTTGGAATCAACCTGCGTAGAATGGAATGGAATGGAACGGAACGGAACGGAATGGAATGGAGTGGAGTGGAATGGAATGGAATGGAATGGAATGGAATGGAATGGAATGGAATCAACCCGAGTAGAACGGAATAGAATGGAATGGAGTGGAAGGGAATGGAATGGAATGGAATCAACCAGAGAGGAATGGAATGGAATGGAATGGAATTGAACGGAACGGAATGAAACAGAATGGAAAGGAATAGATCGGAACGGAATGGAATGGAATGGAATCAACCCGAGGAGAACGGCGTGGAATGGAATGGAATGGAATGGAATGAAGTGGAATGGAATACAATGGAATGCAATCAACTCGAGTAGAATGGAATGGAATGGAATGGAATGGAATGGAATGGAATGGAATGGAATGGAATGGAATGGAATGGAATCAACCCCAGTAGAAAGGAATGGAATGGAATGGAATGGAATGGAATGGAATGGAATGGAATCAACCCGAGCAGAAAGGAATGGAATAAAATGGAATGGAATGGAATGGAATGCAATGGAATGGAACGGAATCAACACGAATTCAGCGGAATGGAATAGAATGGAATAGAGTGGAATGGAATTCAATGGAATGGAATGTAATGGAATAGAATGCAATGGAAAGGAAAGGAATGGAATAGAATGGAATGGAATGGAATGGAATTCAATGGAATTGAATGTAACGGAATGGAATGCAATGGAAAGGAATGGAAAGGAATGGAATGGAATGGAATGGAATGGAATGGGATGGAATACAGCGGAATTGAATGGAACTGAATGGAATGGAATCAACCAGACTGGAATGGAATGGAATGTAATGGAATGGAATGGAATGGAATGGAATGGAATGGAATCAACCCGAGAAGAACGGAATGGAATGCAATGGAATGAAATGGAATGGAATGGAATGGAATGGAAAGGAATGGAATGGAATGGAATGGCACGGAATGCAATGGAATGGAATGGAATGGAATGGGATGAAATGGAATGGAATGGGATGGAATGGATTGGAATCAACCTGCGTAGAATGGAATGGAATGGAACGGAACGTAACGGAATGGAATGGAGTGGAATGGAATGGAATTGAATGGAATGGAATGGAATGGAATGGAATCAACCCGAGTAGAACGGAATAGAATGGAATGGAGTGGAAGGGAATGGAATGGAATGGAATCAACCAGAGAGGAATGGAATGGAACGGAATGGAATTGAACGGAACGGAATGAAACAGAATGGAAAGGAATAGATAGGAACGGAATGGAATGGAATGGAATCAACCCGAGAAGAACGGCGTGGAATGAAATGGAATGGAATGGAATGAAGTGGAATGGAAAACAATGAAATGCAATCAACTCGAGTAGAATGGAATGGAATGGAATGGAATGGAATGGAATGGAATGGAATGGAATGGAATGGAATCAACCCGAGTAGAAAGGAATGGAATGGAATGGAATGGAATGGAATGGAATGGAATGAAATCAACCCGAGCAGAAAGGAATGGAATAAAATGGAATGGAATGGAATGGAATGCAATGGAATGGAACGGAATCAACACGAATTCAACGGAATGGAATAGAATGGAATGGAATTCAATGGAATGGAATGTAATGGAATAGAATGCAATGGAAAGGAAAGTAATGGAATAGAATGGAATGGAATGGAATGGAATGCAATGGAATGGAATGGAATCAAACCGAGTAAAACAGAATGGAATAGAATGGAATAGAATGGAATGGAATTCAATGGAATTGAATGTAACGGAATGGAATGCAATGGAAAGGAATGGAAAGGAGTGGAATGGAATGGAATGGAATGGAATGGAATGGGATGGAATGCAGCGGAATTGAATGGAACGGAATGGAATGGAATCAACCAGAGTGGAATGGAATGGAATGGAATGGAATGGAATGGAATGGAATGGGTTGGAATCAACCTGCGTAGAATGGAATGGAATGGAACGGAACGGAACGGAATGGAATGGAGTGGAGTGGAATGGAATGGAATGGAATGGAATGGAATGGAATGGAATGGAATCAACCCGAGTAGAACGGAATAGAATGGAATGGAGTGGAAGGGAATGGAATGGAATGGAATCAACCAGAGAGGAATGGAATGGAATGGAATGGAATTGAACGGAACGGAATGAAACAGAATGGAAAGGAATAGATCGGAACGGAATGGAATGGAATGGAATCAACCCGAGGAGAACGGCGTGGAATGGAATGTAATGGAATGGAATGAAGTGGAATGGAATACAAAGGAATGCAATCAACTCGAGTAGAATGGAATGGAATGGAATGGAATGGAATGGAATGGAATGGAATGGAATGGAATGGAATCAACCCCAGTAGAAAGGAATGGAATGGAATGGAATGGAATGGAATGGAATGGAATGGAATGGAATCAACCCGAGCAGAAAGGAATGGAATAAAATGGAATGGAATGGAATGGAATGCAATGGAATGGAACGGAATCAACACGAATTCAGCGGAATGGAATAGAATGGAATAGAGTGGAATGGAATTCAATGGAATGGAATGTAATGGAATAGAATGCAATGGAAAGGAAAGGAATGGAATAGAATGGAATGGAATGGAATGGAATTCAATGGAATTGAATGTAACGGAATGGAATGCAATGGAAAGGAATGGAAAGGAATTGAATGGAATGGAATGGAATGGAATGGGATGGAATACAGCAGAATTGAATGGAACTGAATGGAATGGAATCAACCAGAGTGGAATGTAATGTAATGTAATGTAATGTAATGGAATGGAATGGAATGGAATGGAATCAACCCGAGAAGAACGGAATGGAATGCAATGGAATGAAATGGAATGGAATGGAATGGAATGGAATGGAATGGAATGGAATGGAATGGAATGGAATGGAATGGAATGGCACGGAATGCAATGGAATGGAAAGGAATGGAATGGGATGAAATGGAATGGAATGGGATGGAATGGATTGGAATCAACCTGCGTAGAATGGAATGGAATGGAACGGAACGTAACGGAATGGAATGGAGTGGAATGGAATGGAATGGAATGGAATGGAATGGAATGGAATGGAATGGAATGGAATGGAATCAACCCGAGTAGAATGGAATAGAATGGAATGGAGTGGAAGGGAATGGAATGGAATGGAATCAACCCGAGAGGAATTGAATTGAATGGAATGTAATTGAATGGAACGTAACGGAAGAGAATGGAAAGGAATGGAACGGAACGGAATGGAATGGAATTTAATCAACCCGAGAAGAACGGCGTGGAATAGAATGGAATAGAATGGAATGGAATGAAATGGAATGGAATGGAATGGAATGGAATGGAAAGGAAAGGAATGGAATGGAATGGAATGTTATCAAACAGAGTTGAGAGAATTGGAATGTAATGTAATGGAATGGAATGGAATGGAATGGAATGGAATGGAATGGAATCAACCCGAGTAGAACGGAACCGAATGGAATGGAATGGAATGGAATTGAATGGAATTGAATCCACCCGAGTAGAATGGAATGGAATGGAATGGAATGGAATGGAATGGAATGGAATGGAAAGGAATGGAATGGAACGGAATCAACCAGATTGGAGAGAAATTGAATGGAATGGAATGGAATGGAATGGAATGGAATGGAATGGAATGGAATGGAATGGAATGGAATCGAATGGAATGGAATGCAACAGAATGGAATGGAAAGGAATATAATGGAACGGAATGGAATCCACTCGAGAGGAACACAGTGGAAAGGAATGGAATAGAATGGAATGGAATGGAATGGAATGGAATGGAATGGAATGGAATGGAATGCAATGAAATGGAATGGAATGCCATGGAATGCAAAGGAAAGGAATGGAATGGAATGGGATGGAATGGAATGTAATGGAATAGAGTGGTGTGGAATGGAATCAACCCGATTAGAATGGAAAGGAATGGAATGGAAGGGAATGGAATGGAATGAAACGGAATGGAATGGAATGCAATGGAATGGAATGGAATGGAATGGAATGGAATGTGTTCAACACGAGTAGAACGGAAAGGAATGTAATGGAATGCAATGGAATGGAATTGAATGGAATGGAATTGAATGGAATCCACACGAGTAGAACGGAATGGAATAGTATGGAATGGAATGGAATGGAATGGAATGGAATGCAATGGAATGGAAAGGAATGGAATGGAATGGAATGGAATGGAATCAACCCGAGTAGAACGGAACCGAATGGAATGGAATGGAACGGAATTGAATGGAATTGAATCCACCCGAATAGAATGGAATGGAATGGAATGGAATGGAATGGAATGGAATGGAATGGAATGGATTGGAATGGAATGGAATGGGTTGGAATCAATCTGCGTAGAATGGAATGGAATGGAACGGAACGGAACGGAATGGAATGGAGTGGAATGGAATGGAATGGAATGGAATGGAATGGAATGGAATGGAATGGAATCAACCCGAGTAGAACGGAATAGAATGGAATGGAGTGGAAGGGAATGGAATGGAATGGAATCAACCAGAGATGAATGGAATGGAATGGAATGGAATTGAATGGAACGGAATGAAACAGAATGGAAAGGAATAGATAGGAACGGAATGGAATGGAATGGAATCAACCCGAGAAGAACGGCGTGGAATGGAATGGAATGGAATGGAATTAAGTGGAATGGAATACAATGGAATGCAATCAACTCGAGTAGAATGGAATGGAATGGAATGGAATGGAATGGAATGGAATGGAATGGAATGGAATGGAATGGAATGGAATGGAATGGAATGGAATCAACCCGAGTAGAAAGAAATGGAATGGAATGGAATGGAATGGAATGGAATGGAATGGAATGGAATGGAACGGAATCAACACGAATTCAACGGAATGGAATAGAATGGAATGGAATTCAATGGAATGGAATGTAATGGAATAGAATGCAATGGAAAGGAAAGCAATGGAATAGAATGGAATGTAATGGAATGGAATGCAATGGAATGGAATGGAATCAACCCGAGTAAAACAGAATGGAATAGAATGGAATAGAAAAGAATGGAATTCAATGGAATTGAATGTAACGGAACGGAATGCAATGGAAAGGAATGGAAAGGAATGGAATGGAATGGAATGGAATGGAATGGAATGGGATAGAATGTAGCGGAATTGAATGGAACGGAATGGAATGGAATCAACCAGAGTGGAATGGAATGGAATGGAATGGAATGGAATGGAATGGAATGGAATGGAATCAACCCGAGAAGAACGGAATGGAATGCAATGGAATGAAATGGAATGGAATGGAATGGAATGGAATGGAATGGAATGGAATGGAATGGAATGGAATGGCACGGAATGCAATGGAATGGAATGGAATGGAATGGGATGGAATGGAATGGAATGGGATGGAATGGATTGGAATCAACCTGCGTAGAATGGAATGGAATGGAAAGGAACGTAACGGAATGGAATGGAGTGGAATGGAATGGAATTGAATGGAATGGAATGGAATGGAATGGAATCAACCCGAGTAGAATGGAATAGAATGGAATGGAGTGGAAGGGAATGGAATGGAATGGAATCAACCCGAGAGGAATTGAATGGAATGGAATGTAATTGAACGGAACGTAACGGAAGAGAATGGAAAGGAATGGAACGGAACGGAATGGAATGGAATTTAATCAACCCGAGAAGAACGGCGTGGAATAGAATGGAATGGAATGAAATGGAATGGAATGGAATGGAATGGAATGGAATGGAATGGAAAGGAATGGAATGGAATGGAATGGAATGTTATCAAACAGAGTGGAGAGAATTGGAATGTAATGTAATGTAATGGAATGGAAAGGAGTGGAATGGAATGGAATGGAATGGAATGGAATGGAATCAACCCAAGTAGAACGGATCCGAATGGAACGGAATGGAACGGAATTGAATGGAATTGAATCCACCCGAGTAGAATGGAATGGAATGGAATGGAATGGAATGGAATGGAATGGAATGGAATGGAATGGAATGGAATGGAATGGAATGGAATGGAAAGGAATGGAATGGAACGGAATCAACCAGATTGGAGAGAAATTGAATGGAATGGAATGGAATGGAATTGGATGGAATGGAATGGAATGGAATGGATTGGAATGGAATGGAATGGAATAGAGTGGAATTGGTTCAACCCGACTAGAACGGAACGGAACGGAAAGAAATACAATGGAATTGAATCAACCCGAGTAGAATGGAATGGAATGGAAAGGAAGGGAATGGGATAGATTGTACGGAATGGAATCAACCGGATTAGAATGGAATGGAATGGAATGGAATGGAATGGAATGGAATGGAATGGAATGGAATGGAATATAATGGAATGGAAAGGAATGGAATGGAATGGAATCAACCCGAGTAGAACGAACTGGAATGGAATGGAATGGAATCAACCCGAGAAGAAAGAAATGGAATGGAATGGAATGGAATGGAATGGAATGGAATGGAATGGAATGGAATGGAATGGAATGGAATGGAATAGAATGGAATTGAGTCAACCCGAATAGAATGGAACGGAATGGAATTGAACGGAACGGAAAGAAAGAGAACGGAATAGAATGGAATTGAATCAACAAGAGTAGAACGGATCGGAAAGGAATGGAGTGGATTGGAATGGAATGGAATGGAATGGAATGGAATGGACTGGAATGGAAAGCAATGGAATGGAATGGAATGGAATGGAGTGGAATGGAATGGAATGGATTCAACCTGAGTAGAACGGAACGGAACGGAACGGAGTGGAACGGAGCAGAACGGAACGGAACGGAATGGAATGGAATGGAATCAAACCGAGAAGAACGGAATGGATTGGAATGGAATGGAATGGAATGAAATGGAATGGAATGCATTCTAATAGAATGGAATTGAATCAACCCATGTAGAATGGAACAGAAAGGAATGGAAAGGAACGGAATAGAATGGAATTGAATAAACCCGAGTAGAATGTAATGGAATGGAAGGGAATGGAATGGAATGGAATGGAATCGAACGGAATGGAAAGGAATGCAATGGAATGGAATGGAATGGATTGGAATGCAATGGAATGGAATTGAATGGAATGGAATGGAATGGAATGCAATAGAATGTAAAGGAATGGACTGGAATGCAATGGAATGGAATGGAACCAAACCGAGTAGAACGGAATGGAAACAACCCGAGTAGAATGGAATGGAATGGAATAGAATGGAAAGGAATGGAATGGAATGGAATGGAATGGAATGGAATCAACCCGAGTTG
Source organism: Gorilla gorilla gorilla (assembly GCF_029281585.2). Lineage (NCBI taxonomy): Eukaryota > Metazoa > Chordata > Mammalia > Primates > Hominidae > Gorilla > Gorilla gorilla. The sequence continues at coordinate 68,522,368 of NC_073228.2, forward strand.
AAAGGAATGGAATAGAATGGAAAGGAATGGAATGGAATGCAATGGAATGGAAAGGAATAAATCCGAATTCAACGGAATGGAATAGAATGGAATAGAATGGAATGGAATTCAATGCAATGGAATGGAATGGAATGGAATGCAGTGGAAAGGAAAGGAATGGAATAGAATGGAATGGAATGGAATGCAGTGGAAAGGAAAGGAATGGAATAGAATGGAATGGAATGGAATGGAATGGAATGCAATGGAATGGAATGGAATCAACCCGAGTAAAACGGAATGGAATAGAATGGAATAGAATGGAATGGAATTCAATGGAATTGAATGTAACGGTATGGAAAGGAAAGGAAATGAAAGGAATGGAATGGAATGGAATGGAATGGAATGGAATTGAATGGGATGGAATGCAGTGGAAAGGAAAGGAATGGAATAGAATGGAATGGAATGGAATGGAATGCAATGGAATGGAATGGAATCAACCCGAGTAAAACGGAATGGAATAGAATGGAATAGAATGGAATGGAATTCAATGGAATTGAATGTAACGGAATGGAAAGGAAAGGAAATGAAAGGAATGGAATGGAATGGAATGGAATGGAATGGAATGGAATGGAATGGAATGGAATGGAATGGAATGGGATGGAATGCAGAGGAATTGAATGGAACGGAAAGGAATGGAATCAACCAGAGTGGAAAGGAAAGGAATGGAATGGAATGGAATGGAATGGAATGGAATGGAATCAACCCGAGAAGAACGGAATGAAATGGAATGCAATGGAATGGAATGGAATGGAATATAATGGAATGGAACGGAATAGAATGGAATGGAATGGAATGGAATGGAATAGAATGGCACGGAATGCAATGGAAAGGAATGGAATGGAATGGGATGGAATGGAATGGAACGGAATGGAATGGAATGGAATGGAATTGATTGGAATCAACCTGCGTAGAATGGAATGGAATGCAACAGAACTGAACGGATTGGAATGGAGTGGAGTGGAATGGAATGGAATGGAATGGAATGGAATGGAATGGAATGGAATGGAATGGAATGGAATCAACCCGAGTAGAACGGAATAGAATGGAATGGAGGGGAAGGGAATGGAATGGAATGGAATCAACCCCACAGGAAGGGAATGGAATGGAATGGAGTTGAACGGAACGGAACGGAACAGAATGGAAATTAATGCAACGGAACGGAATGGAATGGAATGGAATCAACACGAGAAGAGCGGGGTGGAATGGAATGGAATGGAATGGAATGGAATGGAATGGAATGGAATGGAATGGAATGGAAAGGAATGGAATGGAATGGAATGGAATGTTATCAACCAGAGTGGACAGAATTGGAATGGAATGGAATGGAATAGAAAGGAATGGAATGGAATGGAATGGAATGGAATAGAATGGAATGGAATGGAATGGAATGGAATGGAATGGAACGGAATCAACCAGAGTGGAGAGAAATTGAATGCAATGGAATGGAATGAAATGGAATGGAATGGAATGGAATGGAATGGAATGGAATGGAATGGAATACAATGGAATGGAAAGGAATGCCATGGAATGCAAAGGAAAGGAATGGAATGGAATGGGATGGAATGGAATGTAATGGAATAGAGTGGTGTGGAATGGAATCAACCCGATTAGAATGGAAAGGAATGGAATGGAAGGGAATGGAATAGAATGAAACGGAATGGAATGGAATGCAATGGAATGGAATGGAATGGGATGGAATGGAATGTAATGGAATAGAGTGGTGTGGAATGGAATCAACCCGATTAGAATGGAAAGGAATGGAATGGAAGGGAATGGAATAGAATGAAACGGAATGGAATGGAATGCAATGGAATGGAATGGAATGGAATGGAATGGAATGTGTTCAACACGAGTAGAACGGAAAGGAATGGAATGGAATGCAATGGAATGGAATTGAATGGAATGGAATTGAATGGAATCCACACGAGTAGAACGGAATGGAATAGTATGGAATGGAATGGAATGGAATGGAATGCAATGGAATGGAATGGAATGGAATGGAATGGAATGGAATGGTATGGAATGGAATGGAATGGTATGGAATGGAATGGAATGGAATGGAATGGAAAGGAATGGAATGGAATGGAATGGAATGGGTTGGAATCAACCTGCGTAGAATGGAATGGAATGGAACGGAACGGAACGGAATGGAATGGAGTGGAGTGGAATGGAATGGAATGCAATGGAATGGAATGGAATGGAATGGAATCAACCCGAGTAGAACGAAATAGAATGGAATGGAGTGGAAGGGAATGGAATGGAATGGAATCAACCACAGAGGAATGGAATGGAATGGAATGGAATTGAACGGAACGGAATGAAACAGAATGGAAAGGAATAGATCGGAACGGAATGGAATGGAATGGAATCAACCCGAGGAGAACGGCGTGGAATGGAATGGAATGGAATGGAATGAAGTGGAATGGAATACAATGGAATGCAATCAACTCGAGTAGAATGGAATGGAATGGAATGGAATGGAATGGAATGGAATGGAATGGAATGGAATGGAATCAACCCCAGTAGAAAGGAATGGAATGGAATGGAATGGAATGGAATGGAATGGAATCAACCCGAGCAGAAAGGAATGGAATAAAATGAAATGGAATGGAATGGAATGCAATGGAATGGAACGGAATCAACACGAATTCAGCGGAATGGAATAGAATGGAATAGAGTGGAATGGAATTCAATGGAATGGAATGTAATGGAATAGAATGCAATGGAAAGGAAAGGAATGGAATAGAATGGAATGGAATGGAATGGAATTCAATGGAATTGAATGTAACGGAATGGAATGCAATGGAAAGGAATGGAAAGGAATGGAATGCAATGGAATGGAATGGAATGGGATGGAATACAGCGGAATTGAATGGAACTGAATGGAATGGAATCAACCAGAGTGGAATGGAATGGAATGCAATGGAATGGAATGGAATGGAATGGAATGGAATGGAATGGAATGGAATCAACCCGAGAAGAACGGAATGGAATGCAATGGAATGAAATGGAATGGAATGGAATGGAATGGAATGGAATGGAATGGAATGGAATGGAATGGAATGGAATGGAATGGAATGGAATGGAAGGGCACGGAATGCAATGGAATGGAATGGAATGGAATGGGATGAAATGGAATGGAATGGGATGGAATGGATTGGAATCAACCTGCGTAGAATGGAATGGAATGGAACGGAACGTAATGGAATGGAATGGAGTGGAATGGAATGGAATTGAATGGAATGGAATGGAATGGAATGGAATCAACCCGAGTAGAATGGAATAGAATGGAATGGAGTGGAAGGGAATGGAATGGAATGGAATCAACCCGAGAGGAATTGAATGGAATGGAATGTAATTGAATGGAACGTAACGGAAGGGAATGGAAAGGAATGGAACGGAACGGAATGGAATGGAATTTAATCAACCCTAGAAGAACGGCGTGGAATAGAATGGAAAAGAATGGAATGGAATGAAATGGAATGGAATGGAATGGAAAGGAAAGGAATGGAATGGAATGGAATGTTATCAAACAGAGTTGAGAGAATTGGAATGGAATGTAATGGAATGGAATGGAATGGAATGGAATGGAATGGAATGGAATGGAATGGAATGGAATGGAATCAACCCGAGTAGAACGGAACCGAATGGAATAGAATGGAATGGAATTGAATGGAATTGAATCCACCCGAGTAGAATGGAATGGAATGGAATGGAATGGAATGGAATGGAATGGAAAGGAATGGAATGGAACGGAATCAACCAGATTGGAGAGAAATTGAATGGAATGGAATGGAATGGAATGGAATGGAATGGAATGGAATGGAATGGAATGGAATCGAATGGAATGGAATGCAACGGAATGGAATGGAAAGGAATATAATGGAATGGAATGGAATCCACTCGAGAGGAACACAGTGGAAAGGAATGGAATGGAATGGAATGGAATGGAATGGAATGGAATGGAATGGAATGGAATGGAATGCAATGAAATGGAATGGAATGCCATGGAATGCAAAGGAAAGGAATGGAATGGAACGGGATGGAATGGAATGGAATGGAATGGAATGGAATGGAATCAACCCGAGTAGAACGGAACCGAATGGAATGGAATGGAATGGAATTGAATGGAATTGAATCCACCCGAGTAGAATGGAATGGAATGGAATGGAATGGAATGGAATGGAATGGAATGGAAAGGAACGGAATGGAACGGAATCAACCAGATTGGAGAGAAATTGAATGGAATGGAATGGAATGGAATGGAATGGAATGGAATGGAATGGAATCGAATGGAATGGAATGCAACGGAATGGAATGGAAAGGAATATAATGGAATGGAATGGAATCCACTCGAGAGGAACACAGTGGAAAGGAATGGAATGGAATGGAATGGAATGGAATGGAATGGAATGGAATGGAATGGAATGGAATGGAATGCAATGAAATGGAATGGAATGCCATGGAATGCAAAGGAAAGGAATGGAATGGAATGGGATGGAATGGAATGTAATGGAATAGAGTGGTGTGGAATGGAATCAACCCGATTAGAATGGAAAGGAATGGAATGGAAGGGAATGGAATGGAATGAAACGGAATGGAATGGAATGCAATGGAATGGAATGGAATGGAATGAAATGGAATGTGTTCAACACGAGTAGAACGGAAAGGAATGGAATGGAATGCAATGGAATGGAATTGAATGGAATGGAATTGAATGGAATCCACACGAGTAGAACGGAATGGAATAGTATGGAATGGAATGGAATGGAATGGAATGCAATGGAATGGAAAGGAATGGAATGGAATGGAATGGTATGGAATGGAATGGAATGGTATGGAATGGAATGGAATGGAATGTTATGGAATGGAATGGAATGGGTTGGAATCAATCTGCGTAGAATGGAATGGAATGGAACGGAACGGAACGGAATGGAATGGAGTGGAGTGGAATGGAATGGAATGGAATGGAATGGAATGGAATGGAATCAACCCGAGTAGAACGGAATAGAATGGAATGGAGTGGAAGGGAATGGAAAGGAATGGAATCAACCAGAGAAGAATGGAATGGAATGGAATGGAATTGAACGGAACGGAATGAAACAGAATGGAAAGGAATAGATAGGAACGGAATGGAATGGAATGGAATCAACCCGAGAAGAACGGCGTGGAATGAAATGGAATGGAATGGAATGAAGTGGAATGGAATACAATGAAATGCAATCAACTCGAGTAGAATGGAATGGAATGGAATGGAATGGAATGGAATGGAATGGAATGGAATGGAATGGAATCAACCCGAGTAGAAAGGAATGGAATGGAATGGAATGGAATGGAATGGAATGAAATCAACCCGAGCAGAAAGGAATGTAATAAAATGGAATGGAATGGAATGGAATGCAATGGAATGGAACGGAATCAACACGAATTCAACGGAATGGAATAGAATGGAATGGAATTCAATGGAATGGAATGTAATGGAATAGAATGCAATGGAAAGGAAAGGAATGGAATAGAATGGAATGGAATGGAATGGAATGCAATGGAATGGAATGGAATCAACCAGAGTAAAACAGAATGGAATAGAATGGAATAGAATGGAATGGAATTCAATGGAATTGAATGTAACGGAATGGAATGCAATGGAAAGGAATGAAAGGAGTGGAATGGAATGGAATGGAATGGAATGGAATGGAATGGAATGGAAGGCAGCGGAATTGAATGGAACGGAATGGAATGGAATCAACCAGAGTGGAATGGAATGGAATGGAATGGAATGGAATGGAATGGAATGGAATGGAATCAACCCGAGAAGAACGGAATGGAATGCAATGGAATGAAATGGAATGGAATGGAATGGAATGGAATGGAATGGAATGGAATGGAATGGAATGGAATGGCACGGAATACAATGGAATGGAATGGAATTGAATGGGATGGAATGGAATGGAATGGGATGGAATGGATTGGAATCAACCTGCGTAGAATGGAATGGAATGGAATGGAACGTAACGGAATGGAATGGAGTGGAATGGAATGGAATTGAATGGAATGGAATGGAATGGAATGGAATGCAATCAACCCGAGTAGAATGGAATAGAATGGAATGGAGTGGAAGGGAATGGAATGGAATGGAATCAACCCGAGAGGAATTGAATGGAATGGAATGTAATTGAACGGAACGTAACGGAAGAGAATGGAAAGGAATGGAACGGAACGGAATGGAATGGAATTTAATCAACCAGAGAAGAACGGCGTGGAATAGAATGGAATGGAATGCAATGGAATGAAATGGAATGGAATGGAATGGAATGGAATGGAATGGAAAGGAATGGAATGGAATGGAATGGAATGTTATCAAACAGAGTGGAGAGAATTGGAATGGAATGTAATGGAATGGAATGTAATGTAATGGAATGGAATGGAATGGAATGGAATGGAATGGAATCAACCCGAGTAGAACGGAACAGAATGGAATGGAATGGAACGGAATTAAATGGAATTGAATCCACCCGAGTAGAATAGAATGGAATGGAATGGAATGGAATGGAATGGAATGGAATGGAATGGAATGGAATGGGTTGGAATCAATCTGCGTAGAATGGAATGGAATGGAACGGAACGGAACGGAATGGAATGGAGTGGAATGGAATGGAATGGAATGGAATGGAATGGAATGGAATCAACCCGAGTAGAACGGAATAGAATGGAATGGAGTGGAAGGGAATGGAATGGAATGGAATCAACCAGAGAGGAATGGAATGGAATGGAGTGGAATCAACCTGAGTAGAAAGGAATGGAATGGAATGGAATGGAATGGAATGGAATGAAATCAACCCGAGCAGAAAGGAATGGAATAAAATGGAATGGAATGGAATGGAATGCAATGGAATGGAACGGAATCAACACGAATTCAACGGAATGGAATAGAATGGAATGGAATTCAACGGAATGGAATAGATTGGAATGGAATTCAATGGAACGGAATGGAATGGAATAGAATGCAATGGAAAGGAAAGGAATGGAATAGAATGGAATGGAATGGAATGGAATGCAATGGAATGGAATGGAATCAACCCGAGTAAAACAGAATGGAATAGAATGGAATAGAATGGAATGGAATTCAATGGAATTGAATGTAACGGAATGGAATGCAATGGAAAGGAATGGAAAGGAGTGGAATGGAATGGAATGGAATGGAATGGAATGGGATGGAATGCAGCGGAATTGAATGGAACGGAATGGAATGGAATCAACCAGAGTGGAATGGAATGGAATGGAATGGAATGGAATGGAATGGAATGGAATCAACCCGAGAAGAACGGAATGGCATGCAATGGAATGAAATGGAATGGAATGGAATGGAATGGAATGGAATGGAATGGAATGGCATGGAATGCAATGGAATGGAATGGAATGGAATGGGATGGAATGGAATGGAATGGGATGGAATGGAATGGAATGGGATGGAATGGATTGGAATCAACCTGCGTAGAATGGAATGGAATGGAACGGAACGTAACGGAATGGAATGGAGTGGAATGGAATGGAATTGAATGGAATGGAATGGAATGGAATGTAATCAACCTGAGTAGAATGGAATAGAATGGATTGGAGTGGAAGGGAATGGAATGGAATGGAATCAACCCGAGAGGAATTGAATGGAATGGAATGTAATTGAACGGAACGTAACGGAAGAGAATGGAAAGGAATGGAACGGAACGGAATGGAATGGAATTTAATCAACCCGAGAAGAACGGCGTGGAATAGAATGGAATGGAATGGAATGGAATGGAATGGAATGGAATAGAATGGAATGGAATGGAATGGAATGGAATGGAAAGGAATGGAATGGAATGGAATGGAATGTTATCAAACAGAGTGGAGAGAATTGGAATGTAATGTAATGGAATGGAATGGAATGGAGTGGAATGAAATGGAATGGAATGGAATGGAATGGAATGGAATCAACCCGAGTAGAATGGATCCGAATGGAACGGAATGGAACGGAATTGAATGGAATTGAATCCACCCGAGTAGAATGGAATGGAATGGAATGGAATGGAATGGAATGGAATGGAATGGAATGGAATGGAATGGAATGGAATGGAAAGGAATGGAATGGAACGGAATCAACCAGATTGGAGAGAAATTGAATGGAATGGAATGGAATGGAATTGGATGGAATGGAATGGAATGGAATGGATTGGAATGGAATGGAATGGAATAGAGTGGAATTGGTTCAACCCGACTAGAACGGAACGGAACGGAAAGAAATACAGTGGAATTGAATCAACCCGAGTAGAATGGAATGGAATGGAAAGGAAGGGAATGGGATAGAATTGCACGGAATGGAATCAACAGGATTAGAATGGAATGGAATGGAATGGAATGGAATGCAATGGAATGGAATATAATGGAATGGAAAGGAATGGAATGGAATGGAATCAACAAGAGTAGAACGAACTGGAATGGAATGGAATGGAATCAACCCGAGAAGAAAGAAATGGAATGGAAAGGAATGGAATGGAATGGAATGGAATGGAATGGAATGGAATGGAATGGAATAGAATGGAATTGAATCAACCCGAATAGAATGGAACGGAATGGAATTGAACGGAACAGAAAGAAAGAGAACGGAATAGAATGGAGTTGAGTCAACAAGAGTAGAACGGATCGGAAAGGAATGGAGTGGATTGGAATGGAATGGAATGGAATGGAATGGACTGGGATGGAAAGCAATGGAATGGAATGGAATGGAATGGAGTGGAATGGAATGGAATGGATTCAACCTGAGTAGAACGGAACGGAATGGAACGGAGTGGAACGGAACAGAACGGAACGGAACGGAATGGAATGGAATGGAATCAAACCGAGAAGAACGGAATGGAATGGAATGGAATGGAATGAAATGGAATGGAATGCATTCTAATAGAATGGAATTGAATCAACCCATGTAGAATGGAACAGAACGGAATGGAAAGGAACGGAATAGAATGGAATTGAATAAACCCGAATAGAATGTAATGGAATGGAAGGGAATGGATTGGAATGGAATGGAATCGAACGGAATGGAAAGGAATGCAATGGAATGGAATGGAATGGATTGGAATGCAATGGAATGGAATTGAATGGAATGGAATGGAATGGAATGCAATAGAATGTAAAGGAATGGAGTGGAATGCAATGGAATGAAATGGAACCAAACCGAGTGGAACGGAATGGAAACAACCCGAGTAGAATGGAATGGAATGGAATGGAATGGAATGGAATGCAATGGAATGGAATGGAATGGAATGGAATCAACCCGAGAAGAAAGGAATGGAACGGAATGCAATGGAACGGAATGGAACGGAACGGAATAGAATGGAATTGAATCAACCCGAGTAGAACGGAATGGAATGGAATGGAATGGAATGGAATGGAATGGAATGGAATGGAATGGAATGGAATGGAATGGAAAGAATCAACCCGAGAAGAAAGGAATGGAATGGAATGGAATGGAATGGAGTAGAATGGAATGGAATGGATTCAACCTGAGTAGAACGGAACGGAACGGAACGGAGTGGAACGGAACAGAACGGAACGGAACGGAATGGAATGGAATGGAATCAAACCGAGAAGAACGGAATGGAATGGAATGGAATGGAATGGAATGGAATGAAATGGAATGGAATGCATTCTAATAGAATGGAATTGAATCAACCCATGTAGAATGGAATGGAATGGAATGGAATGGAATGGAATGGAATGGAATGGAATGGAATGGAATGCAATGGAATGGAATGGAATGGAATGGAATGGAATCAACCCGAGAAGAAAGGAATGGAACGGAATGCAATGGAACGGAATGGAACGGAACGGAATAGAATGGAATTGAATCAACCCGAGTAGAACGGAATGGAATGGAATGGAATGGAATGGAATGGAATGGAATGGAATGGAATGGAAAGAATCAACCCGAGAAGAAAGGAATGGAATGGAATGGAATGGGATGGAATGGAATGGAATGGAATGGGATGGAATGAAATGGACTGCAATGGAATGGAAAGCAATGGAACGGAATGGAATGGAATGGAATGCAATGGAAAGGAGTGGAATGGAATGGAATGGAAGGGAATGGAATGGAATGGAATGGAATCAACCCGAGTGTAATTGAACGGAATGGAATGGAATAGAATGGAATGGAATAGAACGGAATAGAATGGAATAGAATCAACGCGAGTAGAATGGAAAGGGAACGGAATGGAATGAAATGAAACGGAATGGAATGGAATGGAACGGAATGGAATGGAATCAACCGGAGTAGAATGGACAGGAATGGAATGGAATGCAATGGAATGGAAAGTAATGGAACGGAATGGAATGGAATCAACCCGAGTAGAACGGAATGGAATGGAATGGAATGGAATGCAACGGAATGGAATGGAATCAACACGAGTAGAATGGAATTTAATAGAATGGAATGGAATGGAAAGGAATGCAATGGAATGGAATGCAATGGAATGGAATGCAAAGGAATGGAATGGAACCAACCCGAGTAGAACGGAATGGAATGGAATGCAATGGAATGGAATGGAATGGAATGGAATGGAATGGAATGGAATGGTATGGAATGGAATGGAATGGAATGGAATGGAATCAACCCGAGAAGAAAGGAATGGAATGGAATGGGATGGAATGGAATGGAATAGAATGGAAAGGAATAGAATGGGATAGAATCCACCCGAGTAGAATGGAATGGAACGGAACCTAACAGAAAGGAACTGAATGGAACGGAACGGAATAGAATGGAATTGAATCAACCCGAGTAGAACGGAATGGAATGGAATGGAATGGATTGGAATCAACTCGAGAAGAAAGGAATGGAACGGAATGGATTGGAATGGAATGGAACGGAATGGAATGGAAAGGAGTGGAATGGAAATGAAGAGTGGAATTGAATCAAAAGGAGTAGAAAGGAATGGAACGGAACATAACGGAAAGGAACTCAACGGAACGGAATGGAACAGAATGGAATTGAATCAACCCGAGTAGAATGGAATGGAATGGAATGGAATGGAAAGGAATGGGATGGAATGGAATGGAATGGAATGGGATGGGATGGAATGGAATGGAATGGAATGGAATGGAATGGAATGGAATGGAATGGAATGGAAAGGAATGGAATGCAATGGAATGGAATAGAAAGGAATTAAATCAACCCGAGTAGAATGGAATGGAATGGAATGGAATGGAATGGAATGGAATGGAATGGAATGGAATGGAATCAACCCGAGAAGAACGGAATGGAATAGAATGGAATGGAATGGAATGGAATCAACTTGAGAAGAACAGAATGGAATGGAATGCAATGGAATTGAATGGAATGGAATGGAATCGAATGGAATGGAATGCAAGAGATTCGAATTGAATCAACCTGAGTAGAACGTAACTGAACAGAATGGAACGGAACGGAACGGAATGGAGCGAAATATAACGGGATTGAATCAAACCGAGTAGAATGGAATGAAATGGAATGGAATGGAAACAATGCAATGGAATGGAGTTGGATGGAAAAGAATGGAATGTAATGGAGTGGAATCAACCCGAGTGGAAAGGAATGGAATGGGATGGAATGGAATGGAATGGAATGGGATGGAATGGAATGGAATGGAATGGAAAGGAATGGAATGCAATGGAATGGAATGGAACAGAATGGAATGGAATGGAATCAATCCGAGTAGAACGGAAAGGAATGGAATGCAATGGAATGGAATGTAATGGAACGGAATGGAATGGAATGGAATCAAACCGAGTGGAATGCAATGGAGCGGAATGGAATGGAATGGAATGGAATGGAATGGAATGGAATGGAATGGAATGGAATGGAAAGGAATGGATCAGAAAGGAATCAACCAGAGTAGAACGGAATGGAAATGAATGGAATTTAATGGAATGGAATGGAATGTAAAGGATTCAACCCGAGTGGAATGGAATGGAATGGAATGGAAAGGAATGGAATGGAATGGAATGGACAGGAATGGAATGTAATGGAATGAAATGAACCAGTGAAGAACGGAATGGAATGGAATGGAATGGAATGGAATGGAATGGAATGGAATGGAATGGAAAGGAATGGAATGGAATGGAATGGATTGGAATCAACCTGCGTAGAATGGAATGGAATGGAATGGAACGGAATGGAATGGAATGGAGTGGAATGGAATGGAATGGAATGGAATGGAAAGCAATAGAATGGAATGGAATTGGATGGAAAGGAATGGAATGGAATGGAGTGGAATGGAATCAACCCATGTAGAAAGGAATGTAATGGAATAGAGTTGAATGGAATGGAATGGAATGGAATGGAATGGAGTGGAATGGAATGGAATCAAACTGAGTAGAATGGAGTGGAATGGCATAGAAAGGTGTGGAATGGAATGGAATGGAATGGAATGGAATGGTATGGAATCAACGCGATTACAATGGAACAGAATGGAATGGAACGGAATGGAATGGAATGGAATGGAATGGAATGGAATGGAATGGAATGGAATGGAATGGAATGGAATGAAACGGAATGGAATCAAACCGAGTAGAATTTAGTGGAATGGAATAGAATGCTATGGAATGGAATGGAATTGAATGGATAGGAATGGAATGGAATGGAATGGAATGGAATCAACCCGAGTAGAAAAGAATGGAATAGAATGGAATGGAATGGAATGGAATGCAATGGAATGGAACGGAATCAACACGAATTCAACGGAATGGAATAGAATGGAATAGTAAGAATGGAATTCAATGGAATGTAATGTAATGGAATGGAATGCAATGGAAAGGAAAGGAATGGAATAGCATGGAATGGAATGGAATGGAATGGAATGGAATGGAATGGAATGCAATGGAAAGGAAAGGAATGGAATAGAATGGAATGGAATGGAATGGAATGGAATGGAATGGAATGGAATGGAGTGGAATGGAATGGAATGGAATCAACCCGAGTAGAACGGAACCGAATGGAACGGAATGGAATGGAATAGAATGGAAATGAATCCACAGGAGTGGAATCGAATGGAATGGAATGGAATGGAATGGAATGGAATGGAGCGGAAATAACCAGATTGGAGAGAAATTGAATGGAATGGAATGGAATGGAATGGAATGGAATGGAATGGAATGGAATGGAATCAACCAGAGTAGAACGGAATGGAATGGAACGGAATGGAGTGGAATGGAATCAAACCGAGTAGAACGGAATGGGATAGAATGGAATGTAATGGAATGGAATGCAACGGAATATAATGGAATCAACCAGGGTAGAACGGAATGAAATAGAATGGAATGGAATGGAATGGAATGCAAAGCAATGGAAAGGAATGGAATGGAATGTATTCAACACGAGTAGAACGGAAAGGATCGGAATGGAATGCAATGGAATGGAATGGAATGGAATGGTTTGGAATGCAATGCAATGGAATGGAATAGAATGGAATGGAATCTACACGAGTAGAACGGAATGGAATGGAATGGAATGGAATGGAATGGAATTGAATGGAATGGTATGGAATGCAATGCAATGGAATGGAATGGAATGGAATGCAATGGAATGGAATGGAATGGAATAGAATCAACCAGAGTAGAACGGAATGGAATGGAACGGAATGGAATGGAATGGAGTGGAGTGGAATGGAATCAAACAGAGTAGAACGGAATGGGATAGAATGGAATGTAATGGAATGGAATGCAATGGAATATAATGGAATCAACCAGGGTAGAACGGAATGGAATGGAATGAAATAGAATGGAATGGAATGGAATGGAATGCAAAGCATTGGACTGGAATGGAATGGAATGTATTCAACACGAGTAGAACGGAAAGGAACGGAATGGAATGGAATGGAATGGAATGGAATGGAATGGAATGAAATCAACTCGAGTAGAACGGAATGGAATGGAATGGAATGGAATGGAATGGAATGGAATGGAATGGAATGGAATGGAATGGAATGGTATGGAATGGAATGGAATGGTATGGAATGGAATGGAATGGAATGGAATGGAATGGCATGGAAGGCAAAGGAATGGAATGGAATGAAATGGGATGGAATGGAATGGAATGGAATGGAATGGAATGGAATGGAATCAACCTGTGTAGAATGGAATGGAATGGAACGGAATGGAACGGAATGGAATGGAGTGGAATGGAATGGAATGGAATGGAATGGAATGGAATGGAATGGAATGGAATGCAATGGAATCAACCCGAGTAGAACGGAATAGAATAGAATGGAGCGGAAGGGAATTTATTGGAATGGAATCAACCCGAGAAGAATGGCGTGTAATGGAACGGAAAGGAATGGAATGAAGTGGAATGGAATACAATGGAATTCAATCAACTCGAGTAGAATGGGATGGAATGGAAAGGAACGGAAAGCAATAGAATGGAATGGAATTGGATGGAAAGAGTGGAATGTAATGGAATGGAATGGAATGGAATCAACCCTATTAGAAAGGAAAGGAATGGAATTTAATGGAATGGAATGGAATGGAATGGAATGGAATGGAATGGAATGGAATCAAACCGAGTAGAATGCAGTGGAATGGAATAGAATTGTATGGAATGGAATGGAATGGTATGGAATGGAATGCAATGGAAAGGAATGGAATGGAACGGAATGGAATGGATTCATCCCGAGTAGATCAGAAAGGAATGGAATGGAATGGAACGGAATGGAATGGAATGCAATGGAATGGAATGCAATGGAATGGAATGGAATGGAACGGAATGGAATGGAATCAACCCTAGTAGAACGGAAAGGAATGGAATGGAATGGAATGGAATGGAATGGAATGGAATGGAATGGAATGGAATGGAAAGGAATGGAAAGGAATGTAATGTAATCATCACAAGTAGAACAGAAAAGAATAGAATGGAATGGAATGGAATGGAATAGAACGGAATGGAATCAACACAAGTAGAATGGAATGGAATAGAATGGAATGGAATGGAATGGAATGCAATAGAATGGAATGGAATGGAATGGAATGGAATGGAATGGAATGGAATGGAATATAATGGAATGGAGTGGAATACACCAGAGAGGAACAGAGTGGAAATTAATGGAATGGAATGGAATGGAATGGAATGGAATGGAATGGAACAGAGTGGAAATTAATGGAATGGAATGGAATGGAATGGAATGGAATGGAATGGAATGGAATGGAATGGAATGGAATATAATGGAATGGAATGGAATGGAATGGAATGGAATGGAATCGAATGGAATGGAATGGAATGGAATGGAATGGAATGGAATTGAACGGAACGGAATGGAATGGAATGGAATGGAATGGAATGGAATGGCATGGAATGCAAAGGAGAGGAATGGAATAGGATGGAATGGAATGGAATGCAATGGAATGGAATGGAATGCAATGGAATGGAATGGAATGGAACGGAATGGAATTGAATGGAATGGAATGGAACCAACCCGATAAGAACAGAACAGAATGGAATGGAACGTAATTGAATTGTATGGAATGTAATGTAATCGAAAGGAATGGATTCAACACGAGTAGAACGGAAAGGAAAGGAATGGAATGGAATGGAATGGAATGGAACGGAATGGAATGGAATGGAATGGATGGAATGGAATGGAATGGATTGCAATGGAATGCAATGGAATGGAATGGGATGGAATGGAATGGAATGGAATGGAATGGAATGTACCCGTGTAGAACGGAATGGAATGGAATGGAATGGAATGGATGGAATGGAATGGAATCAACCCGAGTAGAACGGAATGGAATGGAACGGAATGGAATGGAATGGAAAGGAGTGGAATGGAATCAAACCGAGTAGAACGGAATGGGATAGAATGGAATGTAATGGAATGGAATGCAACGGAATATAATGGAATCAACCAGGGTAGAACGGAATGAAATAGAATGGAATGGAATGGAATGGAATGCAAAGCAATGGAAAGGAATGGAATGGAATGTATTCAACACGAGTAGAACGGAAAGGAACGGAATGGAATGCAATGGAATGGAATGGAATGGAATGGTTTGGAATGCAATGCAATGGAATGGAATAGAATGGAATGGAATCTACACGAGTAGAACGGAATGGAATGGAATGGAATGGAATTGAATGGAATGGAATTGAATGGAATGGTATGGAATGCAATGCAATGGAATGGAATGGAATGGAATGCAATGGAATGGAATGGAATGGAATAGAATCAACCAGAGTAGAACGGAATGGAATGGAACGGAATGGAATGGAATGGAGTGGAGTGGAATGGAATCAAACAGAGTAGAATGGAATGGGATAGAATGGAATGTAATGGAATGGAATGCAGTGGAACAAAATGGAGTCAACCAGGGTAGAACGGAATGGAATGGAATGAAATAGAATGGAATAGAATGGAATGGAATGCAAAGCATTGGACTGGAATGGAATGGAATGTATTCAACACGAGTAGAACGGAAAGGAACGGAATGGAATGCAATGGAATGGAATGGAATGGAATTGAATGGAATGGAATCAACTCGAGTAGAACGGAATGGAATGGAATGGAATGGAATGGAATGGAATGGAATGGAATGGAATGGAATGGAATGGAATGGAATGGTATGGAATGGAATGGAATGGTATGGAATGGAATGGAATGGAATGGAATGGAATGGCATGGAAGGCAAAGGAATGGAATGGAATGGGATGGAATGGAATGGAATGGAATGGAATGGAATGGAATGGAATGGAATGGAATGGAATGGAATCAACCTGCGTAGAATGGAATGGAATGGAACGGAAGGGAACGGAATGGAATGGAGTGGAATGGAATGGAATGGAACGGAATGGAATGGAATGGAATGGAATGGAATGCAATGGAATCATACCGAGTAGAACGGAATAGAATAGAATGGAGCGGAAGGGAATGGATTGGAATGGAATCAACCCGACAAGAACGGCTTGTAATGGAACGGAAAGGAATGGAATGAAGTGGAATGGAATACAATGGAATTCAATCAACTCGAGTAGAATGGGATGGAATGGAATGGAATGGAAAGCAATAGAATGGAATGGAATTGGATGGAAAGAGTGGAATGTAATGGAATGGAATGGAATGGAATCAACCCTATTAGAAAGGAATGGAATGGAATTTAATGGAATGGAATGGAATGGAATGGAATGGAATGGAATGGAATGGAATGGAATGGAATGGAATGGAATCAAACCGAGTAGAATGCAGTGGAATGGAATAGAATTGAATGGAATGGAATGGAATGGTATGGAATGGAATGCAATGGAAAGGAATGGAATGGAACGGAATGGAATGGATTCAACCCGAGTAGATCAGAAAGGAATGGAATGGAATGGAACGGAATGGAATGGAATGCAATGGAATGGAATGCAATGGAATGGAATGGAATGGAACGCAATGGAATGGAATCAACCCTAGTAGAACGGAAAGGAATGGAATGGAATGGAATGGAATGGAATGGAATGGAAAGGAATGGAAAGGAATGTAATGTAATCATCCCGAGTAGAACAGAATAGAATAGAATGGAATGGAATGGAATGGAATGGAATAGAATGGAATGGAATCAACACAAGTAGAATGGAATGGAATAGAATGGAATGGAATGGAATGGAGCGCAATAGAATGGAATGGAATGGAATGGAATGGAATGGAATGGAATGGAATGGAATGGAATGGAATGGAATGGAATATAATGGAATGGAGTGGAATACACCCGAGGGGAACAGAGTGGAAAGGAATGGAATGGAATGGAATGGAATGGAATGGAATGGAATGGAATGGAATGGAATGGAATGGAATATAATGGAATGGAATGGAAAGGAATGGAATGGAATGGAATCGAATGGAATGGAATGGAATGGAATGGAATGGAATGGAATGGAATGGAATGGAATGGAATGGAATGGAAAGGAATGGAATGGAATGGAATGGAATGGAATGGAATGGAATGGCATGGAATGCAAAGGAGAGGAACGGAATAGGATGGAATGGAATGGAATGGAATGGAATTGAATGGAATGCAAAGGAGAGGAATGGAATGGGATGGAATGAAATGGAATGCAATGGAATGGAATGGAATGGAACGGAATGGAATTGAATGGAATGGAATGGAACCAACCCGATTAGAACGGAACAGAATGGAATGGAACGTAATGGAATTGTATGGAATGTAATGTAATGGAATGGAATGGAATGGATTCAACACGAGTCGAACGGAAAGGAAAGGAATGGAATGGAATGGAATGGAACGGAATGGAATGGAAGGGAATGGATGGAATGGAATGGAATGGATTGCAATGGAATGGAATGGAATGGAATGGAATGGAATGGAATGGAATGGAATGTACCCGTGTAGAACGGAATGGAATGGAATGGAATGGATTGGATGGAATGGAATGGAATCAACCCGAGTAGAAAGGAATGGAATGGAATGGAATGGAATGGAATGGAATGGAATGGAATTGAATGGAATGGAATGCAATGCAATGGAATGGAATGGAATGGAATGTACCCATGTAGAACGGAATGGAATGGAATGGAATGGAATGGAATGGAATGGAATGGAATGGAATGGAACGGAATGGAATGGAAATGGAATGGAATCAACCCGAGAAGAAAGGAATGGAAAGGAATGCAATGGAATGGAATTGAATGGAATGGAAAGGAATGGAATGGAATGGAATGGAATGGAAAGGAATGGAATGGAATGCACTTTTATGGAATTGAATGCAATATAATGGAATGGAATGGGATGGAATCTACACGAGTAGAACGGAATGGAATGGAATGGAATGGCATGGAATGGAATGGAATGGAATGGAATGGAATGGAATGGAATGGTATGGAATGCAATGGAATGGAATGGAACGGAAAGGAGTGGAATGGAATGAAACCGAGTAGAACCGAATGGGATAGAATGGAATGTAATGGAATGGAAAGTAATGGAATATAATGGAATCAACAAGGGTAGAACGGAATGAAATAGTATGGAATGGAATGGAATGGAAAGCAAAGGAATGGAATGGAATGGAATGGAATGGAATGTATTCAACACAAGTAGAACGGAAAGGAATGGAATGGAATGCAATGGAATGGAACGGAATGGAATGGAATGGAATCAACCTGAGTAGAACGGAATGAAATGGAATGGAATGGAATGGCATGGAATGGAATGGAATGGAATGGAATGGAATGGAATGGAATGGAATGGCATGGAATGGAATGGAATGGAATGGAATGGAATGGAATGGAATGGAATGGAATCTACCCGAGTAGAACGGAATGGAATGGAATGGAATGGAATGGAATGGAATGGAATGGAAAGGAATCAACCCGAGAAGAAAAGATTGGAATGGAATGGAATGGAATGGAATGGAATGGAATGGAATGGAATGGAATGGAATAGAATGGAATTGAGTCCTCCCGAGTAGAATGGAAAGGAACGGAACGGAATGGAACGGAAGGGAACGGAATAGAATGGAATTGAATCAACCAGAGAAGAACGGAACGGAACGGAACACAAGGGAATGGAACGCAACGGAAAGGAATTGAATGGAATAGAATCAACCCGAGTAGAAGGGAATGGAATGCAATTGAATGGAAAGGAATGGAATGTAATGGAATGGAAAGAAACGGAATAGAATGGAACGGAATGGAATGGATTGGAATCAACCCGAGTGGAATGGAATGGAATGGAATGGAACGGAATGGAAAGCAATGGAATGGAATGGAAAGGAATCGAATGGAATGGAAAGGAATGGAACAGAACGGAATCAACCCGAGTAGAACGGAATGGAAATGAATGGAATTTAATGGAATGGAATGGAAAGTAAAGGAATCAACACGAGTGGAATGGAATGGAACGGAATGGAAAGGAATGGAATGGAATGCAATGGAAAGGAATGGAATGGAATGGAATGAAATGAACCCGAGAAGAACGGAATGGAATGGAAAGGAATGGAATGGAATGGAATGGAATTGAATCAACCCGAGAAGAAAGGAAACGAATGGAACGGAATGGAACTGAATAGAATGGAATTGAATCCACACGAGTAGAATGGAATGGAATGGAACGGAATGGAATGGAATGGAATGGAATGGAATGGAATGGAATGGAATGGAATGGAAAGGAATGGAATGGAATGGAATGGAATGGAATGGAATGGAATGGAATGGAATGGAATGGAATGGAATGGAATGGAATGGAATCAACCAGAGTGGAGAGAATTGGAATGGAATGGAATGGAATGGAATGGAATCAACCAGAGTGGAGAGAATTGGAATGGAATGGAATGGAATGGAATGGAATGGAATGGAATGGAATGGAAAAGAATTGAATCAACCCGAGTAGAACGGAACCGAATGGAACGGAATGGAACGGAATAGAATGGAATTCAATCCACCCGAGAAGAATGGAATGGAATGGAATGGAATGGAATGGAATGGAATTTAATTGAATGGAATGGAATGGAATGGAAATGGAATGGAATCAACCCGAGAAGAAAGGAATGGAAAGAAGGGAATGGAATGGAATGGAGAGGAATGGAATGGAATGGAAAGGAATGGAATGGAATGCACTGGTATGGAATTGAAAGCAATGGAATGGAATGGAATGGAATGGAATTGAATCTACGCGAGTAGAACGGAATGGAATGGAATGGAATGGAATGGAAAGGAATGGAATGGAGTTGAATGGAATCAAACCGAGTAGAACGGAATGGGATAGAATGGAATGTAATGGAATTGAACGTAATGGAATATAATGGAATCAACCAGAGTAGAACGGAATGAAATAGAATGGAATGGAATGGAATGGAATGCAAAGGAATGGAATGGAATGGAATGCAATGGAATGTATTCAACACGAGTAGAACGGAAAGGAATGGAATGGAATGGAATGGAATGGAATGGAATGGAATGGAATGGAATGGGTTGGAATCAATCTGCGTAGAATGGAATGGAATGGAACGGAACGGAACGGAATGGAATGGAGTGGAATGGAATGGAATGGAATGGAATGGAATGGAATCAACCCGAGTAGAACGGAATAGAATGGAATGGAGTGGAAGGGAATGGAATGGAATGGAATCAACCAGAGAGGAATGGAATGGAAAGGAATGGAATTGAACGGAACGGAATGAAACAGAATGGAAAGGAATAGAAAGGAACGGAATGGAATGGAATGGAATGGAATGGAATGGAATGGAATGGAATGGAATGGAATGGAATGGAATGGAATCAACCCGAGTAGAATGGAATAGAATGGAATGGAGTGGAAGGGAATGGAATGGAATGGAATCAACCCGAGAGGAATTGAATGGAATGGAATGTAATTGAACGGAACGTAATGGAAGAGAATGGAAAGGAATGGAACGGAACGGAATGGAATGGAATTTAATCAACCCGAGAAGAACGGCGTGGAATAGAATGGAATGGAATGGAATGGAATGGAATGGAATGGAATTGAATGGAATGGAATGGAAAGGAATGGAATGGAATGGAATGGAATGTTATCAAACAGAGTGGAGAGAATTGGAATGTAATGTAATGGAATGGAATGGAATGGAGTGGAATGGAATGGAATGGAATGGAATGGAATGGAATGGAAAGGAATGGAATGGAACGGAATCAACCAGATTGGAGAGAAATTGAATGGAATGGAATGCAATGGAATTGGATGGAATTGAATGGAATGGAATGGATTGGAATGGAATGGAATGGAATAGAGTGGAATTGGTTCAACCCGACTAGAACGGAACGGAACGGAAAGAAATACAATGGAATTGAATCAACCCGAGTAGAATGGAATGGAATGGAAAGGAAGGGATTGGGATAGAATTGTACGGAATGGAATCAACCGGATTAGAATGGAATGGAATGGAATGGAATGGAATGGAATGGAATGGAATGGAATGGAATGGAATATAATGGAATGGAAAGGAATGGAATGGAATGGAATCAACC
Source organism: Gorilla gorilla gorilla (assembly GCF_029281585.2). Taxonomy (NCBI): domain Eukaryota; kingdom Metazoa; phylum Chordata; class Mammalia; order Primates; family Hominidae; genus Gorilla; species Gorilla gorilla. The sequence continues at coordinate 68,544,405 of NC_073228.2, forward strand.
CGAGTAGAACGAACTGGAATGGAATGGAATGGAATCAATCCGAGAAGAAAGAAATGGAATGGAAAGGAATGGAATGGAATGGAATGGAATGGAATGGAATGGAATGGAATGGAATAGAATGGAATTGAATCAACCCGAATAGAATGGAACGGAATGGAATTGAACGGAACGCAAAGAAAGAGAACGCAATAGAATGGAATTGAATCAACAAGAGTAGAACGGATCGGAAAGGAATGGAGTGGATTGGAATGGAATGGAATGGAATGGAATGGACTGGAATGGAAAGAAATGGAATGGAATGGAATGGAATGGAGTGGAATGGAATGGAATGTATTCAACCTGAGTAGAACGGAACGGAACGGAACGGAGTGGAACGGAACAGAACCGAACGGAATGGAATGGAATGGAATGGAATCAAACCGAGAAGAACGGAATGGAATGGAATGGAATGGAATGGAATGAAATGGAATGGAATGCATTCTAATAGAATGGAATTGAATCAACCCATGTAGAATGGAACAGAACGGAATGGAAAGGAACGGAATAGAATGGAATTGAATAAACCCGAGTAGAATGTAATGGAATGGAAAGGAATGGAATGGAATGGAATGGAATCGAACGGAATGGAAAGGAATGCAATGGAATGGAATGGAATGGATTGGAATGCAATGGAATGGAATTGAATGGAATGGAATGGAATGGAATGCAATAGAATGTAAAGGAATGGAGTGGAATGCAATGGAATGGAATGGAACCAAACCGAGTAGAACGGAATGGAAACAACCCGAGTAGAATGGAATGGAATGGAATGGAATGGAATGGAATGGAATGGAATGGATTGGAATGCAATGGAATGGAATGGAATGGAATCAACCCGAGAAGAAAGGAATGGAACGGAATGCAATGGAACAGAATGGAACGGAACGGAATAGAATGGAATTGAATCAACCCGAGTAGAACGGAATGGAATGGAATGGAATGGAATGGAATGGAATGGAATGGAATGGAATGGAAAGAATCAACCCGAGAAGAAAGGAATGGAATGGAATGGAATGGAATGGAGTGGAATGGAATGGAATGGATTCAACCTGAGTAGAACGGAACGGAACGGAACGGAGTGGAACGGAACAGAACGGAACGGAACGGAATGGAATGGAATGGAATCAAACCGAGAAGAACGGAATTGAATGGAATGGAATGGAATGGAATGGAATGAAATGGAATGGAATGCATTCTAATAGAATGGAATTGAATCAACCCATGTAGAATGGAACAGAACGGAATGGAAAGGAACGGAATAGAATGGAATTGAATAAACCCGAGTAGAATGTAATGGAATGGAAGGGAATGGAATGGAATGGAATGGAACCGAATGGAATGGAAAGGAATGCAATGGAATGGAATGGAATGGATTGGAATGCAATGGAATGGAATTGAATGGAATGGAATGGAATGGAATGCAATAGAATGTAAAGGAATGGAGTGGAATGCAATGGAATGGAATGGAACCAAACCGAGTAGAACGGAATGGAAACAACCCGAGTAGAATGGAATGGAATGGAATGGAATGGAATGGAATGGAATGGAATGGATTGGAATGCAATGGAATGGAATGGAATGGAATCAACCCGAGAAGAAAGGAATGGAACGGAATGCAATGGAACAGAATGGAACGGAACGGAATAGAATGGAATTGAATCAACCCGAGTAGAACGGAATGGAATGGAATGGAATGGAATGGAATGGAATGGAATGGAATGGAATGGAAAGAATCAACCCGAGAAGAAAGGAATGGAATGGAATGGAATGGAATGGAGTGGAATGGAATGGAATGGATTCAACCTGAGTAGAACGGAACGGAACGGAACGGAGTGGAACGGAACAGAACGGAACGGAACGGAATGGAATGGAATGGAATCAAACCGAGAAGAACGGAATTGAATGGAATGGAATGGAATGGAATGGAATGAAATGGAATGGAATGCATTCTAATAGAATGGAATTGAATCAACCCATGTAGAATGGAACAGAACGGAATGGAAAGGAACGGAATAGAATGGAATTGAATAAACCCGAGTAGAATGTAATGGAATGGAAGGGAATGGAATGGAATGGAATGGAACCGAATGGAATGGAAAGGAATGCAATGGAATGGAATGGAATGGATTGGAATGCAATGGAATGGAATTGAATGGAATGGAATGGAATGGAATGCAATAGAATGTAAAGGAATGGAGTGGAATGCAATGGAATGGAATGGAACCAAACCGAGTAGAACGGAATGGAAACAACCCGAGTAGAATGGAATGGAATGGAATGGAATGGAATGGAATGGAATGGAATGGAATGGAATGGAATGCAATGGAATGGAATGGAGTGGAATGGAATGCAATGGAATGTAATGGAATGGAATGGAATGGAATCAACCCGAGTAGAACGGAATGGAATGGAATGGAATGGAATGGAATGGAATGGAATGGAATGGAATGGAATGGAAAGAATCAACCCGAGAAGAAAGGAATGGAATGGAATGGAATGGGATGGAATGGAATGGAATGGAATGGGATGGAATGAAATGGACTGCAATGGAATGGAAGGCAATGGAACGGAATGGAATGGAATGGAATGCAATGGAAAGGAATGGAATGGAATGGAATGGAAGGGAATGGAATTGAATGGAATGGAATCAACCCGAGTGTAATTGAACGGAATGGAATGGAATAGAATGGAATGGAATAGAACGGAATAGAATGGAATAGAATCAACGCGAGTAGAATGGAAAGGGAACGGAATTGAATGAAATGAAATGGAATGGAATGGAATGGAACGGAATGGAATGGAATCAACCGGAGTAGAATGGAAAGGAATGGAATGGAATGCAATGGAATGGAAAGTAATGGAACGGAATGGAATGGAATCAACCCGAGTAGAACGGAATGGAATGAAATGGAATGGAATGGAATGCAACGGAATGGAATGGAATCAACACGAGTAGAATGGAATTTAATAGAATGGAATGGAATGGAAAGGAATGCAATGGAATGGAATGCAATGGAATGGAATGGAACCAACCCGAGTAGAACGGAATGGAATGGAATGCAATGGAATGGAATGGAATGGAATGGAATGGAATGGAATGGAATGGTATGGAATGGAATGGAATGGAATGGAATGGAATCAACCCGAGAAGAAAGGAATGGACTGGAATGGGATGGAATGGAATGGAATAGAATGGAAAGGAATAGAATGGAATAGAATCCACCCGAGTAGAATGGAATGGAACGGAACCTAACAGAAAGGAACTGAATAGAACGGAACGGAATAGAATGGAATTGAATCAACCCGAGTAGAACGGAATGGAATGGAATGGAATGGATTGGAATCAACTCGAGAAGAAAGGAATGGAACGGAGTGGATTGGAATGGAATGGAACGGAATGGAATGGAATGGAGTGGAATGGAAAAGAAGAGTGGAATTGAATCAAAATGAGTAGAAAGGAATGGAACGGAACATAACGGAAAGGAACTCAACGCAACGGAATGGAACAGAATGGAATTGAATCAACCCGAGTAGAATGGAATGGAATGGAATGGAATGGAAAGGAATGGGATGGAATGGAATGGAATGGAATGGGATGGGATGGAATGGAATGGAATGGAATGGAATGGAATGGAATGGAATGGAATGGAATGGAATGGAATGGAATGGAAAGGAATGGAATGCAATGGAATGGAATAGAAAGGAATTAAATCAACCCGAGTAGAATGGAATGGAATGGAATGGAATGGAATGGAATGGAATGGAATGGAATGGAATGGAATGGAATCAACCCGAGTAGAACGGAATGGAATAGAATGGAATGGAATGGAATGGAATCAACTTGAGAAGAACAGAATGGAATGGAATGGAATGGAATTGAATGGAATGGAATGGAATCGAATGGAATGGAATGCAAGAGATTCGAATTGAATCAACCTGAGTAGAACGTAACTGAACAGAATGGAACGGAACGGAACGGAATGGAGCGAAATATAATGGGATTGAATCAAACCGAGTAGAATGGAATGGAATGGAATGGAATGGAAACAATGCAATGGAATGGAGTTGGATGGAAAAGAATGGAATGTAATGGAGTGGAATCAACCCGAGTGGAAAGGAATGGAATGGGATGGAATGGAATGGAATGGAATGGAATGGGATGGAATGGAATGGAATGGAATGGAATGGAATGGAATGGAATGGAAAGGAATGGAATGCAATGGAATGGAATGGAACAGAATGGAATGGAATGGAATCAATCCGAGTAGAACGGAAAGGAATGGAATGCAATGGAATGGAATGCAATGGAACGGAATGGAATGGAATGGAATCAAACCGAGTGGAATGCAATGGAGCGGAATGGAATGGAATGGAATGGAATAGAATGGAATGGAATGGAATGGAAAGGAATGGATCAGAAAGGAATCAACCCGAGTAGAACGGAATGGAAATGAATGGAATTTAATGGAATGGAATGGAATGTAAAGGATTCAACCTGAGTGGAATGGAATGAAATGGAATGGAAAGGAATGGAATGGAATGGAATGGACAGGAATGGAATGTAATGGAATGAAATGAACCAGTGAAGAACGGAATGGAATGGAATGGAATGGAATGGAATGGAATGGAATGGAATGGAATGGAATGGAATGGAATGGATTGGAATCAACCTGCGTAGAATGGAATGGAATGGAATGGAACGGAATGGAATGGAATGGAGTGGAATGGAATGGAATGGAATGGAATGGAATGGAATGGAAAGCAATAGAATGGAATGGAATTGGATGGAAAGGAATGGAATGGAATGGAGTGGAATGGAATCAACCCTTGTAGAAAGGAATGTAATGGAATAGAGTTGAATGGAATGGAATGGAATGGAATGGAATGGAGTGGAATGGAATGGAATCAAACTGAGTAGAATGGAGTGGAATGGCATAGAAAAGTATGGAATGGAATGGAATGGAATGGTATGGAATCAACGCGATTACAATGGAACAGAATGGAATGGAACAGAATGGAATGGAATGGAATGGAATGGAATGGAATGGAATGGAATGGAATGAAACGGAATGGAATCAAACCGAGTAGAATTTAGTGGAATGGAATAGAATGCTATGGAATGGAATGGAATTGAATGGATTGGAATGGAATGGAATGGAATGGAATGGAATCAACCCGAGTAGAAAAGAATGGAATAGAATGAATGGAATGGAATGGAATGCAATGGAATGGAACGGAATCAACACGACTTCAACGGAATGGAATAGAATGGAATAGAAAGAATGCAATTCAATGGAATGTAATGGAATGGAATGGAATGCAATGGAAAGGAAAGGAATGGAATAGCATGGAATGGAATGGAATGGAATGCAATGGAAAGGAAAGGAATGGAATAGAATGGAATGTAATGGAATGGAATGGAATGGAGTGGAATGGAGTGGAATGGAATGGAATGGAATCAACCCGAGTAGAACGGAACCGAATGCAACGGAATGGAATGGAATAGAATGGAAATGAATCCACACGAGTGGAATGGAATGGAATGGAATGGAATGGAATGGAATGGAAAGGAATGGAATGGAATGGAATGGAGCGGAATCAACAAGATTGGAGAGAAATTGAACGGAATGGAATGGAATGGAATGGAATGGAATGGAATGGAATGGAATGGAATGCAACGGAATGGAATGGAAAGGAATATAATGGAATGGAATGGAATCCACCCGAGAGGAACAGAGTGGAAAGGAATGGAATGGAATGGAATGGAATGGAATGCAATGGAATGGAATGGAATGCCATGGAATGCAAAGGAAAGGAATGGAATGGAATGGGATGGAATGGAATGGAATGGAATGGAATGTTATGGAATGGAAACCACCCGATTAGAATGGAACGGAATGAATGGAACGGAACGGAATGGTATAGAATGGAATGGAATGGAATGGAACGGAATGGAATGGAATGGATTCAACACGAGTAGAACGGAAAGGAATGGAGTGGAATGGAATAGAATGGAATGGAATGGAATGGAATGGAATCAACCCGAGTAGAACGGAATGGAAAGGAATGGAAAGGAATGGAATGAAATTGAATGGAAAGGTTTGGAATGCAATGCAATGGAATGGAATAGAATGGAATGGAATCTACCCGAGTAGAACGGAATGGAATGGAATGGAATGGAATGGGATGGAATGGAATGGAATGGAATGGAATCCTCCCGGGTATAACGGAATGGAATGGAATGTAATGGAATCTAATAGAATGGAATGGAATGCAATGGAATGGTATGGAATGCAATGCAATGGAATGGAATTTAATGGAACGGAATGGCATGGAATGGAATGGAATGGAATGGAATGGAATTGAATGGAATTGAATGGAATGGAATCAACCAGAGTAGAAAGGAATGGAATGGAACGGAATGGATTGGAATGGAATGGAGTGGAATGGAATCAAACATAGTAGAACGGAATGGGATAGAATGGAATGTAATGGAAAGGAATGCAGTGGAATATAATGGAATCAACCAGGGTAGAACGGAATGAAACAGAATGGAATGGAACGGAATGGAATGCAAAGCAATGGAATGGAATGGAATGGAATGGAATGTATTCAACACGAGTAGAACGGAAAGGAACGGAATGGAATGCAATGGAATGGAATGGAATGGAATGGAATGGAATGGAATGGAATGGAATGGTTTAGAATGCATTGCAACGGAATGGAATAGAATGGAATGGAATCTAACCGAGTAGAACGGAATGGGATGGAATGGAATGGAATGGAATGGAATCATCCCGAGTATAACGGAATGGAATGGAATGGAATCTATTGGAATGGAATGGAATGGAATGGAATGGAATGGAATGGAATGGAATGGAGTTGTATGGAATGCAATTCAATGGAATGCAATGCAATGCAATGGAATGGAATGGAATGGAATGGAATGGAATGGAATGGAATGGAATGGAATGGAATGGAATGGAATGGAATCAACCAGAGTAGAACGGAATGGAATAGAATGGAATGGAATGGAATGGAATGGAATGGAATGGCATGGAATGCAATGGTATTGAAAGCAATGCAATGGAATGGAATGGAATCTACCCGAGAAGAACGGAATGGAATGGAATGGAATGGAATGGAATGGAATGGAATGGAATGGAATGGAATCAACACGAGAAGAAAGGATTGGAATGGAACGGAATGGAATGGAATGGAATGGAATGGAATGGAATTGAATGGAATGGAATGGAATTGAATCAACCAGAGAAGATCGGAATGGAACGGAACAGAAGGGAATGGACCGCAACAGAACGGAATTGAATGGAATTGAATCAACCCGAGTATAAGGGAATGGAATGGAATTGAATGGAAAGGAATGGAATATAATGGAATGGAAAAAAACGGAATAGAATGGAACGGAATGGAATGGAATGGCATCAACCCGAGTGGAATGGAATGGAATGGAATGGAATGGAATGGAATGGAATGGAATGGAATGGAATGGAAAGGAATGGAATGGAATGGAAAGGAATGGAACAGAATGGAATCAACCCGAGTAGAACGGAATGGAAATGAATGGAATTTCATGGAATGGAATGGAATGTAAAGGAATCAACCCGAGTGGAATGGAATGGAATGGAATGGAAAGGAATGTAATGGAATGGAATGGAAAGGAATGTAATGGAATGGAATGAAATGAACCCGAGAAGAACGGAGTGGAATGGAATGGAATGGAATGGAATGGAATGGAAAGGAATGGAATGGAATGGAATGGAATGGAATGGAATGGAATGGAATGGAATGGAATCAAACAGAGTGGAGAGAATTGGAATGGAATGGAATGGAATGGAATGGAATGGAATGGAATGGAATGGAATGGAATGGAAAGGAATTGAATCAACCCGAGTAGAACGGAACCGAATGGAACGGAATGGAACGGAATAGAATGGAATTCAATCCACCCGAGTAGAATGGAATGGAATGGAATGGAATGGAATGGAATGGAATGGAATGGAATGGAATGGAATGGAATGGAATGGAATGGAACGGAATCTACATGAGTAGAGCGGAATGGAATGGAATAGAATGGAAAGGAATGGAATGGAAAGGAATGGAATAAACCCGAGTAGAAAGGAATGGAATAGAATGGAATGGAATGGAATGCAATGGAATGGAACGGAATCAACCCGAATTCAACGGAATGGAATAGAATGGAATAGAATGGAATGGAATTCAATGGAATGGAATGGAACGGAATGGAATGCAATGGAAAGGAAAGGAATGGAATAGAATGGAATGGAATGGAATGGAATGGAATGCAATGGAATGGAATGGAATCAACCCGAGTAAAGCGGAATGGAATAGAATGGAATAGAATGGAATGGAATTCAATGGAATTGAATGTTACGGAATGGAATGCAACGGAAAGGAAAGGAATGGAATGGAATGGAATGGAATGGAATGGGATGGAATGCAGCGGAATTGAATTGAACGGAAAGGAATGGAATCAACCAGAGTGGAAAGGAAAGGAAAGGAATGGAATGGAATGGAATGGAATGGAATGGAATGGAATGGAATCAACCCGAGAAGAACGGAATGAAATGGAATGCAATGGAATGGAACGGAATGGAATAGAATGGAATGGAATGGAATAGAATGGAATGGAATGGAATGGAATGGAATGGAATGGAATGGAATGGAATAGAATGGCACGGAATGCAATGGAATGGAATGGAATGGAATGGGATGGAATGGAATGGAATGGAATGCAATGGAATGGAATTGATTGGAATCAACCTGCGTAGAATGGAATGGAATGCAACAGAACTGAACGGAATGGAATGGAGTGTAGTGGAATGGATTGGAATGGAATGGAATGGAATGGAATGGAATCAACCCGAGTAGAACGGAATAGAATGGAATGGAGTGGAAGGGAATGGAATGGAATGGAATCAACCCCACAGGAATGGAATGGAATGGAATGGAGTTGAACGGAACGGAACGGAACAGAATGGAAAGGAATGCAACGGAACGGAATGGAATGGAATGCAATCAACACGAGAAGAGCGGCGTGGAATGGAATGGAATGGAATGGAATGGAATGGAATGGAATGGAATGGAAAGGAATGGAATGGAATGGAATAGAATGTTATCAACCAGGGTGGACAGAATTGGAATGGAATGGAATGGAATAGAATGGAATGGAATGGAATGGAATGGAACGGAATCAACAAGTGGAGAGAAATTGAATGGAATGGAATGGAATGGAATGGAATGGAATGGAATGGAATGGAATGGAATGCAATGGAATGCAACGGAATGGAATGGAAAGGAATATAATGGAATTGAATGGAATCCACCCGAGAGGAACACAGTGGAAAGGAATGGAATGGAATGGAATGGAATGGAATGGAATGGAATTGAATGCAATGGAATGGAATGGAATGCCATGGAATGCAAAGGAAAGGAATGGAATGGAATGGGATGGAATGGAATGTAATGGAATAGAGTGGTGTGGAATGGAATCAACCCGATTAGAATGGAAAGGAATGGAATGGAAGGGAGTGGAATGGAAAGAAAGGGAATGGAATGCCATGGAATGCAAAGGAAAGGAATGGAATGGAATGGGATGGAATGGAATGGAATGGAATGGAATGTTATGGAATGGAAACCACCCGATTAGAATGGAACGGAATGAATGGAACGGAACGGAATGGTATAGAATGGAATGGAATGGAATGGAACGGAATGGAATGGAATGGATTCAACACGAGTAGAACGGAAAGGAATGGAGTGGAATGGAATAGAATGGAATGGAATGGAATGGAATGGAATCAACCCGAGTAGAACGGAATGGAAAGGAATGGAAAGGAATGGAATGAAATTGAATGGAAAGGTTTGGAATGCAATGCAATGGAATGGAATAGAATGGAATGGAATCTACCCGAGTAGAACGGAATGGAATGGAATGGAATGGAATGGGATGGAATGGAATGGAATGGAATGGAATCCTCCCGGGTATAACGGAATGGAATGGAATGTAATGGAATCTAATAGAATGGAATGGAATGCAATGGAATGGTATGGAATGCAATGCAATGGAATGGAATTTAATGGAACGGAATGGCATGGAATGGAATGGAATGGAATGGAATGGAATTGAATGGAATTGAATGGAATGGAATCAACCAGAGTAGAAAGGAATGGAATGGAACGGAATGGATTGGAATGGAATGGAGTGGAATGGAATCAAACATAGTAGAACGGAATGGGATAGAATGGAATGTAATGGAAAGGAATGCAGTGGAATATAATGGAATCAACCAGGGTAGAACGGAATGAAACAGAATGGAATGGAACGGAATGGAATGCAAAGCAATGGAATGGAATGGAATGGAATGGAATGTATTCAACACGAGTAGAACGGAAAGGAACGGAATGGAATGCAATGGAATGGAATGGAATGGAATGGAATGGAATGGAATGGAATGGAATGGAATGGTTTAGAATGCATTGCAACGGAATGGAATAGAATGGAATGGAATCTAACCGAGTAGAACGGAATGGGATGGAATGGAATGGAATGGAATGGAATCATCCCGAGTATAACGGAATGGAATGGAATGGAATCTATTGGAATGGAATGGAATGGAATGGAATGGAATGGAATGGAATGGAATGGAGTTGTATGGAATGCAATTCAATGGAATGCAATGCAATGCAATGGAATGGAATGGAATGGAATGGAATGGAATGGAATGGAATGGAATTGAATGGAATGGAATCAACCAGAGTAGAACGGAATGGAATAGAATGGAATGGAATGGAATGGAATGGAATGGAATGGCATGGAATGCAATGGTATTGAAAGCAATGCAATGGAATGGAATGGAATCTACCCGAGAAGAACGGAATGGAATGGAATGGAATGGAATGGAATGGAATGGAATGGAATGGAATGGAATCAACACGAGAAGAAAGGATTGGAATGGAACGGAATGGAATGGAATGGAATGGAATGGAATGGAATGGAATGGAATGGAATGGAAAGGAATGGAATGGAATGGAAAGGAATGGAACAGAATGGAATCCACCCGAGTAGAACGGAATGGAAATGAATGGAATTTCATGGAATGGAATGGAATGGAATGTAAAGGAATCAACCCGAGTGGAATGGAATGGAATGGAATGGAAAGGAATGTAATGGAATGGAATGGAAAGGAATGTAATGGAATGGAATGAAATGAACCCGAGAAGAACGGAGTGGAATGGAATGGAATGGAATGGAATGGAATGGAAAGGAATGGAATGGAATGGAATGGAATGGAATGGAATGGAATGGAATGGAATGGAATCAAACAGAGTGGAGAGAATTGGAATGGAATGGAATGGAATGGAATGGAATGGAATGGAATGGAATGGAATGGAATGGAAAGGAATTGAATCAACCCGAGTAGAACGGAACCGAATGGAACGGAATGGAACGGAATAGAATGGAATTCAATCCACCCGAGTAGAATGGAATGGAATGGAATGGAATGGAATGGAATGGAATGGAATGGAATGGAATGGAATGGAATGGAATGGAATGGAACGGAATCTACATGAGTAGAGCGGAATGGAATGGAATAGAATGGAAAGGAATGGAATGGAAAGGAATGGAATAAACCCGAGTAGAAAGGAATGGAATAGAATGGAATGGAATGGAATGCAATGGAATGGAACGGAATCAACCCGAATTCAACGGAATGGAATAGAATGGAATAGAATGGAATGGAATTCAATGGAATGGAATGGAACGGAATGGAATGCAATGGAAAGGAAAGGAATGGAATAGAATGGAATGGAATGGAATGGAATGGAATGCAATGGAATGGAATGGAATCAACCCGAGTAAAGCGGAATGGAATAGAATGGAATAGAATGGAATGGAATTCAATGGAATTGAATGTTACGGAATGGAATGCAACGGAAAGGAAAGGAATGGAATGGAATGGAATGGAATGGAATGGGATGGAATGCAGCGGAATTGAATTGAACGGAAAGGAATGGAATCAACCAGAGTGGAAAGGAAAGGAAAGGAATGGAATGGAATGGAATGGAATGGAATGGAATGGAATGGAATCAACCCGAGAAGAACGGAATGAAATGGAATGCAATGGAATGGAACGGAATGGAATAGAATGGAATGGAATGGAATAGAATGGAATGGAATGGAATGGAATGGAATGGAATGGAATGGAATGGAATAGAATGGCACGGAATGCAATGGAATGGAATGGAATGGAATGGGATGGAATGGAATGGAATGGAATGGAATGGAATGGAATTGATTGGAATCAACCTGCGTAGAATGGAATGGAATGCAACAGAACTGAACGGAATGGAATGGAGTGTAGTGGAATGGATTGGAATGGAATGGAATGGAATGGAATGGAATCAACCCGAGTAGAACGGAATAGAATGGAATGGAGTGGAAGGGAATGGAATGGAATGGAATCAACCCCACAGGAATGGAATGGAATGGAATGGAGTTGAACGGAACGGAACGGAACAGAATGGAAAGGAATGCAACGGAACGGAATGGAATGGAATGCAATCAACACGAGAAGAGCGGCGTGGAATGGAATGGAATGGAATGGAATGGAATGGAATGGAATGGAATGGAAAGGAATGGAATGGAATGGAATAGAATGTTATCAACCAGGGTGGACAGAATTGGAATGGAATGGAATGGAATAGAATGGAATGGAATGGAATGGAATGGAACGGAATCAACAAGTGGAGAGAAATTGAATGGAATGGAATGGAATGGAATGGAATGGAATGGAATGGAATGGAATGGAATGCAATGGAATGCAACGGAATGGAATGGAAAGGAATATAATGGAATTGAATGGAATCCACCCGAGAGGAACACAGTGGAAAGGAATGGAATGGAATGGAATGGAATGGAATGGAATGGAATTGAATGCAATGGAATGGAATGGAATGCCATGGAATGCAAAGGAAAGGAATGGAATGGAATGGGATGGAATGGAATGTAATGGAATAGAGTGGTGTGGAATGGAATCAACCCGATTAGAATGGAAAGGAATGGAATGGAAGGGAGTGGAATGGAAAGAAAGGGAATGGAATGCCATGGAATGCAAAGGAAAGGAATGGAATGGAATGGGATGGAATGGAATGGAATGGAATGGAATGTTATGGAATGGAAACCACCCGATTAGAATGGAACGGAATGAATGGAACGGAACGGAATGGTATAGAATGGAATGGAATGGAATGGAACGGAATGGAATGGAATGGATTCAACACGAGTAGAACGGAAAGGAATGGAGTGGAATGGAATAGAATGGAATGGAATGGAATGGAATGGAATCAACCCGAGTAGAACGGAATGGAAAGGAATGGAAAGGAATGGAATGAAATTGAATGGAAAGGTTTGGAATGCAATGCAATGGAATGGAATAGAATGGAATGGAATCTACCCGAGTAGAACGGAATGGAATGGAATGGAATGGAATGGGATGGAATGGAATGGAATGGAATGGAATCCTCCCGGGTATAACGGAATGGAATGGAATGTAATGGAATCTAATAGAATGGAATGGAATGCAATGGAATGGTATGGAATGCAATGCAATGGAATGGAATTTAATGGAACGGAATGGCATGGAATGGAATGGAATGGAATGGAATGGAATTGAATGGAATTGAATGGAATGGAATCAACCAGAGTAGAAAGGAATGGAATGGAACGGAATGGATTGGAATGGAATGGAGTGGAATGGAATCAAACATAGTAGAACGGAATGGGATAGAATGGAATGTAATGGAAAGGAATGCAGTGGAATATAATGGAATCAACCAGGGTAGAACGGAATGAAACAGAATGGAATGGAACGGAATGGAATGCAAAGCAATGGAATGGAATGGAATGGAATGGAATGTATTCAACACGAGTAGAACGGAAAGGAACGGAATGGAATGCAATGGAATGGAATGGAATGGAATGGAATGGAATGGAATGGAATGGAATGGAATGGTTTAGAATGCATTGCAACGGAATGGAATAGAATGGAATGGAATCTAACCGAGTAGAACGGAATGGGATGGAATGGAATGGAATGGAATGGAATCATCCCGAGTATAACGGAATGGAATGGAATGGAATCTATTGGAATGGAATGGAATGGAATGGAATGGAATGGAATGGAATGGAATGGAGTTGTATGGAATGCAATTCAATGGAATGCAATGCAATGCAATGGAATGGAATGGAATGGAATGGAATGGAATGGAATGGAATGGAATTGAATGGAATGGAATCAACCAGAGTAGAACGGAATGGAATAGAATGGAATGGAATGGAATGGAATGGAATGGAATGGCATGGAATGCAATGGTATTGAAAGCAATGCAATGGAATGGAATGGAATCTACCCGAGAAGAACGGAATGGAATGGAATGGAATGGAATGGAATGGAATGGAATGGAATGGAATGGAATCAACACGAGAAGAAAGGATTGGAATGGAACGGAATGGAATGGAATGGAATGGAATGGAATGGAATTGAATGGAATGGAATGGAATTGAATCAACCAGAGAAGATCGGAATGGAACGGAACAGAAGGGAATGGACCGCAACAGAACGGAATTGAATGGAATTGAATCAACCCGAGTATAAGGGAATGGAATGGAATTGAATGGAAAGGAATGGAATATAATGGAATGGAAAAAAACGGAATAGAATGGAACGGAATGGAATGGAATGGCATCAACCCGAGTGGAATGGAATGGAATGGAATGGAATGGAATGGAATGGAATGGAATGGAATGGAATGGAAAGGAATGGAATGGAATGGAAAGGAATGGAACAGAATGGAATCAACCCGAGTAGAACGGAATGGAAATGAATGGAATTTCATGGAATGGAATGGAATGTAAAGGAATCAACCCGAGTGGAATGGAATGGAATGTAATGGAAAGGAATGTAATGGAATGGAATGGAAAGGAATGTAATGGAATGGAATGAAATGAACCCGAGAAGAACGGAGTGGAATGGAATGGAATGGAATGGAATGGAATGGAATGGAATGGAATGGAATGGAATGGAATGGAATGGAATGGAATGGAATGGAATGGAATCAAACAGAGTGGAGAGAATTGGAATGGAATGGAATGGAATGGAATGGAATGGAATGGAATGGAATGGAATGGAATGGAAAGGAATTGAATCAACCCGAGTAGAACGGAACCGAATGGAACGGAATGGAACGGAATAGAATGGAATTCAATCCACCCGAGTAGAATGGAATGGAATGGAATGGAATGGAATGGAATGGAATGGAATGGAATGGAATGGAATGGAATGGAATGGAATGGAATGGAACGGAATCTACATGAGTAGAGTGGAATGGAATGGAATAGAATGGAAAGGAATGGAATGGAAAGGAATGGAATAAACCCGAGTAGAAAGGAATGGAATAGAATGGAATGGAATGGAATGCAATGGAATGGAACGGAATCAACCCGAATTCAACGGAATGGAATAGAATGGAATAGAATGGAATGGAATTCAATGGAATGGAATGGAACGGAATGGAATGCAATGGAAAGGAAAGGAATGGAATAGAATGGAATGGAATGGAATGGAATGGAATGCAATGGAATGGAATGGAATCAACCCGAGTAAAACGGAATGGAATAGAATGGAATAGAATGGAATGGAATTCAATGGAATTGAATGTTACGGAATGGAATGCAACGGAAAGGAAAGGAATGGAATGGAATGGAATGGAATGGAATGGGATGGAATGCAGCGGAATTGAATTGAACGGAAAGGAATGGAATCAACCAGAGTGGAAAGGAAAGGAAAGGAATGGAATGGAATGGAATGGAATGGAATGGAATGGAATGGAATGGAATCAACCCGAGAAGAACGGAATGAAATGGAATGCAATGGAATGGAACGGAATGGAATAGAATGGAATGGAATGGAATAGAATGGAATGGAATGGAATGGAATGGAATGGAATGGAATGGAATGGAATGGAATGGAATAGAATGGCACGGAATGCAATGGAATGGAATGGAATGGAATGGGATGGAATGGAATGGAATGGAATGGAATGGAATGGAATTGATTGGAATCAACCTGCGTAGAATGGAATGGAATGCAACAGAACTGAACGGAATGGAATGGAGTGTAGTGGAATGGATTGGAATGGAATGGAATGGAATGGAATGGAATCAACCCGAGTAGAACGGAATAGAATGGAATGGAGTGGAAGGGAATGGAATGGAATGGAATCAACCCCACAGGAATGGAATGGAATGGAATGGAGTTGAACGGAACGGAACGGAACAGAATGGAAAGGAATGCAACGGAACGGAATGGAATGGAATGCAATCAACACGAGAAGAGCGGCGTGGAATGGAATGGAATGGAATGGAATGGAATGGAATGGAATGGAATGGAATGGAAAGGAATGGAATGGAATGGAATAGAATGTTATCAACCAGGGTGGACAGAATTGGAATGGAATGGAATGGAATAGAATGGAATGGAATGGAATGGAATGGAACGGAATCAACAAGTGGAGAGAAATTGAATGGAATGGAATGGAATGGAATGGAATGGAATGGAATGGAATGCAATGGAATGCAACGGAATGGAATGGAAAGGAATATAATGGAATTGAATGGAATCCACCCGAGAGGAACACAGTGGAAAGGAATGGAATGGAATGGAATGGAATGGAATGGAATGGAATTGAATGCAATGGAATGGAATGGAATGCCATGGAATGCAAAGGAAAGGAATGGAATGGAATGGGATGGAATGGAATGTAATGGAATAGAGTGGTGTGGAATGGAATCAACCCGATTAGAATGGAAAGGAATGGAATGGAAGGGAGTGGAATGGAAAGAAAGGGAATGGAATGGAATGCAATGGAATGGAATGGAATGGAATGCAATGGAATGGAATGGAATGAAATGGAATGGAATGTGTTCAACAGGAGTAGAACGGAAAGGAATGGAATGGAATGCAATGGAATGGAATTGAATGGAATGGAATTGAATGGAATCCACACGAGTAGAATGGAATGGAATAGTATGGAATGGAATGGAATGGAATGGAATGCAATGGAATGGAATGGAATGGAATGGTATGGAATGGCATGGAATGGTATGGAATGGAATGGAATGGAAAGGAATGGAATGGAATCAACCCGAGTACAACGGAATAGAATGGAATGGAGTGAAAGGGAATGGAATGGAATGGAATCAACCAGAGAGGAATGGAATGGAATGGAATGGAATTGAACAGAACGGAATGAAACAGAATGGAAAGGAATAGATCGGAACGGAATGGAATGGAATGGAATCAACCCGAGAAGAACGGCATGGAATGGAATGGAATGGAATGGAATGAAGTGGAATGGAATACAATGGAATGCAATCAACTCGAGTAGAATGGAATGGAATGGAATGGAATGGAATGGAATGGAATGGAATGGAATCAACCCCAGTAGAAAGGAATGGAATGGAATGGAATGGAATGGAATGGAATGGAATGGAATGGAACGGAATGGAATCAACCAGAGCAGAAAGGAATGGAATAAAATGGAATGGAATGGAATGGAATGCAATGTAATAGAACGGAATCAACACGAATTCAACGGAATGGAATAGAATGGAATAGAATGGAATGGAATTCAATGGAATGGAATGTAATGGAATAGAATGCAATGGAAAGGAAAAGAATGGAATAGAATGGAATGGAATGGAATGGAATGCAATGGAATGGAATGGAATCAACCCGTGTAAAAGAGAATGGAATAGAATGGAATAGAATGGAATGGAATTCAATGGAATTGAATGTAACGGAATGGAATGCAATGGAAAGGAATGGAAAGGAATGGAATGGAATGGAATGGAATGGAATGGGATGGAATGCAGCGGAATTGAACGGAACGGAATGGAATGGAACCAACCAGAGTGGAATGGAATGGAATGGAATGGAATGGAATGGAATGGAATTGATTGGAATCAACCTGCGTAGAATGGAATGGAATGCAACAGAACTGAACGGAATGGAATGGAGTGTAGTGGAATGGATTGGAATGGAATGGAATGGAATCAACCCGAGTAGAACGGAATAGAATGGAATGGAGTGGAAGGGAATGGAATGGAATGGAATCAACCCCACAGGAATGGAATGGAATGGAATGGAGTTGAACGGAACGGAACGGAACAGAATGGAAAGGAATGCAACGGAACGGAATGGAATGGAATGCAATCAACACGAGAAGAGCGGCGTGGAATGGAATGGAATGGAATGGAATGGAATGGAATGGAATGGAATGGAATGGAAAGGAATGGAATGGAATGGAATAGAATGTTATCAACCAGGGTGGACAGAATTGGAATGGAATGGAATGGAATAGAATGGAATGGAATGGAATGGAATGGAACGGAATCAACAAGTGGAGAGAAATTGAATGGAATGGAATGGAATGGAATGGAATGGAATGGAATGGAATGCAATGGAATGCAACGGAATGGAATGGAAAGGAATATAATGGAATTGAATGGAATCCACCCGAGAGGAACACAGTGGAAAGGAATGGAATGGAATGGAATGGAATGGAATGGAATGGAATTGAATGCAATGGAATGGAATGGAATGCCATGGAATGCAAAGGAAAGGAATGGAATGGAATGGGATGGAATGGAATGTAATGGAATAGAGTGGTGTGGAATGGAATCAACCCGATTAGAATGGAAAGGAATGGAATGGAAGGGAGTGGAATGGAAAGAAAGGGAATGGAATGGAATGCAATGGAATGGAATGGAATGGAATGCAATGGAATGGAATGGAATGAAATGGAATGGAATGTGTTCAACAGGAGTAGAACGGAAAGGAATGGAATGGAATGCAATGGAATGGAATTGAATGGAATGGAATTGAATGGAATCCACACGAGTAGAATGGAATGGAATAGTATGGAATGGAATGGAATGGAATGGAATGCAATGGAATGGAATGGAATGGAATGGTATGGAATGGCATGGAATGGTATGGAATGGAATGGAATGGAAAGGAATGGAATGGAATCAACCCGAGTACAACGGAATAGAATGGAATGGAGTGAAAGGGAATGGAATGGAATGGAATCAACCAGAGAGGAATGGAATGGAATGGAATGGAATTGAACAGAATGGAATGAAACAGAATGGAAAGGAATAGATCGGAACGGAATGGAATGGAATGGAATCAACCCGAGAAGAACGGCATGGAATGGAATGGAATGGAATGGAATGGAATGAAGTGGAATGGAATACAATGGAATGCAATCAACTCGAGTAGAATGGAATGGAATGGAATGGAATGGAATGGAATGGAATGGAATGGAATCAACCCCAGTAGAAAGGAATGGAATGGAATGGAATGGAATGGAATGGAATGGAATGGAATGGAATGGAATGGAATGGAATGGAATGGAATCAACCCGAGCAGAAAGGAATGGAATAAAATGGAATGGAATGGAATGGAATGCAATGTAATAGAACGGAATCAACACGAATTCAACGGAATGGAATAGAATGGAATAGAATGGAATGGAATTCAATGGAATGGAATGTAATGGAATAGAATGCAATGGAAAGGAAAAGAATGGAATAGAATGGAATGGAATGGAATGGAATGCAATGGAATGGAATGGAATCAACCCGTGTAAAAAGAATGGAATAGAATGGAATAGAATGGAATGGAATTCAATGGAATTGAATGTAACGGAATGGAATGCAATGGAAAGGAATGGAATGGAATGGAATGGAATGGAATGGGATGGAATGCAGCGGAATTGAACGGAACGGAATGGAATGGAATCAACCAGAGTGGAATGGAATGGAATGGAATGGAATGGAATGGAATGGAATGGAATGGAATGGAATAAACCCGAGAAGAACGGAATGACATGCAATGGAATGAAATGGAATGGAATGGAATGGAATGGAATGGAATGGAATGGAATGGAATGGAATGGAATGGCACGGAATGCAATGGAATGGAATGAAATGGAATGGGATGGAATGGAATGGAATGGAATGAATGGCATGGTATGGAATCAACCAGAGTGGAATGGAATGGAATGGAATGGAATGGAATGAATGGCATGGAATGGAATCAACCAGAGTGGAATGGAATGGAATGGAATGGAATCTATTGGAATGGAATGGAATGGAATGGAATGGAATGGAATGGAATGGAATGGAGTTGTATGGAATGCAATTCAATGGAATGCAATGCAATGCAATGGAATGGAATGGAATGGAATGGAATGGAATGGAATGGAATGGAATGGAATGGAATGGAATGGAATCAACCAGAGTAGAACGGAATGGAATAGAATGGAATGGAATGGAATGGAATGGAATGGAATGGCATGGAATGCAATGGTATTGAAAGCAATGCAATAGAATGGAATGGAATCTACCCGAGAAGAACGGAATGGAATGGAATGGAATGGAATGGAATGGAATGGAATGGAATGGAATCAACACGAGAAGAAAGGATTGGAATGGAACGGAATGGAATGGAATGGAATGGAATGGAATGGAATTGAATGGAATGGAATGGAATTGAATCAACCAGAGAAGATCGGAATGGAACGGAACAGAAGGGAATGGACCGCAACAGAACGGAATTGAATGGAATTGAATCAACCCGAGTATAAGGGAATGGAATGGAATTGAATGGAAAGGAATGGAATATAATGGAATGGAAAAAAACGGAATAGAATGGAACGGAATGGAATGGAATGGCATCAACCCGAGTGGAATGGAATGGAATGGAATGGAATGGAATGGAATGGAATGGAATGGAAAGGAATGGAATGGAATGGAAAGGAATGGAACAGAATGGAATCAACCCGAGTAGAACGGAATGGAAATGAATGGAATTTCATGGAATGGAATGGAATGTAAAGGAATCAACCCGAGTGGAATGGAATGGAATGGAATGGAAAGGAATGTAATGGAATGGAATGGAAAGGAATGTAATGGAATGGAATGAAATGAACCCGAGAAGAACGGAGTGGAATGGAATGGAATGGAATGGAATGGAATGGAAAGGAATGGAATGGAATGGAATGGAATGGAATGGAATGGAATGGAATGGAATGGAATGGAATCAAACAGAGTGGAGAGAATTGGAATGGAATGGAATGGAATGGAATGGAATGGAATGGAATGGAATGGAATGGAATGGAAAGGAATTGAATCAACCCGAGTAGAACGGAACCGAATGGAACGGAATGGAACGGAATAGAATGGAATTCAATCCACCCGAGTAGAATGGAATGGAATGGAATGGAATGGAATGGAATGGAATGGAATGGAATGGAATGGAATGGAATGGAATGGAATGGAATGGAACGGAATCTACATGAGTAGAGCGGAATGGAATGGAATAGAATGGAAAGGAATGGAATGGAAAGGAATGGAATAAACCCGAGTAGAAAGGAATGGAATAGAATGGAATGGAATGGAATGCAATGGAATGGAACGGAATCAACCCGAATTCAACGGAATGGAATAGAATGGAATAGAATGGAATGGAATTCAATGGAATGGAATGGAACGGAATGGAATGCAATGGAAAGGAAAGGAATGGAATAGAATGGAATGGAATGGAATGGAATGGAATGCAATGGAATGGAATGGAATCAACCCGAGTAAAGCGGAATGGAATAGAATGGAATAGAATGGAATGGAATTCAATGGAATTGAATGTTACGGAATGGAATGCAACGGAAAGGAAAGGAATGGAATGGAATGGAATGGAATGGAATGGGATGGAATGCAGCGGAATTGAATTGAACGGAAAGGAATGGAATCAACCAGAGTGGAAAGGAAAGGAAAGGAATGGAATGGAATGGAATGGAATTGAATGGAATCAACCCGAGAAGAACGGAATGAAATGGAATGCAATGGAATGGAACGGAATGGAATAGAATGGAATGGAATGGAATAGAATGGAATGGAATGGAATGGAATGGAATGGAATGGAATGGAATAGAATGGCACGGAATGCAATGGAATCGAATGGAATGGAATGGGATGGAATGGAATGGAATGGAATGGAATGGAATGGAATTGATTGGAATCAACCTGCGTAGAATGGAATGGAATGCAACAGAACTGAACGGAATGGAATGGAGTGTAGTGGAATGGATTGGAATGGAATGGAATGGAATGGAATGGAATCAACCCGAGTAGAACGGAATAGAATGGAATGGAGTGGAAGGGAATGGAATGGAATGGAATCAACCCCACAGGAATGGAATGGAATGGAATGGAGTTGAACGGAACGGAACGGAACAGAATGGAAAGGAATGCAACGGAACGGAATGGAATGGAATGCAATCAACACGAGAAGAGCGGCGTGGAATGGAATGGAATGGAATGGAATGGAATGGAATGGAATGGAATGGAAAGGAATGGAATGGAATGGAATAGAATGTTATCAACCAGGGTGGACAGAATTGGAATGGAATGGAATGGAATAGAATGGAATGGAATGGAATGGAATGGAACGGAATCAACAAGGGGAGAGAAATTGAATGGAATGGAATGGAATGGAATGGAATGGAATGGAATGGAATGCAATGGAATGCAACGGAATGGAATGGAAAGGAATATAATGGAATTGAATGGAATCCACCCGAGAGGAACACAGTGGAAAGGAATGGAATGGAATGGAATGGAATGGAATGGAATGGAATTGAATGCAATGGAATGGAATGGAATGCCATGGAATGCAAAGGAAAGGAATGGAATGGAATGGGATGGAATGGAATGTAATGGAATAGAGTGGTGTGGAATGGAATCAACCCGATTAGAATGGAAAGGAATGGAATGGAAGGGAGTGGAATGGAAAGAAAGGGAATGGAATGGAATGCAATGGAATGGAATGGAATGGAATGCAATGGAATGGAATGGAATGAAATGGAATGGAATGTGTTCAACAGGAGTAGAACGGAAAGGAATGGAATGGAATGCAATGGAATGGAATTGAATGGAATGGAATTGAATGGAATCCACACGAGTAGAATGGAATGGAATAGTATGGAATGGAATGAAATGGAATGGAATGCAATGGAATGGAATGGAATGGAATGGAATGGAATGGCATGGAATGGTATGGAATGGAATGGAAAGGAATGGAATGGAATGGAATCAACCCCAGTACAACGGAATAGAGTGGAATGGAGTGAAAGGGAATGGAATGGAATGGAATCACCCAGAGAGGAATGGAATGGAATGGAATGGAATTGAACAGAACGGAATGAAACAGAATGGAAAGGAATAGATCGGAACGGAATGGAATGGAATGGAATCAACCCGAGAAGAACGGCATGGAATGGAATGGAATGGAATGGAATGAAGTGGAATGGAATACAATGGAATGCAATCAACTCGAGTAGAATGGAATGGAATGGAATGGAATGGAATGGAATGGAATGGAATGGAATCAACCCCAGTAGAAAGGAATGGAATGGAATGGAATGGAATGGAATGGAATGGAATGGAATCAACCCCAGTAGAAAGGAATGGAATGGAATGGAATGGAATGGAATGGAATGGAATGGAATCAACCCGAGCAGAAAGGAATGGAATAAAATGGAATGGAATGGAATGGAATGCAATGTAATAGAACGGAATCAACACGAATTCAACGGAATGGAATAGAATGGAATAGAATGGAATGGAATTCAATGGAATGGAATGTAATGGAATAGAATGCAATGGAAAGGAAAAGAATGGAATAGAATGGAATGGAATGGAATGGAATGCAATGGAATGGAATGGAATCAACCCGTGTAAAAGAGAATGGAATAGAATGGAATAGAATGGAATGGAATTCAATGGAATTGAATGTAACGGAATGGAATGCAATGGAAAGGAATGGAAAGGAATGGAATGGAATGGAATGGAATGGAATGGGATGGAATGCAGCGGAATTGAACGGAACGGAATGGAATGGAATCAACCAGAGTGGAATGGAATGGAATGGAATGGGATGGAATGGAATGGAATGGAATGGAATAAACCCGAGAAGAACGGAATGACATGCAATGGAATGAAATGGAATGGAATGGAATGGAATGGAATGGAATGGAATGGAATGGAATGGCACGGAATGCAATGGAATGGAATGAAATGGAATGGGATGGAATGGAATGGAATGGAATGAATGGCATGGAATGGAATCAACCAGAGTGGAATGGAATGGAATGGAATGGAATGGAATGAATGGCATGGAATGGAATCAACCAGAGTGGAATGGAATGGAATGGAATGGAATGGTATGGAATGGAATGGAATGGATTCAACCCGAGAAGAACGGAATGACATGCAATGGAATGAAATGGAATGGAATGGAATGGAATGGAATGGAATGGAATGGCACGGAATGCAATGGAATTGAATGGAATGGAATGGGATGGAATGGAACGGAATGGAATGAATGGCATGGATTGGAATCAACCTGCGTAGAATGGAATGGAATGGAACAGAACCTAACGCAATGGAATGGAGTGGAATGGAATGGAATTGAATGGAATGGAATGGTGTGGAATGGAATGGAATGGAATCAACCCGAGTAGAATGGAATAGCATGGAATGGAGTGGAAGGGAATGGAATGGAATGGAATCAACCCGAGAGGAATTGAATGGAATGGAATGTAATTGAACGGAACGTAACAGAAGAGAATGGAAAGGAATGGAACGGAACGGAATGGAATGGAATTTAATCAACCCTAGAAGAACGGAGTGGAATAGAATGGAATGGAATGGAATGGAATGGAATGGAATGGAATGGAATGGAATGGAATGGAATGAAATGGAATGGAGTGGAATGGAATGGAATGGAATCAACCCGAATAGAATGGAACCGAATGGAACGGAATGGAATGGAATAGAATGGAAATGAATCCACACGAGTGGAATGGAATGGAATGGAATGGAATGGAATGGAATGGAATGGAATGGAATGGAACGGAATGGAATGGAGCGGAATCAACCAGATTGGAGAGAAATTGAATGGAATGGAATGGAATGGAATGGAATGGAATGGAATCGAACGCAACGGAATGGAATGGAAAGGAATATAATGGAATGGAATGGAATCCACCCGAGAGGAACAGAGTGGAAAGGAATGGAATGGAATGGAATGGAATGGAATGGAATGGATTCAACACGAGTAGAACGGAAAGGAATGGAGTGGAATGGAATAGAATGGAATGGAATGGAATGGAATGGAATGGAATCAACCCGAGTAGAACGGAATGGAATGGAATGGAAAGGAATGCAATGGAATGGAATGGAAAGGTTTGGAATGCAATGCAATGGAATGGAATAGAATGGAATGGAATCTACCCGAGTACAACGGAATGGAATGGAATGGATTGGGATGGAATGGAATGGAATGGAATGGAATGGAATCCTCCCGGGTATAACGGAATGGAATGGAATGTAATGGAATCTAATAGAATGGAATGGAATGCAATGGAATGGTATGGAATGCAATGCAATGGAATGGAATTTAATGGAACGGAATGGCATGCAATGGAATGGAATGGAATGGAATGGAATGGAATGGAATGGAATTGAAAGGAATGGAATCAACCAGAGTAGAAAGGAATGGAATGGAACGGAATGGATTGGAATGGAATGGAGTGGAATGGAATCAAACATAGTAGAACGGAATGGGATAGAATGGAATGTAATGGAATCGAATGCAATGGAATATAATGGAATCAACCAGGGTAGAACGGAATGAAATAGAATGGAATGGAAAGGAATGGAATGCAAAGCAATGGAATGGAATGGAATGGAATGTATTCAACACGAGTAGAACGGAAAGGAACGGAATGGAATGCAATGGAATGGAATGGAATGGAATGTATTCAACACGAGTAGAACGGAAAGGAACGGAATGGAATGCAATGGAATGGAATGGAATGGAATCAACTCGAGTAGAACGGAATGGAATGGAATGGAATGGAATGGAGTGGAATGGAATGGAATGGAATGGAATGGAATGGAATGGATTGGAATGGTATGGAATTGAATGGAATGGAATGGAATGGATTCAACACGAGTAGAATGGAAAGGAAAGGAATGGAATGGAATGGAATGGAATGGAATGGAATGGAATGGCTTGGAAGGCAATGGAATGGAATGGAATGGAATGGAATGGAATGGAATTGATTGGAATCAACCTGCGTAGAATGGAATGGAATGCAACAGAACTGAACGGATTGGAATGGAGTGGATTGGAATGGAATGGAATGGAATGGAAAGGAATGGAAAGGAATGGAATGGAATGGAATGGAATCAACCCGAGTTGAAAGGAATGGAATAGAATGGAATGGAATGGAATGGAAAGGAATGGAATGGAATGGAATGGAATCAACCCGAGTTGAAAGGAATGGAATAGAATGGAATGGAATGGAATGGAATGCAATGGAATGGAAAGGAATCAACCCGAATTCAACGGAATGGAATAGAATGGAATAGAATGGAATGGAATTCAATGGAATGGAATGGAATGGAATGGAATGCAGTGGAAAGGAAAGGAATGGAATAGAATGGAATGGAATTCAATGGAATGGAATGGAATGGAATGGAATGCAGTGGAAAGGAAAGGAATGGAATAGAATGGAATGGAATGGAATGGAATGCAATGGAATGGAATGGAATCAACCCGAGTAAAACGGAATGGAATAGAATGGAATAGAATGGAATGGAATTCAATGGAATTGAATGTAACGGAATGGAAAGGAAAGGAAAGGAAAGGAATGGAATGGAATGGAATGGAATGGAATGGAATGGGATGGAATGCAGCGGAATTGAATGGAACGGAAAGGAATGGAATCAACCAGAGTGGAAAGGAAAGGAATGGAATGGAATGGAATGGAATGGAATGGAATGGA
Source organism: Gorilla gorilla gorilla (assembly GCF_029281585.2). Lineage (NCBI taxonomy): Eukaryota > Metazoa > Chordata > Mammalia > Primates > Hominidae > Gorilla > Gorilla gorilla. The sequence continues at coordinate 68,571,462 of NC_073228.2, forward strand.
ATGGAATGGAATGGAATCAACCCGAGAAGAACGGAATGAAATGGAATGCAATGGAACGGAATGGAATGGAATAGAATGGAATGGAAAGCAATAGAATGGAATGGAATGGAATGGAATGGAATGGAATAGAAGGCACGGAATGCAATGGAATGGAATGGAATGGAATGGGATGGAATGGAATGGAATGGAATGGAATGGAATGGAATGGAATGGAATTGATTGGAATCAACCTGGGTAGAATGGAATGGAATGCAACAGAACTGAACGGATTGGAATGGAGTGGAGTGGAATGGAATGGAATGGAATGGAATGGAATGGAATGGAATGGAATGGAATCCACCCGAGTAGAACGGAATAGAATGGAATGGAGTGGAAGGGAATGGAAAGGAATGGAATCAACCCCACAGGAATGGAATGGAATGGAATGGAGTTAAACGGAACGGAACGGAACAGAATGGAAAGGAATGCAACAGAACGGAATGGAATGGAATGGAATCAACACGAGAAGAGCGGCGTGGAATGGAATGGAATGGAATGGAATGGAATGGAATGGAATGGAAAGGAATGGAAAGCAATGGAATGGAATGTTATCAACCAGAGTGGACAGAATTGGAATGGAATGGAATGGAATAGAATGGAATGGAATGGAATGGAATGGAACGGAATCAACCAGAGTGGAGAGAAATTGAATGGAATGGAATGGAATGGAATGGAATGGAGTGGAATGGAATGGAATGGAATGGAATGGAATGGAATGGAATGGAATGGAATGGAATGGAATGGAATCAACCCGAGTAGAACGGAACCGAATGGAACGGAATGGAACGGAATTGAATGGAATTGAATCCACCCGAGTAGAATGGAATGCAATGGAATGGAATGGAATGGAATAAACCAGAGTGGAGAGAATTGGAATGGAATGGAATGGAATGGAAAGGAATTGAATCAACCCGAGTAGAACGGAACCGAATGGAACGGAATGGAACGGAATAGAATGGAATTCAATCCACCCGAGTAGAATGGAATGGAATGGAATGGAATGGAATGGAATGGAACGGAATCTACCTGAGTGGAGCGGAATGGAATGGAATAGAATGGAAAGGAATGGAATGGAATGGAATGGAATGGAAGGGAATGGAATGGAATGGAATCAACCCGAGTAGAAAGGAATGGAATAGAATGGAATGGAATGGAATGGAATGCAATGGAATGGAAGGGAATCAACCCGAATTCAACGGAATGGAATAGAATGGAATAGAATGGAATGGAATTCAATGGAATGGAATGGAATGGAATGGAATGCAGTGGAAAGGAAAGGAATGGAATAGAATGGAATGGAATTCCATGGAATGGAATGGAATGGAATGGAATGCAGTGGAAAGGAAAGGAATGGAATAGAATGGAATGGAATGGAATGGAATGCAATGGAATGGAATGGAATCAACCCGAGTAAAACGGAATGGAATAGAATGGAATAGAATGGAATGGAATTCAATGGAATTGAATGTAATGGAATGGAAAGGAAAGGAAAGGAAAGGAATGGAATGGAATGGAATGGAATGGAATGGGATGGAATGCAGCGGAATTGAATGGAACGGAAAGGAATGGAATCAACCAGAGTGGAAAGGAAAGGAATGGAATGGAATGGAATGGAATCGAATGGATTGGAATCAACCCGAGAAGAACGGAATGAAATGGAATGCAATGGAATGGAATGGAATGGAATAGAATGGAATGGAACGGAATAGAACGGAATGGAATGGAATGGAATGGAATGGAATAGAATGGCACGGAATGCAATGGAATGGAATGGAATGGAATGGGATGGAATGGAATGGAATGGAATGGAATGGAATGGAATGGAATGGAATGGAATTGATTGGAATCAACCTGCGTAGAATGGAATGGAATGCAACAGAACTGAACGGATTGGAATGGAGTGGATTGGAATGGAATGGAATGGAATGGAATGGAATGGAATGGAATCAACCCGAGTAGAACGGAATAGAATGGAATGGAGTGGAAGGGAATGGAATGGAATGGAATCAACCCCACAGGAATGGAATGGAATGGAATGGAGTTGAACGGAACGGAACGGAAGAGAATTGAAAGGAATGCAATGGAACGGAATGGAATGGAATGGAATCAACAAGAGAAGAGCGGCGTGGAATGGAATGGAATGGAATGGAATGGAATGGAATGGAATGCAATGGAATGGAAAGGAATGGAATGGAATGGAATGGAATGTTATCAACCAGAGTGGACAGAATTGGAATGGAATGGAATGGAATAGAATGGAATGGAATGGAATGGATTGGAACGGAATCAACCAGAGTGGAGAGAAATTGAATGGAATGGAATGGAATGGAGTGGAATGGAATGGAATGGAATGGAATGGAATGGAATGGAATGGAATGGAATGGAATGGAATGGAATGGCATGGAATGGAATCAACCAGAGTGGAGAGAATTGGAATGGAATGGAATGGAATGGAATGGAATGGAATGGAATCAACCCGAGTAGAACGGAACCGAATGGAACGGAATAGAACATAATTGAATGGAACTGAATCCACCCGAGTAGAATGGAATGGAATGGAATGGAATGGAATGGAATGGAATCAACCAGAGTGGAGAGAATTGGAATGGAATGGAATGGAATGGAAAGGAATTGAATCAACCCGAGTAGAACGGAACCGAATGGAACGGAATGGAACGGAATAGAATGGAATTCAATCCACCCGAGTAGAATGGAATGGAATGGAATGGAATGGAATGGAATGGAATGGAATGGAATGGAATGGAACGGAATCTACCTGAGTAGAGCGGAATGGAATGGAATAGAATGGAAAGGAATGGAATGGAATGGAATGGAATGGAATGGAATGGAATGGAATCAACCCAAGTAGAAAGGAATGGAATAGAATGGAATGGAATGGAATGGAATGCAATGGAATGGAAAGGAATCAACCCGAATTCAACGGAATGGAAAAGAATGGAATAGAATGGAATGGAATTCAATGGAATGGAATGGAATGGAATGGAATGCAGTGGAAAGGAAAGGAATGGAATAGAATGGAATGGAATTCAATGGAATGGAATGGAATGGAATGGAATGCAGTGGAAAGAAAGGAATGGAATAGAATGGAATGGAATGGAATGGAATGCAATGGAATTGAATGGAATCAACCCGAGTAAAACGGAATGGAATAGAATGGAATAGAATGGAATGGAATTCAATGGAATTGAATGTAACGGAATGGAAAGGAAAGGAAAGGAAAGGAATGGAATGGAATGGAATGGAATGGAATCGAATGGAATGGGATGGAATGCAGCGGAATTGAATGGAACGGAAAGGAATGGAATCAACCAGAGTGGAAAGGAAAGGAATGGAATGGAATGGAATGGAATGGAATGGAATGGAATGGAATGGAATCAACCCGAGAAGAACGGAATGAAATGGAATGCAATGGAATGGAATGAAATGGAATGCAATGGAATGGAATGGAACGGAATAGAATGGAATGGAACGGAATAGAATGGAATGGAATGGAATGGAATGGAATGGAATAGAATGGCACGGAATGCAATGGAATGGAATGGAATGGAATGGGATGGAATGGAATGGAATGGAATGGAATGGAATGGAATTGATTGGAATCAACCTGCGTAGAATGGAATGGAATGCAACAGAACTGAACGGATTGGAATGGAGTGGAGTGGAATGGAATGGAATGGAATGGAATGGAATGGAATGGAATGGAATCAACCCGAGTAGAACGGAATAGAATGGAATGGAGTGGAAGGGAATGGAATGGAATGGAATCAACCCCACAGGAATGGAATGGAATTGAATGGAGTTGAACGGAACGGAACGGAACAGAATGGAAAGGAATGCAACGGAACGGAATGCAATGGAATGGAATCAACACGAGAAGAGCGGCGTGGAATGGAATGGAATGGAATGGAATGGAATGGAATGGAATGGAATGGAATGGAATGGAAAGGAATTGAATCAACCCGAGTAGAACGGAACCGAATGGAACGGAATGGAACGGAATAGAATGGAATTCAATCCACCCGAGTAGAATGGAATGGAATGGAATGGAATGGAATGGAATGGAATGGAATGGAATGGAATGGAATGGAATGGAATGGAACGGAATTTACATGAGTAGAGCGGAATGGAATGGAATAGAATGGAAAGGAATGGAATGGAAAGGAATGGAATAAACCCGAGTAGAAAGGAATGGAATAGAATGGAATGGAATGGAATGGAATGGAATGCAATGGAATGGAACGGAATCAACCCGAATTCAACGGAATGGAATAGAATGGAATAGAATGGAATGGAATTCAATGGAATGGAATGGAACGGAATGGAATGCAATGGAAAGGAAAGGAATGGAATAGAATGGAATGGAATGGAATGGAATGGAATGCAATGGAATGGAATGGAATCAACCCGAGTAAAGCGGAATGGAATAGAATGGAATAGAATGGAATGGAATTCAATGGAATTGAATGTTACGGAATGGAATGCAACGGAAAGGAAAGGAATGGAATGGAATGGAATGGAATGGAATGGGATGGAATGCAGCGGAATTGAATTGAACGGAAAGGAATGGAATCAACCAGAGTGGAAAGGAAAGGAAAGGAATGGAATGGAATGGAATGGAATGGAATGGAATGGAATGGAATGGAATGGAATCAACCCGAGAAGAACGGAATGAAATGGAATGCAATGGAATGGAACGGAATGGAATAGAATGGAATGGAATGGAATAGAATGGAATGGAATGGAATGGAATGGAATGGAATGGAATGGAATAGAATGGCACGGAATGCAATGGAATGGAATGGAATGGAATGGGATGGAATGGAATGGAATGGAATGGAATGGAATGGAATGGAATGGAATTGATTGGAATCAACCTGCGTAGAATGGAATGGAATGCAACAGAACTGAACGGAATGGAATGGAGTGTAGTGGAATGGATTGGAATGGAATGGAATGGAATGGAATGGAATGGAATGGAATCAACCCGAGTAGTACGGAATAGAATGGAATGGAGTGGAAGGGAATGGAATGGAATGGATTCAACCCCACAGGAATGGAATGGAATGGAATGGAGTTGAACGGAACGGAACGGAACAGAATGGAAAGGAATGCAACGGAACGGAATGGAATGGAATGGAATCAACACGAGAAGAGGGGCGTGGAATGGAATGGAATGGAATGGAATGGAATGGAATGGAATGGAATGGAATGGAATGGAATGGAAAGGAATGGAATGGAATGGAATAGAATGTTATCAACCAGGGTGGACAGAATTGGAATGGAATGGAATGGAATAGAATGGAATGGAATGGAATGGAATGGAACGGAATCAACAAGTGGAGAGAAATTGAATGGAATGGAATGGAATGGAATGGAATGGAGTGGAATGGAATGGAATGGAATGGAATGGAATGGAATGGAATGGAATGCAACGGAATGGAATGGAAAGGAATATAATGGAATTGAATGGAATCCACCCGAGAGGAACACAGTGGAAAGGAATGGAATGGAATGGAATGGAATGGAATGGAATGGAATTGAATGCAATGGAATGGAATGGAATGCCATGGAATGCAAAGGAAAGGAATGGAATGGAATGGGATGGAATGGAATGTAATGGAATAGAGTGGTGTGGAATGGAATCAACCCGATTAGAATGGAAAGGAATGGAATGGAAGGGAGTGGAATGGAAAGAAAGGGAATGGAATGGAATGCAATGGAATGGAATGGAATGGAATGCAATGGAATGGAATGGAATGAAATGGAATGGAATGTGTTCAACAGGAGTAGAACGGAAAGGAATGGAATGGAATGCAATGGAATGGAATTGAATGGAATGGAATTGAATGGAATCCACACGAGTAGAATGGAATGGAATAGTATGGAATGGAATGAAATGGAATGGAATGCAATGGAATGGAATGGAATGGAATGGAATCAACCAGAGAGGAATGGAATGGAATGGAATGGAATTGAACAGAACGGAATGAAACAGAATGGAAAGGAATAGATCGGAACGGAATGGAATGGAATGGAATCAACCCGAGAAGAACGGCATGGAATGGAATGGAATGGAATGGAATGAAGTGGAATGGAATACAATGGAATGCAATCAACTCGAGTAGAATGGAATGGAATGGAATGGAATGGAATGGAATGGAATGGAATGGAATGGAATCAACCCCAGTAGAAAGGAATGGAATGGAATGGAATGGAATGGAATGGAATGGAATGGAATCAACCCGAGCAGAAAGGAATGGAATAAAATGGAATGGAATGGAATGGAATGCAATGTAATAGAACGGAATCAACACGAATTCAACGGAATGGAATAGAATGGAATAGAATGGAATGGAATTCAATGGAATGGAATGTAATGGAATAGAATGCAATGGAAAGGAAAAGAATGGAATAGAATGGAATGGAATGGAATGCAATGCAATGGAATGGAATGGAATCAACCCGAGTAAAAGAGAATGGAATAGAATGGAATAGAATGGAATGGAATTCAATGGAATTGAATGTAACGGAATGGAATCTAATGGAAAGGAATGGACACCAGTAGAATGGAATGGAATGGAATGGAATGGGATGGAATGCAGCGGAATTGAACGGAACGGAATGGAATGGAATCAACCAGAGTGGAATGGAATGGAATGGAATGGAATGGAATGGAATGGAATAAACCCGAGAAGAACGGAATGACATGCAATGGAATGAAATGGAATGGAATGGAATGGAACGGAATGGAATGGAATGGAATGGAATGGAATGGAATGGCACGGAATGCAATGGAATGGAATGAAATGGAATGGGATGGAATGGAATGGAATGGAATGAATGGCATGGAATGGAATCAACCAGAGTGGAATGGAATGGAATGGAATGGAATGGAATGAATGGCGTGGAATGGAATCAACCAGAGTGGAATGGAATGGAATGGAATGGAATGGAATGGAATGGAATGGAATGGATTCAACCCGAGAAGAACGGAATGACATGCAATGGAATGAAATGGAATGGAATGGAATGGAATGGAATGGAATGGAATGGCACGGAATGCAATGGAATGGAATGGAATGGAATGGGATGGAATGGAATGGAATGGAATGAATGGCATGGATTGGAATCAACCTGCGTAGAATGGAATGGAATGGAACAGAACCTAACGCAATGGAATGGAGTGGAATGGAATGGAATTGAATGGAATGGAATGGTGTGGAATGGAATGGAATGGAATCAACCCGAGTAGAAAGGAATAGCATGGAATGGAGTGGAAGGGAATGGAATGGAATGGAATCAGCCCGAGAGGAATTGAATGGAATGGAATGTAATTGAACGGAACGTAACAGAAGAGAATGGAAAGGAATGGAACGGAACGGAATGGAATGGAATTTAATCAACCCTAGAAGAACGGAGTGGAATAGAATGGAATGGAATGGAATGGAATGGAATGGAATGGAATGGAATGGAATGGAATGAAATGGAATGGAGTGGAATGGAATGGAATGGAATCAACCCGAATAGAATGGAACCGAATGGAACGGAATGGAATGGTATAGAATGGAATGGAATGGAATGGAACGGAATGGAATGGAATGGATTCAACACGAGTAGAATGGAAAGGAATGGAGTGGAATGGAATAGAATGGAATGGAATGGAGTGGAATGGAATCAACCCGAGTAGAACGGAATGGAATGGAATGGAAAGGAATGCAATGGAATGGAATGGAAAGGTTTGGAATGCAATGCAATGGAATGGAATAGAATGGAATGGAATCTACCCGAGTAGAACGGAATGGAATGGAATGGATTGGGATGGAATGGAATGGAATGGAATGGAATGGAATCCTCCCGGGTATAACGGAATGGAATGGAATGTAATGGAATCTAATAGAATGGAATGGAATGCAATGGAATGGTATGGAATGCAATGCAATGGAATGGAATTTAATGGAACGGAATGGCATGCAATGGAATGGAATGGAATGGAATGGAATGGAATGGAATGGAATGGAATTGAAAGGAATGGAATCAACCAGAGTAGAAAGGAATGGAATGGAACGGAATGGATTGGAATGGAATGGAGTGGAATGGAATCAAACATAGTAGAACGGAATGGGATAGAATGGAATGTAATGGAATGGAATGCAATGGAATATAATGGAATCAACCAGGGTAGAACGGAATGAAATAGAATGGAATGGAATGGAATGGAATGCAAAGCAATGGAATGGAATGGAATGGAATGTATTCAACACGAGTAGAACGGAAAGGAACGGAATGGAATGCAATGGAATGGAATGGAATGGAATCAACTCGAGTAGAACGGAATGGAATGGAATGGAATGGAATGGAATGGAATGGAATGGAATGGAATGGAATGGAATGGATTGGAATGGTATGGAATTGAATGGAATGGAATGGAATGGATTCAACACGAGTAGAATGGAAAGGAAAGGAATGGAATGGAATGGAATGGAATGGAATGGAATGGCTTGGAAGGCAATGGAATGGAATGGAATGGAATGGGATGGAATGGGATGGAATGGGATGGAATGGAATGGAATGGAATGGAATGGAATGGAATGGAATGGATTGGAAACAACCTGCGTAGAATGGAATGGAATGGAACGGAATTGAACCGAATGGAATGGAGTGGAATTGAATTTAATGGAATGGAATGGAATGGAATCAAACCGAGTAGAACGGAATAGAATGGAATGGAGTGGAAGGGAATGGATTGGAATAGAATCAACCCGAGAGGAATGGAAAGGAATGGAATGGAATTGAACGGAAGGGAATGAAACAGAATGGATAGGAATGGAACGGAACGGAATGGAATGGAATGGAATGGAATGGAACGGAATCAACCAGAGTGGATAGAAATTGAATGGAATGGAATGGAATGGAATGGAATGGAGTGGAATGGAATGGAATGGAATGGAATGGAATGGAATGGAATGGAATCAACCCGAGTAGAACGGAACCGAATGGAACGGAATGGAACGGAATTGAATGGAATTGAATCCACCCGAGTAGAATGGAATGCAATGGAATGGAATGGAATGGAATAAACCAGAGTGGAGAGAATTGGAATGGAATGGAATGGAATGGAAAGGAATTGAATCAACCCGAGTAGAACGGAACCGAATGGAACGGAATGGAACGGAATAGAATGGAATTCAATCCACCCGAGTAGAATGGAATGGAATGGAATGGAATGGAATGGAATGGAACGGAATCTACCTGAGTAGAGCGGAATGGAATGGAATAGAATGGAAAGGAATGGAATGGAATGGAATGGAATGGAAGGGAATGGAATGGAATGGAATCAACCCGAGTAGAAAGGAATGGAATAGAATGGAATGGAATGGAATGGAATGCAATGGAATGGAAAGGAATCAACCCGAATTCAACGGAATGGAATAGAATGGAATAGAATGGAATGGAATTCAATGGAATGGAATGGAATGGAATGGAATGGAATGCAGTGGAAAGGAAAGGAATGGAATAGAATGGAATGGAATTCAATGGAATGGAATGGAATGGAATGGAATGCAGTGGAAAGGAAAGGAATGGAATAGAATGGAATGGAATGGAATGGAATGCAATGGAATGGAATGGAATCAACCCGAGTAAAACGGAATGGAATAGAATGGAATAGAATGGAATGGAATTCAATGGAATTGAATGTAATGAAATGGAAAGGAAAGGAAAGGAAAGGAATGGAATGGAATGGAATGGAATGGAATGGGATGGAATGCAGCGGAATTGAATGGAACGGAAAGGAATGGAATCAACCAGAGTGGAAAGGAAAGGAATGGAATGGAATGGAATGGAATCGAATGGATTGGAATCAACACGAGAAGAACGGAATGAAATGGAATGCAATGGAATGGAATGGAATGGAATAGAATGGAATGGAACGGAATAGAATGGAATGGAATGGAATGGAATGGAATGGAATAGAATGGCACGGAATGCAATGGAATGGAATGGAATGGAATGGGATGGAATGGAATGGAATGGAATGGAATGGAATGGAATGGAATTGATTGGAATCAACCTGCGTAGAATGGAATGGAATGCAACAGAACTGAACGGATTGGAATGGAGTGGATTGGAATGGAATGGAATGGAATGGAATGGAATGGAATGGAATCAACGCGAGTAGCACGGAATACAATGGAATGGAGTGGAAGGGAATGGAATGGAATGGAATCAACCCCACAGGAATGGAATGGAATGGAATGGAGTTGAACGGAACGGAACGGAACAGAATTGAAAGGAATGCAATGGAACGGAATGGAATGGAATGGAATCAACAAGAGAAGAGCGGCGTGGAATGGAATGGAATGGAATGGAATGGAATGGAATGGAATGCAATGGAATGGAAAGGAATGGAATGGAATGGAATGGAATGTTATCAACCAGAGTGGACAGAATTGGAATGGAATGGAATGGAATAGAATGGAATGGAATGGAATGGATTGGAACGGAATCAACCAGAGTGGAGAGAAATTGAATGGAATGGAATGGAATGGAGTGGAATGGAATGGAATGGAATGGAATGGAATGGAATGGAATGGAATGGAATGGAATGGAATGGAATGGAATGGAATGGAATGGCATGGAATGGAATCAACCAGAGTGGAGAGAATTGGAATGGAATGGAATGGAATGGAATGGAATGGAATGGAATGGAATCAACCCGAGTAGAACGGAACCGAATGGAACGGAATAGAACGGAATTGAATGGAACTGAATCCACCCGAGTAGAATGGAATGGAATGGAATGGAATGGAATGGAATGGAATCAACCAGAGTGGAGAGAATTGGAATGGAATGGAATGGAATGGAAAGGAATTGAATCAACCCGAGTAGAACGGAACCGAATGGAACGGAATGGAACGGAATAGAATGGAATTCAATCCACCCGAGTAGAATGGAATGGAATGGAATGGAATGGAATGGAATGGAATGGAATTGAATGGAATGGAACTGAATCTACCTGAGTAGAGCGGAATGGAATGGAATATAATGGAAAGGAATGGAATGGAATGGAATGGAATGGAATGGAATGGAATGGAATGGAATGGAATGGAATGGAATGGAATCAACCCGAGTAGAAAGGAATGGAATAGAATGGAATGGAATGGAATTGAATGCAATGGAATGGAAAGGAATCAACCCGAATTCAACGGAATGGAAAAGAATGGAATAGAATGGAATGGAATTCAATGGAATGGAATGGAATGGAATGGAATGCAGTGGAAAGGAAAGGAATGGAATAGAATGGAATGGAATTCAATGGAATGGAATGGAATGGAATGGAATGCAGTGGAAAGAAAGGAATGGAATAGAATGGAATGGAATGGAATGGAATGCAATGGAATTGAATGGAATCAACCCGAGTAAAACGGAATGGAATAGAATGGAATAGAATGGAATGGAATTCAATGGAATTGAATGTAACGGAATGGAAAGGAAAGGAAAGGAAAGGAATGGAATGGAATGGAATGGAATGGAATCGAATGGAATGGGATGGAATGCAGCGGAATTGAATGGAACGGAAAGGAATGGAATCAACCAGAGTGGAAAGGAAAGGAATGGAATGGAATGGAATGGAATGGAATGGAATGGAATGGAATCAACCCGAGAAGAACGGAATGAAATGGAATGCAATGGAATGGAATGAAATGGAATGCAATGGAATGGAATGGAACGGAATAGAATGGAATGGAACGGAATAGAATGGAATGGAATGGAATGGAATGGAATGGAATAGAATGGCACGGAATGCAATGGAATGGAATGGAATGGAATGGGATGGAATGGAATGGAATGGAATGGAATGGAATGGAATGGAATTGATTGGAATCAACCTGCGTAGAATGGAATGGAATGCAACAGAACTGAACGGATTGGAATGGAGTGGAGTGGAATGGAATGGAATGGAATGGAATGGAATGGAATGGAATGGAATGGAATCAACCCGAGTAGAACGGAATAGAATGGAATGGAGTGGAAGGGAATGGAATGGAATGGAATCAACCCCACAGGAATGGAATGGAATTGAATGGAGTTGAACGGAACGGAACGGAACAGAATGGAAAGGAATGCAACGGAACGGAATGCAATGGAATGGAATCAACACGAGAAGAGCGGCGTGGAATGGAATGGAATGGAATGGAATGGAATGGAATGGAATGGAAAGGAATGGAATGGAATGGAATGGAATGTTATCAACCAGAGTGGACAGAATTGGAATGGAATGGAATGGAATAGAATGGAATGGAATGGAATGGATTGGAACGGAATCAACCAGAGTGGAGAGAAATTGAATGGAATGGAATGGAATGGAATGGAATGGAATGGAGTGGAATGGAATGGAATGGAATAGAATGGAATGGAATGGAACGGAATCAACCAGAGGGGAGAGAATTGGAATGGAATGGAATGGAATGGAAAGGAATTGAATCAACCCGAGTAGAACGGAACCGAATGGAACGGAATGGAACGGAATAGAATGGAATTGAATCCACCCGAGTAGAATGGAATGGAATGGAATGGAATGGAATGGAATGGAATGGAATGGAATGGAATGGAATGGAATGGAATGGAATGGAACGGAATCTACCTCAGTAGAGCGGAATGGAATGGAATAGAATGGAAAGAAATGGAATGGAAAGGAATGGAATGGAACGCAATGGAATGGAATCAACCCGAGTAGAAAGGAATGGAATAGAATGGAATGGAACGCAATGGAATGCAATGGAATGGAAAGGAATCAACCCGAATTCAAAGGAATGGAATACAATGGAATAGAATGGAATGGAATTCAATGGAATGGAATGGAATGGAATGGAATGCAGTGGAAAGGAAAGGAATGGAATAGAATGGAATGGAATTCAATGGAATGGAATGGAATGGAATGGAATGCAGTGGAAAGGAAAGGAATGGAATAGAATGGAATGGAATGGAATGGAATGCAATGGAATGGAATGGAATCAACCCGAGTAAAACGGAATGGAATAGAATGGAATAGAATGGAATGGAATTCAATGGAATTGAATGTAACGGAAAGGAAAGGAAAGGAAAGGAAAGGAATGGAATGGAATGGAATGGAGTGGAATGGAATGGAATGGAATGGAATGGAATCAACTCGAGTAGAACGGAACCGAATGGAACGGAATGGAACGGAATTGAATGGAATTGAATCCACCCGAGTAGAATGGAATGGAATGGAATGGAATGGAATGGAATGGAATGGAATCAACCAGAGTGGAGAGAATTGGAATGGAATGGAATGGAAAGGAATTGAATCAACCCGAGTAGAACGGAAGCAAATGGAACGGAATGGAACGGAATAGAATGGAATTCAATCCACCCGAGTAGTATGGAATGGAATGGAATGGAATGGAATGGAATGGAATGGAATGGAACGGAATCTACCTGAGTAGAGCGGAATGGAATGGAATAGAATGGAAAGGAATGGAATGGAATGGAATGGAATGGAATGGAATGGAATGGAATGGAATGGAATCAACCAGAGGGGAGAGAATTGGAATGGAATGGAATGGAATGGAAAGGAATTGAATCAACCCGAGTAGAACGGAACGGAATGGAACGGAATGGAACGGAATAGAATGGAATTGAATCCACCCGAGTAGAATGGAATGGAATGGAATGGAATAGAATGGAATGGAATGGAATGGAATGGAATGGAATGGAATGGAATGGAATGGAACGGAATCTACCTGAGTAGAGCGGAATGGAATGGAATAGAATGGAAAGGAATGGAATGGAAAGGAATGGAATGGAATGGAATGGAATGGAATCAACCCGAGTAGAAAGGAATGGAATAGAATGGAATGGAATGGAATGGAATGCAATGGAATGGAAAGGAATCAACCCGAATTCAACGGAATGGAATAGAATGGAATAGAATGGAATGGAATTCAATGGAATGGAATGGAATGGAATGGAATGCAGTGGAAAGGAAAGGAATGGAATAGAATGGAATGGAATTCAATGGAATGGAATGGAATGGAATGGAATGCAGTGGAAAGGAAAGGAATGGAATAGAATGGAATGGAATGGAATGGAATGCAATGGAATGGAATGGAATCAACCCGAGTAGAACGGAATAGAATGGAATGGAGTGGAAGGGAATGGAATGGAATGGAATCAACCCCACAGGAATGGAATGGAATTGAATGGAGTTGAACGGAACGGAACGGAACAGAATGGAAAGGAATGCAACGGAACGGAATGCAATGGAATGGAATCAACACGAGAAGAGCGGCGTGGAATGGAATGGAATGGAATGGAATGGAATGGAATGGAATGGAATGGAAAGGAATGGAATGGAATGGAATGGAATGTTATCAACCAGAGTGGACAGAATTGGAATGGAATGGAATGGAATAGAATGGAATGGAATGGAATGGATTGGAACGGAATCAACCAGAGTGGAGAGAAATTGAATGGAATGGAATGGAATGGAATGGAATGGAGTGGAATGGAATGGAATGGAATGGAATGGAATGGAATGGAATGGAACGGAATCAACCAGAGGGGAGAGAATTGGAATGGAATGGAATGGAATGGAAAGGAATTGAATCAACCCGATTAGAACGGAACCGAAAGGAACGGAATGGAACGGAATAGAATGGAATTGAATCCACCCGAGTAGAATGGAATGGAATGGAATGGAATGGAATGGAATGGAATGGAATGGAACGGAATCTACCTGAGTAGAGCGGAATGGAATGGAATAGAATGGAAAGGAATGGAATGGAAAGGAATGGAATGGAATGGAATGGAATGGAATCAACCCGAGTAGAAAGGAATGGAATAGAATGGAATGGAATGGAATGGAATGCAATGGAATGGAAAGGAATCAACCCGAATTCAACGGAATGGAATAGAATGGAATAGAATGGAATGGAATTCAATGGAATGGAATGGAATGGAATGGAATGCAGTGGAAAGGAAAGGAATGGAATAGAATGGAATGGAATTCAATGGAATGGAATGGAATGGAATGGAATGAAGTGGAATGGAAAGGAATGGAATAGAATGGAATGGAATGGAATGGAATGGAATGGAATCAACCCGAGTAAAACGGAATGGAATAGATTGGAATAGAATGGAATGGAATTCAATGGAATTGAATGTAACGGAATGGAAAGGAAAGGAAAGGAAAGGAATGGAATGGAATGGAATGGAGTGGAATGGAATGGAATGGAATGGAATGGAATCAACCCGAGTAGAACGGAACCGAATGGAACGGAATGGAACGGAATTGAATGGAATTGAATCCACCCGAGTAGAATGGAATGGAATGGAATGGAATGGAATGGAATGGAATCAACCAGAGTGGAGAGAATTGGAATGGAATGGAAAGGAATTGAATCAACCCGAGTAGAACGGAAGCAAGTGGAACGGAATGGAACGGAAAAGAATGGAATTCAATCCACCCGAGTAGAATGGAATGGAATGGAATGGAATGGAATGGAATGGAATGGAACGGAATCTACCTGAGTAGAGCGGAATGGAATGGAATAGAATGGAAAGGAATGGAATGGAATGGAATGGAATGGAATGGAATGGAATGGAATGGAATGGAATCAACCAGAGGGGAGAGAATTGGAATGGAATGGAATGGAATGGAAAGGAATTGAATCAACCCGAGTAGAACGGAACCGAATGGAACGGAATGGAACGGAATAGAATGGAATTGAATCCACCCGAGTAGAATGGAATGGAATGGAATGGAATAGAATGGAATGGAATGGAATGGAATGGAATGGAACGGAATCTACCTGAGTAGAGCGGAATGGAATGGAATAGAATGGAAAGGAATGGAATGGAAAGGAATGGAATGGAATGGAATGGAATGGAATCAACCCGAGTAGAAAGGAATGGAATAGAATGGAATGGAATGGAATGGAATGCAATGGAATGGAAAGGAATCAACCCGAATTCAACGGAATGGAATAGAATGGAATAGAATGGAATGGAATTCAATGGAATGGAATGGAATGGAATGGAATGCAGTGGAAAGGAAAGGAATGGAATAGAATGGAATGGAATTCAATGGAATGGAAAGGAATGGAATGGAATGCAGTGGAAAGGAAAGGAATGGAATAGAATGGAATGGAATGGAATGGAATGCAATGGAATGGAATGGAATCAACCCGAGTAAAACGGAATGGAATAGAATGGAATAGAATGGAATGGAATTCAATGGAATTGAATGTAACGGAATGGAAAGGAAAGGAAAGGAAAGGAATGGAATGGAATGGAATGGAGTGGAATGGAATGGAATGGAATGGAATGGAATCAACCCGAGTGGAACGGAACCGAATGGAACGGAATGGAACGGAATGGAATGGAATTGAATCCACCCGAGTAGAATGGAATGGAATGGAATGGAATGGAACGGAATGGAATCAACCAGAGTGGAGAGAATTGGAATGGAATGGAAAGGAATTGAATCAACCCGAGTAGAACGGAAGCAAATGGAACGGAATGGAACGGAATAGAATGGAATTCAATCCACCCGAGTAGAATGGAATGGA
Source organism: Gorilla gorilla gorilla (assembly GCF_029281585.2). Taxonomy (NCBI): domain Eukaryota; kingdom Metazoa; phylum Chordata; class Mammalia; order Primates; family Hominidae; genus Gorilla; species Gorilla gorilla. The sequence goes on from NC_073228.2 coordinate 68,588,114, forward strand.
ATGGAATGGAATGAAATGGAATGGAATGGAACGGAATCTACCTGAGTAGAGCAGAATGGAATGGAATAGAATGGAAAGGAATGGAATGGAATGGAATGGAATGGAATGGAATGGAATGGAATCAACCCGAGTAGAAAGGAATGGAATAGAATGGAATGGAATGGAATGTAATGCAATGGAATGGAAAGGAATCAACCCGAATTCAACGGAATGGAATAGAATGGAATAGAATGGAATGGAATTCAATGGAATGGAATGGAATGGAATGGAATGCAGTGGAAAGGAAAGGAATGGAATAGAATGGAATGGAATTCAATGGAATGGAATGGAATAGAATGGAATGCAGTGGAAAGGAAAGGAATGGAATAGAATGGAACGGAATGCAATGGAATGGAATGGAATCAACCCGAGTAAAACGGAATGGAATAGAATGGAATAGAATGGAATGGAATTCAATGGAATTGAATGTAACGGAATGGAAAGGAAAGGAAAGGAAAGGAATGGAATGGAATGGAATGGGATGGAATGCAGCGGAATTGAATGGAACGGAAAGGAATGGAATCAACCAGAGTGGAAAGGAAAGGAATGGAATGGAATGGAATGGAATGGAATGGAATGGAATCAACCCGAGAAGAACGGAATGAAATGGAATGCAATGGAGTGGAATGGAATGGAATAGAATGGAATGGAACGGAATAGAATGGAATGGAGTGGAATGGAATGGAATGGAATAGAATGGCACGGAATGCAATGGAATGGAATGGAATGGAATGGGATGGAATGGGATGGAATTGAATGGAATGGAATGGAATGCAATGGAATGGAATGGAATGGAATGGAATTGATTGGAATCAACCTGCGTAGAATGGAATGGAATCCAACAGAACTGAACGGATTGGAATGGAGTGGAGTGGAATGGAATGGAATGGAATGGAATGGAATGGAATGGAATCAACGCGAGTAGAACGGAATAGAATGGAATGGAGTGGAAGGGAATGGAATGGAATGGAATGGAATCAACCCCACAGGAATGGAATGGAATGGAATGGAGTTGAACGGAACGGAACGGAACAGAATGGAAAGGAATGCAACGGAACGGAATGGAATGGAATGGAATCAACACGAGAAGAGCGGCGTGGAATGGAATGGAATGGAATGGAATGGAATGGAATGGAAAGGAATGGAATGGAATGGAATGGAATGTTATCAACCAGAGTGGACAGAATTGGAATGGAATGGAATGGAACAGAATGGAATGGAATGGAATGGAATGGAACGGAATCAACCAGAGTGGAGAGAAATTGAATGGAATGGAATGGAATGGAATGAAATGGAGTGGAATGGAATGGAATGGAATGGAATGGAATGGAATGCAACGGAATGGAATGGAAAGGAATATAATGGAATGGAATGGAATCCACCTGAGAGGAACACAGTTTAAAGGAATGGAATGGAATGGAATGGAATGGAATGCAATGGAAAGGAATGCAATGGAAAGGAATGGAATGCCATGGAATGCAAAGGAAAGGAATGGAATGGAATGGGATGGAATGGAATGTAATGGAATAGAGTGGTGTGGAATGGAATCAACCCGATTAGAATGGAAAGGAATGGAATGGAAGGGAATGGAATGGAAAGAAACGGAATGGAATGGAATGCAATGGAATGGGATGGAGTGGAATGGAATGGAATGTGTTCAACACGAGTAGAACGGAAAGGAATGGAATGGAATGCAATCGAATGGAATTGAATGGAATGGAATTGAATGGAATCCACATGAGTAGAACGGAATGGAATAGTATGGAATGGAATGGAACGGAATGGAATGCAATGGAATGGAATGGAATGGAATGGAATGGAATGGAATGGTATGGAATGGCATGGAATGGTATGGAATGGAATGGAATGGAATGGAAGGGAAAGGAATGGAATGGAATCTAATCGAATGGAATGGAAAGGAATGCAATGGAATGGAATGGAATGGATTGGAATGGAATGGAATGGTATGGAATGCAATGGAATCCAATGGAATGGAATGCAATTGAATGGAATGGAATGGAATGGAATGCAATGGAATGGAATGGAATCAACCCGAGTAGAACGGAATGGAATGGAATGCAATGGAATGGAATGGAATGGAATGGAATGGAATGGAATGGAATGGAATGGAATGCAATGGAATGGAATGGAATGGAATGGAATGGAATGGAATCAACCCGAGAAGAAAGGAATTGAAAGGAATGGAATGGAATGGAATGGAATAGAATGGAAAGGAAGAGAATGGAATAGAATCCACCCGAGTAGAATGGAATGGAACGGAACCTAACGGAAAGGAACTGAATGGAACGGAACGGAATAGAATGGAATTGAATCAACCCGAGTAGAACGGAATGGAATGGAATGGAATGGAATGGAATGGAATCAACCTGAGAAGAAAGGAATGGAACTTATGGAATGGAATGTAATGGAATGGAATGGAATGGAATGGAATGGAATGGAATGGAATGGAATGGAGTGGAATGGAAAAGAATAGAGTGGAATTGAATCAAACCGAGTAGAATGGAATGGAATGGAGTGGAATGGAAAGGAATAGAGTGTAATTGAATCAAACCGAGTAGAAAGGAATGGAACGGAACCTAACGGAAAGGAACTGAATGAAATGGAACGGAATAGAATGGAATTGAATCAACCCGTGAAGAACGGAATGGAATGGAATGGAATGGAATGGAATGGAATGGAAAGGAATGGAATGGAATGGAATAGAATGGAATGGAGTGGAATTGGATGGAATGGAATGAAATGGAATCAACCCGAGTAGAACCGAACGGAACGGAAAGGAACAGAAAGGAATGGAATGGAAAGGAATGGAATCAAACCAAGAAGAACGGAACGGAATGGAGTGGAGTGCGATGGAATGGAATGGAATGGAATGGAGTGGAATGGAATGGAATGGGATGGAATCAACCCGAGTAGAACGGAATGGAACAGAATGGAATGGAATGGAATGGAATCAACCTGAGAAGAACGGAATGGAATGGGATGGAATGGAACGGAATGGAATGCAATGGAATGGAATGGAATCAACACGAGTAGAATGGAATGGAATAGAATGGAATGGAATGGAAAGGAATGCAATGAAATGGAATGGAATGGAATGGAATGGAATGGAATGGAATTGAATGGAATGGAATGCAACGGAATGGAAAGGAAGGGAATATAATGGAAAGGAATGGAATCAACCCGAGTGGAATGGAATGGAACGGAATGGAAAGCAAGGCAATGCAACGGAATGGAATCCACCCGAGAGGAACAGAGTGGAAAGGAATGGAATAGAATGGAATGGAATGCAATTGAATGGAATGGAATGGAACGGGATGGAATGGAATGGAAAGGAATGGAATGGAATGGAATGGAGTGGAATAGAAAGGAATCAAACTGAGTAGAACGGAATGTAATAGAATGGAATAGAATGGTATGGAATTCAATGGAATGGAATGCAATGGAATGGAATGCCATGGAAAGGAAAGGAATGGAATGGAATGGAATGGAACGGATTGCAACGGAATGGAATTGAACGGAATGGAATGGAATGGATTGGAATGTAATGTAATGCAATGCAACGGAATGGAATGGAATGGAATCAACCTCAGTGGAATGGAACGGAATGGAATGGAATGGAATGGAATGGAATGGAATGGAATGGAATGGAATGGAATGGAATGCAATGGAATGGAATGCAATGGAACTGAATGGAATGGAATGGAATGCAATGGAATGGAATAGAAAGGAATTAAATCTACCCGAGTAGAATGGAATGGAACGGAATGGAATGGAATGGAATGGAATGGAATGGAATCAACCCGAGTAGAACGGAATGGAATAGAATGGAATGGAATGGAATGGAATCAACCTGAGAAGAACAGAATGGAATGGAATGGAATGGAATGGAATGGGAAGGAATGGAATGGAATGGAATGCAATGGAATGGAACGGAACGGAATGGAATGGAATGGAATGGAATGGAATGGAATGGAATGGAATGGAATGGAATGGAATAGAATGGCACGGAATGCAATGGAATGGAATGGAATGGAATGGGATGGAATGGAATGGAATGGAATGGAATGGAATGGAATGGAATGGAATTGATTGGAATCAACCTGCATAGAATGGAATGGAATGCAACAGAACTGAACGGAATGGAATGGAGTGGAGTGGAATGGATTGGAATGGAATGGAATGGAATGGAATGGAATGGAATGGAATGGAATCAACCCGAGTAGAACGGAATAGAATGGAATGGAGTGGAAGGGAATGGAATCGAATGGAATCAACCCCACAGGAATGGAAAGGAATGGAAGGGAGTTGAACGGAACGGAACGGAACATAATGGAAAGGAATGCAACGGAACGGAATGGAATGGAATGGAATCAACCCGAGAAGAACGACGTGGAATGGAATGGAATGGAATGGAATGGAATGGAATGGAATGTTATCAACCAGAGTGGACAGATTTGGAATGGAATGGAATGGAATAGAATGGAATGGAATGGAATGGAATGGAACGGAATCAACCAGAGTGGAGAGAAATTGAATGGAATGCAATGGAATGGAATGGAATGGAATGGAATGGAATGGAATGGAATGGAATGGAATGGAATGGAATGGAATCAACCCGAGTAGAAGGGAACCGAATGGAATGGAATGGAACGGATTTGAATGGAATTGAATCCACACGAGTAGAATGGAATGGAATGGAATGGAATGGAATGGAATCAACCAGAGTGGAGAGAATTGTGACGGAATGGAATGGAATGGAAAGGAATAGAATCAACCCGAGTAGAACGGAACCGAATGGAATGGAATGGAACGGAATAGAATGGAATTCAATCCACCCGAGTAGAATGGAATGGAATGGAATGGAATGGAATGGAATGGAATGGAATGGAATGGAACGGAATCTACCTGAGTAGAGCGGAATGGAATGGAATAGAATGGAAAGGAATGGAATGGAATGGAATGGAATGGAATGGAATGGAATGGAATGGAATGGAATGGAATGGAATGGAATGTTATCAACCCGAGTTGAAAGGAATGGAATAGAATGGAATGGAATGGAATGGAATGCAATGGAATGGAAAGGAATCAACCCGAATTCAACGGAATGGAATAGAATGGAATAGAATGGAATGGAATTCAATGGAATGGAATGGAATGGAATGGAGTGCAGTTGAAAGGAAAGGAATGGAATAGAATGGAATGGAATGGAATGGAATGGAATACAATGGAATGGAATGGAATCAACCCGAGTAAAACAGAATGGAATAGAATGGAATAGAATGGAATGGAATTCAATGGAATTGAATGTAACGGAATGGAAAGGAAAGGAAAGGAAAGGAATGGAATGGAATGGAATGGAATGGAATGGAATGGGATGCAATGCAGCGGAATTGAATGGAACGGAAAGGAATGGAATCAACCAGAGTGGAAAGGAAAGGAATGGAATGGAATGGAATGGAATGGAATGGAATGGAATGGAATGGAATCAACCCGAGAAGAACGGAATGAAATGGAATGCAAGGGAATGGAATGGAATGGAATAGAATGGAATAGAACGGAATAGAATGGAATGGAATGGAATGGAATGGAATGGAATAGAATGGCACGGAATGCAATGGAATGGAATGGAATGGAATGGGATGGAATGGAATGGAATGGAATGGAATGTTATCAACCAGAGTGGACAGAATTGGAATGGAATGGAATGGAATACACTGGAATGGAAAGGAATGGAATGGAATGGAATGGAGTGGAATAGAAAGGAATCAAACTGAGTAGAAAGGAATGTAATAGAATGGAATAGAATGGAATGGAAGTCAATGGAATGGAATGCAATGGAATGGAATGCCATGGAAAGGAAAGGAATGGAATGGAATGGAATGGAATGGAACGGAATGCAACGGAATGGAATTGAACGGAATGGAATGGAATGGATTGAAATGGAATGTAATGCAATGCAAAGGAATGGAATGCAATGGAATCAACCTGAGTGGAATGGAACGGAATGGAATGGAATGGAATGGAATGGAATGGAATGCAATGGAATGGAATGCAATGGAACTGAATGGAATGGAATGGAATGCAATGGAATGGAATAGAAAGGAATTAAATATACCCGAGTAGAATGGAATGGAATGGAATGCAATGGAATGGAATGGAATGGAATCAACCCGAGTAGAACGGAATGGAATAGAGTGGAATGGAATGGAATGGAATGGAATGGAATCAACCTGAGAAGAACAGAATGGAATGGAATGGAATGGAATGGAATGGGATGGAATGGAATGGAATGGAATGGAATGGAATGGAACTGAATGGAATGGAATGGAATGGAATGGAATGGAATGGAATGGAATGGAATGGAATTGAATGGAATCACCAAGAGTAGAACGGAATGGAATTGAATGGAGTGGAATGGAAAGAATTGAATAGAATGGAATGCAATGCAATGTAATGCAATGGAATGGAACGGAATGGAAGGGAATGGAATGGAATGGAACGGAATGGAATGGAATGGAATAGAATGGAATGGAATGGAATAGAATGGAATGGAATGGAATGGAATGGAATGGAAAAGAATGGCACGGAATGCAATGGAATGGAATGGAACGGAATGGCATGGAATGGAATGGAATGGAATGGAATGGAATGGAATGGAATGGAATTGATTGGAAACAACCTGCGTAGAATGGAATGGAATGCAACAGAACTGAAAGGAATGGAATGGAGTGGAGTGGAATGGATTGGAATGGAATGGAATGGAATGGAATGGAATGGAATGGAAACAACCAGAGTAGAACGGAATAGAATGGAATGGAGTGGAAGGGAATGGAATGGAATGGAATCAACCCCACAGGAATGGAATGGAATGGAATGGAGTTGAACGGAATGGAACGGAACATAATGGAAAGGAATGCAACGGAACGGAATGGAATGGAATGGAATCAACACGAGAAGAACAGCGTGGAATGGAATGGAATGGAATGGAATGGAATGGAAAGGAATGGAATGGAATGGAATGGAATGTTATCAACAAGAGTGGACAGATTTGGAATGGAATGGAATGGAATAGAATGGAATGGAATGGAATGGAATGGAATGGAATGGAATGGAATGGAATGGAATGGAATCAACCCGAGTAGAAGGGAACCGAATGGAATGGAATGGAACGGAATTGAATGGAATTGAATCCACCCGAGTAGAATGGAATGGAATGGAATGGAATGGAATGGAATGGAATGGAATGGAATCAACCAGATTGGAGAGAATTGTGATGGAATGGAATGGAATGGAAAGGAATAGAATCAACCCGAGTAGAACGGAACCGAATGGAACGGAATGGAACGGAATAGAATGGAATTCAATCCACCCGAGTAGAATGGAATGGAATGGAATGGAATGGAATGGAATGGAATGGAATGGAATGGAATGGAACGGAATCTACCTGAGTAGAGCGGAATGGAATGGAATAGAATGGAAAGGAATGGAATGGAATGGAATGGAATGGAATGGAATGGAATGGAATGGAATCAACCCGAGTTGAAAGGAATGGAATAGAATGGAGTGGAATGGAATGGAATGCAATGGAATGGAAAGGAATCAACCCGAATTCAACGGAATGGAATAGAATGGAATAGAATGGAATGGAATTCAATGGAATGGAATGGAATGGAATGGAATGCAGTGGAAAGGAAAGGAATGGAATAGAATGGAATGGACTGGAATGGAATGCAATGGAATGGAATGGAATCAACCCGAGTAAAACGGAATAGAATAGAATAGAATAGAACGGAATGGAATTCAATGGAATTGAATGTAACGGAATGGAAAGGAAAGGAAAGGAAAGGAATGGAATGGAATGGAATGGAATGGAATGGAATGGAATGGAATGGGATGGAATGCAGCGGAATTGAATGGAACGGAAAGGAGTGGAATCAACCAGAGTGGAAAGGAATGGAATGGAATGGAATGGAATGGAATGGAATGGAATGGAATCAACCCGGGAAGAACGGAATGAAATGGAATGCAATGGAATGGAATGGAATGGAATAGAATGGAATGGAACGGAATAGAATGGAATGGAATGGAATGGAATGGAATGGAATAGAAAGGCACGGAATGCAATGGAATGGAATGGAATGGAATGGGATGGAATGGAATGGAATGAAATGGAATGGAATGGAATGGAATTGATTGGAATCAACCTGCGTAGAATGGAATGGAATGCAACAGAACTGAACGGATTGGAATGGAGTGGAGTGGAATGGAATGGAATGGAATGGAATGGAATGGAATGGAATCAACCCGAGTAGAACGGAATAGAATGGAATGGAGTGGAAGGGAATGGAATGGAATGGAATCAACCCCACAGGAATGGAATGGAATGGAATGGAGTTGAACGGAACGGAACGGAACAGAATGGAAAGGAATGCAACGGAACGGAATGGAATGGAATGGAATCAACACGAGAAGAGCGGCGTGGAATGGAATGGAATGGAATGGAATGGAATGGAATGGAATGGAATGGAATGGAATGGAATGGAAAGGAATGGAATGGAATGGAATGGAATGTTATCAACCAGAGTGGACAGAATTGGAATGGAGTGGAATGGAATAGAATGGAATGGAATGGAATGGAATGGAACGGAATCAACCAGAGTGGAGAGAAATTGAATGGAATGGAATGGAATGGAATGGAATGGAATGGAATGGAATGGAATGGAATGGAATGGAATGCAACGGAATGGAATGGAAAGGAATATAATGGAATGGAATGGAATCCACCCGAGAGGAACACAGTGGAAAGGAATGGAATGGAATGGAATGGAATGGAATGGAATGGAATGGAATGGAATGGAATGGAATGGAATGGAATGGAATACAATGGAATGGAAAGGAATGCCGTGGAATGCAAAGGAAAGGAATGGAATGGAATGGGATGGAATGGAATGTAATGGAATAGAGTGGTGTGGAATGGAATCAACCCGAATAGAATGGAAAGGAATGGAATGGAAGGGAATGGAATAGAATGAAACGGAATGGAATGGAATGCAATGGAATGGAATGGAATGTGTTCAACACGAGTAGAACGGAAAGGAATGGAATGGAATGCAATGGAATGGAATTGAATGGAATGGAATTGAATGGAATCCACACGAGTAGAATGGAATGGAATAGTATGGAATGGAATGGAATGGAATGGAATGCAATGGAATGGAATGGAATGGAATGGAATGGAATGGAATGGAATGGAATGGAATGGAATGGTATGGAATGGAATGGAATGGTATGGAATGGAATGGAATGGAATGGAATGGAATGGAATGGAATGGAATGGGTTGGAATCAACCAGCGTAGAATGGAATGGAATGGAACGGAACGGAACGGAACGGAACAGAGTGGAATGGAATGGAATGGAATGGAATGGAATGGAATGGAATGGAATGGAATCAACCCGAGTAGAACGGAATAGAATGGAATGGAGTGGAAGGGAATGGAATGGAATGGAATCAACCAGAGAGGAATGGAATGGAATGGAATGGAATTGAATGGAACGGAATGAAACAGAATGGAAAGGAATAGATCGGAACGGAATGGAATGGAATGGAATCAACCCGAGGAAAACGGCGTGGAATGGAATGGAATGGAATGGAATGAAGTGGAATGGAATACAATGGAATGCAATCAACTCGAGTAGAATGGAATGGAAAGGAATGGAATGGAATGGAATGGAATGGAATGGAATGGAATGGAATGGAATGGAATGGAATGGAATGGAATGGAATGGAATGGAATGGAATGGAATCAACCCCAGTAGAAAGGAATGGAATGGAATGGAATGGAATGGAATGGAATGGAGTCAACCCGAGCAGAAAGGAATGGAATAAAATGGAATGGAATGGAATGGAATGCAATGGAATGGAACGGAATCAACACGAATTCAACGGAATGGAATAGAATGGAATAGAATGGAATGGAATTCAATGGAATGGAATGTAATGGAATAGAATGCAATGGAAAGGAAAGGAATGGAGTAGAATGGAATGGAATGGAATGGAATGCAATGGAATGGAATGGAATCAACCCGAGTAAAACAGAATGGAATAGAATGGAATAGAATGGAATGGAATTCAATGGAATTGAATGTAACGGAATGGAATGCAATGGAAAGGAATGGAAAGGAATGGAATGGAATGGAATGGAATGGAATGGAATGGAATGGAATGGGATGGAATGCAGCGGAATTGAATGGAACAGAATGGAATGGAATCAACCAGGGTGGAATGGAATGGAATGGAAAGGAAAGGAATGGAATGGAATGGAATGGATTGGAATGGAATCAACCCGAGAAGAACGGAATGGAATGCAATGGAATGGAATGGAATGGAATGGAATGGAATGGAATGGAATGGAATGGAATGGAATGGAATGGAATGGAATGGAATGGCACGGAATGCAATGGAATGGAATGGAATGGAATGGGATGGAATGGAATGGAATGGGATGGAATGGATTGGAATCAACCTGCGTAGAATGGAATGGAATGGAACGGAACGGAACGGAATGGAATGGAGTGGAATGTAATGGAATTAAATGGAATGGAATGGAATGGAATGGAATCAACCCGAGTAGAATGGAATAGAATGGAATGGAGTGGAAGGGAATGGAATGGAATGGAATCAACCCGAGAGGAATTGAATGGAATGGAATGTAATTGAACGGAACGTAACGGAAGAGAATGGAAAGGAATGGAACGGAACGGAATGGAATGGAATTTAATCAACCCGAGAAGAACGGCGTGGAATAGAATGGAATGGAATGGAATGGAATGAAATGGAATGGAATGGAATGGAATGGAAAGGAATGGAAAGGAATGGAATGGAATGTTAACAAAAAGAGTTGAGAGAATTGGAATGGAATGTAATGGTATGGAATGGAATGGAATGGAATGGAATGGAATGGAATCAACCCGAGTAGAACGGAACCGAATGGAATGGAATGGAACAGAATTGAATGGAATTGAATCCACCCGAGTAGAATGGAATGGAATGGAATGGAATGGAATGGAATGGAATGGAATGGAATGGAATGGAATGGAAAGGAATGGAATGGAACGGAATCAACCAGATTGGAGAGAAATTAAATGGAATGGAATGGAATGGAATGGAATGGAATGGAATGGAATGGAATCGAATGGAATGGAATGCAACGGAATGGAATGGAAAGGAATATAATGGAATGGAATGGAATCCACCCGAGAGGAACACATTGGAAAGGAATGGAATGGAATGGAATGGAATGGAACGGAATGGAATGGAATGGAATGGAATGCAATGAAATGGAATGGAATGCCATGGAATGCAAAGGAAAGGAATGGAATGGAATGGGATGGAATGGAATGTAATGGAATAGAGTGGTGTGGAATGGAATCAACCAGATTAGAATGGAAAGGAACGGAATGGAAGGGAATGGAATGGAATGAAACGGAATGGAATGGAATGCAATGGAATGGAATGGAATGGAATGGAATGGAATGTGTTCAACACGAGTAGAACGGAAAGGAATGGAATGGAATGCAATGGAATGGAATTGAATGGAATGGAATTGAATGGAATCCGCACGAGTAGAACGGAATGGAATAGTATGGAATGGAATGGAATGGAATGGAATGCAATGGAATGGAATGGAATGGAATGGAATGGAATGGTATGGAATGGAATGGAATGGTATGGAATGGAATGGAATGGAATGGAATCAACACGAATTCAACGGAATGGAATAGAATGGAATAGAATTCAATGGAATGGAATGTAATGGAATAGAATGCAATTGAAAGGAAAGGAATGGAATAGAATGGAATGGAATGGAATGGAATGCAATGGAATGGAATGGAATCAACCCGAGTAAAACAGAATGGAATAGAATGCAATAGAATGGAATGGAATTCAATGGAATTGAATGTAACGGAATGGAATGCAATGGAAAGGAATGGAAAGGAATGGAATGGAATGGAATGGAATGGAATGGAATGGAATGGAATGGAATGGGATGGAATGCAGCGGAATTGAATGGAACGGAATGGAATGGAATCAACCAGAGTGGAATGGAATGGAATGGAATGGAATGGAATGGAATGGAATGGAATGCAATGGAATGGAATGGAATCAACCCGAGAAGAACGGAATGGAAAGCAATGGAATGAAATGGAATGGAATGGAATGGAATGGAATGGCACGGAATGCAATGGAATGGAATGGAATGGAATGGGATGGAATGGAATGGAATGGGATGGAATGGATTGGAATCAACCTTCATAGAATGGAATGGAATGGAACGGAACGTAACGGAATGGAATGGAGTGGAATGGAATGGAATTGAATGGAATGGAATGGAATGGAATGGAATCAACCCGAGTAAAATGGAATAGAATGGAATGGAGTGGAAGGGAATGGAATGGAATGGAATCAACCCGAGAGTAATTGAATGGAATGGAATGTAATTGAACGGAACATAACGGAACAGAATGGAAAGGAATGGAACGGAACGGAATGGAATGGAATTTAATCAACCCGAGAAGAACGGCGTGGAATAGAATGGAATGGAATGGAATGGAATGGAACGGAATGGAATGGAATGGAATGGAATGGAATGGAAAGGAATGGAATGGAATGGAATGGAATGTTATCAAACAGAGTGGAGAGAATTGGAATGGAATGTAATGTAATGGAATGGAATGGAGTGGAATGGAATGGAATGGAATCAACCCGAGTAGAACGGAACCGAATGGAACGGAATGGAACGGAATTGAATGGAATTGAATCCACCCGAGTAGCATGGAATGGAATGGAATGGAATGGAATGGAATGGAATGGAATGGAATGGAATGGAATGGAAAGGAATGGAATGGAACGGAATCAACCAGATTGGAGAGAAATTGAATGGAATGGAATGGAATGGAATGGAATGGAATGGAATGGAATGGAATGGAATCGAATCGAATGGAATGGAATACAAGGGAATGGAATGGAAAGGAATATAATGGAATGGAATGGAATCCACCCGAGAGGAACAGAGTGGAAAGGAATGGAATGCAATGGAACGGAACGGAATGGAATGGAATGGAATGGAATGGAATGGAATGGAATGGAATGGAATGGAATGGAATGGAATGGCATGGAATGCCATGGAATGGAATGGAATGCCAGGGAATGCAAAGGAAAGGAATGGAATGGAATGGGATGGAATGGAATGGAATGGAATGGAGTGGAATGGAATGGAATGGAATGGAATGGAATCAACTCGAGTAGAACGGAACCGAATGGAATGGAATGGAACAGAATTGAATGGAATTGAATCCACCCGAGTAGAATGGAATGGAATGGAATGGAATGGAATGGAATGGAATGGAATGGAATGGAATGGAATGGAATGGAAAGGAATGGAATGGAACGGAATCAACCAGATTGGAGAGAAATTGAATGGAATGGAATGGAATGGAATGGAATGGAATGGAATGGAATGGAATGGAATGGAATGGAATGCAACGGAATGGAATGGAAAGGAATATAATGGAATGGAATGGAATCCACCCGAGAGGAACACATTGGAAAGGAATGGAATGGAATGGAATGGAATGGAACGGAATGGAATGGAATGGAATGGAATGCAATGAAATGGAATGGAATGCCATGGAATGCAAAGGAAAGGAATGGAATGGAATGGGATGGAATGGAATGTAATGGAATAGAGTGGTGTGGAATGGAATCAACCAGATTAGAATGGAAAGGAACGGAATGGAAGGGAATGGAATGGAATGAAACGGAATGGAATGGAATGCAATGGAATGGAATGGAATGGAATGGAATGGAATGTGTTCAACACGAGTAGAACGGAAAGGAATGGAATGGAATGCAATGGAATGGAATTGAATGGAATGGAATTGAATGGAATCCGCACGAGTAGAACGGAATGGAATAGTATGGAATGGAATGGAATGGAATGGAATGCAATGGAATGGAATGGAATGGAATGGAATGGAATGGTATGGAATGGAATGGAATGGTATGGAATGGAATGGAATGGAATGGAATCAACACGAATTCAACGGAATGGAATAGAATGGAATAGAATTCAATGGAATGGAATGTAATGGAATAGAATGCAATTGAAAGGAAAGGAATGGAATAGAATGGAATGGAATGGAATGGAATGCAATGGAATGGAATGGAATCAACCCGAGTAAAACAGAATGGAATAGAATGCAATAGAATGGAATGGAATTCAATGGAATTGAATGTAACGGAAGGGAATGCAATGGAAAGGAATGGAAAGGAATGGAATGGAATGGAATGGAATGGAAAGGAATGGAATGGAATGGGATGGAATGCAGCGGAATTGAATGGAACGGAATGGAATGGAATCAACCAGAGTGGAATGGAATGGAATGGAATGGAATGGAATGGAATGGAATCAACCCGAGAAGAACGGAATGGAAAGCAATGGAATGAAATGGAATGGAATGGAATGGAATGGAATGGCACGGAATGCAATGGAATGGAATGGAATGGAATGGGATGGAATGGAATGGAATGGGGTGGAATGGATTGGAATCAACCTTCATAGAATGGAATGGAATGGAACGGAACGTAACGGAATGGAATGGAGTGGAATGGAATGGAATTGAATGGAATGGAATGGAATGGAATGGAATCAACCCGAGTAAAATGGAATAGAATGGAATGGAGTGGAAGGGAATGGAATTGAATGGAATCAACCCGAGAGTAATTGAATGGAATGGAATGTAATTGAACGGAACATAACGGAACAGAATGGAAAGGAATGGAACGGAACGGAATGGAATGGAATTTAATCAACCTGAGAAGAACGGCGTGGAATAGAATGGAATGGAATGGAATGGAATGGAACGGAATGGAATGGAATGGAATGGAATGGAATGGAAAGGAATGGAATGGAATGGAATGGAATGTTATCAAACAGAGTGGAGAGAATTGGAATGGAATGTAATGTAATGGAATGGAATGGAGTGGAATGGAATGGAATTGAATGGATTCAACCCGAGTAGAACGGAACCGAATGGAACGGAATGGAACGGAATTGAATGGAATTGAATCCACCCGAGTAGCATGGAATGGAATGGAATGGAATGGAATGGAATGGAATGGAATGGAATGGAATGGAATGGAATGGAAAGGAATGGAATGGAACGGAATCAACCAGATTGGAGAGAAATTGAATGGAATGGAATGGAATGGAATGGAATGGAATGGAATCGAATCGAATCGAATGGAATGGAATACAACGGAATGGAATGGAAAGGAATATAATGGAATGGAATGGAATCCACCCGAGAGGAACAGAGTGGAAAGGAATGGAATGCAATGGAACGGAACGGAATGGAATGGAATGGAATGGAATGGAATGGAATGGAATGGAATGGAATGGAATGGAATGGAATGGAATGGCATGGAATGCCATGGAATGGAATGGAATGCCAGGGAATGCAAAGGAAAGGAATGGAATGGAATGGGATGGAATGGAATGGAATGGAATGGAATGGTATTGAATGGAATCGAATGGAATGGTTTGGAATGCAATGCAATGGAATGGAATAGAATGGATTGGAATCTACCCGAGGAGAATGGAATGGAATGGAATGGAATGGAATGGAATGGAATGGAATGGAATGGAATGGAATGGAATCATCCCGAGTATAATGGAATGGAATGGAATGGAATGGAAGGGAATGGAATGGAATGGAATGGAATGGAATGGAATTGTATGGAATGCAATGGAATGGAATGGAATGGAATGGAATGGAATGGAATGGAATGGAATGGAATCAACTCGAGTAGAACGGAATCGAATGGAATGGAATGGAATGGAATGGAACGGAATAGAAAGGAACGGAATGGAATGGAATATAATCAAACCTAGTGGAATGCAATGGAGCGGAATGGAATGGAATGGAATGGAATGGAATGGAATGGAATGGAAACAACCAGAGTAGAACGGAATGGAATGGAATGGAGTGGAAGGGAATGGAATGGAATGGAATCAACCCCACAGGAATGGAATGGAATGGAATGGAATTGAAAGGAAGGGAAAGAAACAGAATGGAAAGGAATGGAATGGAACGGAATGGAATGGAATGGAAAGGAATGGAATGGAATAGAATGGAAAGGTTTGGAATGCAATGCAATGGAATGGAATAGAATGGAATGGAATCTACCCGAGTAGAACGGAATGGAATGGAATGGAATGGAATGGGATGGAATGGAATGGAATGGAATGGAATGGAATGGAATCCTCCCGGGTATAACGGAATGGAATGGAATGTAATGGAATCTAATAGAATGGAATGGAATGCAATGGAATGGTATGGAATGCAATGCAATGGAATGGAATTTAATGGAACGGAATGGCATGGAATGGAATGGAATGCAATGGAATGGAATGGAATGGAATGGAATTGAATTGAATGGAATGGAATCAACCAGAGTGGAAAGGAATTGAATGGAACGGAATGGATTGGAATGGAATGGAGTGGAATGGAATCAAACATAGTAGAACGGAATGGGATAGAATGGAATGTAATGGAATGGAATGCAATGGAATATAATGGAATCAACCAGGGTAGAACGGAATGAAATAGAATGGAATGGAATGGAATGGAATGGAATATATTCAACACGAGTAGAACGGAAAGGAACGGAATGGAATGCAATGGAATGGAATGGAATGGAATCAACTCGATTAGAACGGAATGGAATGGAATGGAATGGAATGGAATGGAATGGAATGGATTGGAATGGTATGGTATTGAATGGAATGGGATGGAATGGATTCAACACGAGTAGAACGGAAAGGAAAGGAATGGAACGGAATGGAATGGAATGGAATGGAATGGCATGGAAGGCAATGGAATGGAATGGAATGGAATGGGATGGAATGGGATGGAATGGAATGGAATGGAATGGAATGGAATGGACTGGAATAGAATGGAATGGATTGGAAACAACCTGCGTAGAATGGAATGGAATGGAACGGAATTGAACCGAATGGAATGGAGTGGAATTGAATTTAATGGAATGGAATGGAATGGAATCAACCCGACTAGAACGGAATAGAATGGAATGGAGTGGAAGGGAATGGATTGGAATAGAATCAACCCGAGGGGAATGGAAAGGAATGGAATGGAATTGAACGAAAGGGAATGAAACAGAATGGATAGGAATGGAACGGAACGGAATGGAATGGAATGGAATCAACCCGAGAAGAACCGCGTGTAATGGAACGGAAAGGAATGGAATGAAGTGGAATGGAATGCAATGGAATTCAATCAACTCGAGTAGAATGGAATGGAATGGAATGGAATGGATAGCAATAGAATGAAATGGAATTGGATGGAAAGGAGTGGAATGGAATGGAATGGAATGGAATGGAATCAACCCTAGTAGAAAGGAATGGAGTGGAATGCAATGGAATGGAATGGAATGGAATGGAATGGAATGGAATGGAATGGAATGGAATGGAATCAAACCGAGTAGAATGGAGTGGAATGGAATAGAATGGTATGGAATGGAATGGAATGCAATGGAATGGAAAGGAATCAACCCGAATTCAACGGAATGGAATAGAATGGAATAGAAAGGAATGGAATTCAATGGAATGCAATGGAATGGAATGGAATGCAGTGGAAAGGAAAGGAATGGAATAGAATGGAATGGAATAGAATGGAATGCAATGGAATGGAATGGAATCAACCCGAGTAAAACGGAATGGAATAGAACGGAATAGAATGGAATGGAATTCAATGGAATTGAATGTAACGGAATGGAAAGGAAAGGAAAGGAAAGGAATGGAATGGAATGGAATGGAATGGAATGGGATGGATTGCAGCGGAATTGAATTTAACGGAAAGGAATGGAATCAACCAGAGTGGAAAGGAATGGAATGGAATGGAATGGAATGGAATGGAATGGAATGGAATGGAATGGAATGGAATCAACCTGAGAAGAACGGAATGAAATGGAATGCAATGAAATGGAATGGAATGGAATAGAATGGAATGGAATGGAATAGAATGGCACGGAATGCAATGGAATGCAACAGAACTGAACGGATTGGAATGGAGTGGAGTGGAATGGAATGGAATGGAATGGAATGGAATGGAATGGAATCAACCCGAGTAGAACGGAATAGAATGGAATGGAGTGGAATGGAATGGAATGGAATGGAATAAACGCCACAGGAATGGAATGGAATGGAATGGAGTTGAACGGAACGGAACGGAACAGAATGGAAAGGAATGCAACGGAACGGAATGGAATGGAATGGAATCAACAAGAGAAGAGCGGCGTGTAATGGAATGGAATGGAATGGAATGGAATGGAATGGAATGGAATGGAATGGAATGGAATGGAAAAGAATGGAATGGAATGGAATGGAATGGAATGTTATCAACCAGAGTGGACTGAATTGGAATGGAATGGAATGGAATAGAATGGAATGGAATGGATTGGAATGGAATGGAACGGAATCAACCAGAGTGGAGAGAAATTGAATGGAATGGAATGGAATGGAATGGAATGGAACGGAATGGAATGGAATGGAATGGAAAGGAATATAATGGAATGGAATGGAATGGAATGGAATGGAATGGAATGGAATGCAATGGAATGGAATGGAATGCCATGGAATGCAAAGGAAAGGAATGGAATGGAATGGGATGGAATGGAATGGAATGGAATAGAGTGGAATGGAATGGAATGGAATGGAATGGAATGTTATCAACCAGAGTGGACAGAATTGGAATGGAATGGAATGGAATAGAATGGAATGGAATGGAATGGAATGGAACCGAATCAACCAGAGTGGAGAGAAATTGAATGGAATGGAATGGAATGGAATGGAATGGAATGGAAAGGAATGGAATGGAATGGCACGGAATGCAATGGAATGGAATGGAATGGAATGGGATGGAATGGAATGGAATGGGATGGAATGGAAGGGAATGGAATGGAATGGAATCAACCTGAGAGGAATTGAATGGAATGGAATGTAATTGAACGGAACGTAACGGAAGAGAATGGAAAGGAATGGAACGGAAAGGAATGGTATGGAATTTAATCAACCCGAGAAGAACGGCGTGGAAAAGAATGGAATTGAATGGAATGGAAAGGAATGGAATGGAATGGAATGGAATGGAATGGAATGGAATGGAATGGAGTGGAATGGAATGGAATGGAATCAACCCGAGTAGAACGGAACCGAATGGAACGGAATGGAATGGAATAGAATGGAAATGAATCCACACGAGTGGAATGGAATGGAATGGAATGGAATGGAATGGAATGGAATGGAATGGAGCGGAATCAACCAGATTGGAGAGAAATTGAATGGAATGGAATGGAATGGAATGGAATGGAATCAACCCGAGAAGAACGGAATGAAATGGAATGCAATGGAATGGAATGGAATGGAATGGAATGGAATGGAATGGAATGGAATGGAATGCAATGGAATGGAATGGAATGCCATGGAATGCAAAGGAAAGGAACGGAATGGAATGGGATGGAATGGAATGGAATGGAATAGAGTGGTGTGGAATGGAATCAACCCGAATAGAATGGAAAGGAATGGAATGGAAGGGAATGGAATGGAAAGAAAGGGAATGGAATGGAATGCAATGGAATGGAATGGAATGGAATGCAATGGAATGGAATGGAATGGAATGTGTTCAACACGAGTAGAACGGAAAGGAATGGAATGGAATGCAATGGAATGGAATTGAATGGAATGGAATTGAATGGAATCTACACGAGTAGAACGGAATGGAATAGTATGGAATGGAATGGAATGGAATGGAATGCAAAGGAATGGAATGGAATGGAATGGAATGGAATGGTATGGAACGGCATGGAATGGTATGGAATGGAATGGAATGGAATGGAATGGAATGGAATGGGTTGGAATCAACCTGCGTAGAACGGAATGGAATGGAACGGAACGGAACGGAATGGAATGGAGTGGAATGGAATGGAATGGAATGGAATGGAATGGAATGGAATCAACCCGAGTAGAACGGAATAGAATGGAATGGAGTGGAAGGGAATGGAATGGAATGGAATCAACCAGAGAGGAATGGAATGGAATGGAATGGAATTGAACGGAACGGAATGCAACAGAATGGAAAGGAATAGATCGGAATGGAATGAAATGGAATGGAATCAACCCGAGAAGAACGGCGTGGAATGGAATGGAATGGAATGGAATGAAGTGGAATGGAATACAATGGAATGCAATCAACTCGAGTAGAATGGAATGGAATGGAATGGAATGGAATGGAATGGAATGGAATGGAATGGAATGGAATGGAATGGAATCAAACCGAGTAGAATGGAGTGGAATGGAATAGAATGGAATGGAATGGAATGGAATGGAATGGAATGGAATGGAATGGAATGGAATGGAATGGAATGGAATACAATGGAATAGAACGGAATCAACAAGATTGGAGAGAATTTGAATGAATGGAATGGAATGGAATGGAATGGAATGCAACGGAATGGAATGGAAAACAATATAATGGAATGGATTGGAATCAACCGGAGAGGAACAGAGTGGAAAGGAATGGTATGGAATGGAATGGAATGGAATGGAATGGAATGGAATGGAATGGAATGGAATGGAACGGAATGCAATGGAATGGAATGGAATGCAATGGAATGGAATGGAATGCTATGGAACGCAAAGGAAAGGAATGGAATGGAATGGGATGGAATGGAATGGAATGGAATGGAATGGGATGGAATGGAATGGAATGGAATGGAATGGAATGGAACGGTATGGAATGGAATCAACCCGAATAGAATGGAATGGAATAAATGGAACGGAATGCAATGGTATGGAATGGAATGGAATGGAATTCAATGGAATGGAAAGGAATGGAATGGAATGGAATGGAATGGAATGGAATGGAATGGAATGGAATGGAATGGAATGGAAAGGAATGGAATGGAACGGAATCAACCAGATTGGAGAGAAATTGAATGGAATGGAATGGAATGGAATGGAATGGAATGGAATCGAATCGAATCGAATGGAATGGAATACAACGGAATGGAATGGAAAGGAATATAATGGAATGGAATGGAATCCACCCGAGAGGAACAGAGTGGAAAGGAATGGAATGCAATGGAACGGAACGGAATGGAATGGAATGGAATGGAATGGAATGGAATGGAATGGAATGGAATGGAATGGAATGGAATGGAATGGAATGGAATGGCATGGAATGCCATGGAATGGAATGGAATGCCAGGGAATGCAAAGGAAAGGAATGGAATGGAATGGGATGGAATGGAATGGAATGGAATGGAATGGTATTGAATGGAATCGAATGGAATGGTTTGGAATGCAATGCAATGGAATGGAATAGAATGGATTGGAATCTACCCGAGGAGAATGGAATGGAATGGAGTGGAATGGAATGGAATGGAATGGAATGGAATGGAATGGAATCATCCCGAGTATAATGGAATGGAATGGAATGGAATGGAAGGGAATGGAATGGAATGGAATGGAATGGAATGGAATGGAATTGTATGGAATGCAATGGAATGGAATGGAATGGAATGGAATGGAATGGAATGGAATGGAATGGAATCAACTCGAGTAGAACGGAATCGAATGGAATGGAATGGAATGGAATGGAACGGAATAGAAAGGAACGGAATGGAATGGAATATAATCAAACCTAGTGGAATGCAATGGAGCGGAATGGAATGGAATGGAATGGAATGGAATGGAATGGAATGGAATGGAAACAACCAGAGTAGAACGGAATGGAATGGAATGGAGTGGAAGGGAATGGAATGGAATGGAATCAACCCCACAGGAATGGAATGGAATGGAATGGAATTGAAAGGAAGGGAAAGAAACAGAATGGAAAGGAATGGAATGGAACGGAATGGAATGGAATGGAAAGGAATGGAATGGAATAGAATGGAAAGGTTTGGAATGCAATGCAATGGAATGGAATAGAATGGAATGGAATCTACCCGAGTAGAACGGAATGGAATGGAATGGAATGGAATGGGATGGAATGGAATGGAATGGAATGGAATGGAATGGAATCCTCCCGGGTATAACGGAATGGAATGGAATGTAATGGAATCTAATAGAATGGAATGGAATGCAATGGAATGGTATGGAATGCAATGCAATGGAATGGAATTTAATGGAACGGAATGGCATGGAATGGAATGGAATGCAATGGAATGGAATGGAATGGAATGGAATTGAATTGAATGGAATGGAATCAACCAGAGTGGAAAGGAATTGAATGGAACGGAATGGATTGGAATGGAATGGAGTGGAATGGAATCAAACATAGTAGAACGGAATGGGATAGAATGGAATGTAATGGAATGGAATGCAATGGAATATAATGGAATCAACCAGGGTAGAACGGAATGAAATAGAATGGAATGGAATGGAATGGAATGGAATATATTCAACACGAGTAGAACGGAAAGGAACGGAATGGAATGCAATGGAATGGAATGGAATGGAATCAACTCGATTAGAACGGAATGGAATGGAATGGAATGGAATGGAATGGAATGGAATGGATTGGAATGGTATGGTATTGAATGGAATGGGATGGAATGGATTCAACACGAGTAGAACGGAAAGGAAAGGAATGGAACGGAATGGAATGGAATGGAATGGAATGGCATGGAAGGCAATGGAATGGAATGGAATGGAATGGGATGGAATGGGATGGAATGGAATGGAATGGAATGGAATGGAATGGACTGGAATAGAATGGAATGGATTGGAAACAACCTGCGTAGAATGGAATGGAATGGAACGGAATTGAACCGAATGGAATGGAGTGGAATTGAATTTAATGGAATGGAATGGAATGGAATCAACCCGACTAGAACGGAATAGAATGGAATGGAGTGGAAGGGAATGGATTGGAATAGAATCAACCCGAGGGGAATGGAAAGGAATGGAATGGAATTGAACGAAAGGGAATGAAACAGAATGGATAGGAATGGAACGGAACGGAATGGAATGGAATGGAATCAACCCGAGAAGAACCGCGTGTAATGGAACGGAAAGGAATGGAATGAAGTGGAATGGAATGCAATGGAATTCAATCAACTCGAGTAGAATGGAATGGAATGGAATGGAATGGATAGCAATAGAATGAAATGGAATTGGATGGAAAGGAGTGGAATGGAATGGAATGGAATGGAATGGAATCAACCCTAGTAGAAAGGAATGGAGTGGAATGCAATGGAATGGAATGGAATGGAATGGAATGGAATGGAATGGAATGGAATGGAATGGAATCAAACCGAGTAGAATGGAGTGGAATGGAATAGAATGGTATGGAATGGAATGGAATGCAATGGAATGGAAAGGAATCAACCCGAATTCAACGGAATGGAATAGAATGGAATAGAAAGGAATGGAATTCAATGGAATGCAATGGAATGGAATGGAATGCAGTGGAAAGGAAAGGAATGGAATAGAATGGAATGGAATAGAATGGAATGCAATGGAATGGAATGGAATCAACCCGAGTAAAACGGAATGGAATAGAACGGAATAGAATGGAATGGAATTCAATGGAATTGAATGTAACGGAATGGAAAGGAAAGGAAAGGAAAGGAATGGAATGGAATGGAATGGAATGGAATGGGATGGATTGCAGCGGAATTGAATTTAACGGAAAGGAATGGAATCAACCAGAGTGGAAAGGAATGGAATGGAATGGAATGGAATGGAATGGAATGGAATGGAATGGAATCAACCTGAGAAGAACGGAATGAAATGGAATGCAATGAAATGGAATGGAATGGAATAGAATGGAATGGAATGGAATAGAATGGCACGGAATGCAATGGAATGCAACAGAACTGAACGGATTGGAATGGAGTGGAGTGGAATGGAATGGAATGGAATGGAATGGAATGGAATGGAATCAACCCGAGTAGAACGGAATAGAATGGAATGGAGTGGAATGGAATGGAATGGAATGGAATAAACGCCACAGGAATGGAATGGAATGGAATGGAGTTGAACGGAACGGAACGGAACAGAATGGAAAGGAATGCAACGGAACGGAATGGAATGGAATGGAATCAACACGAGAAGAGCGGCGTGTAATGGAATGGAATGGAATGGAATGGAATGGAATGGAATGGAATGGAATGGAATGGAATGGAATGGAAAAGAATGGAATGGAATGGAATGGAATGGAATGTTATCAACCAGAGTGGACAGAATTGGAATGGAATGGAATGGAATAGAATGGAATGGAATGGATTGGAATGGAATGGAACGGAATCAACCAGAGTGGAGAGAAATTGAATGGAATGGAATGGAATGGAATGGAATGGAACGGAATGGAATGGAATGGAATGGAAAGGAATATAATGGAATGGAATGGAATGGAATGGAATGGAATGGAATGGAATGCAATGGAATGGAATGGAATGCCATGGAATGCAAAGGAAAGGAATGGAATGGAATGGGATGGAATGGAATGGAATGGAATAGAGTGGAATGGAATGGAATGGAATGGAATGGAATGTTATCAACCAGAGTGGACAGAATTGGAATGGAATGGAATGGAATAGAATGGAATGGAATGGAATGGAATGGAACCGAATCAACCAGAGTGGAGAGAAATTGAATGGAATGGAATGGAATGGAATGGAATGGAATGGAAAGGAATGGAATGGAATGGCACGGAATGCAATGGAATGGAATGGAATGGAATGGGATGGAATGGAATGGAATGGGATGGAATGGAAGGGAATGGAATGGAATGGAATCAACCTGAGAGGAATTGAATGGAATGGAATGTAATTGAACGGAACGTAACGGAAGAGAATGGAAAGGAATGGAACGGAACGGAATGGTATGGAATTTAATCAACCCGAGAAGAACGGCGTGGAAAAGAATGGAATTGAATGGAATGGAAAGGAATGGAATGGAATGGAATGGAATGGAATGGAATGGAATGGAATGGAGTGGAATGGAATGGAATGGAATCAACCCGAGTAGAACGGAACCGAATGGAACGGAATGGAATGGAATAGAATGGAAATGAATCCACACGAGTGGAATGGAATGGAATGGAATGGAATGGAATGGAATGGAATGGAATGGAATGGAGCGGAATCAACCTGATTGGAGAGAAATTGAATGGAATGGAATGGAATGGAATGGAATGGAATGGAATCAACCCGAGAAGAACGGAATGAAATGGAATGCAATGGAATGGAATGGAATGGAATGGAATGGAATGGAATGGAATGGAATGGAATGCAATGGAATGGAATGGAATGCCATGGAATGCAAAGGAAAGGAACGGAATGGAATGGGATGGAATGGAATGGAATGGAATAGAGTGGTGTGGAATGGAATCAACCCGAATAGAATGGAAAGGAATGGAATGGAAGGGAATGGAATGGAAAGAAAGGGAATGGAATGGAATGCAATGGAATGGAATGGAATGGAATGCAATGGAATGGAATGGAATGGAATGTGTTCAACACGAGTAGAACGGAAAGGAATGGAATGGAATGCAATGGAATGGAATTGAATGGAATGGAATTGAATGGAATCTACACGAGTAGAACGGAATGGAATAGTATGGAATGGAATGGAATGGAATGGAATGCAAAGGAATGGAATGGAATGGAATGGAATGGAATGGAATGGTATGGAATGGCATGGAATGGTATGGAATGGAATGGAATGGAATGGAATGGAATGGGTTGGAATCAACCTGCGTAGAACGGAATGGAATGGAACGGAACGGAACGGAATGGAATGGAGTGGAATGGAATGGAATGGAATGGAATGGAATGGAATGGAATCAACCCGAGTAGAACGGAATAGAATGGAATGGAGTGGAAGGGAATGGAATGGAATGGAATCAACCAGAGAGGAATGGAATGGAATGGAATGGAATTGAACGGAACGGAATGCAACAGAATGGAAAGGAATAGATCGGAATGGAATGAAATGGAATGGAATCAACCCGAGAAGAACGGCGTGGAATGGAATGGAATGGAATGGAATGAAGTGGAATGGAATACAATGGAATGCAATCAACTCGAGTAGAATGGAATGGAATGGAATGGAATGGAATGGAATGGAATGGAATGGAATGGAATGGAATGGAATGGAATGGAATGGAATCAAACCGAGTAGAATGGAGTGGAATGGAATAGAATGGAATGGAATGGAATGGAATGGAATGGAATGGAATGGAATGGAATGGAATGGAATGGAATGGAATACAATGGAATAGAACGGAATCAACAAGATTGGAGAGAATTTGAATGAATGGAATGGAATGGAATGGAATGGAATGCAACGGAATGGAATGGAAAACAATATAATGGAATGGATTGGAATCAACCGGAGAGGAACAGAGTGGAAAGGAATGGTATGGAATGGAATGGAATGGAATGGAATGGAATGGAATGGAATGGAATGGAATGGAATGGAATGGAACGGAATGCAATGGAATGGAATGGAATGCAATGGAATGGAATGGAATGCTATGGAACGCAAAGGAAAGGAATGGAATGGAATGGGATGGAATGGAATGGAATGGAATGGAATGGGATGGAATGGAATGGAATGGAATGGAATGGAATGGAACGGTATGGAATGGAATCAACCCGAATAGAATGGAATGGAATGAATGGAACGGA
This sequence comes from Gorilla gorilla gorilla, assembly GCF_029281585.2. Classification (NCBI taxonomy): domain Eukaryota; kingdom Metazoa; phylum Chordata; class Mammalia; order Primates; family Hominidae; genus Gorilla; species Gorilla gorilla. The sequence continues at coordinate 68,614,948 of NC_073228.2, forward strand.
ATGCAATGGTATGGAATGGAATGGAATGGAATTCAATGGAATGGAAAGGAATGGAATGGAATGGAATGGAATGGAATGGAATGGAATGGAATGGAATGGAATGGAATGGAATGGAATGGAATGGAATGGATTCAGCACGAGTAGAACAGAAAGGAATGGAATGGAATGGAATAGAATGGAATGGAATGGAATGGAATGGAATGGAATGGAATGGAATGGAATACAATCAACCGGAGTAGAACGGAATGGAATGGAATGGAATGGAATGGAATGGAATGGAATGGAATGGAATGGAATGGAATGGTTTAGAATGCACTGCAATGGAATGGAATAGAATGGAATGGAATCTACCCGAGTACAAAGGAATGGGATGGAATGGAATGGAATGGAATGGAATGGAATGGAATGGAATGGAATGGAATCATCCCAAGTATAACGGAATGGAATGGAATGGAATCTATTGGAATGGAATGGAATGGAATGGAATGGAATGGAATGGAATGGAATGGAATGGAGTGGTATGGAATGCAATTCAATGGAATGCAATGCAATGCAATGGAATGGAATGGAATGGAATGGAATGGAATGGAATGGAATGGAATGGAATGGAATGGAGTCAACCAGAGTAGAACGGAATGGAATGGAACGGAATGGAATGGAATGGAATGGAGTGGAGTGGAATCAAACCGAGTAGAACGGAATGGGATAGAATGGAATGTAATGGAATGGAATGCAAAGCAATATAATGGAATGCTATGGAATGTATTCAAAACGAGTAGAACGGAAAGGAACGGAATGGATTGCAATGGAATGGAAAGGAATGGAATGGTTTGGCATGCAATGCAATGGAATGGAATAGAATGGAATGGAATCTACACGAGTAGAACGGAATGGAATGGAATGGAATGGAATGGATTTGAATGGAATGGAATGGAATTGAATGGAATGGTATGGAATGCAATGCAATGGAATGGAATGGAATGGAATGCAATGGAATGGAATGGAATGGAATAGAATGGAATGGAATGGAATGGTATGCAAAGCATTGGACTGGAATGGAATGGAATGCATTCAACACGAGTAGAACGGAAAGGAACGGAATGGAATGCAATGGAATGGAATGGAATGGAATGGAATGGAATCAACTCGAGTAGAACGGAATGGAATGGAATGGAATGGAATGGAATGGAATGGAATTGAATGGAATGGAATGGAATGGTATGGAATGGAATGGAATGGTATGGAATGGAAAGGAATGGAATGGAATGGAATGGAATAGAGTGGAATCTATTGGAATGGAATGGAATGGAATGGAATGGAATGGAATGGAATGGAATGGAATGGAGTGGTATGGAATGGAATTCGATGGAATGCAATGCAATGCAATGGAATGGAATGGAATGGAATGGAATGGAATGGAATGGAATGGAATGGAATGGAATGGAATCAACCAGAGTAGAACGGAATGGAATGGAACGGAATGGAATGGAATGGAATGGAGTGGAATGGAATCAAACCGAGTAGAACGGAATGGGATAGAATGGAATGTAATGGAATGGAATGCAACGGAATATAGTGGAATCAACCTGGGTAGAAAGGAATGAAATAGAATGGAATGGAATGGAATGGAATGCAAAGCAATGGAATGGAATGCAATGGAACGTATTCAACACGAGTAGAACGGAAAGGAACGGAATGGATTGCAATGGAATGGAATGGAATGGAATGGTTTGGCATGCAATGCAATGGAATGGAATAGAATGGAATGGAATCTACACGAGTAGAACGGAATGGAATGGAATGGAATGGAATGGAATGGAATGGAATGGAATTGAATGGAATGGTATGGAATGCAATGCAATGGAATGGAATGGAATGGAATGCAATGGAATGGAATGGAATGGAATAGAATGGAATGGAATGGAATGGTATGCAAAGCATTGGACTGGAATGGAATGGAATGTATTCAACACGAGTAGAACAGAAAGGAACGGAATGGAATGCAATGGAATGGAATGGAATGGAATGGAATGGAATCAACTCGAGTAGAACGGAATGGAATGGAATGGAATGGAATCGAATGGAATTGAATGGAATGGAATGGAATGGTATGGAATGGAATGGAATGGTATGGAATGGAATGGAATGGAATGGAATGGAATGGAATGGCATGGAAGGCAATGGAATGGAATGGAATGGAAAGGGATGGAATGGAATGGAATGGAATGGAATGGAATGGAATGGAATGGAATGGATTGGAATCAACCTGCGTAGAATGGAATGGAATGGAACGGAATGGAACGGAATGGAATGGATTGGAATGGAATGGAATGGAATGGATTGGAATCAACCTGCGTAGAATGGAATGGAATGGAACGGAATGGAACGGAATGGAATGGAACGGAATGGAATGGAGTGGAATGGGATGGAATTGAATGGAATGGAATGGAACGGTATGGAATGGAATCAACCCGATTAGAATGGAATGGAATGAATGGAACGGAATGGAATGGTATGGAATGGAATGGAATGGAATGCAATGGAATGGAATACAATGAAATGCAATGGAATGGAATGGAATGGATTCAACAGGAGTAGAACGGAAAGGAATGGAATGGAATGGAATAGAATGGAATGGAATGGAATGGAATGGAATGGAATGGAATGGAATGGAATGGAATGGAATCAACCCGAGTAGAACGGAATGGAATGGAATGGAATGGAATGGAATGGAATGGAATGGAATGGAATGGAATGGAATGGTTTAGAATGCATTGCAATGGAATGGAATAGAATGGAATGGAATCTACCCGAGTAGAACGGAATGGGATGGAATGGAACGGAATGGAATGGAATGGAATGGAATGGAATGGAATGGAGTGGTATGGAATGCAATGCAATGGAATGCAATGCAATGCAATGGAATGGAATGGAATGGAATGGAATGGAATGGAATGGAATGGAATGGAATGGAATGGAATGGAATGGAATCAACCAGAGTAGAACTGAATGGAATGGAACAGAATGGAATGGAATGGAATGGAGTGGAATGGAATCAAACCGAGTAGAACGGAATGGGATAGAATGGAATGAAATGGAATGGAATGCAACGGAATAAAATGGAATCAACCAGGGTAGAACGGAATGAAATAGAATGGAATGGAATGGAATGGAATGCAAAGCAATGGAAAGGAATGGAATGGAATGTATTCAACACGAGTAGAACGCAAAGGAACGGAATGGAATGCAATGGAATGGAATGGAATGGAATGGTTTGGAATGCAATGCAATGGTATGGAATAGAATATAATGGAATCTACACGAGTAGAACGGAATGGAATGGAATGGAATGGAATGGAATGGAATGGAATGGAATGGAATGGAATGCAATGGAATGGAATGGAATGGAATAGAATAAACCAGAGTAGAACGGAATGGAATGGAACGGAATGGAATGGAATGGAGTGGAGTGGAATGGAATCAAACAGAGTAGAACGGAATGGGATAGAATAGAATGTAATGGAATGGAATGCAATGGAATATAATGGAATCAACCAGGGTAGAGCGGAATGGAATGGAATGAAATAGAATGGAATGAAATGGAATGGAATGGAATGCGAAGCATTGGACTGGAATGGAATGGAATGTATTCAACACGAGTAGAACGGAAAGGAACGGAATGGAATGCAATGGAATGGAATGGAATGGAATGGAATGGAATCAACTCGATTAGAACGGAATGGAATGGAATGGAATGGAATGGAATGGAATGGAATGGAATGGAATGGAATGGTATGGAATGGAATGGAATGGTATGGAATGGAATGGAATGGAATGGAATGGCATGGAAGGCAAAGGAATGGAATGGAATGGAATGGGATTGAATGGAATGGAATGGAATGGAATGGAATGGAATGGAATGGAATGGAATGGAATGGAATGGAATCAACCTGCGTAGAATGGAATGGAATGGAACGGAATGGAACGGAATGGAATGGAGTGGATTGGAATGGAATGGAATGGAATGGAATGGAATGGAATGGAATGGAATGCAATGGAATCAACCCGAGTAGAATGGAATAGAATAGAATGGAGCGGAAGGGAATGGATTGGAATGGAATCAACCCGAGAAGAACGGCGTGTAATGGAACGGAAAGGAATGGAATGAAGTGCAATGGAATACAATGGAATTCAATCAACTCGAGTAGAATGGGATGGAATGGAATGGAATGGAAAGCAATAGAATGGAATGGAATTGGATGGAAAGAGTGGAATGTCATGGAATGGAATGGAATGGAATCAACCCTATTAGAAAGGAAAGGAATGGAATTTAATGGAATGGAATGGAATGGAATGGAATGGAATGGAATGGAATGGAATGGAAAGGAATGGAATGGAATGGAATGGAATGGAATCAAACCGAGTAGAATGCAGTGGAATGGAATAGAATTGTATGGAATGGAATGGAATGGTATGGAATGGAATGCAATGGAAAGGAATGGAATGGAACGGAATGGAATGGATTCAACCCTAGTAGAACGGAAAGGAATGGAATGGAATGGAATGGAATGGAATGGAAAGGAATGGAAAGGAATGTAATGTAATCATCCCGAGTAGAACAGAATAGAATAGAATGGAATGGAATGGAATGGAATGGAATGGAATGGAATGGAATGGAATGGAATAGAATGGAATGGAATCAACACAAGTAGAATGGAATGGAATAGAATGGAATGGAATGGAATGGAACGCAATAGAATGGAATGGAATGGAATGGAATGGAATGGAATGGAATATAATGGAATGGAGTGGAATACACCCGAGAGGAACAGAGTGGAATGGAATGGAATGGAATGGAATGGAATGGAATGGAATGGAATGGAATGGAATATAATGGAATGGAATGGAATGGAATGGAATGGAATGGAACGGAACGGAATGGAATGGAATGGAATGGAATGGAATGGAACGGAATGGAATGGAATGGAACGGAATGGAACGGAATGGAATGGAATGGAATGGAATGGAATGGAATGGCATGGAATGCAAAGGAGAGGAATGGAATGGGATGGAATGGAATGGAATGCAATGGAATGGAATGGAATGGAACGGAATGGAATTGAATGGAATGGAATGGAACCAACCGGATTAGAACGGAACAGAATGGAATGGAACGTAATGGAATTGTATGGAATGTAATGTAATGGAATGGAATGGATTCAACACGAGTAGAACGGAAAGGAAAGGAATGGAATGGAATGGAATGGAACGGAATGGAATGGAATGGAATGGATGGAATGGAATGGAATGGATTGCAATGGAATGCAATGGAATGGAATTGAATGGAATGGAATGGAATGGAATGGAATGGAATGTACCCGTGTAGAACGGAATGGAATGGAATGGAATGGAATGGATGGAATGGAATGGAATCAACCCGAGTAGAAAGGAATGGAATGGAATGGAAAGGAATGGAATGGAATGGAATGAAATGCAATGCAATGGAATGGAATGGAATGGAATGTACCCATGTAGAACGGAATGGAATGGAATGGAATGGAATGGAATGGAATGGAATGGAATGGAATGGAATGGTATGGAATGGAATGGAATGGAATGGAACGGAATGGAATGGAAATGGAATGGAATCAACCCGAGAAGAAAGGAATGGAAAGGAATGCAATGGAATGGAATTGAATGGAATGGAAAGGAATGGAATGGAATGGAATGGAATGGAAAGGAATGGAATGGAATGCACTTTTATGGAATTGAATGCAATGTAATGGAATGGAATGGGATGGAATCTACGCGAGTAGAACGGAATGGAATGGAATGGAATGGCATGGAATGGAATGGAATGGTATGGAATGGAATGGAATGGAATGGAGGGGAAAGGAGTGGAATGGAATGAAACAGAGTAGAACCGAATGGGATAGAATGGAATGTAATGGAATGGAAAGTAATGGAATATAATGGAATCAACCAGGGTAGAACGGAATGAAATAGAATGGAATGGAATGGAATGGAAAGCAAAGGAATGGAATGGAATGGAATGGAATGGAATGGAATGGAATGGAATGGAATCAACCCGAGAAGAACGGAATGGAATGCAATGGAATGAAATGGAATGGAATGGAATGGAATGGAATGGAATGGAATGGAATGGAATGGAATGGAATGGCAGTAATGCAATGGAATGGAATGGAATGGAATGGGATGGAATGGAATGGAATGGGATGGAATGGATTGGAATCAACCTGCGTAGAATGGAATGGAATGGAACGGAACGTAACGGAATGGAATGGAGAGGAATGGAATGGAATTGAATGGAATGGAATGGAATGGAATGGAATGGAATGGAATCAACCCGAGTAGAATGGAATAGAATGGAATGGAGTGGAAGGGAATGGAATGGAATGGAATCAACCCGAGAGGAATTGAATGGAATGGAATGTAATTGAACAGAACGTAACGGAAGAGAATGGAAAGGAATGGAACGGAACGGAATGGAATGGAATGGAATGGAATGGAAAGGAATGGAATGGAATGGAATGGAATGGAATGTTATCAAACAGAGTGGAGAGAATTGGAATGGAATGGAATAGAATGGAATGGAATGGAATGGAATGGAATGGAATGGAATGGAATGGAATGGAAAGGAATGGAATGGAATGGAATGGAATGTTATCAAACAGAGTGGAGAGAATTGGAATGGAATGGAATAGAATGGAATGGAATGGAATGGAATGGAATCAACCCGAGTAGAACGGAACCGAATGGAACGGAATGGAACGGAATTGAATGGAATTGAATCCACCCGAGTAGAATGGAATGGAATGGAATGGAATGGAATGGAATGGAATGGAAAGGAATGGAATGGAATGGAATCAACCAGATTGGAGGGAAATTGAATGGAATGGAATGGAATGGAATGGAATGGAATGGAATGGAATGGAATGGAATGGAGTCGAATGGAATGGAATGCAATGGAATGGAATGGAATGCCATGGAATGCAAAGGAAAGGAATGGAATGGAATGGGATGGAATGGAATGTAATGGAATAGAGTGGTGTGGAATGGAATCAACCCGATTAGAATGGAAAGGAAGGGAATGGAAGGGAATGGAATGGAATGAAACGGAATGGAATGGAATGCAATGGAATGGAATGGAATGGAATGGAATGGAATGGAATGTGTTCAACACGAGTAGAACGGAAAGGAATGGAATGGAATGCAATGGAATGGAATTGAATGTAATTGAATTGAATGGAATCCACACGAGTAGAACGGAATGGAATAGTATGGAATGGAATGGAATGGAATGGAATGCAATGGAATGGAATGGAATGGAATGGAATGTGTTCAACACGAGTAGAACGGAAAGGAATGGAATGGAATGCAATGGAATGGAATTGAATGCAATTGAATTGAATGGAATCCACACGAGTAGAACGGAATGGAATAGTGTGGAATGGAATGGAATGGAATGGAATGCAATGGAATGGAATGGAATGGAATGGAATGGAATGGTATGGAATGGAATGGAATGGTATGGAATGGAATGGAATGGAATGGAATGGAATGGAATGGAATGGAATGGGTTGGAATCAACCTGCGTAGAATGGAATGGAATGGAACGGAACGGAACGGAATGGAATGGAGTGGAATGGAATGGAATGGAATGGAATCAACCCGAGTAGAACGGAATAGAATGGAATGGAGTGGAAGGGAATGGAATGGAATGGAATCAACCAGAGAGGAATGGAATGGAATGGAATGGAATGGAATTGAACAGAACGGAATGAAACAGAATGGAAAGGAATAGATCGGAACGGAATGGAATGGAATGGAATCAACCCGAGAAGAACCGCGTGGAATGGATTGGAATGGAATGGAAGGAATTGGAATGGAATACAATGGAATGCAATCAACTCGAGTAGAATGGAATGGAATGGAATGGAATGGAATGGAATGGAATGGAATGGAATGGAATCAACCCCAGTAGAAAGGAATGGAATGGAATGGAATGGAATGGAATGGAATGGAATGGAATGGAATGGAATCAACCAGAGCAGAAAGGAATGGAATAAAATGGAATGGAATGGAATGGAATGCAATGGAATGGAACGGAATCAACACGAATTCAGCGGAATGGAATAGAATGGAATAGAATGGAATGGAATTCAATGGAATGGAATGTAATGGAATAGAATGCAATGGAAAGGAAAGGAATGGAATAGAATGGAATGGAATGGAATGGAATGCAATGGAATGGAATGGAATCAACCCGAGTAAAACAGAATGGAATAGAATGGAATAGAATGGAATGGAATTCAATGGAATTGAATGTAACGGAATGGAATGCAATGGAAAGGAATGGAAAGGAATGGAATGGAATGGAATGGAATGGAATGGAACGGGATGGAATGGAATGGAATGGGATGGAATGCAGCGGAATTGAATGGAACGGAATGGAATGGAATCAACCAGAGTGGAATGGAATGGAATGGAATGGAATGGAATGGAATGGAATGGAATGGAATGGAATGGAATCAACCCGAGAAGATCGGAATGGAATGCAATGGAATGAAATGGAATGGAATGGAATGGAATGGAATGGAATGGAATGGAATGGCACGGAATGCAATGGAATGGAATGGAATGGAATGGGATGGAATGGAATGGAATGGGATGGAATGGATTGGAATCAACCTGCGTAGAATGGAATGGAATGGAACGGAACGTAACGGAATGGAATGGAGTGGAATGGAATGGAATTGAATGGAATGGAATGGAATGGAATGGAATCAACCCGAGTAGAATGGAATAAAATGGAATTGAGTGGAAGGAAATGGAATGGAATGGAATCAACCCGAGAGAAGTTGAATGGAATGGAATGTAATTGAACGGAACGTAACGGAACAGAATGGAAAGGAATGGAACGGAACGGAATGGAATGGAATTTAATCAACCCGAGAAGAACGGCGTGGAATAGAATGGAATGGAATGGAGTGGAATGGAATGGAATGGAAAGGAATGGAATGGAATGGAATGGAATGTTATCAAACAGAGTGGAGAGAATTGGAATGGAATGTAAAGGAATGTAATGTAATGGAATGTAATGGAATGGAATGGAATGGAATGGAATGGAATGGAATCAACCCGAGGAGAACGGAACCGAATGGAACGGAATGGAACGGAATTGAATGGAATTGAATCCACCCGAGTAGAATGGAATGGAATGGAATGGAATGGAATGGAATGGAATGGAATGGAATGGAATGGAATGGAATGGAATGGAATGGAATCATCCCGGGTATAATGGAATGGAATGGAATGGAATGGAAGGGAATGGAAAGGAATGGAATGGAATGGAATGGAATTGTATGGAATGCAATGTAATGGAATGGAATAGAATGGAATGGAATGGAATGGAATGGAATGGAATGGAATGGAATGGAATGGAATGGAATCAAACCGAGTGGAATGCAATGGAGTGGAATGGAATGGAATGGAATGGAATGGAATGGAATGGAATGGAATGGAATGGAAAGGAATGGATCAGAAAGGAATCAACCCGAGTAGAACGGAATGGAAATGAATGGAATTTAATGGAATGGAATGGAATGTAAAGGATTCAACCCGATTGGAATGGAATGGAATGGAATGCAAAGGAATGGAATGGAATGGAATGGACAGGAATGGAATGTAATGGAATGAAATGAACCAGTGAAGAACGGAATGGAATGGAATGGAATGGAATGGAAAGGAATGGAATGGAATGCACTGGTATGGAATTGAAAGCAATGGAATGGAATGGAATGGAATGGAATTGAATCTACGCGAGTAGAACGGAATGGAATGGAATGGAATGGAATGGAGTTGAATGGAATCAAACCGAGTAGAACGGAATGAGATAGAATGGAATGTAATGGAATTGAACGTAATGGAATATAATGGAATCAACCAGCGTAGAACGGAATGAAATAGAATGGAATGGAATGGAATGGAATGCAAAGGAATGGAATGGAATGGAATGGAATGTATTCAACACGAGTAGAACGGAAAGGAATGGAATGGAATGCAATGGAATGGAACGGAATCGAATGGAATGGAATCAACCTGAGTAGAACGGAATGTAATGGAATGGAATGGAATGGAATGGAATGGAATGGAATGGAATGGAATGGAATGGAATGGCATGGAATGCAATGGTATTGAATGCAATGCAATGGAATGGAATGGAATCTACCCGAAAAGAACGGAATGGAATGGAATGGAATGGAATGGAATGGAATGGAATGGAATGGAATTGAATCAACCAGAGAGGAACGGAACGGAACGGAACAGAAGGGAATGGACCGCAACGGAACGGAATTGAATGGAATTGAATCAACCCGAGTATAAGGGAATGAAATGGAATTGAATGGAAAGGAATGGAATGTAATGGAATGGAAAGAAACGGAATAGAATGGAACGGAATGGAATGGAATGGCATCAACCCGAGTGGAATGGAATGGAATGGAATGGAATGGAATGGAATGGAATGGATTGGATTGGAAAGGAATGGAATGGAATGGAAAGGAATGGAACAGAATGGAATCAACCTGAGTAGAACGGAATGGAAATGAATGGAATTTCATGGAATGGAATGGAATGTAAAGGAATCAACCCTAGTGGAACGGAATGGAATGGAATGGAAAGGAATGTAACGGAATGGAATGGAAAGGAATGTAATGGAATGGAATGAAATGAACCCGAGAAGAACGGAGTGGAATGGAATGGAATGGAATGGAATGGAAAGGAATTGAATGGAATGGAATGGAATGGAATGGAATGGAATAGAATGGAATGGAATCAACCAGAGTGGAGAGAATTGGAATGGAATGGAATGGAATGGAATGGAATGGAATGGAATGGAATGGGATGGAATGGAAAGGAATTGAATCAACCCGAGTAGAACGGAACCGAATGGAAAGGAATGGAACGGAATAGAATGGAATTCAATCCACCCGAGTAGAATGGAATGGAATGGAATGGAATGGAATGGAATGGAATGGAATGGAATGGAATGGAATGGAACGGAATCTACCTGAGTAGAGCGGAATGGAATGGAATAGAATGGAAAGGAATGGAATGGAATGGAATGGAATAGAATGGAATGGAATGGAATGGAATGGAATAAACCCGAGTAGAAAGGAATGGAATAGAATGGAATGGAATGGAATGGAATGCAATGGAATGGAACGGAGTCAACCCGAATTCAACGGAATGGAATAGAATGGAATAGAATGGAATGGAATTCAATGGAATGGAATGGAATGGAATGGAATGCAATGGAAAGGAAAGGAATGGAATAGAATGGAATGGAATGGAATGGAATGCATTGGAATGGAATGGAATCAACCCGAGTAAAACGGAATGGAATAGAATGGAATAGAATGGAATGGAATTCAATGGAATTGAATGTAACGGAATGGAATGCAACGGAAAGGAAAGGAATGGAATGGAATGGAATGGAATGGAATGGGATGGAATGCAGCGGAATTGAATGGAACGGAAAGGAATGGAATCAACCAGAGTGGAAAGGAAAGGAAAGGAATGGAATGGAATGGAATGGAATTGAATGGAATCAACCCGATAAGAACGGAATGAAATGTAATGCAATGGAATGGAACGGAATGGTATAGAATGGAATGGAATGGAATAGAATGGAATGGAATGGAATGGAAAGAATGGAATAGAATGGCACGGAATGCAATGGAATGGAATGGAATGGAATGGGATGGAATGGAATGGAATGGAATGGAACGGAATGGAATGGAATGCAATGGAATGGAACGGAATGGAATGGAATGGAATGGAATGGAATGGAATGGCATGGAATGCAAAGGAGAGGAATGGAATGGGATGGAATGGAATGGAATGCAATGGAATGGAATGGAATGGAACGGAATGGAATTGAATGGAATGGAATGGAAACAACCCGATTAGAACGGAACAGAATGCAATGGAACGTAATGGAATTGTATGGAATGTAATGTAATGGAATGGAATGGATTCAACACGAGTAGAACGGAAAGGAAAGGAATGGAATGGAATGGAATGGAACGGAATGGAATGGAATGGAATGGATGGAATGGAATGGAATGGATTGCAATGGAATGCAATGGAATGGAATGGAATGGAATGGAATGGAATGGAATGGAATGGAATGTACCCGTGTAGAACGGAATGGAATGGAATGGAATGGAATGGATGGAATGGAATGGAATTAACCCGAGTAGAAAGGAATGGAATGGAATGGAAAGGAATGGAATGGAATGGAATGGAATGGAATGGAATGCAATGCAATGGAATGGAATGGAATGGAATGTACCCAAGTAGAACGGAATGGATTGGAATGGAATGGAATGGAATGGAATGGAATGGAATGGTATGGAATGGAATGGAATGGAATGGAACGGAATGGAATGGAAATGGAATGGAATCAACCCGAGAAGAAAGGAATGGAAAGGAATGCAATGGAATGGAATTGAATGGAATGGAAAGGAATGGAATGGAATGGAATGGAATGGAAAGGAATGGAATGGAATGCACTTTTATGGAATTGAATGCAATGTAATGGAATGGAATGGGATGGAATCTACGCGAGTAGAACGGAATGGAATGGAATGGAATGGCATGGAATGGAATGGAATGGAATGGAATGGAATGGTATGGAATGGAATGGAATGGAATGGAAGGGAAAGGAGTGGAATGGAATGAAACAGAGTAGAACCGAATGGGATAGAATGGAATATAATGGAATGGAAAGTAATGGAATATAATGGAATCAACCAGGGTAGAACGGAATGAAATAGAATGGAATGGAATGGAATGGAAAGCAAAGGAATGGAATGGAATGGAATGGAATGTATTCAACACAAGTAGAACGGAAAGGAATGGAATGGAATGCAATGGAATGGAACGGAATGGAATGGAATGGAATCAACCTGAGTAGAACGGAATGGAATGGAATGGAATGGAATGGAATGGAATGGAATGGAATGGCATGGAATGGAATGGAATGAAATGGAATGGAAAGAAACGGAATAGAATGGAACGGAATGGAATGGAATGGAATCAACCCGAGTGGAATGGAATGGAATGGAATGGAACGGAATGGAAAGGAATGGAATGGAATGGAAAGGAATGGAACAGAACGGAATCAACCCGAGTAGAACGGAATGGAAATGAATGGAGTTTAATGGAATGGAATGGAATGTAAAGGAATCAACACGAGTGGAATGGAATGGAACGGAATGGAAAGGAATTGAATGGAATGGAATGGAAAGGAATGGAATGGAATGGAAAGGAATGGAACAGAACGGAATCAACACGAGTAGAACGGAATGGAAATGAATGGAATTTAATGGAATGGAATGGAATGTAAAGGAATCAACACGAGTGGAATGGAATGGAACGGAATGGAAAGGAATGGAATGGAATGGAATGGAAAGGAATGGAATGGAATGGAATGAAATGAACCCGAGAAGAACGGAATGGAATGGAAAGGAATGGAATGGAATGGAATGGAATTGAATCAACCCGAGAAGAAAGGAAACGAATGGAATGGAATGGAACTGAATAGAATGGAATTGAATCCACAAGAGTAGAATGGAATGGAATGGAACGGAATGGAATGGAATGGAATGGAATGGAATGGAATGGAATGGAATGGAATGGAATGGAATGGAAAGGAATGGAATGGAATGGAATGGAATGGAATGGAATGGAATGGAATGGAATGGAATGGAATGGAATGGAATGGAATCAACCAGAGTGGAGAGAATTGGAATGGAATGGAATGGAATGGAATGGAATGGAATGGAAAAGAATTGAATCAACCCGAGTAGAACGGAACCGAATGGAACGGAATGGAACGGAATAGAATGGAATTCAATCCACCCGAATAGAATGGAATGGAATGGAATGGAATGGAATGGAATGGAATGGAATTTAATTGAATGGAATGGAATGGAATGGAAATGGAATGGAATCAACCCGAGAAGAAAGGAATGGAAAGGAAGGGAATGGAATGGAATGGAGTGGAATGGAATGGAATGGAAAGGAATGGAATGGAATGCACTGGTATGGAATTGAAAGCAATGGAATGGAATGGAATGGAATGGAATTGAATCTACGCGAGTAGAACGGAATGGAATGGAATGGAATGGAATGGAAAGGAATGGAATGGAGTTGAATGGAATCAAACCGAGTAGAACGGAATGGGATAGAATGGAATGTAATGGAATTGAACGTAATGGAATATAATGGAATCAACCAGCGTAGAACGGAATGAAATAGAATGGAATGGAATGGAATGGAATGGAATGTGTTCAACACGAGTAGAACGGAAAGGAATGGAATGGAATGCAATGGAATGGAACGGAATCGAATGGAATGGAATCAACCTGAGTAGAACGGAATGGAATGGAATGGAATGGAATGGAATGGAATGGAATGGCATGGAATGCAATGGTATTGAATGCAATGCAATGGAATGGAATGGAATCTACCCGAGAAGAACGGAATGGAATGGAATGGAATGGAATGGAATGGAATGGAATGGAATGGAATGGAATGGAATCAACACGAGAAGAAAAGAGTGGAATGGAACGGAATGGAATGGAATGGAATGGAATGGAATGGAATGGAATGGAATGGAATTGAATCAACCAGAGAAGAACGGAACGGAACGGAACAGAAGGGAATGGACCGCAACGGAACGGAATTGAATGGAATTGAATCAACCCGAGTATAAGGGAATGAAATGGAATTGAATGGAAAGGAATGGAATGTAATGGAATGGAAAGAAACAGAATAGAATGGAACGGAATGGAATGGAATGGCATCAACCCGAGTGGAATGGAATGGAATGGAATGGAATGGAATGGATTGGATTGGAAAGGAATGGAATGGAATGGAAAGGAATGGAACAGAATGGAATCAACCCGAGTAGAACGGAATGGAAATGAATGGAATTTCATGGAATGGAATGGAATGTAAAGGAATCAACCCTAGTGGAATGGAATGGAATGGAATGGAAAGGAATGTAATGGAATGGAATGGAAAGGAATGTAATGGAATTGAATGAAATGAACCCGAGAAGAACGGAGTGGAATGGAATGGAATGGAATGGAATGGAATGGAAAGGAATGGAATGGAATGGAATGGAATGGAATGGAATGGAACAGAATGGAATGGAATCAACCAGAGTGGAGAGAATTGGAATGGAATGGAATGGAATGGAATGGAATGGAATGGAATGGAATGGAAAGGAATTGAATCAACCCGAGTAGAACGGAACCGAATGGAACGGAATGGAACGGAATAGAATGGAATTCAATCCACCCGAGTAGAATGGAATGGAATGGAAAGGAATGGAATGGAATGGAATGGAATGGAACGGAATCTACCTGAGTAGAGCGGAATGGAATGGAATAGAATGGAAAGGAATGGAATGGAATGGAATGGAATGGAATGGAATGGAATGGAATAAACCCGAGTAGAAAGGAATGGAATAGAATGGAATGGAATGGAATGGAATGCAATGGAATGGAACGGAATCAACCCGAATTCAACGGAATGGAATAGAATGGAATAGAATGGAATGGAATTCAATGGAATGGAATGGAATGGAATGGAATGCAATGGAATGGAAAGGAATGGAATAGAATGGAATGGAATGGAATGGAATGCAATGGAATGGAATGGAATCAACCCGAGTAAAACGGAATGGAATAGAGTGGAATAGAATGGAATGGAATTCAATGGAATTGAATGTAACGGAATGGAATGCAACGGAAAGGAAAGGAATGGAATGGAATGGAATGGAATGGAATGGAATGGGATGGAATGCAGCGGAATTGAATGGAACGGAAAGGAATGGAATCAACCAGAGTGGAAAGGAAAGGAAAGGAATGGAATGGAATGGAATGGAATTGAATGGAATCAACCCGATAAGAACGGAATGAAATGGAATGCAATGGAATGGAACGGAATGGTATAGAATGGAATGGAATGGAATAGAATGGAATGGAATGGAATGGAAAGAATGGAATAGAATGGCACGGAATGCAATGGAATGGAATGGAATGGAATGGGATGGAATGGAATGGAATGGAATGGAACGGAATGGAATGGAATGCAATGGAATGGAACGGAATGGAATGGAATGGAATGGAATGGAATGGAATGGCATGGAATGCAAAGGAGAGGAATGGAATGGGATGGAATGGAATGGAATGCAATGGAATGGAATGGAATGGAACGGAATGGAATTGAATGGAATGGAATGGAACCAACCCGATTAGAACGGAACAGAATGGAATGGAACGTAATGGAATTGTATGGAATGTAATGTAATGGAATGGAATGGATTCAACACGAGTAGAACGGAAAGGAAAGGAATGGAATGGAATGGAATGGAACGGAATGGAATGGAATGGAATGGATGGAATGGAATGGAATGGATTGCAATGGAATGCAATGGAATGGAATGGAATGGAATGGAATGGAATGGAATGGAATGGAATGTACCCGTGTAGAACGGAATGGAATGGAATGGAATGGAATGGATGGAATGGAATGGAATCAACCCGAGTAGAAAGGAATGGAATGGAATGGAAAGGAATGGAATGGAATGGAATGGAATGCAATGCAATGGAATGGAATGGAATGGAATGTACCCATGTAGAACGGAATGGATTGGAATGGAATGGAATGGAATGGAATGGAATGGAATGGTATGGAATGGAATGGAATGGAATGGAACGGAATGGAATGGAAATGGAATGGAATCAACCCGAGAAGAAAGGAATGGAAAGGAATGCAATGGAATGGAATTGAATGGAATGGAAAGGAATGGAATGGAATGGAATGGAATGGAAAGGAATGGAATGGAATGCACTTTTATGGAATTGAATGCAATGTAATGGAATGGAATGGGATGGAATCTACGCGAGTAGAACGGAATGGAATGGAATGGAATGGCATGGAATGGAATGGTATGGAATGGAATGGAATGGAATGGAAGGGAAAGGAGTGGAATAGAATGAAACAGAGTAGAACCGAATGGGATAGAATGGAATATAATGGAATGGAAAGTAATGGAATATAATGGAATCAACCAGGGTAGAACGGAATGAAATAGAATGGAATGGAATGGAATGGAAAGCAAAGGAATGGAATGGAATGGAATGGAATGGAATGTATTCAACACAAGTAGAACGGAAAGGAATGGAATGGAATGCAATGGAATGGAACGGAATGGAATGGAATGGAATCAACCTGAGTAGAACGGAATGGAATGGAATGGAATGGAATGGAATGGAATGGAATGGAATGGAATGGAATGGCATGGAATGGAATGGAATGAAATGGAATGGAAAGAAACGGAATAGAATGGAACGGAATGGAATGGAATGGAATCAACCCGAGTGGAATGGAATGGAATGGAATGGAACGGAATGGAAAGGAATGGAATGGAATGGAAAGGAATGGAACAGAACGGAATCAACCCGAGTAGAACGGAATGGAAATGAATGGAATTTAATGGAATGGAATGGAATGTAAAGGAATCAACACGAGTGGAATGGAATGGAACGGAATGGAAAGGAATTGAATGGAATGGAATGGAAAGGAATGGAATGGAATGGAAAGGAATGGAACAGAACGGAATCAACACGAGTAGAACGGAATGGAAATGAATGGAATTTAATGGAATGGAATGGAATGTAAAGGAATCAACACGAGTGGAATGGAATGGAACGGAATGGAAAGGAATGGAATGGAATGGAATGGAAAGGAATGGAATGGAATGGAATGAAATGAACCCGAGAAGAACGGAATGGAATGGAAAGGAATGGAATGGAATGGAATGGAATTGAATCAACCCGAGAAGAAAGGAAACGAATGGAATGGAATGGAACTGAATAGAATGGAATTGAATCCACAAGAGTAGAATGGAATGGAATGGAACGGAATGGAATGGAATGGAATGGAATGGAATGGAATGGAATGGAATGGAATGGAATGGAATGGAATGGGAAGGAATGGAATGGAATGGAATGGAATGGAATGGAATGGAATGGAATGGAATGGAATGGAATGGAATGGAATGGAATCAACCAGAGTGGAGAGAATTGGAATGGAATGGAATGGAATGGAATGGAAAAGAATTGAATCAACCCGAGTAGAACGGAACCGAATGGAACGGAATGGAACGGAATAGAATGGAATTCAATCCACCCGAATAGAATGGAATGGAATGGAATGGAATGGAATGGAATGGAATGGAATTTAATTGAATGGAATGGAATGGAATGGAAATGGAATGGAATCAACCCGAGAAGAAAGGAATGGAAAGGAAGGGAATGGAATGGAATGGAGTGGAATGGAATGGAATGGAAAGGAATGGAATGGAATGCACTGGTATGGAATTGAAAGCAATGGAATATAATGGAATGGAATGGAATTGAATCTACGCGAGTAGAACGGAATGGAATGGAATGGAATGGAATGGAAAGGAATGGAATGGAGTTGAATGGAATCAAACCGAGTAGAACGGAATGGGATAGAATGGAATGTAATGGAATTGAACGTAATGGAATATAATGGAATCAACCAGCGTAGAACGGAATGAAATAGAATGGAATGGAATGGAATGGAATGGAATGTATTCAACACGAGTAGAACGGAAAGGAATGGAATGGAATGCAATGGAATGGAACGGAATCGAATGGAATGGAATCAACCTGAGTAGAACGGAATGGAATGGAATGGAATGGAATGGAATGGAATGGAATGGCATGGAATGCAATGGTATTGAATGCAATGCAATGGAATGGAATGGAATCTACCCGAGAAGAACGGAATGGAATGGAATGGAATGGAATGGAATGGAATGGAATGGAATGGAATGGAATCAACACGAGAAGAAAAGAGTGGAATGGAACGGAATGGAATGGAATGAAATGGAATGGAATGGAATGGAATGGAATGGAATGGAATGGAATGGAATGGAATGGAATTGAATCAACCAGAGAAGAACAGAACGGAACGGAACAGAAGGCAATGGACCGCAACGGAACGGAATTGAATGGAATTGAATCAACCCGAGTATAAGGGAATGAAATGGAATTGAATGGAAAGGAATGGAATGTAATGGAATGGAAAGAAACAGAATAGAATGGAACGGAATGGAATGGAATGGCATCAACCCGAGTGGAATGGAATGGAATGGAATGGAATGGAATGGATTGGATTGGAAAGGAATGGAATGGAATGGAAAGGAATGGAACAGAATGGAATCAACCCGAGTAGAACGGAATGGAAATGAATGGAATTTCATGGAATGGAATGGAATGTAAAGGAATCAACCCTAGTGGAATGGAATGGAATGGAATGGAAAGGAATGTAATGGAATGGAATGGAAAGGAATGTAATGGAATTGAATGAAATGAACCCGAGAAGAACGGAGTGGAATGGAATGGAATGGAATGGAATGGAATGGAAAGGAATGGAATGGAATGGAATGGAATGGAATGGAATGGAATGGAATAGAATGGAATGGAATCAACCAGAGTGGAGAGAATTGGAATGGAATGGAATGGAATGGAATGGAATGGAATGGAATGGAATGGAATGGAAAGGAATTGAATCAACCCGAGTAGAACGGAACCGAATGGAACGGAATGGAACGGAATAGAATGGAATTCAATCCACCCGAGTAGAATGGAATGGAATGGAAAGGAATGGAATGGAATGGAATGGAATGGAATGGAATGGAATGGAACGGAATCTACCTGAGTAGAGCGGAATGGAATGGAATAGAATGGAAAGGAATGGAATGGAATGGAATGGAATGGAATGGAATGGAATGGAATGGAATAAACCCGAGTAGAAAGGAATGGAATAGAATGGAATGGAATGGAATGGAATGCAATTGAATGGAACGGAATCAACCCGAATTCAACGGAATGGAATAGAATGGAATAGAATGGAATGGAATTCAATGGAATGGAATGGAATGGAATGGAATGCAATGGAATGGAAAGGAATGGAATAGAATGGAATGGAATGGAATGGAATGCAATGGAATGGAATGGAATCAATCCGAGTAAAACGGAATGG
This sequence comes from Gorilla gorilla gorilla, assembly GCF_029281585.2. Lineage (NCBI taxonomy): Eukaryota > Metazoa > Chordata > Mammalia > Primates > Hominidae > Gorilla > Gorilla gorilla. The sequence goes on from NC_073228.2 coordinate 68,635,126, forward strand.
AATAGAGTGGAATAGAATGGAATGGAATTCAATGGAATTGAATGTAACGGAATGGAATGCAACGGAAAGGAAAGGAATGGAATGGAATGGAATGGAATGGAATGGAATGGGATGGAATGCAGCGGAATTGAATGGAACGGAAAGGAATGGAATCAACCAGAGTGGAAAGGAAAGGAAAGGAATGGAATGGAATGGAATGGAATTGAATGGAATCAACCCGATAAGAACGGAATGAAATGGAATGCAATGGAATGGAACGGAATGGAATAGAATGGAATGGAATGGAATAGAATGGAATGGAATTGAATGGAAAGAATGGAATAGAATGGCACGGAATGCAATGGAATGGAATGGAATGGAATGGGATGGAATGGAATGGAATGGAATGGAAAGGAATGGAATTGATTGGAATCAACCTGCGTAGAATGGTATTTAATGCAACAGAACTGAACGGAATGGAATGGAGTGGAGTGGAATGGATTGGAATGGAATGGAATGGAATGGAATCAACCCGAGTAGAACGGAATAGAATGGAATGGAGTGGAAGGGAATGGAATGGAATGGAATCAACCCCACAGGAATGGAATGGAATGGAATGGAGTTGAACGGAACGGAACGGAACAGAATGGAAAGGAATGCAACGGAACGGAATGGAATGGAATGGAATCAACCCGAGAAGAACGGCATGGAATGGAATGGAATGGAATGGAATGGAATGGAATGGAAAGGAATGGAATGGAATGGAATGGAATGTTATCAACCAGAGTGGAGAGATTTGGAATGGAATGGAATGGAATAGAATGGAATGGAATGGAATGGAATGGAACGGAATCAACCAGAGTGGAGAGAAATTGAATTGAATGGAATGGAATGGAATGGAATGGAATGGAATGGAATGGAATGGAATGGAATCAACCCGAGTAGAACGGAACCGAATGGAACGGAATGGAACGGAATTGAATGGAATTCAATCCACCCGAGTAGAATGGAATGGAATGCAATGGAATGGAATGGAATCAACCAGAGTGTAGAGAATTGGAAGGGAATGGAATGGAATGGAATGGAATGGAAAGGATTTGAATCAACCCGAGTAGAACGGAACCGAATGGAACGGAATGGAACGGAATAGAACGGAATTCAATCCACCCGAGTAGAATGGAATGGAATGGAAGGGAATGGAATGGAACGGAATCTACCTGAGTAGAGCGGAATGGAATGGAATAGAATGGAAAGGAATGGAAAGGAATGGAATGGAATGGAATGGAATGGAATGGAATGGAATGGAATGGAATGGAATGGAATCAACCCGAGTGGAAAGGAATGGAATAGAACGGAATGGAATGGAATGGAATGCAATGGAATGGAAAGGAATCAACCCAAATTCAACGGAATGGAATAGAATGGAATAGAATGGATTGGAATTCAATGGAATGGAATGGAATGGAATGGAATGCAGTGGAAAGGAAAGGAATGGAATAGAATGGAATGGAATGGAATGGAATGCAATGGAATGGAACGGAATCAACCGGAGTAAAACGGAATGGAATAGAATGGAATAGAATGGAATGGAATTCAATGGAATTGAATGTAACGGAATGGAAAGGAAAGGAAAGGAAAGGTATGGAATGGAATGGAATGGAATGGAATGGGATGGAATGCAGCGGAATTGAATGGAACGGAAAGGAATGGAATCAACCAGAGAGGAAAGGAAAGGAATGGAATGGAATGGAATGGAATGGAATGGAATGGAATGGAATGGAATGGAATGGAATCAACCCGAGAAGAACGGAATGAACTGGAATGCAATGGAATGGAATGGTATGGAATAGAATGGAATGGAACGGAATAGAATGAAATGGAATGGAATGGAATGGAATGGAATGGAATAGAATGGCACGGAATGCAATGGAATGGAATGGAATGGAATGGAATGGAATGGAATGGAATGGAATCAACCCCAGTAGAAAGGAATGGAATGGAATGGAATGGAATGGAATGGAATGGAATGGAATGGAATGGAATCAACCCGAGCAGAAAGGAATGGAATAAAATGGAATGGAATGGAATGGAATGCAATGGAATGGAACGGAATCAACACGAATTCAACGGAATGGAATAGAATGGAATAGAATGGAATGGAATTCTATGGAATGGAATGTAATGGAATAGAATGCAATGGAAAGGAAAGGAATGGAATAGAATGGAATGGAATGGAATGGAATGCAATGGAATGGAATGGAATCAACCCGAGTAAAACAGAATGGAATAGAATGGAATAGAATGGAATGGAATTCAATGGAATTGAACGTAACGGAATGGAATGCAATGGAAAGGAATGGAAAGGAATGGAATGGAATGGAATGGAATGGAATGCGATGGAATGCAGCGGAATTGAATGGAACGGAATGGAATGGAATCAACCAGAGTGGAATGGAATGGAATGGAATGGAATGGAATGGAATGGAATGGAATGGAATCAACCCGAGAAGAACGGAATGGAATGCAATGGAATGAAATGGAATGGAATGGAATGGAATGGAATGGAATGGAATGGAATGGAATGGAATGGCAGGAATGCAATGGAATGGAATGGAATGGAATGGGATGGAATGGAATGGAATGGGATGGAATGGATTGGAATCAACCTGCGTAGAATGGAATGGAATGGAACGGAACGTAACGGAATGGAATGGAGAGGAATGGAATGGAATTGAATGGAATGTAATGGAATGGAATGGAATGGAATGGAATCAACCCGAGTAGAATGGAATAGAATGGAATGGAGTGGAAGGGAATGGAATGGAATGGAATCAACCCGAGAGGAATTGAATAGAATGGAATGTAATTGAACAGAACGTAACGGAAGAGAATGGAAAGGAATGGAACGTAACGGAATGGAATGGAATTTAATCAACCCGATAAGAACGGCGTGGAATAGAATGGAATGGAATGGAATGGAATGGAATGGAATGGAATGGAATGGAATGGAATGGAAAGGAATGGAATGGAATGGAATTGAATGTTATCAAACAGAGTGGAGAGAATTGGAATGGAATGGAATAGAATGGAATGGAATGGAATGGAATGGAATCAACCCGAGTAGAACGGAACCGAATGGAACGGAATGGAACGGAATTGAATGGAATTGAATCCAACCGAGTAGAATGGAATGGAATGGAATGGAATGGAATGGAATGGAATGGAATGGAATGGAATGGAATGGAATGGAATGGAAAGGAATGGAATGGAATGGAATCAACCAGATTGGAGAGAAATTGAATGGAATGGAATGGAATGGAATGGAATGGAATGGAATGGAATGGAATGGAATGGTATGGAATGGAATGGAGTCGAATGGAATGGAATGCAATGGAATGGAATGGAATGCCATGGAATGCAAAGGAAAGGAATGGAATGGAATGGGATGGAATGGAATGTAATGGAATAGAGTGGTGTGGAATGGAATCAACCCGATTAGAATGGAAAGGAAGGGAATGGAAGGGAATGGAATGGAATGAAACGGAATGGAATGGAATGCAATGGAATGGAATGGAATGGAATGGAATGGAATGGAATGGAATGTGTTCAACACGAGTAGAACGGAAAGGAATGGAATGGAATGCAATGGAATGGAATTGAATGTAATTGAATTGAATGGAATCCACACGAGTAGAACGGAATGGAATAGTACGGAAAGGAATGGAATGGAATGGAATGGAATGCAATGGAATAGAATGGAATGGAATGGAATGGAATGTGTTCAAAACGAGTAGAACGGAAAGGAATGGAATGGAATGCAATGGAATGGAATTGAATGGAATTGAATTGAATGGAATCCACACGAGTAGAACGGAATGGAATAGTATGGAATGGAATGGAATGGAATGGAATGCAATGGAATGGAATGGAATGGAATGGAATGGAATGGTATGGAATGGAATGGAATGGTATGGAATGGAATGGAATGGAATGGAATGGAATGGTATGGAATGGAATGGAATGGAATGGAATGGAAAGGAATGGAATGGGTTGGAATCAACCTGCGTAGAATGGAATGGAATGGAACGGAACGGAACGGAATGGAATGGAGTGGAATGGAATGAAATGGAATGGAATCAACCCGAGTAGAACGGAATAGAATGGAATGGAGTGGAAGGGAATGGAATGGAATGGAATCAACCAGAGAGGAATGGAATGGAATGGAATGGAATGGAATTGAACGGAACGGAATGAAACAGAATGGAAAGGAATAGATCGGAACGGAATGGAATGGAATGGAATCAACCCGAGAAGAACCGCGTGGAATGGATTGGAATGGAATGGAATGAAGTGGAATGGAATACAATGGAATGCAATCAACTCGAGTAGAATGGAATGGAATGGAATGGAATGGAATGGAATGGAATGGAATGGAATGGAATCAACCCCAGTAGAAAGGAATGGAATGGAATGGAATGGAATGGAATGGAATGGAACGGAATCAACCAGAGCAGAAAGGAATGGAATAAAATGGAATGGAATGGAATGGAATGCAATGGAATGGAACGGAATCAACACGAATTCAGCGGAATGGAATAGAATGGAATAGAATGGAATGGAATTAAATGGAATGGAATGTAATGGAATAGAATGCAATGGAAAGGAAAGGAATGGAATAGAATGGAATGGAATGGAATGGAATGCAATGGAATGGAATGGAATCAACCCGAGTAAAACAGAATGGAATAGAATGGAATAGAATGGAATGGAATTCAATGGAATTGAATGTAACGGAATGGAATGCAATGGAAAGGAATGGAAAGGAAAGGAATGGAATGGAATGGAATGGAATGGAATGGGATGGAATGGAATGGAATGGGATGGAATGCAGCGGAATTGAATGGAACGGAATGGAATGGAATCAACCAGAGTGGAATGGAATGGAATGGAATGGAATGGAATGGGATGGAATGGAATGGAAAGGGATGGAATGGATTGGAATCAACCTGCGTAGAATGGAATGGAATGGAACGGAACGTAACGGAATGGAATGGAGTGGAATGGAATGGAATTGAATGGAATGGAATGGAATGGAATGGAATGGAATGGAATCAACCCGAGTAGAATGGAATAGAATGGAATGGAGTGGAAGGGAATGGAATGGAATGGAATCAACCCGAGAGGAATTGAATGGAATGGAATGTAATTGAACGGAACGTAACGGAACAGAATGGAAAGGAATGGAACGGAACGGAATGGAATGGAATTTAATCAACCCGAGAAGAACGGCGTGGAATAGAATGGAATGGAATGGAATGGAATGGAATGGAATGGAAAGGAATGGAATGGAATGGAATGGAATGTTATCAAACAGAGTGGAGAGAATTGGAATGGAATGTAATGGAATGTAATGTAAAGGAATGTAATGGAATGGAATGGAATGGAATGGAATGGAATGGAATGGAATCAACACGAGGAGAACGGAACCGAATGGAACGGAATGGAACGGAATTGAATGGAATTGAATCCACCCGAGTAGAATGGAATGGAATGGAATGGAATGGAATGGAATGGAATGGAATGGAATGGAATGGAATGGAAAGGAATGGAATGGAACGGAATCAACCAGATTGGAGAGAAATTGAATGGAATGGAAAGGAATGGAATGGAATGGAATGGAATGGAATGGAATGGAATGGAATGGAATGGAATGGAATGGAATCGAATGGAATGGAATGCAACGGAATGGAATGGAAAGGAATATAATGGAATGGAATGGAATCCACGCGAGGGGAACAGAGTGGATAGGAATGGAATGGAATGGAATGGAATGGAATGGAATGGAATGGAATGCCAATGAATTGAATGGAATGTCAGGGAATGCAAAGGAAAGGAATGGAATGGAATGGGATGGAATGGAATGGAATGGAATGGAATGGTATGGAACGGAATCAACCCGATTAGAGTGGAATGGAATGGAATGGAACGGAATGTAATGGTATGGAATGGAATGGATTGGAATGCAATGGAATGGAATGGAATGGATTCAACAGGAGTAGAACGGAAAGGAATGGAATGGAATGGAATAGAATGGAATGGAATGGAATGGAGTGGAAACAACCCGAGTAGAACGGAATGGAATGGAATGGAATGGAATGGAATGGAATGCAATGGAATGGAATGGTTTGGAATGCAATGGAATGGAATGGTTTGGAATGCAGTGCAATGGAATGGAATAGAATGGATTGGAATCTACCCGAGGAGAATGGAATGGAATGGAATGGAATGGAATGGAATGGAATGGAATGGAATGGAATGGAATCATCCCGGGTATAATGGAATGGAATGGAATGGAATGGAAGGGAATGGAAAGGAATGGAATGGAATTGAATGGAATTGTATGGAATGCAATGCAATGGAATGGAATGGAATGGAATGGAATGGAATGGAATGGAATGAAATGGAATGGAATCAAACCGAGTGGAATGCAATGGAGTGGAATGGAATGGAATGGAATGGAATGGAATGGAATGGAATGGAATGGAATGGAATGGAATGGAATGGAATGGAAAGGAATGGATCAGAAAGGAATCAACCCGAGTAGAACGGAATGGAAATGAATGGAACTTAATGGAATGGAATGGAATGTAAAGGATTCAACCCGATTGGAATGGAATGGAATGGAATGCAAAGGAATGGAATGGAATGGAATGGACAGGAATGGAATGTAATGGAATGAAATGAACCAGTGAAGAACGGAATGGAATGGAATGGAATGGAATGGAATGGAATGGAATGGAATGGAAAGGAATGGAATGGAATGGAATGGATTGGAATCACCCTGCGCAGAATGGAATGGAATGGAATGGAACGGAATGGAATGGAATGGAGTGGAATGGAATGGAATGGAATGGAATGGAATGGAAAGCAATAGAATGGAATCGAATTGGATGGAAAGGAATGGAATGGAATGGAGTGGAATGGAATCAACCCTTGTAGAAAGGAATGGAATGGAATAGAGTTGAATGGAATGGAATGGAATGGAATGGAATGGAGTGGAATGGAATGGAATCAAACTGAGTAGAATGGAGTGGAATGGGATAGAAAGGTATGGAATGAAATGGAATGGAATGGAATGGAATGGTATGGAATCAACGTGATTACAATGGAACAGAAAGGAATGGAACGGAATGGAATGGTATGGAATGGAATGGAATGGAATTGAATGGAATGGAATGGATTCAACAGGAGTAGAACGGAAATGAAAAAAATGGAATGGAATGGAATGGAATTTAATGGAACGGAATGGAATGGAATCAACCCGAGTAGAACGGAACGGAACGGAACGGAGTGGAACGGAATAGAATGGAATTGAATCAATACGAGTAGAATTGAATGGAATGGAATGGAATGGAATGGAATGGAATGGAAAGGAATGGAACGGCATCGAATCAACACAATTAAAACGGAATGGAATAGAATGGAATGGAAAGGAACGGAATGGAATGGAGTGGAATGGAACGCAATGGAATTGAATGGAATGGAATGGAATGGAATGGAATGGAATGGAATAGAATGGAATGGAATGGAATGGAACGGAATGCAATGGATTGGAATGGAATGGAATGGAATGGAATGGAATGGAATGGAATCCAATGGAAAGGAATGGAATGGAATGGAATGGAATGGAATCAACACGAGTGAAATGGAACGGAAAGGAATGGAATAGAATGGAATGGAATGGAATGGAATGGAATGGAATGGAATAGAATCAACGCAAGTAGAATGGAAAGGGAATGGTATGGAATGGAATACAATGGAAGGGAATGGAATGGAAAGGAATGGAAAGCAACGGAATGGCATGGAATGGAATGGAATCAACCTGAGAAGAAAGGAACGGAATGGAATGGAATGGAATGGAATGGAATTAAATGGAAAGGAATGGAATGGAATGGAATGGAATGGAATGGAATGTGTTCAACACGAATAGAACGGAAAGGAATGGAATGGAATGCAATGGAATGGAATTGAATGGAATTGAATTGAATGGAATCCACACGAGTAGAACGGAATGGAATAGTATGGAATGGAATGGAATGGAATGGAATGCAATGGAATGGAATGGAATGGAATGGAATGGTATGGAATGGAATGGAATGGTATGGAATGGAATGGAATGGAATGGAATGGAATGGTATGGAATGGAATGGAATGGAATGGAATGGAATGGAATGGAATGGAATGGGTTGGAATCAACCTGCGTAGAATGGAATGGAATGGAACGGAACGGAACGGAATGGAATGGAGTGGAATGGAATGGAATGGAATGGAATCAACCCGAGTAGAACGGAATAGAATGGAATGGAGTGGAAGGGAATGGAATGGAATGGAATCAACCAGAGAGGAATGGAATGGAATGGAATGGAATGGAATTAAACGGAACGGAATGAAACAGAATGGAAAGGAATAGATCGGAACGGAATGGAATGGAATGGAATCAACCCGAGAAGAACCGCGTGGAATGGATTGGAATGGAATGGAATGAAGTGGAATGGAATACAATGGAATGCAATCAACTCGAGTAGAATGGAATGGAATGGAATGGAATGGAATGGAATGGAATGGAATGGAATCAACCCCAGTAGAAAGGAATGGAATGGAATGGAATGGAATGGAATGGAATGGAATGGAATCAACCAGAGCAGAAAGGAATGGAATAAAATGGAATGGAATGGAATGGAATGCAATGGAATGGAACGGAATCAACACGAATTCAGCAGAATGGAATAGAATGGAATGGAATTCAATGGAATGGAATGGAATGGAATAGAATGCAATGGAAAGGAAAGGAATGGAATAGAATGGAATGGAATGGAATGGAATGCAATGGAATGGAATGGAATCAACCCGAGTAAAACAGAATGGAATAGAATGGAATAGAATGGAATGGAATTCAATGGAATTGAATGTAACGGAATGGAAAGCAATGGAAAGGAATGGAAAGGAATGGAATGGAATGGAATGGAATGGAATGGAATGGAATGGAATGGGATGGAATGGAATGGAATGGAATGGGATGGAATGCAGCCGAATTGAATGGAACGGAATGTAATGGAATCAACCAGAGTGGAATGGAATGGAATGGAATGGAATGGAATGGAATGGAATGGAATGGAATGGAATGCAATGGAATGGAATCAACCCGAGAAGATCGGAATGGAATGCAATGGAATGAAATGGAATGGAATGGAATGGAATGGAATGGAATGGAATGGAATGGAATGGAATGGAATGGAATGGAATGGCACGGAATGCAATGGAATGGAATGGAATGGAATGGGATGGAATGGAATGGAATGGGATGGAATGGATTGGAATCAACCTGCGTAGAATGGAATGGAATGGAACGGAACGTAACGGAATGGAATGGAGTGGAATGGAATGGAATTGAATGGAATGGAATGGAATGGAATGGAATCAACCCGAGTAGAATGGCATAGAATGGAATGGAGTGGAAGGGAGTGGAATGGAATGGAATCAACCCGAGAGGAATTGAATGGAATGGAATGTAATTGAACGGAACCTAACGGAAGAGAATGGAAAGGAATGGAACGGAACGGAATGGAATGGAATTTAATCAACCCGAGAAGAACGGCGTGGAATAGAATGGAATGGAATGGAATGGAATGGAATGGAATGGAATGGAATGGAATGGAATGGAATGGAATGGAATGGAATGGAATGGAATCGAATGGAATGGAATGCAACGGAATGGAATGGAAAGGAATGTAATGGAATGGAATGGAGTCCACCCGAGGGGAACAGAGTGGAAAGGAATGGAATGGAATGGAATGGAATGGAATGGAATGGAATGCCAATGAATTGATTGGAATGTCAGGGAATGCAAAGGAAAGGAATGGAATGTAATGGGATGGAATTGAATGGAATGGAATGGAATGGTATGGAATGGAATCAACCCGATTAGAATGGAATGGAATGGAATGGAACGGAATGGAATGGTATGGAATGGAATAGATTGGAATGCAATGGAATGGAATGGAATGGATTCAACAGGAGTAGAACGGAAAGGAATGGAATGGAATGGAATAGAATGGAATGGAGTGGAATGGAGTGGAAAAAACCCGAGTAGAACGGAATGGAATGGAATGGAATGGAATGGAATGGAATGGAATGGAACTCAATGGTTTGGAATGCAATGGAATGGAATGGTTTGAAATGCAATGCAATGGAATGGAATAGAATGGATTGGAATCTACCCGAGGAGAATGGAATGGAATGGAATGGAATGGAATGGAATGGAATGGAATGGAATGGAATCATCCCGCGTATAATGGAATGGAATGGAATGGAATGGAAGGGAATGGAAAGAAATGGAATGGAATGGAATGGAATTGTATGGAATGCAATGCAATGGAATGGAATGGAATGGAATGGAATGGAATGGAATGGAATGGAATGGAATGGAATGGAATGGAATGGAATGGAATCAAACCGAGTGGAATGCAATGGAGTGGAATGGAATGGAATGGAATGGAATGGAATGGAATGGAATGGAATGGAATGGAAAGGAATGGATCAGAAAGGAATCAACCCGAGTAGAACGGAATGGAAATGAATGGAATTTAATGGAATGGAATGGAATGTAAAGTATTCAACCCGATTGGAATGGAATGGAATGGAATGCAAAGGAATGGAATGGAATGGAATGGACAGGAATGGAATGTAATGGAATGAAATGAACCAGTGAAGAACGGAATGGAATGGAATGGAATGGAATGGAATGGAATGGAATGGAAAGGAATGGAATGGAATGGAATGGATTGGAATCACCCTGCGTAGAATGGAATGGAATGGAATGGAACGGAATGGAATGGAATGGAGTGGAATGGAATGGAATGGAATGGAATGGAATGGAATGGAAAGCAATAGAATGGAATCGAATTGGATGGAAAGGAATGGAATGGAATGGAGTGGAATGGAATCAACCCTTGTAGAAAGGAATGGAATGGAATAGAGTTGAATGGAATGGAATGGAATGGAATGGAATGGAGTGGAATGGAATGGAATCAAACTGAGTAGAATGGAGTGGAATGGGATAGAAAGGTATGGAATGAAATGGAATGGAATGGAATGGAATGGTATGGAATCAACGCGATTACAATGGCACAGAAAGGAATGGAACGGAATGGAATGGTATGGAATGGAATGGAATTGAATGGAATGGAATGGAATGGAATGGAATGGAATGGAATGGAATGGAATGGAATGGATTCAACAGGAGTAGAACGGAAATGAAAAAAATGGAATGGAATGGAATGGAAGGGAATGGAACGGAATGGAATGGAATGGAATCAACACGAGTGAAATGGAACGGAAAGGAATGGAATAGAATGGAATGGAATGGAATGGAATGGAATGGAATAGAATCAACGCAAGTAGAATGGAAAGGGAATGGTATGGAATGGAATACAATGGAAGGGAATGGAATGGAAAGGAATGGAATGCAACGGAATGGCATGGAATGGAATGGAATCAACCTGAGAAGAAAGGAACGGAATGGAATGGAATGGAATGGAATGGAAAGGAATGGAATGGAATGGAATGGAATAGAATGGAATTGAATCACCCCGTGTAGAATGGAATGGAATTGAAACTAACCGAAAGCAGTGGAACGGAACAGAACAGAACAGAATGGAATTGAATCAACCTGAGTGTAAAGGAATGGAATGGAATGGAAAGGAATGGAATGCAATGGAATGGAATGGAACAGAATGGAATGGAGTGGAATCAATCCGAGTAGAACGGAAAGGAATGGAATGCAATGGAATGGAATGCAACGGAACGGAATGGAATGGAATGGAATCAAACCGAGTGGAATGCAATGGAGCGGAATGGAATGGAATGGAATGGAAAGGAATGGAATGGAAAGGAATGGAAAGGAATGGATCAGAAAGGAATCAACCCGAGTAGAACGGAATGGAAACGAATGGAATTTAATGGAATGGAATGGAATGTGAAGGATTCAACCCGAGTGGAATGGAATGGAATGGAATGGAAAGGAATGGAATAGAATGGAATGGACAGGAATGGAATGTAATGGAATGAAATGAACCAGTGAAGAACGGAATGGAATGGAATGGAATGGAATGGAATGGAATGGAATGGAATGGAATGGAATGGATTGGAATCAACCTGCGTAGAATGTAATGGAATGGAATGGAATGGAATGGAATGGAATGGAATGGAATGGAATGGAATGGAGTGGAATGGAATGGAATGGAATGGAATGGAAAGCAATAGAATGGAATGGAATTGGATGGAAAGGAATGGAATGGAATGGAGTGGAATGGAATCAACCCATGTAGAATGGAATGGAATGGAAAAGAGTTGAATGGAATGGAATGGAATGGAATGGAATGGAATGGAGTGGAATGGAATGGAAACAAACTGAGTAGAATGGAGTGGAATGGGATAGAAAGGTATGGAATGGAATGGAATGGAATGGAATGGAATGGTATGGAATGGAATGGAATGGTATTGAATGGAATGGAATGGAATGGAATGGAACCAACCCGAGTAGAATGGAATGGAATGGAATGCAATGGAATGGAATGGAATGGAATGGAATGGTATGGAATGGAATGGAATGGAATGGAATGGAATCAACCCGAGAAGAAAGGAATGGAATGGAATGGGATGGAATGGAATGGAATAGAATGGAAAGGAATAGAATGGAATAGAATCCACCCGAGTAGAATGGAATGGAACGGAACCTAACAGAAAGGAACGGAATGGAACGGAACGGAATAGAATGGAATTGAATCAACCCGAGTAGAACGGAATGGAATGGAATGGAATGGATTGGAATCAACTCGAGAAGAAAGGAATGGAACGGAATGGATTGGAATGGAATGGAACGGAATGGAATGGAATGGAGTGGAATGGAAATGAATAGAGTGGAATTGAATCAAAAGGAGTAGAAAGGAATGGGACGGAACATAACGGAAAGGAACTCAACGGAACGGAATGGAACAGAATGGAATTGAATCAACCCGAGTAGAATGGAATGGAATGGAATGGAATGGAAAGGAATGGGATGGAATGGAATGGAATGGGATGGGATGGGATGGAATGGAATGGAATGGAATGGAATGGAATGGAATGGAATGGAAAGGAATGGAATGCAATGGAAAGGAATAGAAAGGAATTAAATCAACCCGAGTAGAATGGAATGGAATGGAATGGAATGGAATGGAATGGAATGGAATGGAATGGAATGGAATGGAATCAACCCGAGTAGAACGGAATGCATAGAATGGAATGGAATGGAATGGAATCAACTTGAGAAGAACAGAATGGAATGGAATGGAATGGAATTGAATGGAATGGAATGGAATCGAATGGAATGGAATGCAAGAGATTCGAATTGAATCAACCTGAGTAGAACGTAACTGAACAGAATGGAACGGAACGGAACGGAATGGAGCGAAATATAATGGGATTGAATCAAACCGAGTAGAATGGAATGGAATGGAATGGAATGGAAACAATGCAGTGGAATGGAGTTGGATGGAAAAGAATGGAATGTAATGGAATGGAATCAACCCGAGTGGAAAGGAATGGAATGGGATGGAATGGAATGGAATGGAATGGGATGGAATGGAATGGAATGGAATGGAATGGAATGGAATGGAATGGAATCAAACCGAGTAGAATGGAGTGGAATTGAATAGAATGGTATGGAATGGAATGGAATGGAATGGAATGGAATGGAAAGGAATGGAATGCAATGGAATGGAATGGAACAGAATGGAATGGAATGGAATCAATCCGAGTAGAACGGAAAGTAATGGAATGCAATGGAATGGAATGCAACGGAACGGAATGGAATGGAATGGAATCAAACCGAGTGGAATGCAATGGAGCGGAATGGAATGGAATGGAATGGAATGGAATGGAATGGAATGGAATGGAATGGAATGGAATGGAATGGAAACGAATGGATCAGAAAGGAATCAACCCGAGTAGAACGGAATGGAAATGAATGGAATTTAATGGAATGGAATGGAATGTAAAGGATTCAACCCGAGTGGAATGGAATGGAATGGAATGGAAAGGAATGGAATGGAATGGAATGGACAGGAATGGAATGTAATGGAATGAAATGAACCAGTGAAGAACGGAATGGAATGGAATGGAATGGAATGGAATGGAAAGGAATGGAATGGAATGGAATGGATTGGAATCAACCTGCGTAGAATGGAATGGAATGGAATGGAACGGAATGGAATGGAATGGAGTGGAATGGAATGGAATGGAATGGAATGGAAAGCAATAGAATGGAATGGAATTGGATGGAAAGGAATGGAATGGAATGGAGTGGAATGGAATCAACCCTTGTAGAAAGGAATGGAATGGAAAAGAGTTGAATGGAATGGAATGGAATGGAATGGAATGGAGTGGAATGTAATGGAAACAAACTGAGTAGAATGGAGTGGAATGGGATAGAAAGGTATGGAATGGAATGGAATGGAATGGAATGGAATGGAATGGAATGGAATGGAATGGTATGGAATCAACGAGATTACAATGGAACAGAATGGAATGGAACGGAATGGAATGATATGGAATGGAATGGAATGCAATGGAATGGAATGCAACGGAACGGAATGGAATGGAATGGAATCAAACCGAGTGGAATGCAATGGAGCGGAATGGAATGGAATGGAATGTAATGGAAACGAATGGATCAGAAAGGAATCAACCAGAGTAGAACGGAATGGAAATGAATGGAATTTAATGGAATGGAATGGAATGTAAAGGATTCAACCCGAGTGGAATGGAATGGAATGGAATAGAAAGGAATGGAATGGAATGGAATGGACAGGAATGGAATGGAATGGAATGAAATGAACCAGTGAAGAACGGAATGGAATGGAATGGAATGGAATGGAATGGAAAGGAATGGAATGGAATGGAATGGATTGGAATCAACCTGCGTAGAATGGAATGGAATGGAATGGAACGGAATGGAATGGAATGGAGTGGAATGGAATGGAATGGAATGGAATGGAAAGCAATAGAATGGAATGGAATTGGATGGAAAGGAATGGAATGGAATGGAGTGGAATGGAATCATCCCTTGTAGAAAGGAATGGAATGGAATAGAGTTGAATGGAATGGAATGGAATGGAATGGAATGGAATGGAATGGAGTGGAATGGAATGGAATCAAACTGAGTAGAATGGAGTGTAATGGGATAGAAAGGTATGGAATGGAATGGAATGGAATGGAATGGAATGGAATGGAATGGTATGGAATCAACGCGATTACAATGGAACAGAATGGAATGGAACGGAATGGAATGATATGGAATGGAATGGAATGCAATGGAATGGAATGGAATGGAATGGAATGCAATGGAAATGAATGGAATGGAATGGATTCAACAGGAGTAGAACGGAAAGGAAAGAAATGGAATGGAATGGAATGGAATGGAATGGAACGGAATGGAATGGAATCAACCCGAGTAGAACGGAACGGAACGGAATGGAGTGGAACGGAATAGAACGGAATTGAATCAATACGAGTAGAATGGAATGGAATGGAATGGAATGGAATGGAATGGAATGGAATGGAATTGAATGGAATGGAAAGGAATGGAACGGCATCGAATCAACACAATTAAAAAGGAATGGAATAGAATGGAATGGAATGGAATGGAATTAAGTGGAATGGAACGCAATGGAATTGCATGGAATGGAATGGAATGGAATGGAATGGAATAGAATGGAATGGAATGGAATGGAACGGAATGCAATGGATTGGAATGGAATGGAATGGAATGGAATGGAATGGAAAGGAATGCAATGCAATGGAAAGGAATGGAATGGAATGGAATAGAATGGAATCAACACGAGTGAAATGGAACGGAAAGGAATGGAATAGAATGGAATGGAATGGAATGGAATGGAATGGAATAGAATCAACGCGAGTAGAATGGAAAGGGAATGGTATGGAATGGAATACAATGGAAGGGAATGGAATGGAAAGGAATGGAATGCAACGGAATGGCATGGAATGGAATGGAATCAACCTGAGAAGAAAGGAACGGAATGGAATGGAATGGAATGGAATGGAAAGGAATGGAATGGAATGGAATAGAATGGAATTGAATCACCCCATGTAGAATGGAATGGATCGGAAACTAACCGAAAGCAGTGGAACGGAACAGAACGGAACAGAATGGAATTGAATCAACCTGAGTGTAAAGGAATGGAATGGAATGGATTAGTGTGGAATGGAATTGGATGGAATGGAATGGAATGGAATGGATTGGAATGGAATGGAATGGAATAGAGTGGAATTGGTTCAACCCGACTAGAACGGAACGGAACGGAAAGAAATACAATGGAATTGAATCAACCCGAGAAGAATGGAATGGAATGGAAAGGAAGGGAATGGGATAGAATTGTACGGAATGGAATCAACCGGATTAGAATGAAATGGAATGGAATGGAATGGAATGGAATGGAATATAACGGAATGGAAAGGAATGGAATGGAATGGAATCATCCCGAGTAGAACGAACTGGAATGGAATGGAATGGAATCAACACGAGAAGAAAGAAATGGAATGTAAAGGAATGGAATGGAATGGAATGGAATGGAATGGAATGGAATGGAATGGAATGGAATGGAGTGGAATAGAATGGAATTGAATCAACCCGAATAGAATGGAACGGAATGGAATTGAACGGAACGGAAAGAAAGAGAACGGAATAGAACGGAATTGAATCAACAAGAGTAGAACGGATCGGAAAGGAATGGAGTGGATTGGAATGGAATGGAATGGAATGGAATGGACTGGAATGGAAAGCAATGGAATGGAATGGAATGGAATGGAATGAAATGGGATGGAATAGAATGGAATGGAATGGCATCGAATGGAATGGAAAGGAATGGAATAGAATGTAATTGAATCAACATGAGTACAACGGAACGGAATGGATCTGAACAGAATGGAATGGAAGAGAAAGGAATTGAATCAACACGAGTATAATGGAATGGAGTGGAATGGAATGGAATGAAATGGAATTGAATGGCTTCAACCGGAGTAGAATGGAATGGAATGGAATGGAATGGAATGGAATGGAATGGAATGGAATGGAATGCAGTGGAATGGAATGGAATCAACACGAGTAGAATGGAATTTAATAGAATGGAATGGAATGGAAAGGAATGCAGTGGAATGGAATGCAATGGAATGGAAAGCAATGGAATGGAATGGAACCAACCCGAGTAGAACGGAATGGAATGGAATGCAATGGAATGGAATGGAATGGAATGGAATGGTATGGAATGGAATGGAACGGAATGGAATCAACCCGAGAAGAAAGGAAAGAAATGGAATGGGATGGAATGGAAAGGAATAGAATGGAAAGGAATAGAATGGAATAGAATCCACCCGAGTAGAATGGAATGGAACGGAACCTAACAGAAAGGAACGGAATGGAACGGAACGGAATAGAATGGAATTGAATCAACCCGAGTAGAACGGAATGGAATGGAATGGAATGGATTGGAATCAACTCGAGAAGAAAGGAATGGAACGGAATGGATTGGAATGGAATGGTACGGAATGGAATGGAATGGAATGGAATGCAATGGAATGGAATGGAATGGAATGGAATGGAATGGAATGGAATGCAATGGAATGGAATGGAATGAAATGGAATGGTGTGGAATCAACCCGAGAATAAAGAATGGAATGGAATGGAATGGAATGGAAAGGAATGGAAAGGAATAGAATGGAATTGAATATCCCCGAGTAGAATGGAATGGAACGGAAACTAAAGAAAAGGAACGGAGCGGAACGGAATAGAATGGAATTATATCAACCCGAGTAGAATGGAATGGAATGGAACGGAATGGAATGGAATGGAATGGGATGGAAAGGAAAGGAATGGAATCAACCCGATTAGAACGGAACACAACGGAACGGAAACGAACGAAATGTAATTGAACAGAATGGAAGGGAATGGAATGGAATCAACCCGAGAAGAATGGAATGCAATGGAATGGAATGGAATGGAATGGAATGGAATGGAATGGAATGGAATGGAATGGAGAGTAATGGAATGGAATGGAATGGAATAGAATGGAATTGAATCAACCCGAGTAGAATGCAATGGAATGGAATGGAAAGGAATGGTATGGAATGGAATGGAGTGGAATGGAATGAAATCAACCCGAGTAGAATAGAATTGAATGGACTGGAATGGAAAGAATGAAATGGAATGTATTGGAATGGAATGGAATGGAATGGAATCAACCCGAGAAGAACGGAATGGAATGGAATGGAATGGACAGTTATGGAATGGAATGGAATGGAAAGGAATGGAATGGAATGGAGTGGTATGGAATGGAATCAACCCGAGAAGAAAGGAATGGAATGGAATGGGATGCAATGGAATGGAATGGAATGGAATGGAACGGAATGGAATGCAATGGAATGGAATGGAATCAACCCGAGAAGTAAGGAATGGAATGGAATGGAATGGAACGGAAGGAAATGAAATAGAATGGAATTGAATCATCCCTAGCAGAATGGAACAGAACAGAACGGAACAGAATGGAACGGAATAAAACAGAATGGAATGGAATTGAATGGAATTGAATCAACCCGAGGAGAATGGAATGGAATGGAAAGGAATGGAATGGAATGGAATGGAATGGAAAGGACTGGAATGGAATCAACCTGAGAAGAAAGGAATGGAATGGAATGGAATGAATGGAATAGAATGGAATTGAATCTACCCGAGTAGAATTGAATGGAATGGAACGGAATGGAATGGAATGGAATGGGATTGAAAGGAAAGAATGGAATCAACCCGAGTAGAACAGAACAGAACGGAACGGAATGGAATGGAACGGAACGGAATGGAATGGAATGGAATCACTTCGAGAAAAACGGAACGGAATGGAACGGAATGGAATGGAATGGAATGGAATGGAATGGAATGGAATGGAATAGAATGGAATAGAATGGAATTGAATCAACCCGAGCAGAATGGAATGGAAAGTAATGGAACGGAGTGGTATGGAATGGAATGGAATGCAATGGAACAGAATCAACCCGGGTAGAAAAGAATTGAATGGAATAGAATGCAATGGAATGGAATGGAATGGAATGGAATGGAATGGAATGGAATGGAATGGAATCAACGTGAGAAAAACTTAATGGAATGGAATGGAATGCAATGGAATGGAATGGAAAGGAATGGAATGGAATGGAAAGGAATGGAATGCAATGGAGTGGTATGGAATGGAATCAACCTGAGAAGAACGGAAAGGAATGGAATGGAATGAAATGGCATTGAATGGAATGAAATGGAATGGAATGGATTCAACCAGAGTAGAACGGAATGAAATGGAATGAAATTGAATGGAATGGATTTAACCAGAATAGAACGGAATGGAATGGAATGGAATGGAATGAAATGGAATGGAATGAAATGGAATGGAATGGAATGGAATGGAATGGAATGGAATGGAATGGAATGCAATGGAATGGAATGGAATGGTATGGATTTAACCCGAGTAGAATGCAATGGAATGGAGCGGAATGGACCGGAATAGAATGGAATTGAATCTACAACGAATAGAATGGAATGGAATGGAATGGAATGGAAAGGAATGGAATGGAATGGAATGGAATGGAATGGAATGGAAAGGAATGGAATGGAATGGAATGGAATGCAATGGAGTCAACCTGAGTTGATTGGAATGCAATGGAACGGAACGGAAAGGAACGGAATGGAATTGAATCAACACGAGTAGAATGGAGAGGAATGGAATGGAATGGAATGGAATGGAATGGAATGGAATGGAATGGAATGGAATGGAATGGCATGGAATGGAAAGGAATGGAATGGAATGGAATGGCATGGAATGGAATGGAATGGCATGGAATGGAATGGAATGGAATGGAGTGGAGTGGAATGGAATGGAATGGAATCAAACCGAGTGGAGAAAAATGGTATGTAATGGGATGGATTGGAATGGAATGGAATGGAATGGAATGGAATGGAATGGAATGGAATGGAATGCAAAGGAATGGAATAGAATGGAATAGAATCACCCCGTGTAGAATGTAATATAATGGAATGGAATGGAAAGGAATGGAATGCAATGGAATGGAATGGAAAGGATTGCAATGCAATGGAATGGAATGGAATGGAATGGAATGCAATGCAATGGAATGGAATGGAATGGAATGGAATGGAATGGAATGGAATGCAATGCAATGGAATGGAATGGAATGGAATGGAATGGAATGGAATGCAACGGAATGGAATGGAATGGAATGGAATGGAATGGAATGGAATGCAATGGAATGGAATGGAATGAAATGGAATGGTGTGGAATCAACCCGAGAATAAAGAATGGAATGGAATGGAATGGAATGGAAAGGAATGGAAAGGAATAGAATGGAATTGAATATCCCCGAGTAGAATGGAATGGAACGGAAACTAAAGAAAAGGAACGGAGCGGAATGGAATAGAATGGAATTATATCAACCCGAGTAGAATGGAATGGAATTGAACGGAATGGAATGGAATGGAATGGGATGGAAAGGAAAGGAATGGAATCAACCCGATTAGAACGGAACACAACGGAACGGAAACGAACGAAATGTAATTGAACAGAATGGAAGGGAATGGAATGGAATCAACCCGAGAAGAATGGAATGCAATGGATTGGAATGGAATGGAATGGAATGGAATGGAATGGAATGGAATGGAATGGAATGGAATGGAATGCAAAGGAATGGAATAGAATGGAATAGAATCAACCCGTGTAGAATGTAATATAATGGAATGGAATGGAAAGGAATGGAATGCAATGGAATGGAATGGAAAGGATTGCAATGCAATGCAATGGAATGGAATGGAATGGAATGCAATGGAATGGAATGGAATGGAATGGAATGGAATGGAATGGAATGCAATGGAATGCAATAGAATGGAATGGAATGGAATGGAATGGAATGGAATGCAATGCAATGGAATGGAATGGAATGAAATGGAATGGTGTGGAATCAACCCGAGAATAAAGAATGGAATGGAATGGAATGGAATGGAATGGAATGGAAAGGAATGGAAAGGAATAGAATGGAATTGAATATCCCCGAGTAGAATGGAATGGAACAGAAACTAAAGAAAAGGAATGGAGCGGAACGGAATAGAATGGAATTATATCAACCCGAGTAGAGTGGAATGGAATGGAACGGAATGGAATGGAATGGAATGGGATGGAAAGGAAAGGAATGGAATCAAACCGATTAGAACGGAACACAACGGAACGGAAACGAACGGAATGTAATTGAACAGAATGGAAGGGAATGGAATGGAATCAACCCGAGAAGAATGGAATGCAATGGAATGGAATGGAATGGAATGGAATGGAATGGAATGGAATGGAATGGAATGGAATGGAATGGAGAGGAATGGAATGGAATGGAATGGAATAGAATGGAATTGAATCAACCCGAGTAGAATGCAATGGAATGGAATGGAAAGGAATGGTATGGAATGGAATGGAGTGGAATGGAATGAAATCAACCCGAGTAGAATAGAATTGAATGGACTGGAATGGAAAGAATGAAACGGAATGTATTGGAATGGAATGGAATGGAATGGAATCAACCCGAGAAGAACGGAATGGAATGGAATGGAATGGACAGTTATGGAATGGAATGGAATGGAAAGGAATGGAATGGAATGGAGTGGTATGGAATGGAATCAACCCGAGAAGAAAGGAATGGAATGGAATGGGATGCAATGGAATGGAATGGAATGGAATGGAACGGAATGGAATGGAATGGAATGGAATGGAATCAACCCGAGAAGTAAGGAATGGAATGGAATGGAATGGAACGGAAGGAAATGAAATAGAATGGAATTGAATCATCCCTAGCAGAATGGAACAGAACAGAACGGAACAGAATGGAACGGAATGGAAAAGAATGGAATGGAATTGAATGGAATTGAATCAACCCGAGGAGAATGGAATGGAATGGAAAGGAATGGAATGGAATGGAATGGAATGGAATGGACTGGAATGGAATCAACCTGAGAAGAAAGGAATGGAATGGAATGGAATGGAATGGAATAGAATGGAATTGAATCTACCCGAGTAGAAATGAATGGAATGGAACGGAATGGAATGGAATGGAATGGAATGGGATGGAAAGGAAAGAATGGAATCAACCCGAGTAGAACAGAACAGAACGGAACGGAATGGAATGGAACGGAACGGAATGGAATGGAATGGAATCACTTCGAGAAAAACGGAACGGAATGGAATGGAATGGAATGGAATGGAATGGAATGGAATGGAATGGAATGGAATGGAATGGAATGGAATAGAATGGAATTGAATCAACCCGAGCAGAATGGAATGGAAAGTAATGGAATGGAGTGGTATGGAATGGAATGGAATGCAATGGAACAGAATCAACCCGGGTAGAAAAGAATTGAATGGAATAGAATGCAATGGAATGGAATGGAATGGAATGGAATGGAATGGAATGGAATGGAATGGAATGGAATCAACGTGAGAAAAACTTAATGGAATGGAATGGAATGCAATGGAATGGAATGGAAAGGAATGGAATGCAATGGAGTGGTATGGAATGGAATCAACCTGAGAAGAACGGAATGGAATGGAATGGAATGAAATGGCATTGAATGGAATGAAATGGAATGGAATGGATTTAACCAGAGTAGAACGGAATGAAATGGAATGAAATTGAATGGAATGGATTTAACCAGAATAGAACGGAATGGAATGGAATGGAATGGAATGAAATGGAATGGAATGAAATGGAATGGAAAGAAATGGAATGGAATGGAATGGAATGGAATGGAATGGAATGGAATGGAATGGAATGGAATGGAATGGAATGGAATGGAATGGAATGCAATGGAAAGCAATGGAATCAACCCGAGTAGAAAGGAATGGAATGGAATGGAATGGAACGGAATGGAATGGAATAGAATGGAATTGAATCAACCCGAGTAGAATGGAATGGAACGGAAAGGAATGGAATGGAATGGAATGGAATGGAATGGAATGGAATGGAATGGAATGCAATGGAATGGAATGGAATGGTATGGATTCAACCCGAGTAGAATGCAATGGAATGGAGCGGAACGGACCGGAATAGAATGGAATTGAATCTACAACGAATAGAATGGAATGGAATGGAATGGAATGGAAAGGAATGGAATGGAATGGAATGGAATGCAATGGAATGGAATGGAATGGAATAAACCCGAGTGCAGAGAAATGGAATGGAATGGAATGGAATGGATTGGAATGGACTGGAATGGAATGGAATGGAATCAACCTGAGAAGAACGCAATGGAATGGAATGGAATGGAATAGAATGGAATTGGTTCAACCTGAGTAGAACGGAACGGAATGGAGCGGAACGGAATACAATGGAATTGAATCAACCCGAGTAGAATGGAATGGAATGGAATGAAATGCAAAGGAATGGAATGGGATGGAATTGAATGGAATGGAATCAACCCGATTAGAATGGAATGGAGTGGAATGGAATGGAATGGAATGAGATGGAATGGTGTGAAATGCAATGGTATGGAATGGAATGGAAAGGAAAGGAATGGAATGGAATGGAATCAACCCGAGTAGAACGAAATGGAGTGGAATCGAATGGAATCAACCCGAGAAGAACGGAATGGAATGGAATGGAATGGAATGGAATGGAATGGAATGGAATGGAATGGAATGGAATGGAATGGAATGGAATGCAATGGAATGGAAAGGAATGGAATGGAATGGAATGGAATAGAATGGAATTGAATCAACCCGAGTAGAATGCAATGGAATGCAATGGAAAGGAATGGTATGGAATGGAATGGAGCGGAATGGAATGGAATCAACCCGAGTAGAAAGGAATTGAATGGAGTGGAATGGAAAGAATGAAACGGAATGTATTGGAATGGAATGGAATGGAATGGAATCAACCCGAGAAGAGCGGAATGGAATGGAATGGAATGGACAGTTATGGAATGGAATGGAATGGAAAGGAATGGAATGGAATGGAGTGGTATGGAATGGAATCAACCCGAGAAGAAAGGAATGGAATGGAATGAAATGCAATGGAATGGAATGGAATGGAATGGAATGGAATGGAATGGAATGGAACGGAATGGAATGCAATGGAATGGAATGGAATCAACCCAAGAAGGAAGGAATGGAATGGAATGGAATGGAACGGAATGAAATGAAATAGAATGGAATTGAATCATCCCAAGCAGAATGGAATGGAAAGTAATGGAACGGAATGGAACGGAATGGAACAGAATGGAATGGAATTGAATGGAATTGAATCAACCCGAGGAGAATGGAATGGAATGGAAAGGAATGGAATGGAATGGAATGGAATGGAATGGAATGGAATGGAATCAACCTGAAAAGAAAGGAATGGAATGGAATGGAATGGAATGGAATGGAATCGAATGGAATTGAATCTACCCGAGTAGAATGGAATGGAATGGAACGGAATGGAATGGAATGGAATGGGATGGAAAGGAAAGAATGGAATCAACCCGAGTAGAACAGAACAGAACGGAACGGAATGGAATGGAAAGTAACGGAATGGAATGAAATGGAATCACCTCGAGAAAAACGGAATGGAATGGAATGGAATGGAATGGAATGGAATGGAATGGAATGGAATGGAAAGAAATGGAATGGAATGGAATGGAATGGAATGGAATGGAATGGAATGGAAAGGAATGAAATGGAACAGAATGGAATAGAATGGAATTGAATCAACCCGAGTAGAATGGAATGGAAAGTAATGGAATGGAGTGGAATGGAATGGAATGGAATGCAATGGAACAGAATCAACCCGGGTAGAAAGGAATTGAATGGAATAGAATGCAGTGGAATGGAATGGAATGGAATGGAATGGAATGGAATGGAATGGAATGGAATGGAATGGAAGGGAATGGAATGGAATGGAATGGAATGGAATCAACGTGAGAAAAATTTAATGGAATGGAATGGAATGCAATGGAATGGAATGGAAAGGAATGGAATCCAATGGAGTGGTATGGAATGGAATCAACCCGAGAAGAACGGAATGGAATGGAATGGAATGAAATGGCATTGAATGGAATGAAATGGAATGAAATGGGTTTAACCAGAGTAGAAAGGAATGGAATGCAATGGAATTGAATGAAATGGAATGGAATGGAATGGAATGGAATGGAATGGAATGGAATGGAATGGAATGGATTGGAATGGAATGGAATGGAATGCAATAGAATGCAATGGAATGGAATGGAATCAACCCGAGTAGAAAGGAATGGAATGGAATGGAATGGAACGCAATGAAATGGAATAGAATGGAATTGAATCAACCCGAGCAGAAAGGAACAGAACAGAACGGGATGGAACGGAACGGAATGGAACGGAGTAGAATGGAATTGAATCAACCCGAGTAGAATGGAATGGAATGGAAAGGAATGGAATGGAATGGAATGTAATGGAATGGAATGGAATGGAATGGAATGGAATGGAATGGAATGCAATGGAATGGAATGGAATGGTATGTATTCAACCCGAGTAGAATGCAATGGAATCTAGCGGAATGGACCGGAATAGAATGGAATTGAATCTACAACGAATAGAATGGAATGGAATGGAATGGAATGGAATGGAAAGGAATGGAATGGAAAGGAATGGAATGCAATGGAATGGAATGGAATGGAATAAATCCGAGTGCAGAGAAATGGAATGGAATGGAATGGAATGGAAGGGAATCAACCTGAGAAGAACGCAATGGAATGGAATGGAATGGAATGGAATGGAATGGAATGGAATGGAATAGAATGGAATTGTTTCAACCCGAGTAGAACGGAACGGAATGGAGAGGAACGGAATACAATGGAATTGAATCAACCCGAGTAGAATGGAATGGAATGGAATGAAATGCAAAGGAATGGAATGGGATGGAAGTGAATGGAATGGAATCAACCCGATTAGAATGGAATGGAGTGGAATGGAATGGAATGGAATGAGATGGAATGGAGTGAAATGCAATGGAATGGAATGGAATGGAATGGAAAGGAATGGAATGGAATGGAATCAACCCGAGTAGAACGAAATGGAATGGAATCGAATGGAATCAACCCGAGAAGAACGGAATGGAATGGAATGGAATGGAATGGAATGGAATGGAATGGAATGGAATGGAATGGAATGGAATGGAATGCAATGGAATGGAAAGGAAAGGAATGGAATGGAATGGAATGGAATAGAATGGAATTGAATCAACCCGAGTAGAATGCAATGGAATGGAATGGAAAGGAATGGTATGGAATGGAATGGAGTGGAATGGAATGGAATCAACCCGAGTAGAAAGGAATTGAATGGAGTGGAATGGAAAGAATGAAGCGGAATGTATTAGAATGGAATGGAATGGAATGGAATGGAATCAACCCGAGAAGAGCGGAATGGAATGGAATGGAATGGACAGTTATGGAATGGAATGGAATGGAAAGGAATGGAATGGAATGGAGTGGTATGGAATGGAATCAACCCGAGAAGAAAGGAATGGAATGGAATGGAATGCAATGGAATGGAATGGAATGGAATGGAATGGAATGGAATGGAATGGAATGGAACGGAATGGAATGCAATGGAATGGAATGGAATCAACCCAAGAAGGAAGGAATGGAATGGAATGGAATGGAACGGAATGAAATGAAATAGAATGGAATTGAATCATCCCAAGCAGAATGGAACAGAACAGAACGGAACGGAATGGAACGGAATGGAACAGAATGGAATGCAATTGAATGGAATTGAATCAACCCGAGGAGAATGGAAAGGAATGGAAA
This sequence comes from Gorilla gorilla gorilla, assembly GCF_029281585.2. Taxonomy (NCBI): domain Eukaryota; kingdom Metazoa; phylum Chordata; class Mammalia; order Primates; family Hominidae; genus Gorilla; species Gorilla gorilla. The sequence continues at coordinate 68,662,070 of NC_073228.2, forward strand.
GGAATGGAATGGAATGGAATGGAATTGAATGGACTGCAATGGAATCAACCTGAGAAGAAAGGAATGGAATGGAATGGAATGGAATGGAATAGAATGGAATTGAATCTACCCGAGTAGAATGGAATGGAATGGAACGGAATGGAATGGAATGGAATGGGATGGAAAGGAAAGAATTGAATCAACCCGAGTAGAACAGAACAGAACGGAACGGAATGGAATGGAACGTAACGGAATGGTATGGAATGGAATCACCTCGAGAAAAACGGAATGGAATGGAATGGAATGGAATGGAATGGAATGGAATGGAATGGAATGGAATGGAATGGAATGGAATGGAAAGGAATGAAATGGAATAGAATGGAATAGAATGGAATTGAATCAACCCGAGTAGAATGGAATGGAAATTAATGGAATGGAGTGGTATGGAATGGAATGGAATGCAATGGAACAGAATCAACCCGGGTAGAAAGGAATTGAATGGAATAGAATGCAGTGGAATGGAATGGAATGGAATGGAATGGAATGGAAGGGAATGGAATGGAATGGAATGGAATGGAATCAACGTGAGAAAAACTTAATGGAATGGAATGGAATGCAATGGAATGGAATGGAAAGGAATGGAATCCAATGGATTGGTATGGAATGGAATCAACCCGAGAAGAACGGAATGGAATGGAATGGAATGAAATGGCATTGAATGGAATGAAATGGAATGGAATGGATTTAACCGGAGTAGAAACGAATGGAATGCAATGGAATGAAATGGAATGGAATGGAATGGAATGGAATGGAATGGAATGGAATGGAATGGAATGGAATGGATTGGAATGGAATGGAATGGAATGCAATAGAATGCAATGGAATGGAATGGAATCAACCCGAGTAGAAAGGAATGGAATGGAATGGAATGGATCGCAATGGAATGGAATAGAATGGAATTGAATCAACCCAAGCAGAATGGAACAGAACAGAACGGAATGGAACGGAAAGGAATGGAACGGAATAGAATGGAATTGAATCAACCCGAGTAGAATGGAATGGAATGGAAAGGAATGGAATGGAATGGAATGGAATGGAATGGAAAGGAATGGAATGGAATGGAATGGAATGGAATGGAATGGAATGGAATGGAATGGAATGGAATGCAATGGAATGTAATGGAATGGTATGGATTCAACCCGAGTAGAATGCAATGGAATGGAGCGGAACGGACCGGAATAGAATGGAATTGAATCTACAACGAATAGAATGGAATGGAAAGGAATGGAATGGAAAGGAATGGAATGCAATGGAATGGAATGGAATGGAATAAACCCGAGTGCAGAGAAATGGAATGGAATGGAATGGAATGGATTGGAATGGAATGGAATGGAATGGAATGGAAGGGAATCAACCTGAGAAGAACGCAATGGAATGGAATGGAATGGAATGGACGGGAATGGAATAGAATGGAATTGGTTCAACCCGAGTAGAACGGAACGGAATGGAGCGGAACGGAATACAATGGAATTGAATCAACCCGAGTAGAATGGAATGGAATGGAATGAAATGCAAAGGAATGGAATGGGATGGAATTGAATGGAATGGAATCAACCCGATTAGAATGGAATGGAGTGGAATGGAATGGAATTGAATGAGATGGAATGGAGTGAAATGCAATGGTATGGAAAGGAATGGAATGGAAAGGAATGGAATGGAATGGAATCAACCCGAGTAGAACGAAATGGAATGGAATCGAATGGAATCAACCCGAGAAGAACGGAATGGAATGGAATGGATTGGAATGGAATAGAATGGAATTGGTTCATCCCGAGTAGAATGGAATGGAACGGAATGGAATGGAAAGGAATACAATGGAATTGAATCAACCCGAGTAGAATGGAATGGAATGGAATGGAATGGAAAGGAATAGAATGGGATGGAATTGAATGGAAAGGAATCAACCCGATTAGAATGGAATGGAATGGAATGGAATGGAACGGAATGAAATGGAATGGAATGAAAAGCAGTGGAATGGAATGGAAAGGAATGGAATGGAATGGAATCAACCCGAGTTGAACGAACTGGGATGGAATGGAATGGAAAGGAATGAAACGGCGTGGCATGGAATGCAATGGAATGGAATGGAATGGAATGGAATGGAAAGGAATGGAATGGAATGGAATGGAATGGAATCAACCCGAGTAGCATGGAATCGAATGGAATGGAATGGAACGCAATGGAATCGAATGGAATGGAATGTAAAGGAATCGAATGGAATGGAATGCAATGGAATGGAATGGAATGGAATGGAATGGAATGGAATGGAATGGAATGGAATGGAATGGAATGGAATGGAATGGAATGGAATGGAATGGAATGGAATGGAATCAACCCGAGTACAATGGAATGGAATGGAAAGTTACAGAACGGAATAGAATGGAATTGAATCAACCCGAGCAGAATGGAATGGACTTGAATGGAATGGAAAGGAATGGAATGGAATGGAATGGAATGGAAAGGAATGGAATGGAATGGAATGGAATGGAATGAGATGGAATGGAGTGAAATGCAATGGTATGGAACGGAATGGAATGGAATGGAATGGAATGCAATGGAATCAACTCGAGTAGAATGAAATGGAATGGAATCGAATGGAATCAACCCGAGAAGAACGGAATGGAATGGAATGGAAAGGAATGGAATGGAATGGAAAGGAATGGAATGGAATAGAATGAAATGGAATGGTATAGAATGGAATTGAATCAACCCGAGTAGAATCGAACGGAATGGAACGGAATGGAATGGAATGGAAGGCAACGGAATTGAATGGAATTGAATCAACCAGAGTAGAACGGAAAGGAAAGGAATGGAATTGATTGGAATGGAATGGAATAGAACGGAATGGAATGGAATGGAATGGAATTTAATGGAATGGAGTGGAAAGCAATGGAATGCAACGGAATGGAATGGAATGGAAAGGAATGCAATGGAATGGAATGGAATGGAATGGAATGGAATGGAATGGAATGGAATGGAATTCAGTGGAATGTAATGGAATCAACCTGAGAAGAATGGAACGGAGTGGAATGGAGTGGAATGGAATGGAATGGAATGGAGTGGAATGGAGTGGAATGCAATGGAATCAACCCGAGAAGAACGGATCACAAAGGAATGCAATGGAATGGAATGGAATGGAATGGAATGGAATGGAATGGAATGGAATGGAATTGAATGGAATGGAATCAACCCGATTAGAATGGAATGGAATGGAAAGGAATGGTATGGAATGGAATGGAATGGAATGGAACGGAATGAAATGGAATGGAATGAAAAGCAGTGGAATGGAATGGAAAGGAATGGAATGGAATGGAATCAACCTGAGAAGAACGGAACGGAGTGGAATGGAGTGGAATGGAATGGAATGGAAAGGAGTGGAATGGAGTGGAATGCAATGGAATCAACCCGAGAAGAACGGAACACAAAGGAATGGAATGGAATGGAATGGATTAGAATGGAATGGAATGGAATACAATGGAATTGGTTCATCCCGAGTAGAATGGAATGGAACGGAATGGAACGGAAAGGAATACAATGGAATTGAATCAACCCGAGTAGAATGGAATGGAATGGAATGGAATGGAATGGAAAGGAATGGAATGGGATGGAATTGAAAGGAATGGAATCAACCCGATTAGAATGGAATGGAATGGAAAGGAATGGTATGGAATGGAATGGAATGGAATGGAACGGAATGAAATGGAATGGAATGAAAAGCAGTGGAATGGAATGGAAAGGAATGGAATGGAATGGAATCAACCTGAGTAGAACGAATTGGGATGGAATGCAATGGAAAGGAATGAAACGGAGTGACATGGAATGCAATGGAATGGAATGGAATGGAATGGAATGGAATGGAATGGAATGGAATGGAATGGAATCAACCCGAGTAGCATGGAATGGAATGGAATGGAATGGAACGCAATGGAATTGAATGGAATGGAATGTAAAGGAATCGAATGGAATGGAATGCAATGGAATGGAATGGAATGGAATGGAGTGGAATGGAATGGAATGAAATGGAATGGAATGGAATGGAATGGAATGCAATGGAATGGAATGGAAAGGAGTGGAATGAAATGGAATTCAGTGGAATGGAATGGAAGGGAATGGAACCGAATGGAATGGAAAAGAATGGAACTGAATCAAACAGAGTAGAACGGAACGGAACAGAACGAAACGGAAGGGGTCGGAATAGAATGGAAGTGAATCAACCCAATTAGAACGGAACGCATTGGAATGAAATGGATTGGAATGGAATAGAATGGACTAGAATGGAATGGAATGGAATGGAATGGAATGGAATGGAATGGAATGGAATGGAATGGAATTGAATGGAGTGGAATGGAATGGAATCACCCCAAGAAGAACGGAATGGAAAGGAATGGAATGGAATGGAATGGAATGGAATGGAATGGAATGGAATGGAATGGAATGGAATGGAATGGAGTGGAATGGAATGGAATGGAATGGAATGGAATGGAATGGAATGGAATGGAATGGAATGGAGTGGAATGGAATGGAATGGAGTGGAATGGAATGGAATGCAGTAGAATCTTACTAACTCAACCTGAATAGAACGGAACGGAACGGAACGGAATGGAATAGAATGGAATTTAATCAACACGATTAGAATGGAATGGAATGGAATGGAATGGAATGGAATGGAATGGAATGGAATGAAATTAACCAGATTGGAGAGAAATGGAATGGAATGGAATGGAATGGAATAAACCCGAGTAGAATGGAATGGAATGGAACGGAATGCAATGGAATGGAATGGAAAGGAATGGAATGGAATGGAATGGAATGGAATGGAATGGAATGGAATGGAATGGAATGGAATGGAATCAACCCGAAAAGAGCGGAAGGGAATGGAATGGAACGGAATGGATTGGTGTGGAATGGAATGGAATGGTATGGAATGTAATCAACCCGAGAAGAATGGAATGGAATGGAATTTAATTGAATGGAATGGAATGGAATAGAATGGAATTGAATCAACCTGAAAAGAACGGAACGGAACAGAATGGAACGGAACGGAACGGAATGGAACGGAATAGAATAGAATTGAATCAACCCGAGAAGAAAGGAATGGAATGGAATGGAATGGAATGGAATGGAATGGAATGGAATGGAATGGAATCAACCCGAGTAGAATGGAATGGAATGGAAAGATACAGAACGGAATAGAATGGAATTGAATCAACCCGAGCAGAATGGAATGGACTTGAATGGAATGGAAAGGAATGGAATGGAATGGAATGGAATGGAATGGAATGGAATGGAATGGAATGGAATGGAATGGAATGGAATAGAATGCAATTGAATCAACACGAGTAGAATGCAACGGAACAGAACGGAACGGATTAGAACGGAATGGAACAGAATAGAATTTAATTGAATCAACCGGAGTGAAATGGAACGGAATGGAATTGAATGGAATGGAATGGAATGGAATGGAACGGAATGGAATGGAATGGAATAGAATGGAATCAACCCGAGAAGAGCGGAAGGGTATGGAATGGAATGGAATGGATTGGCATGGAATGGAATGGAATGGTATGGAATGTAATCAACCCGAGAAGAATGGAATGGAATGGAATTTAACTGAATGGAATGGAACGGAATGGAACGGAATAGAATGGAATTGAATCAACCCGAGAAGAATGGAATGGAATGGAGTGGAAAGGAATGGAATGGAATGGAATGGAATGGAATGCAATGGAATCAACCCGAGTAGAATGGAATGGAAAGGAACGGAACAGAATGGAATAGAATGGAATTGAATCAACCCGAGTAGAACGGTATGTACTTGAATGGAATGGAAAGGATTGGAATGGAATGGAATGGAATGGAATGGAATGGAATGGAACCATCCCGAGCAGAAGGGAATGGAATGGAATGGAATGGAATGGAATGGAATGGAATGGAATGGAATAGAATGGAATGGAATGAAATGGAATTGAATAGAATGGAATTGAATCAACACGAGTAGAACGCAACGGAACAGAACGGAACGGATTAGAACGGAATGGAACGGAATAGAATTTAATTGAATCAACCCGAGTGGAATTGAATGGAATGGAGTGGAATGGAATTGAATGGAATGGAATGGAATGGAATGGAATGGAATGGAATGGAATGGAATGAAATGGAATGGAATGGAATGGAATGGATTGGAATGGAATGGAATGGAATGGAGTGGAATGGAATGGAATGGAATGGAAAGGAATGGAATTAACCCGAGTAGAATGGAATGGAATGGAACAGAACAGAATGGAATAGAGTGGAATTCAATCAACCCGAATAGAGTGGAATGGAATGGAATGGATGGAATGGAAAGGAATGTAATGGAATGGAATTGAATGGAATGGAATGGAATGGAATAGAACGGAATGGAATCAACCCTGGAGGAGAGAAATGGAAAAGAATGGAATGGAATGGAATGGAATGGAATGGAATGGAATGGAATCATCCCGAGAAGAACGGAATGGAATGGAATGGAATGGAAAAGAATGGAATTGAATCAACACGAATAGAACTTAACGGAATGGAATGTAATGGAGCGGAATAGAATGCAATTGAATCCACCCGAGTAGAACGGAATGGAATGGAATGGAATGGAGTGGAATGGAAAGCAATGGAATTAAACGGAATGGAATGGAACGGAATGGAATGGAATGGTATGGAATGGAATGGAATGGAATGGAATGGAATCAAACCGAGTAGAATGGTATGGAATGGAATGGAATGGAATGGAATGGAATGGAATGGAATGGAATGGAATAGAAAGGAATCAAACCGAGAAGAAAGGAATGGAATAGAATGGAATAGAATGAAATGGAATCCAATGGAATGGAATGGAAAGGAATGGAATCCAATGAAAAGGAAATGGATGGAATGGAATGGAATGGAATGGAATGGAACGGAATGCAATGTAATGGAACTGAACGGAATGGAATGGAATGGATTGGAATGGAATGTAATGAAATGCAACGGAATGGATTGGAATGGAATCAACCAGAGTGGAATAGAATGGAATGGAATGGAATGGAATATAATCAACAGAATGCAATGGAATGGAATGGAACGGAATCAACCTGAGTAGAACGGAAAGAAATGCAATGGAATTGAAAGGAATGCAATGGAATGCCATGGAATGGAATGGAATGGAATGGAATGGAATGGAATGGAATGGAATGGAATGGAATGGAATCAACCTGAATAGAAGGGAATGGAATGGAATGGAATGGAATGGAATGGAATGGAATGGAATGGAATGGAATGGAATCAACCAGAGTAGAATGGAATGGAATGGAATGGTATGGAATGGAATGGAATGGAATGGAATGGAATGGAATGGAATGGAATGGAATGGAAAGGAATGGAATGGATTGGAATGGAATGGAATGGAATGCATTGCAATGGAATGGAATGGAATGGCATGTAATGGAATCAACCCAAGTGGAATGAAATGGAATGGAATGGAATGGAATGGAGTGGAATCAAACTGAGAAGAACGGTACGGAATGGAATGGAATGGAATGGACTGGACTGGAATGGAATGGAATGGAATCAACCCGAATAGAATGGAATGGAATAGAGTGGAGTGGAATGGAATGGAATGCAATGGAGTGGAATGGAATTAACCCGAGTAGAATGGAATGGAATAGAATGGAATGGAATGCAATGGAATGGAATAGAATGGAATGGAATGGAATGGAATGGAATGGAATGGAATGGAATGGAATGGAATGGAATGGAATCTACCCGAATAGAGCAGAACGGAATGGAATGGAACGGAAAGGAATGGAGTGGAATGGAATGCAATGGAATCAACCCGAGTAGAAACGAAAGAAATAGAATGGAATGGAATGAAATGGAATGCAATGGAATGGAACGGAGTAAACCCGAGTAGAACGGAATGGAATAGAATGGAATAGAATGCAATGGAATGGAATAGAATGGAATGGAAAGAAATGGAATGGAATGGAAAGGAATGGCATGGAATGGAATGGAATGGAATGGAATGGAATGGAATGGAAGGGAATGGAATCTACCCGAGTAGAGCAGAACGGAATGGAATGGAACGGAAAGGAATGGAATGGAACGGAATGCAATGGAATCAACCCGAGTAGAAAGGAAAGGAATAGAATGGAATGGAATGAAATGGAATGCAATGGAATGGAACGGAGTAAACCCGAGTAGAACGGAATGGAACAGAATGGAATAGAATGGAATGAAATTCAATGGAATGGAGTGTAATGGAATGGAATGCAATGGAAAGGAAAGGAATGGAATGGAATGGAATGGAATGGAATGGAATGGAATGGGATGGAATTGAATCATCCCGAGTAGAATGCCATGGAATGGAATGGAATGGAATGGAAAGCAATGGAATGGAATGGAATTGGATGGAAAAGAATGGAGTGGAATCAAAAGGAATCGACCCGAATGGAAAGCAATGGATTGGAATGGAATGGAATGAAATGGAATTGAATGAAATGGAACTTAATGGAATTAAATCAACCCGAGTAGAGCGGAATGGAATGGAATCGAAAGGAATGAAACGGAAAAGAATCAACACGTGTGGAACGGAATGGAATAGAATGGTATGGAATGGAATGGAATGGAATGGAATGGAATGGAATGGAATGGAATGCAATGGAATGGAATGGAATGGAATGGAATGGAATGCAATGGAATGGAATGGAATGGAATGGAATGGAATGGAATGGAATGGAATGGAATGCAATGGAATGGAATGGAATGGAATGGAATGGAATGGAATGGAATGGAACGGAATGCAACGGAATGGAATGGAATGGAATATAATGGAATGGAATGGAATCAACCCGAGTGGAATGGAATGGAATGGAATGAAATGCAATGCAATGGGATGGAAAGGAATGGAATCCACCCGAGAGGAACAGAGTGGAAAGGAATGGAATGGAAAGGAATGGAATACAATTGAATGGAATGGAATGGAACGGAACGGAATGGAATCAACCCGAGTAGAATGGAATTGAATTGAATGGAATGGAATGGAATGGAATGGAATGGAATGGAATGGAATGGAATGGAATGGAATGGAATGGAATGGAATGCAATGGAATGGAATGGAATGGAACGGAACGGAATGGAATCAACCTGAGTAGAATGGAATGCAGAGGAATGGAATGGAATGGAATGGAATGGAATGGAATGGAATAGAAAGGAATCAAACCGAGAAGAAAGGAATGGAATAGAATGGAATAGAATGGAATGGAATCCAATGGAATGGAATGGAATGGAATGGAATCCAATGAAAAGGAAATGGATGGAATGGAATGGAATGGAATGGAATGGAACGGAATGCAATGTAATGGAACTGAACGGAATGGAATGGAATGGATTGGAATGGAATGTAATGAAATGCAACGGAATGGATTGGAATGGAATCAACCAGAGTGGAATAGAATGGAATGGAATGGAATGGAATATAATCAACAGAATGCAATGGAATGGAATGGAACGGAATCAACCTGAGTAGAACAGAAAGAAATGGAATGGAATTGAAAGGAATGCAATGGAATGCCATGGAATGGAATGGAATGGAATGGAATGGAATGGAATGGAGTGGAATGGAATCAACCTGAATAGAAGGGAATGGAATGGAATGGAATGGAATGGAATGGAATGGAATGGAATGGAATGGAATGGAATGGAAACAACCAGAGTAGAATGGAATGGAATGGAATGGTATGGAATGGAATGGAATGGAATGCAATGGAACAGAATCAACCCGGGTAGAAAGGAATTGAATGGAATGGAATGGAATGGAATGGAATGGAATGGAATGGAATGGAATGGAATGGAATGGAATGGAATGGAATAGAATGGAATGGAATCAACGTGTGAAAAACTTAATGGAATGGAATGGAATGCTATGGAATGGAATGGAAAGGAACGGAATGCAATGGAGTGTTATGGAATGGAATCAACCCGAGAAGAACGGTATGGAATGGAATGGAATGAAATGGAATTGAATGGAATGAAATGGAATGGAATGGATTTAACCCGAGTAGAACGGAATGGAATGGAAAGGAATGGAACGGAATGGAATGAAATGCAATGCAATGGGATGGAAAGGAATGGAATCCACCCGAGAGGAACAGAGTGGAAAGGAAGGGAATGGAAAGGAATGGAATGCAATTGAATGGAATGGAATGGAACGGAACGGAATGGAATCAACCCGAGTAGAATGGAACTGAATTGAATGGAATGGAATGGAATGGAATGGAATGGAATGGAATGGAATGGAATGCAATAGAATGGAATGGAATGGAACGGAACGGAATGGAATCAACCCGAGTAGAATGGAATGCAGAGGAATGGAATGGAATGGAATGGAATGGAATGGAATGGAATAGAAAGGAATCAAACCGAGAAGAAAGGAATGGAATAGAATGGAATAGAATGTAATGGAATCCAATGGAATGGAATGGAATGGAATGGAATCCAATGAAAAGGAAATGGATGGAATGGAATGGAATGGAATGGAATGGAACGGAATGCAATGTAATGGAACTGAACGGAATGGAATGGAATGGATTGGAATGGAATGTAATGAAATGCAACGGAATGGATTGGAATGGAATCAACCAGAGTGGAATAGAATGGAATGGAATGGAATGGAATATAATCAACAGAATGCAATGGAATGGAATGGAACGGAATCAACCTGAGTAGAACGGAAAGAAATGGAATGGAATTGAAAGGAATGCAATGGAATGCCATGGAATGGAATGGAATGGAATGGAATGGAATGGAATGGAATGGAATCAACCTGAATAGAAGGGAATGGAATGGAATGGAATGGAATGGAATCGAATGGAATGGAATGGAATGGAATGGAATGGAATGGAATGGAATCAACCAGAGTAGAATGGAATGGAATGGAATGGTATGGAATGGAATGGAATGGAATGCAATGGAACAGAATCAACCCGGGTAGAAAGGAATTGAATGGAATGGAATGGAATGGAATGGAATGGAATGGAATGGAATGGAATGGAATGGAATGGAATAGAATGGAATGGAATCAACGTGTGAAAAACTTAATGGAATGGAATGGAATGCTATGGAATGGAATGGAAAGGAACGGAATGCAATGGAGTGGTATGGAATGGAATCAACCCGAGAAGAACGGTATGGAATGGAATGGAATGAAATGGAATTGAATGGAATGAAATGGAATGGAATGGATTTAACCCGAGTAGAACGGAATGGAATGGAAAGGAATGGAATGGAATGGAATGAAATGCAATGCAATGGGATGGAAAGGAATGGAATCCACCCGAGAGGAACAGAGTGGAAAGGAAGGGAATGGAAAGGAATGGAATGCAATTGAATGGAATGGAATGGAACGGAACGGAATGGAATCAACCCGAGTAGAATGGAATTGAATTGAATGGAATGGAATGGAATGGAATGGAATGGAATGGAATGGAATGGAATGGAATGGAATGCAATAGAATGGAATGGAATGGAACGGAACGGAATGGAATCAACCCGAGTAGAATGGAATGCAGAGGAATGGAATGGAATGGAATGGAATGGAATGGAATGGAATGGAATGGAATAGAAAGGAATCAAACCGAGAAGAAAGGAATGGAATAGAATGGAATAGAATGGAATGGAATCCAATGGAATGGAATGGAATGGAATGGAATCCAATGAAAAGGAAATGGATGGAATGGAACGGAATGGAATGGAATGGAATGGAACGGAATGCAATGTAATGGAACTGAACGGAATGGAATGGAATGGATTGGAATGGAATGTAATGAAATGCAACGGAATGGATTGGAATGGAATCAACCAGAGTGGAATAGAATGGAATGGAATGGAATGGAATATAATCAACAGAATGCAATGGAATGGAATGGAACGGAATCAACCTGAGTAGAACGGAAAGAAATGCAATGGAATTGAAAGGAATGCAATGGAATGCCATGGAATGGAATGGAATGGAATGGAATGGAATGGAATGGAATCGAATGGAATGGAATGGAATGGAATGGAATGGAATGGAATGGAATGGAATGGAATGGAATGGAATCAACCACAGTAGAATGGAATGGAATGGGATGGTATGGAATGGAATGGAATGGAATGGAATGGAATGGAATGGAATGGAATGGAATGGAATGGAATGGAAAGGAATGGAATGGATTGGAATGGAATGGAATGGAATGCATTGCAATGGAATGGAATGGAATGGCATGTAATGGAATCAACCCAAGTGGAGTGAAATGGAATGGAATGGAATGGAATGGAATGGAATGGAATGGAGTGGAATCAAACTGAGAAGAACGGTACAGAATGGAATGGAATGGAATGGACTGGACTGGAATGGAATGGAATGGAATCAACCCGAATAGAATGGAATGGAATAGAGTGGAATGGAATGGAATGGAATGCAATGGAGAGGAATGGAATTAACCCGAGTAGAATGGAATGGAATAGAATGGAATGGAATGCAATGGAATGGAATGGAATGGAATGGAATGGAATGGAATGGAATGGAATCTACCCGAATAGAGCAGAACGGAATGGAATGGAACGGAAAGGAATGGAGTGGAATGGAATGCAATGGAATCAACCCGAGTAGAAACGAAAGAAATAGAATGGAATGGAATGAAATGGAATGCAATGGAATGGAACGGAGTAAACCCGAGTAGAACGGAATGGAATAGAATGGAATAGAATGCAATGGAATGGAATAGAATGGAATGGAAAGAAATGGAATGGAATGGAAAGGAATGGAATGGAATGGAATGGAATGGAATGGAATGGAATGGAATGGAAGGGAATGGAATCTACGCGAGTAGAGCAGAACGGAATGGAATGGAACGGAAAGGAATGGAATGGAACGGAATGCAATGGAATCAACCCGAGTAGAAAGGAAAGGAATAGAATGGAATGGAATGAAATGGAATGCAATGGAATGGAACGGAGTAAACCCGAGTAGAACGGAATGGAACAGAATGGAATAGAATGGAATGAAATTCAATGGAATGGAGTGTAATGGAATGGAATGCAATGGAAAGGAAAGGAATGGAATGGAATGGAATGGAATGGAATGGAATGGAATGGAATGGAATGGAATGGGATGGAATTGAATCATCCCGAGTAGAATGCCATGGAATGGAATGGAATGGAATGGAAAGCAATGGAATGGAATGGAATTGGATGGAAAAGAATGGAGTGGAATCAAATGGAATCGACCCGAATGGAAAGCAATGGATTGGAATGGAATGGAATGGAATGGAACGGAATGAAATGAAACGCAATGGAATGGAATCAACCCGAGTAGAGCGGAATGGAATGGAATCGAAAGGAATGAAACGGAAAAGAATCAACCCGTGTGGAACGGAATGGAATAGAATGGTATGGAATGGAATGGAATGGAATGGAAAGGAATGGAATGGAATGGAATGGAATGGAATGGAATGGAATGGAATGGAATGGAATGCAATGGAATGGAATGGAATGGAATGGAATGGAATGGAATGGAATGGAATGGAATGGAACGGAAAGCAACGGAATGGAATGGAATGGAATATAATGGAACGGAATGGAATCAACCCGAGTGGAATGGAATGGAATGGAATGAAATGCAATGCAATGGGATGGAAAGGAATGGAATCCACCCGAGAGGAACAGAGTGGAAAGGAATGGAATGGAAAGGAATGGAATGCAATTGAATGGAATGGAATGGAACGGAACGGAATGGAATCAACCCGAGTAGAATGGAATTGAATTGAATGGAATGGAATGGAATGGAATTGAATGGAATGGAATGGAATGGAATGGAATGGAATGGAATGGAATGGAATGGAATGGAATGGAATGCAATAGAATGGAATGGAATGGAACGGAACGGAATGGAATCAACCCGAGTAGAATGGAATGCAGAGGAATGGAATGGAATGGAATGGAATGGAATGGAATGGAATGGAATAGAAAGGAATCAAACCGAGAAGAAAGGAATGGAATAGAATGGAATAGAATGGAATGGAATCCAATGGAATGGAATGGAATGGAATGGAATCCAATGAAAAGGAAATGGATGGAATGGAATGGAATGGAATGGAACGGAATGCAATGTAATGGAACTGAACGGAATGGAATGGAATGGATTGGAATGGAATGTAATGAAATGCAACGGAATGGATTGGAATGGAATCAACCAGAGTGGAATAGAATGGAATGGAATGGAATGGAATATAATCAACAGAATGCAATGGAATGGAATGGAACGGAATCAACCTGAGTAGAACGGAAAGAAATGGAATGGAATTGAAAGGAATGCAATGGAATGCCATGGAATGGAATGGAATGGAATGGAATGGAATGGAATGGAATGGAATGGAATCAACCTGAATAGAAGGGAATGGAATGGAATGGAATGGAATGGAATCGAATGGAATGGAATGGAATGGAATGGAATGGAATGGAATGGAATCAACCAGAGTAGAATGGAATGGAATGGAATGGTATGGAATGGAATGGAATGGAATGCAATGGAACAGAATCAACCCGGGTAGAAAGGAATTGAATGGAATGGAATGGAATGGAATGGAATGGAATGGAATGGAATGGAATGGAATGGAATGGAATGGAATAGAATGGAATGGAATCAACGTGTGAAAAACTTAATGGAATGGAATGGAATGCTATGGAATGGAATGGAAAGGAACGGAATGCAATGGAGTGGTATGGAATGGAATCAACCCGAGAAGAACGGTATGGAATGGAATGGAATGAAATGGAATTGAATGGAATGAAATGGAATGGAATGGATTTAACCCGAGTAGAACGGAATGGAATGGAAAGGAATGGAATGGAATGGAATGAAATGCAATGCAATGGGATGGAAAGGAATGGAATCCACCCGAGAGGAACAGAGTGGAAAGGAAGGGAATGAAAAGGAATGGAATGCAATTGAATGGAATGGAATGGAACGGAACGGAATGGAATCAACCCGAGTAGAATGGAATTGAATTGAATGGAATGGAATGGAATGGAATGGAATGGAATGGAATGGAATGGAATGGAATGGAATGCAATAGAATGGAATGGAATGGAACGGAACGGAATGGAATCAACCCGAGTAGAATGGAATGCAGAGGAATGGAATGGAATGGAATGGAATGGAATGGAATGGAATGGAATAGAAAGGAATCAAACCGAGAAGAAAGGAATGGAATAGAATGGAATAGAATGGAATGGAATCCAATGGAATGGAATGGAATGGAATGGAATCCAATGAAAAGGAAATGGATGGAATGGAACGGAATGGAATGGAATGGAATGGAACGGAATGCAATGTAATGGAACTGAACGGAATGGAATGGAATGGATTGGAATGGAATGTAATGAAATGCAACGGAATGGATTGGAATGGAATCAACCAGAGTGGAATAGAATGGAATGGAATGGAATGGAATATAATCAACAGAATGCAATGGAATGGAATGGAACGGAATCAACCTGAGTAGAACGGAAAGAAATGCAATGGAATTGAAAGGAATGCAATGGAATGCCATGGAATGGAATGGAATGGAATGGAATGGAATGGAATGGAATGGAATCGAATGGAATGGAATGGAATGGAATGGAATGGAATGGAATGGAATCAACCAGAGTAGAATGGAATGGAATGGAATGGTATGGAATGGAATGGAATGGAATGGAATGGAATGGAATGGAATGGAATGGAATGGAATGGAAAGGAATGGAATGGATTGGAATGGAATGGAATGGAATGCATTGCAATGGAATGGAATGGAATGGCATGTAATGGAATCAACCCAAGTGGAATGAAATGGAATGGAATGGAATGGAATGGAATGGAATGGAGTGGAATCAAACTGAGAAGAACGGTACGGAATGGAATGGAATGGAATGGACTGGACTGGAGTGGAATGGAATGGAATCAACCCGAATAGAATGGAATGGAATAGAGTGGAATGGAATGGAATGGAATGCAATGGAGTGGAATGGAATTAACCCGAGTTGAATGGAATGGAATAGAATGGAATGGAATGCAATGGAATGGAATAGAACGGAATGGAATGGAATGGAATGGAATGGAATGGAATGGAATGGAATGGAATGGAATCTACCCGAATAGAGCAGAACGGAATGGAATGGAACGGAAAGGAATGGAGTGGAATGGAATGCAATCGAATCAACCCGAGAAGAAACGAAAGAAACAGAATGGAATGGAATGAAATGGAATGCAATGGAATGGAACGGAGTAAACCCGAGTAGAACGGAATGGAATAGAATGGAATAGAATGCAATGGAATGGAATAGAATGGAATGGAAAGAAATGGAATGGAATGGAAAGGAATGGAATGGAATGGAATGGAATGGAATGGAATGGAATGGAATGGAATGGAATGGAAGGGAATGGAATCTACCCGAGTAGAGCAGAACGGAATGGAATGGAACGGAAAGGAATGGAATGGAATGGAATGGAAGGGAATGGAATCTACCCGAGTAGAGCAGAACGGAATGGAATGGAACGGAAAGGAATGGAATGGAACGGAATGCAATGGAATCAACCCGAGTAGAAAGGAAAGGAATAGAATGGAATAGAATGGAATGAAATTCAATGGAATGGAGTGTAATGGAATGGAATGCAATGGAATGGAACGGAGTAAACCCGAGTAGAACGGAATGGAACAGAATGGAATAGAATGGAATGAAATTCAATGGAATGGAGTGTAATGGAATGGAATGCAATGGAAAGGAAAGGAATGGAATGGAATGGAATGGAATGGAATGGAATGGAATGGGATGGAATTGAATCATCCCGAGTAGAATGCCATGGAATGGAATGGAATGGAATGGAAAGCAATGTAATGGAATGGAATTGGATGGAAAAGAATGGAGTGGAATCAAATGGAATCGACCCGAATGGAAAGCAATGGATTGGAATGGAATGGAATGGAATGGAACGGAATGAAATGAAACGCAATGGAATGGAATCAACCCGAGTAGAGCGGAATGGAATGGAATCGAAAGGAATGAAACGGAAAAGAATCAACCCGTGTGGAACGGAATGGAATAGAATGGTATGGAATGGAATGGAATGGAATGGAAAGGAATGGAATGGAATGGAATGGAATGGAATGGAATGGAATGGAATGCAATGGAATGGAATGGAATGGAATGGAATGGAAAGGAATGGAACGGAATGCAACGGAATGGAATGGAATGGAATATAATGGAACGGAATGGAATCAACCCGAGTGGAATGGAATGGAATGGAATGAAATGTAATGCAATGGGATGGAAAGGAATGGAATCCACCCGAGAGGAACAGAGTGGAAAGGAATGGAATGGAAAGGAATGGAATGCAATTGAATGGAATGGAATGGAACGGAACGGAATGGAATCAACCCGAGTAGAATGGAATTGAATTGAATGGAATGGAATGGAATGGAATGGAATGGAATGGAATGGAATGGAATGGAATGGAATGGAATGGAATGGAATGCAATAGAATGGAATGGAATGGAACGGAACGGAATGGAATCAACCCGAGTAGAATGGAATGCAGAGGAATGGAATGGAATGGAATGGAATGGAATGGAATGGAATGGAATAGAAAGGAATCAAACCGAGAAGAAAGGAATGGAATAGAATGGAATAGAATGGAATGGAATCCAATGGAATGGAATGGAATGGAATGGAATCCAATGAAAAGGAAATGGATGGAATGGAATGGAATGGAATGGAACGGAATGCAATGTAATGGAACTGAACGGAATGGAATGGAATGGATTGGAATGGAATGTAATGAAATGCAACGGAATGGATTGGAATGGAATCAACCAGAGTGGAATAGAATGGAATGGAATGGAATGGAATATAATCAACAGAATGCAATGGAATGGAATGGAACGGAATCAACCTGAGTAGAACGGAAAGAAATGGAATGGAATTGAAAGGAATGCAATGGAATGCCATGGAATGGAATGGAATGGAATGGAATGGAATGGAATGGAATGGAATCAACCTGAATAGAAGGGAATGGAATGGAATGGAATGGAATGGAATCGAATGGAATGGAATGGAATGGAATGGAATGGAATGGAATGGAATGGAATCAACCAGAGTAGAATGGAATGGAATGGAATGGTATGGAATGGAATGGAATGGAATGCAATGGAACAGAATCAACCCGGGTAGAAAGGAATTGAATGGAATGGAATGGAATGGAATGGAATGGAATGGAATGGAATGGAATGGAATGGAATGGAATAGAATGGAATGGAATCAACGTGTGAAAAACTTAATGGAATGGAATGGAATGCTATGGAATGGAATGGAAAGGAACGGAATGCAATGGAGTGGTATGGAATGGAATCAACCCGAGAAGAACGGTATGGAATGGAATGGAATGAAATGGAATTGAATGGAATGAAATGGAATGGAATGGATTTAACCCGAGTAGAACGGAATGGAATGGAAAGGAATGGAATGGAATGGAATGAAATGCAATGCAATGGGATGGAAAGGAATGGAATCCACCCGAGAGGAACAGAGTGGAAAGGAAGGGAATGGAAAGGAATGGAATGCAATTGAATGGAATGGAATGGAACGGAACGGAATGGAATCAACCCGAGTAGAATGGAATTGAATTGAATGGAATGGAATGGAATGGAATGGAATGGAATGGAATGGAATGGAATGGAATGGAATGGAATGCAATAGAATGGAATGGAATGGAACGGAACGGAATGGAATCAACCCGAGTAGAATGGAATGCAGAGGAATGGAATGGAATGGAATGGAATGGAATGGAATGGAATGGAATAGAAAGGAATCAAACCGAGAAGAAAGGAATGGAATAGAATGGAATAGAATGGAATGGAATCCAATGGAATGGAATGGAATGGAATGGAATCCAATGAAAAGGAAATGGATGGAATGGAACGGAATGGAATGGAATGGAATGGAACGGAATGCAATGTAATGGAACTGAACGGAATGGAATGGAATGGATTGGAATGGAATGTAATGAAATGCAACGGAATGGATTGGAATGGAATCAACCAGAGTGGAATAGAATGGAATGGAATGGAATGGAATATAATCAACAGAATGCAATGGAATGGAATGGAACGGAATCAACCTGAGTAGAACGGAAAGAAATGCAATGGAATTGAAAGGAATGCAATGGAATGCCATGGAATGGAATGGAATGGAATGGAATGGAATGGAATGGAATGGAATCAACCTGAATAGAAGGGAATGGAATGGAATGGAATGGAATGGAATCGAATGGAATGGAATGGAATGGAATGGAATGGAATGGAATGGAATGGAATGGAATCAACCAGAGTAGAATGGAATGGAATGGAATGGTATGGAATGGAATGGAATGGAATGGAATGGAATGGAATGGAATGGAATGGAATGGAAAGGAATGGAATGGATTGGAATGGAATGGAATGGAATGCATTGCAATGGAATGGAATGGAATGGCATGTAATGGAATCAACCCAAGTGGAATGAAATGGAATGGAATGGAATGGAATGGAATGGAATGGAATGGAGTGGAATCAAACTGAGAAGAACGGTACGGAATGGAATGGAATGGAATGGACTGGACTGGAGTGGAATGGAATGGAATCAACCCGAATAGAATGGAATGGAATAGAGTGGAATGGAATGGAATGGAATGCAATGGAGTGGAATGGAATTAACCCGAGTAGAATGGAATGGAATAGAATGGAATGGAATGCAATGGAATGGAATAGAATGGAATGGAATGGAATGGAATGGAATGGAATGGAATGGAATGGAATGGAATGGAATCTACCCGAATAGAGCAGAACGGAATGGAATTGAACGGAAAGGAATGGAATGGAATGGAATGCAATGGAATCAACCCGAGAAGAAACGAAAGAAATAGAATGGAATGGAATGAAATGGAATGCAATGGAATGGAACGGAGTAAACCCGAGTAGAACGGAATGGAATAGAATGGAATAGAATGGAATGAAATTCAATGGAATGGAGTGTAATGGAATGGAATGCAATGGAAAGGAAAGAATGGAATGGAATGGAATGGAATGGAATGGAATGGAATGGAATGGAAAGGGATGGAATTGAATCATCCCGAGTAGAATGCAATGGAATGGAATGGAATGGAATGGAAAGCAATGGAATGGAATGGAATTGGATGGAAAAGAATGGAGTGGAATCGAATGGAATCGACCCGAGTGGAAAGCAATGGAATGGAATGGAATGGAATGGAATGGAACGGAATGAAATGAAACGGAATGGAATGGAATCAACCCGAGTAGAGCGGAATGGAATGGAATCGAAAGGAATGAAACAGAAAAGAATCAACCCGTGTGGAACGGAATGGAATAGAATGGTATGGAATGGAATGGAATGGAATGGAAAGGAATGGAATGGAATGGAATGCAATGGAATGGAATGGAATGGAATGGAATGGAATGGAATGGAATGGAATGGAATGGAATGGAATGGAATGGAATGGAATGGAACGGAATGCAACGGAATGGAATGGAATGGAATATAATGGAATGGAATGGAATCAACCCGAGTGGAATGGAATGGAATGGAATGAAATGCAATGCAATGGGATGGAAAGGAATGGAATCCACCCGAGAGGAACAGAGTGGAAAGGAATGGAATGGAAAGGAATGGAATGCAATAGAATGGAATGGAATGGAACGGAACGGAATGGAATCAACCCGAGTAGAATGGAATGGAATTGAATGGAATGGAATGGAATGGAATGGAATGGAATGGAATGGAATGGAATGGAATGCAATAGAATGGAATGGAATGGAACGGAACGGAATGGAATCAACCGGAGTAGAATGGAATGCAGAGGAATGGAATGGAATGGAATGGAATGGAATGGAATGGAATGGAATGGAATAGAAAGGAATCAAACCGAGATGAAAGGAATGGAATAGAATGGAATAGAATGGAATGGAATCCAATGGAATGGAATGGAATGGAATGGAATCCAATGAAAAGGAAATGGATGGAATGGAATGGAATGGAATGGAATGGAACGGAATGCAATGTAATGGAACTGAACGGAATGGAATGGAATGGATTGGAATGGAATGTAATGAAATGCAACGGAATGGAATGGAATGGAATTAACCAGAGTGGAATAGAATGGAATGAAATGGAATGGAATAGAATCAACAGAATGCAATGGAATGGAATGGAACGGAATCAACCTGAGTAGAACGGAAAGAAATGGAATGGAATTGAAAGGAATGCTATGGAATGCCATGGAATGGAATGGAATGGAATGGAATGGAATCAACCTGAATAGAAGGGAATGGAATGGAATGGAATGGAATGGAATGGAATGGAATGGAATGGAACGGAATGGAATGGAATGGAATGGAATGGAATGGAATTGAATAAACCCGAGTAGAATGTAATGGAATGGAAGGGAATGGAATGGAATGGAATGGAATCGTATTTAATGGAAACGAATGCAATGGAATGGAATGGATTGGATTGGATTGGAATGGAATGGAATGGAATGGAATGGAATTAAATGGAATACAATGGAATGGAATGCAATGGAATGGAATGGAATGGAATGGAATGGAAAGCAATGGAATGGAATGGAACAAACCCGAGTAGAACGGAATGGAATGGAATGCAATGGAATGGAATGGAATGGAATGGAATGCAATGGAATGGAATGGAATGGAATGGAATCAACTCGATTAGAACGGAATGGAATGGAAAGGTATGCAATGGAATGGAAAGGGATGGAATGGAAAGGAATGGATTGGAATCAACACGAGTAGAATGGAATGGAATGGAATGGAATGGAACGGAATGGAATGGAATGGAGTGGAATGGAATTTAAAGGAATGGAATGGAATGCAATGGAATTCAACGGAATGGAATGGAATGGAAAGGAACGCAATTGAATGGAATGGAATGGAATGCAATGGAATGGAATGGAATGGAAAGAAATGCAATGCAATGGAATGGAGTCGCTTCAAACCAAGGAGAAAGGAATGCAATGGAATGGAATGGAATGGAATGGAATGGAATGGAATGGAATGGAATGGAGTGGAATGGCATCAACCTGAGAAGAACGGAATGGAATGGAATGGAATGGAATCAACCTGAGAAGAACGGAATGGAATGGAATGGAATGGAATGAACTGGAATGGAATAGAATGGAATTGGTTCAACCCGACTAGAACGGAACGGAATGGAGCTGAACAGAATACAATGGAATTGAATCAACCCGAGTAGAATGGAATGGAATGGAATGAAATGCAAAGTAATGTAATGGGATGGAATTGAATGGAATGGAATCAACCCGATTAGAACGGAATGGAGTGGAATGGAATGGAATGGAATGAGATGGAATGGAGTGAAATGCAATGGAATGGAATGCAATGGAATGGAAAGGAATGGAATGGAATGGAATCAACCCAAGTAGAACGAAATGGAATGGAATGGAATGGAATCAACCCGAGAAGAACGGAATGGAAGGGAAGGGAATGGAATGGAATGGAATGGAATGGAATGGAATGGAATGGAATGGAATGGAATAGAATGAAATGGAATGGTATAGAATGGAATTGAAACAACCCGAGTAGAATCGAACGGAATGGAACGGAATGGAATGGAATGGAAGGGAACGGAATAGAATGGAATAGAATCAACCACAGTAGAACGGAAAGGAAAGGAATGGAATTGATTGGAATTGAATGAAATTGAATGGAATGGAACGGAAAGGAATGCAATGGAGTGGAATGGAATGGAACGGAATGGAATGGAATGGAATGGAATTTAATGAAATGGAATGGAATGCAATGGAATGCAACGGAATGGAATGGAATGCAAAGGATTGCAATGGAATGGAATGGAATGGAATGGAATGGAATCAACCTGAGAAGAACGGAACGGAGTGGAATGGAATGGAATGGAATGGAAGCGAATGGAATGGAATGGAATGGAATGGAATGGTATGGAGCGGAATGCAATGGAATCAACCCGAGAAGAACGGAACACAAAGGAATGGAATGGAATGGAATGGAATGGAATGGAATGGAATGGAATGGAATAGATTGGAATGGAATGGAATGGAATAGAATGGAATTGGTTCAACCCGAGTAGAACGGAATGGAATGGAATGGAACAGAAAGGAATACAA
Source organism: Gorilla gorilla gorilla (assembly GCF_029281585.2). Taxonomy (NCBI): domain Eukaryota; kingdom Metazoa; phylum Chordata; class Mammalia; order Primates; family Hominidae; genus Gorilla; species Gorilla gorilla. The sequence goes on from NC_073228.2 coordinate 68,685,363, forward strand.
TGGAATTGAATCAACCCTAGTAGAATGGAATGGAATGGAATGGAATGGAATGGAATGGAATGGAATGGAATGGAAAGGAATGGAATGGGATGGAATTGAATGGAATGGAATCAACCCGATTAGAATGAAATGGAATGGAAAGGAATGGAATAGAATGGAATGGAATGCAATGGAATCGAATGGAATGGAATGCAATGGAATGGAATGGAATGGAATGGAATGGAATGGAAAGGAGTGGAATGGAACGGAATGGAATGGAATGGAATGGAATGGAAAGGTATGGAATGCAATGGAATGGAATGGAACGGAATGGAATGGAATGGAATGGAATGGAATGAAAAGGAGTGGAATGAAATGCAATGCAATGGAATGGAATGGAATGGAATGGAACGGAATGGAATGGAAAAGAATGGAACTGAATCAACCCGAGTAGAACGGAACGGAACAGAACGAAACGGAAGGGATCGGAATAGAATGGAATTGAATCAACCCGAGTAGAAAGGAACGCATTGGAATGGAATGGAATGGAATGGAATGGAATGGAATGGAATGGAATGGAATGGAATGAAGTGGAATGGAATGGAATCAACCCGAGAAGAACGGAATGGAAAGGAATGGAATGGAATGGAATGCAATGGAATGGAAAGGAATGGAATGGAATGGAATGGAATGGAATCGTATTTAATGGAAAGGAATGCAATGGAATGGAATGGATTGGATTGGATTGGAATGGAATGGAATGGAATGGAATTAAATGGAATACAATGGAATGTAATGCAATGGAATGGAATGGAATGGAATGGAAAGCAATGGAATGGAATGGAACCAACCCGAGAAGAAAGGAATGGAATGGAATGCAATGGAATGGAATGGAATGGAATGGAATGCAATGGAATGGAATGGAATGGAATAGAATGGAATCAACTCGATTAGAACGGAATGGAAAGGAAAGGAATGCAATGGAATGGAATGGGATGGAATTGAAAGGAATGGATTGGAATCAACACGAGTAGAATGGAATGGAATGGAACTGAACGGAATGGAATGGAATGGAGTGGAATGGAATTTAAAGGAATGGAATGGAATGCAATGGAATTCAACGGAATGGAATGGAATGGAAAGGAATGCAATTGAATGGAATGGAATGGAATGCAATGGAATGGAATGGAATGGATTGGAATGGAATGCAATGGAATGGAGTCGATTCAACCCAGGGAGAAAGGAATGCAATGGAATGGAATGGAATGGAATTAAAGGGAATGGAATGGAATGGAATGGAATGGCATCAACCTGAGAAGAACGGAATGGAATGGAATGGAATGGAATCAACCTGAGAAGAACGGAATGGAATGGAATGGAATGGAATGGACTGGATTGGAATAGAATGGAATTGGTTCAACCCGAGTAGAACGGAATGGAATGGAGCGGAATGGAATGAAATGGAATTGAATCCACTAGAGTAGAATGGAATGGAATGGAATGAAATGCAAAGGAATGTAATGGGATGGAATTGAATGGAATGGAATCAACCCGATTAGAACGGAATGGAGTGGAATGGAATGGAATGGAATGAGATGGAATGGAGTGAAATGCAATGGAATGGAATGGAATGGAATGGAAAGGAATGGAATGGAATGGAATGGAATCAACCCAAGTAGAACAAAATGGAATGGAATGGAATGGAATCAACCCGAGAAGAACGGAATGGAATGGAATGGAATGGAATGGAATGGAATGGAATGGAATGGAATGGAATGGAATGGAATGGAATAGAATGAAATGGAATGGTATAGAATGGAATTGAATCAGCCCGAGTACAATCGAATGGAATGGAACGGAATGGAATGGAATGGAAGGGAACGGAATAGAATGGAATTGAATCAATCAGAGTAGAACGGAAAGGAAAGGAATGGAATTGATTGGAATGGAATGGAAGGGAATGGAATGGAATGGAACGGAAAGGAATGCAATGGAGTGGAATGGAATGGAACAGAATGGAATGGAATGGAATGGAATTTAACGGAATGGAATGGAATGCAATGGAATGCAACGGAATGGAATGGAATGCAAAGGATTGCAATGGAACGGAATGGAATGGAATGGAATGGAATGGAATCAACCTGAGAAGAACGGAACGGAGTGGAATGGAATGGAATGGAATGGAAGGGAATGGAATGGAATGGAATGGAATGGAATGGAATGGAGTGGAATGGAATCAACCTGAGAAGAACGGAACGGAGTGGAATGGAATGGAATGGAATGGAAGGGAATGGAATGGAACGGAATGGAATGGAAGGGAAGGGAACGGAATAGAATGGAATTGAATAAACCAGAGTAGAACGGAAAGGAAAGGAATGGAATTGATTGGAATGGAATGGAATGGAATGGAATGGAATGGAACGGAAAGGAATGGAATGGAGTGGGATGGAATGGAACGGAATGGAATGGAATGGAATGGAATTTAATGGAATGGAATGGAATGCAATGGAATGCAACGGAATGGAATGCAAATAAAGGATTGCAATGGAATGGAATGGAATGGAATGGAATGGAATCAACCTGAGAAGAACGGAACGGAGTGGAATGGAATGGAATGGAATGGAAGGGAATGGAATGGAATTAAATGGAATGGAATGGAATGGAATGGAATGGAATGGAACGGAATGAAATGGAATGGAATGAAAAGCAGTGGAATGGAATGGAAAGGAATGGAATGGAATGGAATCAACCCGAGTAGAACGAACTGTGATGGAATGGAATGGAAAGGAATGGAATGGAGTGGCATGGAATGGAATGCAGTGGAATGGAATGGAATGGAATGAAATGGAATGCAATGGAATCAACCCGAGTAGAATGGAATAGAATGGAATGGAATGGAACGCAATGGAATCGAATGGAATGGAATGCAATGGAATCGAATGGAATGGAATGGAATGGAATGGAAAGGAGTGGAATGGAAAGGAATGGAATGGAATGGAATGGAATGGAAAGGTATGGAATGGAATGGAATGGAATGGAACGGAATGGAATGGAATGGAATGGAAAGGAGTGGAATGAAATGGAATGCAATGTAATGGAATGGAATGGAATGGAACGGAATGGAATGGAAACTAATGGAACTGAATCAACCCGAGTAGAACAGAACGGAACAGAACGAAACGGAAGGGATCGGAATAGAATGGAATTGAATCAACCCGAGTAGAATGGAACGCATTGGAATGAAATGGAATGGAACGGAATGGAAAGGAATGGAATGGAATGGAATGGAAAGGAATCGTATTTAATGGAAAGTAATGCAATGGAATGGAATGGATTGGATTGGATTGGAATGGAATGGAATGGAATGGAATTAAATGGAATACAATGGAATGGAATGCAAAGGAATAGAATGGAATGGAATGGAAAGCAATGGAATGGAATGGAACCAACCCGAGTAGAATGGAACGGAATGGAATGCAATGGAATGGAACGGAATGGAATGGAATGCAATTTAATGGAATGGAATGGAATGGAATGGAATCAACTCGATTAGAACGGAATGGAATGGAAAGGAATGCAATGGAATGGAATGGGATGGAATGGAAAGGAATGGATTGGAATCAACAAGAGTAGAATGGAATGGAATGGAACAGAACTGAATGGAATGTAATGGAGTGGAATGGAATTTAAAGGAATGGAATGGAATGCAATGGAATTCAATGGAATGGAATGGAATGGAAAGGAATGCAGTTGAATGGAATGGAATGGAATGCAATGGAATGTAATGTAATGGAATGGAATGGAATGCAATGGAATGGAGTCGATTCAACCCAAGGAGAAAGGAATGCAATGGAATGGAATGGAATGGAATGGAATGGAATGGAATGGAATGGAATGGAATGGCATCAACCTGAGAAGAACGGAATGGAATGGAATGGAATGGAATCAACCTGAGAAGAACGGAATGGAATGGAATGGAATGGAATGGACTGGAATGGAATAGAATGGAATTGGTTCAACCCGAGTAGAACGGAACGGAATGGAGCGGAACGGAATACAATGGAATTGAATCAACCCGAGTAGAATGGAATGGAATGGAATGAAATGCAAAGGAATCTAAAGGGATGGAATTGAATGGAATGGAATCAACCCGATTAGAAAGGAATGGAGTGGAATGGAATGGAATGGAATGAGATGGAATGGAGTGAAATGCAATGGAATGGAATGGAATGGAATGGAAAGGAATGGAATGGAATGGTATCAACCCAAGTAGAACGAAATGGAATGGAATGGAATGGAATCAACCCGAGAAGAACGGAATGGAATGGAATGGAATGGAAAGGAAAGGAATGGAATGGAATCAACCCAAGTAGAACGAAATGGAATGGAATGGATTGGAATCAACCCGAGAAGAGCGGAATGGAATGGAATGGAATGGAATGGAATGGAATGGAATGGAATGGAATGGAATGGAATGGAATGGAAAGGAATGGAATGCAATGGAATGGAATGGAAAGGAATGGAATGCAATTGAATGGAATGGAAAGGAACGGAATGGAATTGAATGGAATTCAATGCAATGGAATGAAATGGAATGGAATGGAATGGAATGGAATGCAATGGAATGGAATGGAATGGAATGCAATGCAATGGATTGGAATCAACAAGAGTAGAACGGAATGGAATGGAATGGAATGGAATGGAATGGAATGGAATGGAATGGAATGGAATCAACCCGAGTAGAACGGAATGGAATGGAATGGAATGGAATGGAATGGAATGGAATGGAATGGAATGGAATGGAATGGAATGGAATGGAATGGAATGGAATGGAATCAACCAGAGTAGAACGGAATGGAATGGAAAGGAATGGAACGGAATGGAATGGAATGGAATGGAATGAAATGGAATGGAATGGAATCAACCCGAATAGAATGGAATGGAATAGAATGGAATGGAATGGAATGGAATGCAATGGAATGGAATGGAATTATCCCGAGTAGAACGGAATGGAATAGAATGGAATAGAATGCAATGGAATGGAATAGAATGGAATGGAAAGAAATGGAATGGAATGGAAAGGAATGGAATGGAATGGAATGGAATGGAATGGAATGGAATGGAATGGAAGGGAATGGAATCTACCCGAGTAGAGCAGAACGGAATGGAATGGAACGGAAAGGAATGGAATGGAACGGAATGCAATGGAATCAACCCGAGTAGAAAGGAAAGGAATAGAATGGAATGGAATGAAATGGAATGCAATGGAATGGAACGGAGTAAACCCGAGTAGAACGGAATGGAACAGAATGGAATAGAATGGAATGAAATTCAATGGAATGGAGTGTAATGGAATGGAATGCAATGGAAAGGAAAGGAATGGAATGGAATGGAATGGAATGGAATGGAATGGAATGGAATGGAATGGAATGGGATGGAATTGAATCATCCCGAGTAGAATGCCATGGAATGGAATGGAATGGAATGGAAAGCAATGGAATGGAATGGAATTGGATGGAAAAGAATGGAGTGGAATCAAATGGAATCGACCCTAATGGAAAGCAATGGATTGGAATGGAATGGAATGGAATGGAACGGAATGAAATGGAACGGAATGGAATGGAATCAACCCGAGTAGAGCGGAATGGAATGGAATCGAAAGGAATGAAACGGAAAAGAATCAACCCGTGTGGAACGGAATGGAATAGAATGGTATGGAATGGAATGGAATGGAATGGAATGGAATGGAATGGAATGGAATGCAATGGAATGGAATGGAATGGAATGGAATGGAATGGAATGGAAAGGAATGGAATGGAACGGAATGCAACGGAATGGAATGGAATGGAATATAATGGAATGGATTGGAATCAACCCGAGTGGAATGGAATGGAATGGAATGAAATGCAATGCAATGGGATGGAAAGGAATGGAATCCACCCGAGAGGAACAGAGTGGAAAGGAAGGGAATGGAAAGGAATGGAATGCAATTGAATGGAATGGAATGGAACGGAACGGAATGGAATCAACCCGAGTAGAATGGAATTGAATTGAATGGAATGGAATGGAATGGAATGGAATGGAATGGAATGGAATGGAATGGAATGCAATAGAATGGAATGGAATGGAACTGAACGGAATGGAATCAACCCGAGTAGAATGGAATGCAGAGGAATGGAATGGAATGGAATGGAATGGAATGGAATGGAATGGAATGGAATAGAAAGGAATCAAACCGAGAAGAAAGGAATGGAATAGAATGGAATAGAATGAAATGGAATCCAATGGAATGGAATGGAAAGGAATGGAATCCAATGAAAAGGAAATGGATGGAATGGAATGGAATGGAATGGAATGGAACGGAATGCAATGTAATGGAACTGAACGGAATGGAATGGAATGGATTGGAATGGAATGTAATGAAATGCAACGGAATGGATTGGAATGGAATCAACCAGAGTGGAATAGAATGGAATGGAATGGAATGGAATATAATCAACAGAATGCAATGGAATGGAATGGAACGGAATCAACCTGAGTAGAACGGAAAGAAATGCAATGGAATTGAAAGGAATGCAATGGAATGCCATGGAATGGAATGGAATGGAATGGAATGGAATGGAATGGAATGGAATGGAATGGAATGGAATCAACCTGAATAGAAGGGAATGGAATGGAATGGAATGGAATGGAATGGAATGGAATGGAATGGAATGGAATGGAATCAACCAGAGTAGAATGGAATGGAATGGAATGGTATGGAATGGAATGGAATGGAATGGAATGGAATGGAATGGAATGGAATGGAATGGAATGGAAAGGAATGGAATGGATTGGAATGGAATGGAATGGAATGCATTGCAATGGAATGGAATGGAATGGCATGTAATGGAATCAACCCAAGTGGAATGAAATGGAATGGAATGGAATGGAATGGAGTGGAATCAAACTGAGAAGAACGGTACGGAATGGAATGGAATGGAATGGACTGGACTGGAATGGAATGGAATGGAATCAACCCGAATAGAATGGAATGGAATAGAGTGGAGTGGAATGGAATGGAATGCAATGGAGTGGAATGGAATTAACCCGAGTAGAATGGAATGGAATAGAATGGAATGGAATGCAATGGAATGGAATAGAATGGAATGGAATGGAATGGAATGGAATGGAATGGAATGGAATGGAATGGAATGGAATGGAATGGAATCTACCCGAATAGAGCAGAACGGAATGGAATGGAACGGAAAGGAATGGAGTGGAACGGAATGCAATGGAATCAACCCGAGTAGAAACGAAACAAATAGAATGGAATGGAATGAAATGGAATGCAATGGAATGGAACGGAGTAAACCCGAGTAGAACGGAATGGAATAGAGTGGAATAGAATGCAATGGAATGGAATAGAATTGAATGGAAAGAAATGGAATGGAATGGAAAGGAATGGCATGGAATGGAATGGAATGGAATGGAATGGAATGGAATGGAAGGGAATGGAATCTACCCGAGTAGAGCAGAACGGAATGGAATGGAACGGAAAGGAATGGAATGGAACGGAATGCAATGGAATCAACCCGAGTAGAAAGGAAAGGAATAGAATGGAATGGAATGAAATGGAATGCAATGGAATGGAACGGAGTAAACCCGAGTAGAACGGAATGGAACAGAATGGAATAGAATGGAATGAAATTCAATGGAATGGAGTGTAATGGAATGGAATGCAATGGAAAGGAAAGGAATGGAATGGAATGGAATGGAATGGAATGGAATGGAATGGGATGGAATTGAATCATCCCGAGTAGAATGCCATGGAATGGAATGGAATGGAATGGAAAGCAATGGAATGGAATGGAATTGGATGGAAAAGAATGGAGTGGAATCAAAAGGAATCGACCCGAATGGAAAGCAATGGATTGGAATGGAATGGAATGAAATGGAATTGAATGAAATGGAACTTAATGGAATTAAATCAACCCGAGTAGAGCGGAATGGAATGGAATAGAAAGGAATGAAACGGAAAAGAATCAACACGTGTGGAACGGAATGGAATAGAATGGTATGGAATGGAATGGAATGGAATGGAATGGAATGGAATGGAATGGAATGCAATGGAATGGAATGGAATGGAATGGAATGGAATGGAATGGAATGGAATGCAATGGAATGGAATGGAATGGAATGGAATGGAATGGAATGGAACGGAATGCAACGGAATGGAATGGAATGGAATATAATGGAATGGAATGGAATCAACCCGAGTGGAATGGAATGGAATGGAATGAAATGCAATGCAATGGGATGGAAAGGAATGGAATCCACCCGAGAGGAACAGAGTGGAAAGGAATGGAATGGAAAGGAATGGAATACAATTGAATGGAATGGAATGGAACGGAACGGAATGGAATCAACCCGAGTAGAATGGAATTGAATTGAATGGATTGGAATGGAATGGAATGGAATGGAATGGAATGGAATGGAATGGAATGGAATGGAATGCAATGGAATGGAATGGAATGGAACGGAACGGAATGGAATCAACCTGAGTAGAATGGAATGCAGAGGAATGGAATGGAATGGAATGGAATGGAATGGAATGGAATAGAAAGGAATCAAACCGAGAAGAAAGGAATGGAATAGAATGGAATAGAATGGAATGGAATCCAATGGAATGGAATGGAATGGAATGGAATCCAATGAAAAGGAAATGGATGGAATGGAATGGAATGGAATGGAATGGAACGGAATGCAATGTAATGGAACTGAACGGAATGGAATGGAATGGATTGGAATGGAATGTAATGAAATGCAACGGAATGGATTGGAATGGAATCAACCAGAGTGGAATAGAATGGAATGGAATGGAATGGAATATAATCAACAGAATGCAATGGAATGGAATGGAACGGAATCAACCTGAGTAGAACAGAAAGAAATGGAATGGAATTGAAAGGAATGCAATGGAATGCCATGGAATGGAATGGAATGGAATGGAATGGAATGGAATGGAGTGGAATGGAATCAACCTGAATAGAAGGGAATGGAATGGAATGGAATGGAATGGAATGGAATGGAATGGAATGGAATGGAATGGAATGGAATCAACCAGAGTAGAATGGAATGGAATGGAATGGTATGGAATGGAATGGAATGGAATGCAATGGAACAGAATCAACCCGGGTAGAAAGGAATTGAATGGAATGGAATGGAATGGAATGGAATGGAATGGAATGGAATGGAATGGAATGGAATGGAATGGAATGGAATAGAATGGAATGGAATCAACGTGTGAAAAACTTAATGGAATGGAATGGAATGCTATGGAATGGAATGGAAAGGAACGGAATGCAATGGAGTGTTATGGAATGGAATCAACCCGAGAAGAACGGTATGGAATGGAATGGAATGAAATGGAATTGAATGGAATGAAATGGAATGGAATGGATTTAACCCGAGTAGAACGGAATGGAATGGAAAGGAATGGAACGGAATGGAATGAAATGCAATGCAATGGGATGGAAAGGAATGGAATCCACCCGAGAGGAACAGAGTGGAAAGGAAGGGAATGGAAAGGAATGGAATGCAATTGAATGGAATGGAATGGAACGGAACGGAATGGAATCAACCCGAGTAGAATGGAACTGAATTGAATGGAATGGAATGGAATGGAATGGAATGGAATGGAATGGAATGGAATGCAATAGAATGGAATGGAATGGAACGGAACGGAATGGAATCAACCCGAGTAGAATGGAATGCAGAGGAATGGAATGGAATGGAATGGAATGGAATGGAATGGAATAGAAAGGAATCAAACCGAGAAGAAAGGAATGGAATAGAATGGAATAGAATGGAATGGAATCCAATGGAATGGAATGGAATGGAATGGAATCCAATGAAAAGGAAATGGATGGAATGGAATGGAATGGAATGGAATGGAACGGAATGCAATGTAATGGAACTGAACGGAATGGAATGGAATGGATTGGAATGGAATGTAATGAAATGCAACGGAATGGATTGGAATGGAATCAACCAGAGTGGAATAGAATGGAATGGAATGGAATGGAATATAATCAACAGAATGCAATGGAATGGAATGGAACGGAATCAACCTGAGTAGAACGGAAAGAAATGGAATGGAATTGAAAGGAATGCAATGGAATGCCATGGAATGGAATGGAATGGAATGGAATGGAATGGAATGGAATGGAATCAACCTGAATAGAAGGGAATGGAATGGAATGGAATGGAATGGAATCGAATGGAATGGAATGGAATGGAATGGAATGGAATGGAATGGAATGGAATCAACTAGAGTAGAATGGAATGGAATGGAATGGTATGGAATGGAATGGAATGGAATGCAATGGAACAGAATCAACCCGGGTAGAAAGGAATTGAATGGAATGGAATGGAATGGAATGGAATGGAATGGAATGGAATGGAATGGAATGGAATGGAATGGAATAGAATGGAATGGAATCAACGTGTGAAAAACTTAATGGAATGGAATGGAATGCTATGGAATGGAATGGAAAGGAACCGAATGCAATGGAGTGGTATGGAATGGAATCAACCCGAGAAGAACGGTATGGAATGGAATGGAATGAAATGGAATTGAATGGAATGAAATGGAATGGAATGGATTTAACCCGAGTAGAACGGAATGGAATGGAAAGGAATGGAATGGAATGGAATGAAATGCAATGCAATGGGATGGAAAGGAATGGAATCTACCCGAGAGGAACAGAGTGGAAAGGAAGGGAATGGAAAGGAATGGAATGCAATTGAATGGAATGGAATGGAACGGAACGGAATGGAATCAACCCGAGTAGAATGGAATTGAATTGAATGGAATGGAATGGAATGGAATGGAATGGAATGGAATGGAATGGAATGGAATGGAATGCAATAGAATGGAATGGAATGGAACGGAACGGAATGGAATCAACCCGAGTAGAATGGAATGCAGAGGAATGGAATGGAATGGAATGGAATGGAATGGAATGGAATGGAATGGAATAGAAAGGAATCAAACCGAGAAGAAAGGAATGGAATAGAATGGAATAGAATGGAATGGAATCCAATGGAATGGAATGGAATGGAATGGAATCCAATGAAAAGGAAATGGATGGAATGGAACGGAATGGAATGGAATGGAATGGAACGGAATGCAATGTAATGGAACTGAACGGAATGGAATGGAATGGATTGGAATGGAATGTAATGAAATGCAACGGAATGGATTAGAATGGAATCAACCAGAGTGGAATAGAATGGAATGGAATGGAATGGAATATAATCAACAGAATGCAATGGAATGGAATGGAACGGAATCAACCTGAGTAGAACGGAAAGAAATGCAATGGAATTGAAAGGAATGCAATGGAATGCCATGGAATGGAATGGAATGGAATGGAATGGAATGGAATGGAATCGAATGGAATGGAATGGAATGGAATGGAATGGAATGGAATGGAATGGAATGGAATGGAATCAACCACAGTAGAATGGAATGGAATGGAATGGTATGGAATGGAATGGAATGGAATGGAATGGAATGGAATGGAATGGAATGGAATGGAATGGAATGGAATGGAAAGGAATGGAATGGATTGGAATGGAATGGAATGGAATGCATTGCAATGGAATGGAATGGAATGGCATGTAATGGAATCAACCCAAGTGGAGTGAAATGGAATGGAATGGAATGGAATGGAATGGAATGGAATGGAGTGGAATCAAACTGAGAAGAACGGTACAGAATGGAATGGAATGGAATGGACTGGACTGGAATGGAATGGAATGGAATCAACCCGAATAGAATGGAATGGAATAGAGTGGAATGGAATGGAATGGAATGCAATGGAGAGGAATGGAATTAACCCGAGTAGAATGGAATGGAATAGAATGGAATGGAATGCAATGGAATGGAATGGAATGGAATGGAATGGAATGGAATGGAATGGAATCTACCCGAATAGAGCAGAACGGAATGGAATGGAACGGAAAGGAATGGAGTGGAATGGAATGCAATGGAATCAACCCGAGTAGAAACGAAAGAAATAGAATGGAATGGAATGAAATGGAATGCAATGGAATGGAACGGAGTAAACCCGAGTAGAACGGAATGGAATAGAATGGAATAGAATGCAATGGAATGGAATAGAATGGAATGGAAAGAAATGGAATGGAATGGAAAGGAATGGAATGGAATGGAATGGAATGGAATGGAATGGAATGGAATGGAAGGGAATGGAATCTACGCGAGTAGAGCAGAACGGAATGGAATGGAACGGAAAGGAATGGAATGGAACGGAATGCAATGGAATCAACCCGAGTAGAAAGGAAAGGAATAGAATGGAATGGAATGAAATGGAATGCAATGGAATGGAACGGAGTAAACCCGAGTAGAACGGAATGGAACAGAATGGAATAGAATGGAATGAAATTCAATGGAATGGAGTGTAATGGAATGGAATGCAATGGAAAGGAAAGGAATGGAATGGAATGGAATGGAATGGAATGGAATGGAATGGAATGGAATGGAATGGAATGGGATGGAATTGAATCATCCCGAGTAGAATGCCATGGAATGGAATGGAATGGAATGGAAAGCAATGGAATGGAATGGAATTGGATGGAAAAGAATGGAGTGGAATCAAATGGAATCGACCCGAATGGAAAGCAATGGATTGGAATGGAATGGAATGGAATGGAACGGAATGAAATGAAACGCAATGGAATGGAATCAACCCGAGTAGAGCGGAATGGAATGGAATCGAAAGGAATGAAACGGAAAAGAATCAACCCGTGTGGAACGGAATGGAATAGAATGGAATGGAATGGAATGGAAAGGAATGGAATGGAATGGAATGGAATGGAATGGAATGGAATGGAATGGAATGGAATGCAATGGAATGGAATGGAATGGAATGGAATGGAATGGAATGGAACGGAATGCAACGGAATGGAATGGAATGGAATATAATGGAACGGAATGGAATCAACCCGAGTGGAATGGAATGGAATGGAATGAAATGCAATGCAATGGGATGGAAAGGAATGGAATCCACCCGAGAGGAACAGAGTGGAAAGGAATGGAATGGAAAGGAATGGAATGCAATTGAATGGAATGGAATGGAACGGAACGGAATGGAATCAACCCGAGTAGAATGGAATTGAATTGAATGGAATGGAATGGAATGGAATTGAATGGAATGGAATGGAATGGAATGGAATGGAATGGAATGGAATGGAATGGAATGGAATGGAATGCAATAGAATGGAATGGAATGGAACGGAACGGAATGGAATCAACCCGAGTAGAATGGAATGCAGAGGAATGGAATGGAATGGAATGGAATGGAATGGAATGGAATGGAATGGAATAGAAAGGAATCAAACCGAGAAGAAAGGAATGGAATAGAATGGAATAGAATGGAATGGAATCCAATGGAATGTAATGGAATGGAATGGAATCCAATGAAAAGGAAATGGATGGAATGGAATGGAATGGAATGGAACGGAATGCAATGTAATGGAACTGAACGGAATGGAATGGAATGGATTGGAATGGAATGTAATGAAATGCAACGGAATGGATTGGAATGGAATCAACCAGAGTGGAATAGAATGGAATGGAATGGAATGGAATATAATCAACAGAATGCAATGGAATGGAATGGAACGGAATCAACCTGAGTAGAACGGAAAGAAATGGAATGGAATTGAAAGGAATGCAATGGAATGCCATGGAATGGAATGGAATGGAATGGAATGGAATGGAATGGAATGGAATCAACCTGAATAGAAGGGAATGGAATGGAATGGAATGGAATGGAATCGAATGGAATGGAATGGAATGGAATGGAATGGAATGGAATGGAATCAACCAGAGTAGAATGGAATGGAATGGAATGGTATGGAATGGAATGGAATGGAATGCAATGGAACAGAATCAACCCGGGTAGAAAGGAATTGAATGGAATGGAATGGAATGGAATGGAATGGAATGGAATGGAATGGAATGGAATGGAATGGAATGGAATGGAATAGAATGGAATGGAATCAACGTGTGAAAAACTTAATGGAATGGAATGGAATGCTATGGAATGGAATGGAAAGGAACGGAATGCAATGGAGTGGTATGGAATGGAATCAACCCGAGAAGAACGGTATGGAATGGAATGGAATGAAATGGAATTGAATGGAATGAAATGGAATGGAATGGATTTAACCCGAGTAGAACGGAATGGAATGGAAAGGAATGGAATGGAATGGAATGAAATGCAATGCAATGGGATGGAAAGGAATGGAATCCACCCGAGAGGAACAGAGTGGAAAGGAAGGGAATGAAAAGGAATGGAATGCAATTGAATGGAATGGAATGGAACGGAACGGAATGGAATCAACCCGAGTAGAATGGAATTGAATTGAATGGAATGGAATGGAATGGAATGGAATGGAATGGAATGGAATGGAATGGAATGGAATGGAATGCAATAGAATGGAATGGAATGGAACGGAACGGAATGGAATCAACCCGAGTAGAATGGAATGCAGAGGAATGGAATGGAATGGAATGGAATGGAATGGAATGGAATGGAATAGAAAGGAATCAAACCGAGAAGAAAGGAATGGAATAGAATGGAATAGAATGGAATGGAATCCAATGGAATGGAATGGAATGGAATGGAATCCAATGAAAAGGAAATGGATGGAATGGAACGGAATGGAATGGAATGGAATGGAACGGAATGCAATGTAATGGAACTGAACGGAATGGAATGGAATGGATTGGAATGGAATGTAATGAAATGCAACGGAATGGATTGGAATGGAATCAACCAGAGTGGAATAGAATGGAATGGAATGGAATGGAATATAATCAACAGAATGCAATGGAATGGAATGGAACGGAATCAACCTGAGTAGAACGGAAAGAAATGCAATGGAATTGAAAGGAATGCAATGGAATGCCATGGAATGGAATGGAATGGAATGCAATGGAATGGAATGGAATGGAATCGAATGGAATGGAATGGAATGGAATGGAATGGAATGGAATGGAATGGAATGGAATGGAATGGAATCAACCAGAGTAGAATGGAATGGAATGGAATGGTATGGAATGGAATGGAATGGAATGGAATGGAATGGAATGGAATGGAATGGAATGGAAAGGAATGGAATGGATTGGAATGGAATGGAATGGAATGCATTGCAATGGAATGGAATGGAATGGCATGTAATGGAATCAACCCAAGTGGAATGAAATGGAATGGAATGGAATGGAATGGAATGGAATGGAGTGGAATCAAACTGAGAAGAACGGTACGGAATGGAATGGAATGGAATGGACTGGACTGGAGTGGAATGGAATGGAATCAACCCGAATAGAATGGAATGGAATAGAGTGGAATGGAATGGAATGGAATGCAATGGAGTGGAATGGAATTAACCCGAGTTGAATGGAATGGAATAGAATGGAATGGAATGCAATGGAATGGAATAGAACGGAATGGAATGGAATGGAATGGAATGGAATGGAATGGAATGGAATGGAATGGAATCTACCCGAATAGAGCAGAACGGAATGGAATGGAACGGAAAGGAATGGAGTGGAATGGAATGCAATCGAATCAACCCGAGAAGAAACGAAAGAAATAGAATGGAATGGAATGAAACGGAATGCAATGGAATGGAACGGAGTAAACCCGAGTAGAACGGAATGGAATAGAATGGAATAGAATGCAATGGAATGGAATAGAATGGAATGGAAAGAAATGGAATGGAATGGAAAGGAATGGAATGGAATGGAATGGAATGGAATGGAATGGAATGGAATGGAATGGAAGGGAATGGAATCTACCCGAGTAGAGCAGAACGGAATGGAATGGAACGGAAAGGAATGGAATGGAATGGAATGGAAGGGAATGGAATCTACCCGAGTAGAGCAGAACGGAATGGAATGGAACAGAAAGGAATGGAATGGAACGGAATGCAATGGAATCAACCCGAGTAGAAAGGAAAGGAATAGAATGGAATAGAATGGAATGAAATTCAATGGAATGGAGTGTAATGGAATGGAATGCAATGGAATGGAACGGAGTAAACCCGAGTAGAACGGAATGGAACAGAATGGAATAGAATGGAATGAAATTCAATGGAATGGAGTGTAATGGAATGGAATGCAATGGAAAGGAAAGGAATGGAATGGAATGGAATGGAATGGAATGGAATGGAATGGGATGGAATTGAATCATCCCGAGTAGAATGCCATGGAATGGAATGGAATGGAATGGAAAGCAATGTAATGGAATGGAATTGGATGGAAAAGAATGGAGTGGAATCAAATGGAATCGACCCGAATGGAAAGCAATGGATTGGAATGGAATGGAATGGAATGGAACGGAATGAAATGAAACGCAATGGAATGGAATCAACCCGAGTAGAGCGGAATGGAATGGAATCGAAAGGAATGAAACGGAAAAGAATCAACCCGTGTGGAACGGAATGGAATAGAATGGTATGGAATGGAATGGAATGGAATGGAAAGGAATGGAATGGAATGGAATGGAATGGAATGGAATGGAATGGAATGCAATGGAATGGAATGGAATGGAATGGAATGGAAAGGAATGGAACGGAATGCAACGGAATGGAATGGAATGGAATATAATGGAACGGAATGGAATCAACCCGAGTGGAATGGAATGGAATGGAATGAAATGTAATGCAATGGGATGGAAAGGAATGGAATCCACCCGAGAGGAACAGAGTGGAAAGGAATGGAATGGAAAGGAATGGAATGCAATTGAATGGAATGGAATGGAACGGAACGGAATGGAATCAACCCGAGTAGAATGGAATTGAATTGAATGGAATGGAATGGAATGGAATGGAATGGAATGGAATGGAATGGAATGGAATGGAATGGAATGGAATGCAATAGAATGGAATGGAATGGAACGGAACGGAATGGAATCAACCCGAGTAGAATGGAATGCAGAGGAATGGAATGGAATGGAATGGAATGGAATGGAATGGAATGGAATAGAAAGGAATCAAACCGAGAAGAAAGGAATGGAATAGAATGGAATAGAATGGAATGGAATCCAATGGAATGGAATGGAATGGAATGGAATCCAATGAAAAGGAAATGGATGGAATGGAATGGAATGGAATGGAACGGAATGCAATGTAATGGAACTGAACGGAATGGAATGGAATGGATTGGAATGGAATGTAATGAAATGCAACGGAATGGATTGGAATGGAATCAACCAGAGTGGAATAGAATGGAATGGAATGGAATGGAATATAATCAACAGAATGCAATGGAATGGAATGGAACGGAATCAACCTGAGTAGAACGGAAAGAAATGGAATGGAATTGAAAGGAATGCAATGGAATGCCATGGAATGGAATGGAATGGAATGGAATGGAATGGAATGGAATGGAATGGAATGGAATCAACCTGAATAGAAGGGAATGGAATGGAATGGAATGGAATGGAATCGAATGGAATGGAATGGAATGGAATGGAATGGAATGGAATGGAATCAACCAGAGTAGAATGGAATGGAATGGAATGGTATGGAATGGAATGGAATGGAATGCAATGGAACAGAATCAACCCGGGTAGAAAGGAATTGAATGGAATGGAATGGAATGGAATGGAATGGAATGGAATGGAATGGAATGGAATGGAATGGAATGGAATAGAATGGAATGGAATCAACGTGTGAAAAACTTAATGGAATGGAATGGAATGCTATGGAATGGAATGGAAAGGAACGGAATGCAATGGAGTGGTATGGAATGGAATCAACCCGAGAAGAACGGTATGGAATGGAATGGAATGAAATGGAATTGAATGGAATGAAATGGAATGGAATGGATTTAACCCGAGTAGAACGGAATGGAATGGAAAGGAATGGAATGGAATGGAATGAAATGCAATGCAATGGGATGGAAAGGAATGGAATCCACCCGAGAGGAACAGAGTGGAAAGGAAGGGAATGGAAAGGAATGGAATGCAATTGAATGGAATGGAATGGAACGGAACGGAATGGAATCAACCCGAGTAGAATGGAATTGAATTGAATGGAATGGAATGGAATGGAATGGAATGGAATGGAATGGAATGGAATGGAATGGAATGGAATGCAATAGAATGGAATGGAATGGAACGGAACGGAATGGAATCAACCCGAGTAGAATGGAATGCAGAGGAATGGAATGGAATGGAATGGAATGGAATGGAATGGAATGGAATGGAATAGAAAGGAATCAAACCGAGAAGAAAGGAATGGAATAGAATGGAATAGAATGGAATGGAATCCAATGGAATGGAATGGAATGGAATGGAATCCAATGAAAAGGAAATGGATGGAATGGAACGGAATGGAATGGAATGGAATGGAACGGAATGCAATGTAATGGAACTGAACGGAATGGAATGGAATGGATTGGAATGGAATGTAATGAAATGCAACGGAATGGATTGGAATGGAATCAACCAGAGTGGAATAGAATGGAATGGAATGGAATGGAATATAATCAACAGAATGCAATGGAATGGAATGGAACGGAATCAACCTGAGTAGAACGGAAAGAAATGCAATGGAATTGAAAGGAATGCAATGGAATGCCATGGAATGGAATGGAATGGAATGGAATGGAATGGAATGGAATGGAATGGAATCAACCTGAATAGAAGGGAATGGAATGGAATGGAATGGAATGGAATCGAATGGAATGGAATGGAATGGAATGGAATGGAATGGAATGGAATGGAATGGAATCAACCAGAGTAGAATGGAATGGAATGGAATGGTATGGAATGGAATGGAATGGAATGGAATGGAATGGAATGGAATGGAATGGAATGGAATGGAAAGGAATGGAATGGATTGGAATGGAATGGAATGGAATGCATTGCAATGGAATGGAATGGAATGGCATGTAATGGAATCAACCCAAGTGGAATGAAATGGAATGGAATGGAATGGAATGGAATGGAATGGAATGGAGTGGAATCAAACTGAGAAGAACGGTACGGAATGGAATGGAATGGAATGGACTGGACTGGAGTGGAATGGAATGGAATCAACCCGAATAGAATGGAATGGAATAGAGTGGAATGGAATGGAATGGAATGCAATGGAGTGGAATGGAATTAACCCGAGTAGAATGGAATGGAATAGAATGGAATGGAATGCAATGGAATGGAATAGAATGGAATGGAATGGAATGGAATGGAATGGAATGGAATGGAATGGAATGGAATGGAATGGAATCTACCCGAATAGAGCAGAACGGAATGGAATTGAACGGAAAGGAATGGAATGGAATGGAATGCAATGGAATCAACCCGAGAAGAAACGAAAGAAATAGAATGGAATGGAATGAAATGGAATGCAATGGAATGGAACGGAGTAAACCCGAGTAGAACGGAATGGAATAGAATGGAATAGAATGGAATGAAATTCAATGGAATGGAGTGTAATGGAATGGAATGCAATGGAAAGGAAAGAATGGAATGGAATGGAATGGAATGGAATGGAATGGAATGGAATGGAAAGGGATGGAATTGAATCATCCCGAGTAGAATGCAATGGAATGGAATGGAATGGAATGGAAAGCAATGGAATGGAATGGAATTGGATGGAAAAGAATGGAGTGGAATCGAATGGAATCGACCCGAGTGGAAAGCAATGGAATGGAATGGAATGGAATGGAATGGAACGGAATGAAATGAAACGGAATGGAATGGAATCAACCCGAGTAGAGCGGAATGGAATGGAATCGAAAGGAATGAAACAGAAAAGAATCAACCCGTGTGGAACGGAATGGAATAGAATGGTATGGAATGGAATGGAATGGAATGGAAAGGAATGGAATGGAATGGAATGCAATGGAATGGAATGGAATGGAATGGAATGGAATGGAATGGAATGGAATGGAGTGGAATGGAATGGAACGGAATGCAACGGAATGGAATGGAATGGAATATAATGGAATGGAATGGAATCAACCCGAGTGGAATGGAATGGAATGGAATGAAATGCAATGCAATGGGATGGAAAGGAATGGAATCCACCCGAGAGGAACAGAGTGGAAAGGAATGGAATGGAAAGGAATGGAATGCAATAGAATGGAATGGAATGGAACGGAACGGAATGGAATCAACCCGAGTAGAATGGAATGGAATTGAATGGAATGGAATGGAATGGAATGGAATGGAATGGAATGGAATGGAATGGAATGGAATGCAATAGAATGGAATGGAATGGAACAGAACGGAATGGAATCAACCGGAGTAGAATGGAATGCAGAGGAATGGAATGGAATGGAATGGAATGGAATGGAATGGAATGGAATGGAATAGAAAGGAATCAAACCGAGATGAAAGGAATGGAATAGAATGGAATAGAATGGAATGGAATCCAATGGAATGGAATGGAATGGAATGGAATCCAATGAAAAGGAAATGGATGGAATGGAATGGAATGGAATGGAATGGAACGGAATGCAATGTAATGGAACTGAACGGAATGGAATGGAATGGATTGGAATGGAATGTAATGAAATGCAACGGAATGGAATGGAATGGAATTAACCAGAGTGGAATAGAATGGAATGAAATGGAATGGAATAGAATCAACAGAATGCAATGGAATGGAATGGAACGGAATCAACCTGAGTAGAACGGAAAGAAATGGAATGGAATTGAAAGGAATGCTATGGAATGCCATGGAATGGAATGGAATGGAATGGAATGGAATCAACCTGAATAGAAGGGAATGGAATGGAATGGAATGGAATGGAATGGAATGGAACGGAATGGAATGGAATGGAATGGAATTGAATAAACCCGAGTAGAATGTAATGGAATGGAAGGGAATGGAATGGAATGGAATGGAATCGTATTTAATGGAAACGAATGCAATGGAATGGAATGGATTGGATTGGATTGGAATGGAATGGAATGGAATGGAATGGAATTAAATGGAATACAATGGAATGGAATGCAATGGAATGGAATGGAATGGAATGGAAAGCAATGGAATGGAATGGAACAAACCCGAGTAGAACGGAATGGAATGGAATGCAATGGAATGGAATGGAATGGAATGGAATGCAATGGAATGGAATGGAATGGAATGGAATCAACTCGATTAGAACGGAATGGAATGGAAAGGAATGCAATGGAATGGAAAGGGATGGAATGGAAAGGAATGGATTGGAATCAACACGAGTAGAATGGAATGGAATGGAATGGAATGGAACGGAATGGAATGGAATGGAGTGGAATGGAATTTAAAGGAATGGAATGGAATGCAATGGAATTCAACGGAATGGAATGGAATGGAAAGGAACGCAATTGAATGGAATGGAATGGAATGCAATGGAATGGAATGGAATGGAAAGAAATGCAATGCAATGGAATGGAGTCGCTTCAAACCAAGGAGAAAGGAATGCAATGGAATGGAATGGAATGGAATGGAATGGAATGGAATGGAATGGAATGGAGTGGAATGGCATCAACCTGAGAAGAACGGAATGGAATGGAATGGAATGGAATCAACCTGAGAAGAACGGAATGGAATGGAATGGAATGGAATGAACTGGAATGGAATAGAATGGAATTGGTTCAACCCGACTAGAACGGAACGGAATGGAGCTGAACAGAATACAATGGAATTGAATCAACCCGAGTAGAATGGAATGGAATGGAATGAAATGCAAAGTAATGTAATGGGATGGAATTGAATGGAATGGAATCAACCCGATTAGAACGGAATGGAGTGGAATGGAATGGAATGGAATGAGATGGAATGGAGTGAAATGCAATGGAATGGAATGCAATGGAATGGAAAGGAATGGAATGGAATGGAATCAACCCAAGTAGAACGAAATGGAATGGAATGGAATGGAATCAACCCGAGAAGAACGGAATGGAAGGGAAGGGAATGGAATGGAATGGAATGGAATGGAATGGAATGGAATGGAATGGAATGGAATAGAATGAAATGGAATGGTATAGAATGGAATTGAAACAACCCGAGTAGAATCGAACGGAATGGAACGGAATGGAATGGAATGGAAGGGAACGGAATAGAATGGAATAGAATCAACCACAGTAGAACGGAAAGGAAAGGAATGGAATTGATTGGAATTGAATGAAATTGAATGGAATGGAACGGAAAGGAATGCAATGGAGTGGAATGGAATGGAACGGAATGGAATGGAATGGAATGGAATTTAATGAAATGGAATGGAATGCAATGGAATGCAACGGAATGGAATGGAATGCAAAGGATTGCAATGGAATGGAATGGAATGGAATGGAATGGAATCAACCTGAGAAGAACGGAACGGAGTGGAATGGAATGGAATGGAATGGAAGCGAATGGAATGGAATGGAATGGAATGGAATGGTATGGAGTGGAATGCAATGGAATCAACCCGAGAAGAACGGAACACAAAGGAATGGAATGGAATGGAATGGAATGGAATGGAATGGAATGGAATGGAATGGAATGGAATGGAATAGATTGGAATGGAATGGAATGGAATAGAATGGAATTGGTTCAACCCGAGTAGAACGGAATGGAATGGAATGGAACAGAAAGGAATACAATGGAATTGAATCAACCCTAGTAGAATGGAATGGAATGGAATGGAATGGAATGGAATGGAATGGAATGGAATGGAAAGGAATGGAATGGGATGGAATTGAATGGAATGGAATCAACCCGATTAGAATGAAATGGAATGGAAAGGAATGGAATAGAATGGAATGGAATGCAATGGAATCGAATGGAATGGAATGCAATGGAATGGAATGGAATGGAATGGAATGGAATGGAAAGGAGTGGAATGGAACGGAATGGAATGGAATGGAATGGAATGGAAAGGTATGGAATGCAATGGAATGGAATGGAACGGAATGGAATGGAATGGAATGGAATGGAATGAAAAGGAGTGGAATGAAATGCAATGCAATGGAATGGAATGGAATGGAATGGAACGGAATGGAATGGAAAAGAATGGAACTGAATCAACCCGAGTAGAACGGAACGGAACAGAACGAAACGGAAGGGATCGGAATAGAATGGAATTGAATCAACCCGAGTAGAAAGGAACGCATTGGAATGGAATGGAATGGAATGGAATGGAATGGAATGGAATGGAATGGAATGGAATGAAGTGGAATGGAATGGAATCAACCCGAGAAGAACGGAATGGAAAGGAATGGAATGGAATGGAATGCAATGGAATGGAAAGGAATGGAATGGAATGGAATGGAATGGAATCGTATTTAATGGAAAGGAATGCAATGGAATGGAATGGATTGGATTGGATTGGAATGGAATGGAATGGAATGGAATTAAATGGAATACAATGGAATGTAATGCAATGGAATGGAATGGAATGGAATGGAAAGCAATGGAATGGAATGGAACCAACCCGAGAAGAAAGGAATGGAATGGAATGCAATGGAATGGAATGGAATGGAATGGAATGCAATGGAATGGAATGGAATGGAATAGAATGGAATCAACTCGATTAGAACGGAATGGAAAGGAAAGGAATGCAATGGAATGGAATGGGATGGAATTGAAAGGAATGGATTGGAATCAACACGAGTAGAATGGAATGGAATGGAACTGAACGGAATGGAATGGAATGGAGTGGAATGGAATTTAAAGGAATGGAATGGAATGCAATGGAATTCAACGGAATGGAATGGAATGGAAAGGAATGCAATTGAATGGAATGGAATGGAATGCAATGGAATGGAATGGAATGGATTGGAATGGAATGCAATGGAATGGAGTCGATTCAACCCAGGGAGAAAGGAATGCAATGGAATGGAATGGAATGGAATTAAAGGGAATGGAATGGAATGGAATGGAATGGCATAAACCTGAGAAGAACGGAATGGAATGGAATGGAATGGAATCAACCTGAGAAGAACGGAATGGAATGGAATGGAATGGAATGGACTGGATTGGAATAGAATGGAATTGGTTCAACCCGAGTAGAACGGAATGGAATGGAGCGGAATGGAATGAAATGGAATTGAATCCACTAGAGTAGAATGGAATGGAATGGAATGAAATGCAAAGGAATGTAATGGGATGGAATTGAATGGAATGGAATCAACCCGATTAGAACGGAATGGAGTGGAATGGAATGGAATGGAATGAGATGGAATGGAGTGAAATGCAATGGAATGGAATGGAATGGAATGGAAAGGAATGGAATGGAATGGAATGGAATCAACCCAAGTAGAACAAAATGGAATGGAATGGAATGGAATCAACCCGAGAAGAACGGAATGGAATGGAATGGAATGGAATGGAATGGAATGGAATGGAATGGAATGGAATGGAATGGAATGGAATAGAATGAAATGGAATGGTATAGAATGGAATTGAATCAGCCCGAGTACAATCGAATGGAATGGAACGGAATGGAATGGAATGGAAGGGAACGGAATAGAATGGAATTGAATCAATCAGAGTAGAACGGAAAGGAAAGGAATGGAATTGATTGGAATGGAATGGAAGGGAATGGAATGGAATGGAACGGAAAGGAATGCAATGGAGTGGAATGGAATGGAACAGAATGGAATGGAATGGAATGGAATTTAACGGAATGGAATGGAATGCAATGGAATGCAACGGAATGGAATGGAATGCAAAGGATTGCAATGGAACGGAATGGAATGGAATGGAATGGAATGGAATCAACCTGAGAAGAACGGAACGGAGTGGAATGGAATGGAATGGAATGGAAGGGAATGGAATGGAATGGAATGGAATGGAATGGAATGGAATGGAGTGGAATGGAATCAACCTGAGAAGAACGGAACGGAGTGGAATGGAATGGAATGGAATGGAAGGGAATGGAATGGAACGGAATGGAATGGAAGGGAAGGGAACGGAATAGAATGGAATTGAATAAACCAGAGTAGAACGGAAAGGAAAGGAATGGAATTGATTGGAATGGAATGGAATGGAATGGAATGGAATGGAATGGAACGGAAAGGAATGGAATGGAGTGGGATGGAATGGAACGGAATGGAATGGAATGGAATGGAATTTAATGGAATGGAATGGAATGCAATGGAATGCAACGGAATGGAATGCAAATAAAGGATTGCAATGGAATGGAATGGAATGGAATGGAATGGAATCAACCTGAGAAGAACGGAACGGAGTGGAATGGAATGGAATGGAATGGAAGGGAATGGAATGGAATTAAATGGAATGGAATGGAATGGAATGGAATGGAATGGAACGGAATGAAATGGAATGGAATGAAAAGCAGTGGAATGGAATGGAAAGGAATGGAATGGAATGGAATCAACCCGAGTAGAACGAACTGTGATGGAATGGAATGGAAAGGAATGGAATGGAGTGGCATGGAATGGAATGCAGTGGAATGGAATGGAATGGAATGAAATGGAATGCAATGGAATCAACCCGAGTAGAATGGAATAGAATGGAATGGAATGGAACGCAATGGAATCGAATGGAATGGAATGCAATGGAATCGAATGGAATGGAATGGAATGGAATGGAAAGGAGTGGAATGGAAAGGAATGGAATGGAATGGAATGGAATGGAAAGGTATGGAATGGAATGGAATGGAATGGAACGGAATGGAATGGAATGGAATGGAAAGGAGTGGAATGAAATGGAATGCAATGTAATGGAATGGAATGGAATGGAACGGAATGGAATGGAAACTAATGGAACTGAATCAACCCGAGTAGAACAGAACGGAACAGAACGAAACGGAAGGGATCGGAATAGAATGGAATTGAATCAACCCGAGTAGAATGGAACGCATTGGAATGAAATGGAATGGAACGGAATGGAAAGGAATGGAATGGAATGGAATGGAAAGGAATCGTATTTAATGGAAAGTAATGCAATGGAATGGAATGGATTGGATTGGATTGGAATGGAATGGAATGGAATGGAATTAAATGGAATACAATGGAATGGAATGCAAAGGAATAGAATGGAATGGAATGGAAAGCAATGGAATGGAATGGAACCAACCCGAGTAGAATGGAACGGAATGGAATGCAATGGAATGGAACGGAATGGAATGGAATGCAATTTAATGGAATGGAATGGAATGGAATGGAATGGAATCAACTCGATTAGAACGGAATGGAATGGAAAGGAATGCAATGGAATGGAATGGGATGGAATGGAAAGGAATGGATTGGAATCAACAAGAGTAGAATGGAATGGAATGGAACAGAACTGAATGGAATGTAATGGAGTGGAATGGAATTTAAAGGAATGGAATGGAATGCAATGGAATTCAATGGAATGGAATGGAATGGAAAGGAATGCAGTTGAATGGAATGGAATGGAATGCAATGGAATGTAATGTAATGGAATGGAATGGAATGCAATGGAATGGAGTCGATTCAACCCAAGGAGAAAGGAATGCAATGGAATGGAATGGAATGGAATGGAATGGAATGGAATGGAATGGAATGGCATCAACCTGAGAAGAACGGAATGGAATGGAATGGAATGGAATCAACCTGAGAAGAACGGAATGGAATGGAATGGAATGGAATGGACTGGAATGGAATAGAATGGAATTGGTTCAACCCGAGTAGAACGGAACGGAATGGAGCGGAACGGAATACAATGGAATTGAATCAACCCGAGTAGAATGGAATGGAATGGAATGAAATGCAAAGGAATCTAAAGGGATGGAATTGAATGGAATGGAATCAACCCGATTAGAAAGGAATGGAGTGGAATGGAATGGAATGGAATGAGATGGAATGGAGTGAAATGCAATGGAATGGAATGGAATGGAATGGAAAGGAATGGAATGGAATGGTATCAACCCAAGTAGAACGAAATGGAATGGAATGGAATGGAATCAACCCGAGAAGAACGGAATGGAATGGAATGGAATGGAAAGGAAAGGAATGGAATGGAATCAACCCAAGTAGAACGAAATGGAATGGAATGGATTGGAATCAACCCGAGAAGAGCGGAATGGAATGGAATGGAATGGAATGGAATGGAATGGAATGGAATGGAATGGAATGGAATGGAATGGAATAGAATGAAATGGAATGGTATAGAATGGAATTGAATCAGCCCGAGTAGAATCGAATGGAATGGAACGGAATGGAATGGAATGGAATGGAATGGAAAGGAATGGAATGGAATGGAATGGAATGGAATGGAATGGAATGGAATCAACCCGAAAAGAGCGGAAGGGAATGGAATGGAACGGAATGGATTGGTGTGGAATGGAATGGAATGGTATGGTATGTAATCAACCCGAGAAGAATGGAATGGAATGGAATTTAATTGAATGGAATGGAATGGAATAGAATGGAATTGAATCAACCTGAAAAGAACGGAACGGAACAGAATGGAACGGAACGGAACGGAATGGAATGGAATAGAATAGAATTGCATCAACCCGAGAAGAAAGGAATGGAATGGAATGGAATGGAATGGAATGGAATGGAATGGAATGGAATGGAATGGAATGGATTGGAATGGAATGGAATGGAATGGAGTGGAATGGAATGGAATGGAATGGAAAGGAATGGAATTAACCCGAGTAGAATGGAATGGAATGGAACAGAACAGAATGGAATAGAGTGGAATTCAATCAACCCGAATAGAGTGGAATGGAATGGAATGGATGGAATGGAAAGGAATGTAATGTAATGGAATTGAATGGAATGGAATGGAATGGAATAGAACGGAATGGAATCAACCCTGGAGGAGAGAAATGGAAAAGAATGGAATGGAATGGAATGGAATGGAATGGAATGGAATGGAATGGAATGGAATCATCCCGAGAAGAACGGAATGGAATGGAATGGAATGGAAAAGAATGGAATTGAATCAACACGAATAGAACTTAATGGAATGGAATGTAATGGAGCGGAATAGAATGCAATTGAATCCACCCGAGTAGAACGGAATGGAATGGAATGGAATGGAGTGGAATGGAAAGCAATGGAATTAAACGGAATGGAATGGAACGGAATGGAATGGAATGGAATGGAATCAAACCGAGTAGAATGGTATGGAATGGAATGGAATGGAATGGAATGGAATGGAATGGAATGGAATGGAATGGAAGGGAACGGAACAAAACTGAATGGAACGGAACGGAAAGGAATAGAATGGAGTTGAATAAAAACGAATCTTATGGAAAGTAATGGAATGCAATGGAAAGGAATAGAATGGACTTGTATCAACCCAAGTAGAACGGAACGGAATGGAGCATATCGGAGTGAAAGAGAATACAATCGAATCCACCCGAGTAGAACGGAATGGAATGGAATGGAATGGAATGCAATGGAATGGAAAGGAATGGAATGCAATCGAATGGAATGAACTGGAATGGAACGGAATGGAATGGAATGGAATGGAATGCAATGGAATCAACCTGAGTAGAATGGAATGCAATGGAACGGAACGGGACGGAATAGAATGGAATTGAAACAACTCGAGTAGAATTTAATGGAATGGAATGGAACGGAATGGAAAGGAATGGAATGGAATGGAATGGAATGGAATGGAATGGAATGGAATGGAATGGAATGGAAAGGAATGGAATGGAATTTAATGGAATGGAATCAAACCGAGTGGAGAAAAATGTTATGGAATGGGATGGATTGGAATGGAATGGAATGGAATGGAATGGAATGGAATGGAATGGAATCATCCCGGGATGAACGGAATGGAATGGAATGGAATGGAATGGAATGGAATGGAATGGAATGGAAAGGAATGGAATAGAATGGAATAGAATCAACCCGTGTACAATGGAATGGAATGGAATGGAATGGAATGGAAAGGAATGGAATGCAATCGAATGGAATGGAAAAAATTGCAATGCAATGCAATGGAATGGAATGGAATGCAGTGCAATTCAATGGAATGGAATTGAATGGAATGCAATGCAATGGAATGGAATTGAATGGAATGGAATGGAATGGAATTTAGTGGAAGGGAATGGAATGGAATCAACCCGAGTAGAACGGAATGCAATGGAATGGAATGGAATGGAATGGAATGGAATGAAATGGAATGGAGTGGAATCAACCCGAGAATAAAGAATGGAATGGAATGGAAAGGAATGGAATTTAATAGAATGTAATTGAATCTCCCCGAGTACAATGGAATGGAACGGAAACTAAAGAAAAGGAACGGAGCGGAACGGAATAGAATGGAATTATATCAACCCGAGTAGAATAGAGTGGAATGGAACGGAATGCAGTGGAATGGAATGGGATGGAAAGGAAAGGAATGGAATCAACCCGAGTAGAATGGAACAGAACGGAACGGAAAGGAACGGAATGGAATTGAACGGAATGGAAGGGAATGGAATCTACTCAACCCGAGAAGAATGGAATAGAATGGAATGGAAAGGAATGGAATGGAATGGAATGGAATGGAATGGAATGGAATGGAAAGGAATGGAATGGAATGGAATGGAAGAGAATGGAATTGAATCAACCTGAGTAGAATGCAATGGAATGGAATGGAAAGGAATGGTATGGAATGGAATGGAGTGGAATGGAATGGAATCAACCCGAGTAGAAAGGAATTGAATGGAGTGGAATGGAAAGAATGAAACGGAATATATTGGAATGGAATGGAATGGAATGGAATCAACCAGAGAAGAACGGAATGGAATGGAATGGAATGGACAGTTATGGAATGGAATGGAAAGGAATGGAATGGAATGGAGTGGTATGGAATGGAATCAACCCGAGAAGAACGGTATGGAGTGGAATGGAATGAAATGGAATTGAATGGAATGAAATGGAATGGAATGGATTTAACTCGAGTAGAACGGAATGGAATGGAAAGGAATGGAATGGAATGGAATGGAATGGAATGGAATGGAATGGAATGCAATGGAATGCAATGGAATGGAATGGAATCAACCCGAGTAGAAAGGAATGGAATGGAATGGAATGGAACGCAATGGAGTGGAATAGAATGGAATTGAATCAACCCGAGCAGAATGGAACAGAACAGAACGGAATGGAACGGAACGGAATGGAATGGAATGGAATGGAATTGAATCAACGCGAGTAGAATGGAATGGAATGGAAAGGAATGGAATGGAATGGAATGGAATGGAATGGAATGGAATGGAATGGAATGGAAACTAAAGAAAGGAACGGAACGGAAGAGAATAGAATGGAATTGAATCAACCCGAGTAGAATGCAATGGAATGGAGTGGAACGGAATGGAATAGAATGGAATTGAATCTGCCACGAATAGAATATAATGGAATGGAATGGAACGGAAAGGAAAGGAATGGAATGGAATGCAATGCAATGGAATGGAATGGAATCACCCCGAGTGCAGAGAAATGGAATGGAATGGAGTGGATTGGAATGGAATGGAATGGAATGGAATGGAAAGGAATGGAATGGAATGGAATCATCCTGAGAAGAACGGAATGGAATGGAATGGAATGGAATTGATTGGAATGGAATGGAATGGAATGGAAAGGAATGGCATACAATGGAATTGAATAAAGCCGAGTGAAATAAAATGGAATGGAAAGTAGTGAATGAAATGTAATGGAATGGATTGGAATGGATTGAACACGATTGGAACAGAGTGGAATTGAATGGAATGGAATGGACTGCAATGGAATGGCATGGAATGGAATGGCATGGAATGGAATGCAATGGAATGGAATGCAATGGATTAGAATGGAGCTGAGTCAAACCGAATGGAATGAATGGAATGGAATGGAATGGAGTGGAAAGGAATGGAATGGAACGGGAAAGAATGGAATTGAGTCACCTCAAATGGAATGGAATGGAATGGATTAGAACGGAGTTGAATCAACCCGAATGGAATGGAATGGAATGCAATGCAATGGATTAGAATGGAACTGAATCAACGCGAGTTTAATGAATGGAATGCAATGGAATGGAGTGGAAAGGAATGGAATGGAACGGGAAAGAATGGAATTGAGTCAACCCACATGGAATGGAATGGAATAGATTAGAATGGAGTTGAATCAATCCGAATGCAGTGGAATGGAATGGAATGGAATGGAATGGAATGGGATGGAATGGAATGGAATGGAATGGAATTGAATGGAATGGAATCAACCTGAATGGAGTGGAATGGAATGGAATGGAATGGAATGGATTGGAATGGAATGGAATGGAATGGAATGGAATGCAATCATCCAGAATGGAAAGGAATGGAATGGAATCGAAGGAAATGGAATCAACCCGATTGGAATGGAATGGAATGGAATAGAATGGAATGCAATGCAATGGATTCAACACGAAAGGCATGGAATAGAATGGAATAGAATGGAATTTAATCAACCCGGTTGAAATGGAATGGAATAGAATGGAATGGAATGGAATGGAGTGGAATGGAATGGATTGGAATGGATTGGAATGGAATGGAATATAAAGGAATTGAAACAACCCGAGTGGAATGGAATTGAATGGAATGGAAAAGAACGGAATGGAATAGAATGGAATGGAATCAACCCCATTGGAATGGAATGGAAGGGAGTAGAATGGAATGGAATGGAATGGAATGGAATGGAATGGAATGGAATGAATGTGATGGAATGGAATGGAATGGAATGGAATGGATTGGAAAGGAATGGAAAGGAACGGAAAGGAATGGAGTGGAATGCAATCATCCAGAGTGAAATGGCTTGAAAAGGAATGGAATGGAATGGAATGGAATGGAATGGAATGGAATGGAATCTAAAGGAATGGAATGGATTGGAATGGAATGGAATGGAATAGATTGAACCCGATTGGAACAGAGTCTAATGGAATGGAATGGAATAGACTGCAACGGAATATAACGGAACAGAATTGTATGGAATGGATTGCAAGCAACTCCAGAGGAATTTAATGGAATGGAATGGAAACAAACTGACTGGTATGGAACGGAATGGAACGGAATGAAATGGAATGGAATAGTGTGGAATGGAATGGAATGGAATGCAATGGAATGGAATGGATCGGAATGGAATCAACCCCAGCGGATTCGAAAGGAATCGGAAGGAATGGATTGGAATGGAATGGAATGGAATGGAATAGAATGGTATGGATGAGAATGGAATGGAATCAACCCCGGGGGAATGGAATGGAATGGATTGGAATGGGATGGAATGAAATGGAATGGAATGCAATGGAATCAACCGGAGCGGAATGGACTGAAATCAAATAGAATGGAATCGAATCAACGCGAGTGGAATGGAATGGAATGGAATGGAATGGAATGGAATGGAATGGAATGGAATGGAATGGAATGGAATTGAATGGAGTGGAATGGAATGGAAGGGAATGCTTTGGAATGGAATGGAATAGAATGGAATTGAATCAACCCGATTGGAATGGAATGGAATGGAATGGAATAGAATGGGATGGAATGGAATGGAATCAACCACGGTGGAATGGAATGGAATGGAATGGAATGGAATGGAATGGAATTGAATGGAATGGAATGGAATGGAACGGAATGGAATATAATGGAAAGGAATGGAATGGAATGGAATGGAATGGAATGGAATGGAATGGAGTGGAGTGGAATGGAGTGGAATGGAATGGAATGGATTGGAATGGAATGGAAAGGAACGGAAAGGAATGGAATGGAAGGGAATCAACCAGAGTGAAATGGATTGAAAAGGAATGGAAAGGAATGGAATGGAATGGAATGGAATGGAATTTAATCATCCATAGTTGAATGGAAATGAAAGGAATGCAAAGGAATGGAATTGAATGGAATGGAATGGAACACAATCAACCCGGTTGGAATGGAATGGAATGGAACCGAAAGGAATGTAACTGAATCCACATTAGTGGAATGGAATGGACTGGAATGGAATGGAATAGAATCGAATTGAATCAACCCGAGTTGAATGGAAATAAATGGAATGGAATAGAATGGAATGGAATGGAATGAAATCAACCCCAGTGGAATGGAATGGAATGGAATGGAATGGAATGGAATGGAATGGAATGGAATGGAATGGAATGGAATGCAATGGAATGGAATGCAATGGATTAGAATGGAACTGAATCAACCCGAGTGGAATGAATGGAATGGAATGGAATGGAGTGGTAAGGAATGGAATGGAATGGGAAAGAAAGTAATTGAGTGAACCAAAATGGAATGCAATGGAATGGATTAGAACGGAGTTAAATCAACCCGAATAGAATGGAATGGAATGGAAAGGAATGGAATGGAATGGAATGGAATGGAATCAACCCGACTGGAATGGAATGGAATGGAATGGAATGGAATGGAATGGAATGGCATAGAATAGAATGGAATGGAATGGAATCAACTCGAATGGAATGGAAGGGAAAGGAATGGAATGGCAAGGAGTGAAATGCAAAGGAATGGAGTGGAATGGAATAGAATGGAATGGAATGAAATGGAATGGAATGGAATGGAATGGAATGGAATTGATTGGAATGGAATGGAATGGAATCATCCTTAGTGGAATGGAATGGAAAGGAATGAAAAGGAATGGAATTGAATGGAATGGAATCAACCCAAGTGGAATGGAATGCAATGGAATGGATTGGAATCAACTGGAGTGGAAAAGAATGGAAAGGAATGGAATGGAATAGAATGGAATTGATTCAACCCGCGAGGAATGGAATTGAATGGAATGGAATGGAACGCAAGCAACCCGATTGGAATGGAATAGAATGGAGCCAAAAGGAATGTAATGGAATCCACAATAGTGGAATGCAATGGAAAGGAATGGAACGGAATGGAATGGAATGGAATGGAATGGAATGGAATGGAATGGAATGGAATGGAAAGGAATTGAATGGATTGGAAAGGAATGGAATGGAATGGATTGAACCCGATTGGAACAGAGTGGAATGGAATGGAATGGAATGCACTGCAATAGAATGTAATGGAACGGAATTGTATGGAATGGATTGCAAGCAACACCAGAGGAATTTAATGGAATGGAATGGAATCAAACTGACTGGTATGGAACGGAATGGAATGGAATGGAATGGAATGGAATGGAATGGAATGGAATGGAATGGAATGGAATGGAATGGAATGGAATGGTATGGAATGGAATGGAATGGAATCAACCTGAGTAGAACGGAATGGAATGGAATGGAACGGAATGGAATGGAATGGAATGGAATGGAATGGAATGGAATGGAATGGAACGGAACGGAGCGGACCGAAATGGAACGGAAAGGAACGGAAAGGAATGGAATGGAAAGGAATGGAATGGAATGGAATCAACCAGAGTAGAATGGAATGGAATGGAAAGGTGTGGAATGGAATGTAACGGAATGGAATGGAATGGAATAGAATGGAATGGAATGGAATGGAATGGAATGGAATCAACCCGAATAGAATGGAATGGAATAGAATGGAATGAAATGGAATGGAATGCAATGGAATTGAATGGAATCAACCCGAGTAGAACGGAATGGAACAGAATGGAATGGAATGGAATGGAATGGAATGGAATGGAATGGAAAGGAATGGAAAGGAATCTACCCGAGCAGAGTGGAACGGAATGGAATGGAAGGGAAAGGAATGGAATGGAATGAAATGCAATGGAATGGAATGGGAAGAAATGGAATGGAATCAATACGAGAAGAAAGGAAAGGAATAGAATGGAATGGAACGAAATTGAATGCAATGGAATGGAACGGAGTAAACCCGAATGGAACGGAATGGAACAGAATGGAATAGAATGGAATGAAATTCAATGGAATGGAGTGTAATGGAATGGAATGCAATGGAAAGGAAAGGAATGGAATGGAATGGAATGGAATGGAAAGGAATGCAATGGAATGGAATGGAATGGAATGGAATGGAATGGAATGGAATGGAATGGAATGGAATGGAATGGAATGGAATGGAATCATCCCGAGTAGAACGGGAGGGAATGGAATGCAATGCGATGGAATGGAATGCAGTGGAACGGAATGGAATGGAATCAACCCGAGTAGAACAGAATCGAATGGAATGGAATGGAATGGAATGGAATGGAAAGGAATGGAAAGGAATCAACCCGAGTAGAATGGAATGGAATAGAATGGAATGGAATGGAATGGAATGCAGTGGAATGGAATGGAATCAACATGAGTAGAATGGAATGGAATAGAATGGAATTGAATGGAATGGAATGCAATGGAATGGAATGGAATGGAATGGAATGGAATGGAATGGAATGGAATGCAACGGAATGGAATGGAAAGCAATATAATGGAGTGGAAAGGAATCAACCCGAGTGGAATGGCATGGAATGAATGGAATGGAATGCAATGGAATGGAATGTAATCCACCTGAGAGGAAAAGGGTGGAAAGGAATGGAATGGAATGCAATGGAATGCAATAGAATTGAATTGAATCAACGCGTATAGAACGGAATGGAACGGCACGGAACGTAATGGAACGGAACGGAATAGTATGGAATTGAATCAAACCAAGTAGAATGGAATGGAATGGATTACAAAGAAATGGAATGGAAAGGAAAGGAATGGAATGGAATGGAATGGAATGGAATGGAATGGAATGGAATGGAAAGGAATGGAATGCAATGGAATGGAATGGAAAGGAATGGAATGCAATGGAATGGAATGGAAAGGAATGGAATGGAATTGAATGGAATTCAATGCAATGGAATGAAATGGAATGGAATGGAATGGAATGGAATGCAATGGAATGGAATGGAATGGAATGCAATGCAATGGAATGGAATCAACAAGAGTAGAACGGAATGAAATGGAATGGAATGGAATGGAATGGAATGGAATGGAATGGAATGGAATGGAATGGAATCAACCCGAGTAGAACGGAATGGAATGGAAAGGAATGGAATGGAATGGAATGGAATGGAATGGAATGGAATGGAATGGAATGGAATGGAATGGAATGCAATGGAATCAACCCGAATAGAATGGAATGGAAAAGAATGGAATGGAATGGAATGGAATGCAATGGAATTGAACGGAGTAAACCCTAGTAGAAAGGAATGGAACAGAATGGAACAGAATGGAATGAAATTCAATGGAATGGAGTGTAATGGAATGGAATGCAATGGAAAGGAAAGGAATGGAATGGAATGGAATGGAATGGAATGGAATGGAATGGAATGGAATGGGATGGAATTGAATCATCCCGAGTAGAATGCCATGGAATGGAATGGAATGGAATGGAAAGCAATGGAATGGAATGGAATTGGATGGAAAAGAATGGAGTGGAATCGAATGGAATCGACCCGAGTGGAAAGCAATGGATTGGAATGGAATGGAATGGAATGAAATGGAACGGAATGGAATGGAATCAACCCGAGTAGAGCGGAATGGAATGGAATCGAAAGGAATGAAACGGAAAAGAATCAGCCCGAGTGGAACGGAATGGAATAGAATGGTATGGAATGGAATGGAATGGAATGGAATGGAATGGAATGCAATGGAATGGAATGGAATGGAATGGAATGGAATGGAACGGAATGCAACGGAATAGAATGGAATGGAATATAATGGAATGGAATGGAATCAACCCGAGTGGAATGGAATGGAATGGAATGAAATGCAATGCAATGGGATGGAAAGGAATGGAATCCACCAGAGAGGAACAGAGTGGAAAGGAATGGAATGGAAAGGAATGGAATGTAATAGAATGGAATGGAATGGAACGGAACGGAATGGAATCAACCCGAGTAGAATGGAATGGAATTGAATGGAATAGAATGGAATGGAAAGGAATGGAATGGAATGGAATGGAATGGAATGGAATGGAATGCAATAGAATGGAATGGAATGGAACGGAACGGAATGGAATCAATCCGAGTAGAATGGAATGCAGAGGAATGGAATGGAATGGAATGGAATGGAATGGAATGGAATAGAAAGGAATCAAACCGAGAAGAAAGGAATGGAATAGAATGGAATAGAATGGAATGGAATCCAATGGAATGGAATGGAATGGAATGGAATCCAATGAAAAGGAAATGGATGGAATGGAATGGAATGGAATGGAATGGAACGGAATGCAGTGTAATGGAACTGAACGGAATCGAATGGAATGGATTGGAATGGAATGTAATGAAATGCAACGGAATGGAATGGAATGGAATCAACCAGAGTGGAATAGAATGGAATGGAATGGAATGGAATAGAATCAACAGAATGCAATGGAATGGAATGGAACGGAATCAACCTGAGTAGAACGGAAAGAAATGGAATGGAATTGAAAGGAATGCAATGGAATGCCATGGAATGGAATGGAATGGAATGGAATGGAATGGAATGGAATGGAATGGAATCAACTTGAATAGAAGGGAATGGAATGGAATGGAATGGAATGGAATGGAATGGAATGGAATGGAATGGAATGGAATGGAATCAACCAGAATAGAATGGAATGGAATGGAATGGTATGGAATGGAATGGAATGGAAAGGAATGGAATGGAATGGAATGGAATGGAATGGAATGGAAAGGAATGGAATGGATTGGAATGGAATGGAATGGAATGGAATGCATTGCAATGGAATGGAATGGAATGGCATGTAATGGAATCAACCCAAGTGGAATGAAATGGAATGGAATGGAATGGAATGGAATGGAATGGAATGGAGTGGAATCAAACTGAGAAGAACGGTACGGAATGGAATGGAATGGAATGGACTGGACTGGAATGGAATGGAATGGAATCAACCCGAATAGAATGGAATGGAATAGAGTGGAATGGAATGGAAAGGAATGCAATGGAATGGAATGGAATTAACCCGAGTAGAATGGAATGGAATAGAATGGAACGGAATGCAATGGAATGGAATAGAATGGAATGGAATGGAATGGAATGGAATGGAATGGAATGGAATGGAATGGAATCTACCCGAATAGAGCAGAACGGAATGGAATGGAACGGAAAGGAATGGAATGGAATGGAATGCAGTGGAATCAACCCGAGTAGAAACGAAAGAAATACAATGGAATGGAATGAAATGGAATGCAATGGAATGGAACGGAGTAAACCAGAGTAGAACGGAATGGAATAGAATGGAATAGAATGGAATGAAATTCAATGGAATGGAGTGTAAAGGAATGGAATGCAATGGAAAGGAAAGGAATGGAATGGAATGGAATGGAATGGAAAGGAATGGAATGGGATGGAATTGAATCATCCCGAGTAGAATGCAATGGAATGGAATGGAATGGAATGGAAAGCAATGGAATGGAATGGAATTGGATGGAAAAGAATGGAATGTAATCGAATGGAATCGACCCGAGTGGAAAGGAATGGAATGGAATGGAATGGAATGGAATGGAAAGGAATGGAATGGAATGGAATGGAATCAACCCGAGTAGAACGGAATGGAATGGAATGGAATGGAATGGAATCAACCCGAGTAGAACGGAATGGAATGGAATGGAATGGAATGGAATGGAATGGAATGGAATGGAATCAAACCGAGTATAACGGATCGGAATGGAATGGAATGGAATCAACCCGAGTAGAACGGAATGGAACAGAATGGAATAGAATGGAATGAATTTCAATGGAATGGAGTGTAATGGAATGGAATGCAATGGAAAGGAAAGGAATGGAATGGAATGGAATGGAATGCAGTGGAATGGAATGGAATCAACATGAGCAGAATGCAATGGAATAGAATGGAATTGAATGGAATGGAATGTAATGGAATGGATTGGAATGGAATGGAATGGAATGGAATGCAACGGAATGGAATGCAATCAACCCGAGTGGAATGGCATGGAATGAATGGAATGGAATGCAATGGAATGGAATGTAATCCACCTGAGAGGAAAAGGGTGGAAAGGAATGGAATGGAATGCAATGGAATGCAATAGAATGGAATTGAATCAACGCGTATAGAACAGAATGGAACGGCACGGAACATAATGGAACGGAACGGAATATTATGGAATTGAATCAACCCAAGTAGAATGGAATGGAATGGATTACAATGAAATGGAATGGAAAGGAATGGAATGGAATGGAATGGAATGGAATGGAATGGAAAGGAATGGAATGCAATGGAATGGAATGGAAAGGAATGGAATGGAATTGAATGGAATTCAATGCAATGGAATGAAATGGAATGGAATGGAATGGAATGGAATGCAATGGAATGGAATGGAATGGAATGGAATGCAATGGAATGGAATCAACAAGAGTAGAACGGAATGGAATGGAATGGAATCGAATGTAATGGAATGGAATGGAATGGAATCAACCCGAGTAGAACGGAATGGAATGGAATGGAATGGAATGGAATGGAATCAACCAGAGTAGAACGGAAAAGAATGGAAAGGAATGAAATGGAATGGAATGGAATGGAATGGAATGGAATGGAATGGAATGGAATGGAATGGAATGGAATGGAATCAACCCGAATAGAATGGAATGGAATAGAATGGAAAGGAATGGAATGGAATGCAATGGAATGGAATGGAATTAACCCGAGTAGAACCGAATGGAATAGAATGGAATAGAATGCAATGGAATGGAATAGAATCGAATGGAGTGGAATGGAATGGAATGGAATGGAATGGAATGGAATGGAATGGAAGGGAATGGAATCTACCCGAGTAGAGCAGAACGGAATGGAATGGAACGGAAAGGAATGGAATGGAATGGAATGCAATGGAATCAACCCGAGTAGAAAGGAAAGGAATAGAATGGAATGGAATGAAATGGAATGCAATGGAATGGAATGGAATTAACCCGAGTAGAATGGAATGGAATAGAATGGAATGGAATGCAATGGAATGGAATAGAATGGAATGGAATGGAATGGAATGGAATGGAATGGAATGG
Organism: Gorilla gorilla gorilla; assembly: GCF_029281585.2. Lineage (NCBI taxonomy): Eukaryota > Metazoa > Chordata > Mammalia > Primates > Hominidae > Gorilla > Gorilla gorilla. Next base: position 68,725,233 of record NC_073228.2, read on the forward strand.
AATGGTATCTACCCGAATAGAGCAGAACGGAATGGAATGGAACGGAAAGGAATGGAATGGAATGGAATGCAGTGGAATCAACCCGAGTAGAAACAAAAGAAATAGAATGGAATGGAATGAAATGGAATGCAATGGAATGGAACGGAGTAAACCAGAGTAGAACGGAATGGAATAGAATGGAATAGAATGGAATGAAATTCAATGGAATGGAGTGTAAAGGAATGGAATGCAATGGAAAGGAAAGGAATGGAATGGAATGGAATGGAATGGAATGGAATGGAATGGAATGGAATGGAATGGAAAGGAATGGAATGGGATGGAATTGAATCATCCCGAGTAGAATGCAATGGAATGGAATGGAATGGAATGGAAAGCAATGGAATGGAATGGAATTGGATGGAAAAGAATGGAATGTAATCGAATGGAATCGACCCGAGTGGAAAGGAATGGAATGGAATGGAATGGAATGGAATGGAATGGAAAGGAATGGAATGGAATGGAATGGAATCAACCCGAGTAGAACGGAATGGAATGGAATGGAATGGAATCAACCCGAGTAGAACGGAATGGAATGGAATGGAATGGAATGGAATGGAATGGAATGGAATCAAACCGAGTATAACGGATCGGAATGGAATGGAATGGAATCAACCCGAGTAGAACGGAATGGAACAGAATGGAATAGAATGGAATGAATTTCAATGGAATGGAGTGTAATTGAATGGAATGCAATGGAAAGGAAAGGAATGGAATGGAATGGAATGGAATGCAGTGGAATGGAATGGAATCAACATGAGCAGAATGCAATGGAATAGAATGGAATTGAATGGAATGGAATGTAATGGAATGGATTGGAATGGAATGGAATGGAATGGAATGCAACGGAATGGAATGCAATCACCCCGAGTGGAATGGCATGGAATGAATGGAATGGAATGCAATGGAATGGAATGTAATCCACCTGAGAGGAAAAGGGTGGAAAGGAATGGAATGGAATGCAATGGAATGCAATAGAATGGAATTGAATCAACGCGTATAGAACAGAATGGAACGGCACGGAACATAATGGAACGGAACGGAATAGTATGGAATTGAATCAACCCAAGTAGAATGGAATGGAATGGATTACAATGAAATGGAATGGAAAGGAATGGAATGGAATGGAATGGAATGGAATGGAATGGAATGGAAAGGAATGGAATGCAATGGAATGGAATGGAAAGGAATGGAATGGAATGGAATGGAATTCAATGCAATGGAATGAAATGGAATGGAATGGAATGGAATGGAATGCAATGGAATGGAATGGAATGGAATGGAATGCAATGGAATGGAATCAACAAGAGTAGAACGGAATGGAATGGAATGGAATCGAATGTAATGGAATGGAATGGAATGGAATCAACCCGAGTAGAACGGAATGGAATGGAATGGAATGGAATGCAATGGAATGGAATGGAATCAACCAGAGTAGAACGGAGTAGAATGGAAAGGAAAGAAATGGAATGGAATGGAATGGAATGGAATGGAATGGAATGGAATGGAATGGAATGGAATCAACCCGAATAGAATGGAATGGAATAGAATGGAAAGGAATGGAATGGAATGCAATGGAATGGAATGGAATTAACCCGAGTAGAACCGAATGGAATAGAATGGAATAGAATGCAATGGAATGGAATAGAATCGAATGGAGTGGAATGGAATGGAATGGAATGGAATGGAATGGAATGGAATGGAATGGAATGGAATCTACCCGAGTAGAGCAGAACGGAATGGAATGGAACGGAAAGGAATGGAATGGAATGGAATGCAATGGAATCAACCCGAGTAGAAAGGAAAGGAATAGAATGGAATGGAATGAAATGGAATGCAATGGAATGGAACGGAGTAAACCCGAGTAGAACGGAATGGAACAGAATGGAATAGAATGGAATGAAATTCAATGGAATGGAGTGTAATGGAATGGAATGCAATGGAAAGGAAAGGAATGGAATGGAATGGAATGGAATGGAATGGAATGGAATGGAATGGAATGGAATGGAATGGAATGGAATGGGATGGAATTGAATCATCCCGAGTAGAATGCAATGGAATGGAATGGAATGGAAAGGAAAGCAATGGAATGGAATGGAATTGGATGGAAAAGAATGGAGTGGAATCGAATGGAATCGACCCGAGTGGAAAGGAATGGAATGGAATGGAATCAAACCGAGTAGAATGGAGTGGAATGGAATAGAATGGTATGGAATGGAATGGAATGGAATGGAATGGAATGGAATGGAATGGACTGGAATGGAATGAAATGGAATGAAATGGAACGTAATGGAATGGAATCAACCCGAGTAGAACGGAATGGAATGGAATGGAAAGGAATGAAACGGAAAAGAATCAACCCGTGTGGAACGGAATGGAATAGAATGGTATGGAATGGAATGGAATGGAATGGAATGGAATGGAATGGAATGCAATGGAATGTAATGGAATGGAAAGAAATGGAATGGAATGGAATGGAATGGAATGGAATGGAATGGAATGGAATGGAATGGAACGGAATGCAACGGAATGGAATGGAATGGAATATAATGGAATGGAATGGAATCAACCCGAGTGGAATGGAATGGAATGGAATGAAATGCAATGCAATGGGATGGAAAGGAATGGAATCCACCCGAGAGGAACAGAGTGGAAAGGAATGGAATGGAAAGGAATGGAATGCAATAGAATGGAATGGAATGGAACGGAGCGGAATGGAATCAACCCGAGTAGAATGGAATGGAATTGAATGGAATGGAATGGAATGGAATAGAATGGAATGGAATGGAATGGAATGGAATGCAATAGAATGGAATGGAATGGAACGGAACGGAATGGAATCAACCCGAGTAGAATGGAATGGAGAGGAATGGAATGGAATGGAATGGAATGGAATGGAATGGAATGGAATGGAATGGAATAGAAAGGAATCAAACCGAGTAGAAAGGAATGGAATAGAATGGAATAGAATGGAATGGAATCCAATGGAATGGAATGGAATGGAATGGAATCCAATGAAAAGGAAAGGAATGCAATGGAATGGAATGGAATGGAACGGAATGCAATGTAATGGAATTGAACGGAATGGAATGGAATGGATTGGAATGGAATGTAATGAAATGCAACGGAATGGAATGGAATGGAATCAACCAGAGTGGAATAGAATGGAATGGAATGGAATGGAATAGAATGAACAGAATGCAATGGAATGGAATGGAACGGAATCAACCTGAGTAGAACGGAAAGAAATGGAATGGAGTTGAAAGGAATGCAATGGAATGCCATGGAATGGAATGGAATGGAATGGAATGGAATGGAATCAACCTGAATAGAACGGAATGGAATGGAATGGAATGGAATGGAATGGAATGGAATGGAATGGAATGGAATGGAATTCAATGCAATGGAATGAAATGGAATGGAATGGAATGGAATGGAATGCAATGGAATGGAATGGAATGGAATGGAATGCAATGGAATGGAATCAACAAGAGTAGAACGGAATGGAATGGAATGGAATCGAATGTAATGGAATGGAATGGAATGGAATCAACCCGAGTAGAACGGAATGGAATGGAATGGAATGGAATGGAATGGAATGGAATGGAATCAACCAGAGTAGAACGGAAAAGAATGGAAAGGAATGAAATGGAATGGAATGGAATGGAATGGAATGGAATGGAATGGAATGGAATGGAATGGAATCAACCCGAATAGAATGGAATGGAATAGAATGGAAAGGAATGGAATGGAATGCAATGGAATGGAATGGAATTAACCCGAGTAGAACCGAATGGAATAGAATGGAATAGAATGCAATGGAATGGAATAGAATCGAATGGAGTGGAATGGAATGGAATGGAATGGAATGGAATGGAATGGAATGGAAGGGAATGGAATCTACCCGAGTAGAGCAGAACGGAATGGAATGGAACGGAAAGGAATGGAATGGAATGGAATGCAATGGAATCAACCCGAGTAGAAAGGAAAGGAATAGAATGGAATGGAATGAAATGGAATGCAATGGAATGGAATGGAATTAACCCGAGTAGAATGGAATGGAATAGAATGGAATGGAATGCAATGGAATGGAATAGAATGGAATGGAATGGAATGGAATGGAATGGAATGGAATGGAATGGAATGGTATCTACCCGAAAAGAGCAGAACGGAATGGAATGGAACGGAAAGGAATGGAATGGAATGGAATGCAGTGGAATCAACCCGAGTAGAAACAAAAGAAATAGAATGGAATGGAATGAAATGGAATGCAATGGAATGGAACGGAGTAAACCAGAGTAGAACGGAATGGAATAGAATGGAATAGAATGGAATGAAATTCAATGGAATGGAGTGTAAAGGAATGGAATGCAATGGAAAGGAAAGGAATGGAATGGAATGGAATGGAATGGAATGGAATGGAATGGAATGGAATGGAAAGGAATGGAATGGGATGGAATTGAATCATCCCGAGTAGAATGCAATGGAATGGAATGGAATGGAATGGAAAGCAATGGAATGGAATGGAATTGGATGGAAAAGAATGGAATGTAATCGAATGGAATCGACCCGAGTGGAAAGGAATGGAATGGAATGGAATGGAAAGGAATGGAATGGAATGGAATGGAATCAACCCGAGTAGAACGGAATGGAATGGAATGGAATGGAATCAACCCGAGTAGAACGGAATGGAATGGAATGGAATGGAATGGAATGGAATGGAATGGAATGGAATCAAACCGAGTATAATGGATCGGAATGGAATGGAATGGAATCAACCCGAGTAGAACGGAATGGAACAGAATGGAATAGAATGGAATGAATTTCAATGGAATGGAGTGTAATTGAATGGAATGCAATGGAAAGGAAAGGAATGGAATGGAATGGAATGGAATGCAGTGGAATGGAATGGAATCAACATGAGCAGAATGCAATGGAATAGAATGGAATTGAATGGAATGGAATGTAATGGAATGGATTGGAATGGAATGGAATGGAATGGAATGCAACGGAATGGAATGCAATCAACCCGAGTGGAATGGCATGGAATGAATGGAATGGAATGCAATGGAATGGAATGTAATCCACCTGAGAGGAAAAGGGTGGAAAGGAATGGAATGGAATGCAATGGAATGCAATAGAATGGAATTGAATCAACGCGTATAGAACAGAATGGAACGGCACGGAACATAATTGAACGGAACGGAATAGTATGGAATTGAATCAACCCAAGTAGAATGGAATGGAATGGATTACAATGAAATGGAATGGAAAGGAATGGAATGGAATGGAATGGAATGGAATGGAATGGAATGGAAAGGAATGGAATGCAATGGAATGGAATGGAAAGGAATGGAATGGAATGGAATGGAATTCAATGCAATGGAATGAAATGGAATGGAATGGAATGGAATGGAATGCAATGGAATGGAATGGAATGGAATGGAATGCAATGGAATGGAATCAACAAGAGTAGAACGGAATGGAATGGAATGGAATCGAATGTAATGGAATGGAATGGAATGGAATCAACCCGAGTAGAACGGAATGGAATGGAATGGAATGGAATGCAATGGAATGGAATGGAATCAACCAGAGTAGAACGGAATAGAATGGAAAGGAAAGAAATGGAATGGAATGGAATGGAATGGAATGGAATGGAATGGAATGGAATGGAATGGAATGGAATGGAATCAACCCGAATAGAATGGAATGGAATAGAATGGAAAGGAATGGAATGGAATGCAATGGAATGGAATGGAATTAACCCGAGTAGAACCGAATGGAATAGAATGGAATAGAATGCAATGGAATGGAATAGAATCGAATGGAGTGGAATGGAATGGAATGGAATGGAATGGAATGGAATGGAATGGAATGGAAGGGAATGGAATCTACCCGAGTAGAGCAGAACGGAATGGAATGGAACGGAAAGGAATGGAATGGAATGGAATGCAATGGAATCAACCCGAGTAGAAAGGAAAGGAATAGAATGGAATGGAATGAAATGGAATGCAATGGAATGGAACGGAGTAAACCCGAGTAGAACGGAATGGAACAGAATGGAATAGAATGGAATGAAATTCAATGGAATGGAGTGTAATGGAATGGAATGCAATGGAAAGGAAAGGAATGGAATGGAATGGAATGGAATGGAATGGAATGGAATGGGATGGAATTGAATCATCCCGAGTAGAATGCAATGGAATGGAATGGAATGGAATGGAAAGCAATGGAATGGAATGGAATTGGATGGAAAAGAATGGAGTGGAATCGAATGGAATTGACCCGAGTGGAAAGGAATGGAATGGAATGGAATCAAACCGAGTAGAATGGAGTGGAATGGAATAGAATGGTATGGAATGGAATGGAATGGAATGGAATGGAATGGAATGGAATGGACTGGAATGGAATGAAATGGAATGAAATGGAACGTAATGGAATGGAATCAACCCGAGTAGAACGGAATGGAATGGAATGGAAAGGAATGAAACGGAAAAGAATCAACCCGTGTGGAACGGAATGGAATAGAATGGTATGGAATGGAATGGAATGGAATGGAATGGAATGGAATGGAATGGAATGCAATGGAATGTAATGGAATGGAAAGAAATGGAATGGAATGGAATGGAATGGAATGGAATGGAATGGAATGGAATGGAATGGAACGGAATGCAACGGAATGGAATGGAATGGAATATAATGGAATGGAATGGAATCAACCCGAGTGGAATGGAATGGAATGGAATGAAATGCAATGCAATGGGATGGAAAGGAATGGAATCCACCCGAGAGGAACAGAGTGGAAAGGAATGGAATGGAAAGGAATGGAATGCAATAGAATGGAATGGAATGGAACGGAGCGGAATGGAATCAACCCGAGTAGAATGGAATGGAATTGAATGGAATGGAATGGAATGGAATAGAATGGAATGGAATGGAATGGAATGGAATGCAATAGAATGGAATGGAATGGAACGGAACGGAATGGAATCAACCCGAGTAGAATGGAATGGAGAGGAATGGAATGGAATGGAATGGAATGGAATGGAATGGAATGGAATGGAATGGAATAGAAAGGAATCAAACCGAGTAGAAAGGAATGGAATAGAATGGAATAGAATGGAATGGAATCCAATGGAATGGAATGGAATGGAATGGAATCCAATGAAAAGGAAAGGAATGCAATGGAATGGAATGGAATGGAACGGAATGCAATGTAATGGAATTGAACGGAATGGAATGGAATGGATTGGAATGGAATGTAATGAAATGCAACGGAATGGAATGGAATGGAATCAACCAGAGTGGAATAGAATGGAATGGAATGGAATGGAATAGAATGAACAGAATGCAATGGAATGGAATGGAACGGAATCAACCTGAGTAGAACGGAAAGAAATGGAATGGAGTTGAAAGGAATGCAATGGAATGCCATGGAATGGAATGGAATGGAATGGAATGGAATGGAATCAACCTGAATAGAACGGAATGGAATGGAATGGAATGGAATGGAATGGAATGGAATGGAATGGAATGGAATGGAATGGAATGGAATGGAATGGAATGGAATGGAATGGAATCAACCAGAGTAGAATGGAATGCAATGGAATGGTATGGAATGGAATGGAATGGAATGGAATGGAATGGAATGGAATGGAATGGAATGGAATGGAGTGGAATGGATTGGAATGGAATGGAATGGAATGCATTGCAATGGAATGGAATGGAACGGAATGGCATGTAATGGAATCAACCCAAGTGGAATGGAATGGAATGGAATGGAATGGAATGGAATGGAATGGAAAGGAATCAACCTTAGAAGAACGGTACAGAATGGAATGGAATGGAATGGACTGGACTTGAATGAAATGGAATGGAATGGAATGAACCCGAATAGAATGGAATGGAATAGAATGGAAAGGAATGGAATGGAATGCAATGGAATGGAATGGAATTAACCCGAGTAGAATGGTATGTAATAGAATGGAATGAAATGCAATGGAATGGAATAGAATGGAATGGAATGGAATAGAATGGAATGGAATGGAATGGAATGGAAAGGAATGGAATGGAATGGAATCTACCTGAATAGAGCAGAACGGAATGGAATGGAATGGAAAGGAATGGAATGGAATGGAATGCAATGGAATCAACCCGAGTAGAAACGAAAGAAATAGAATGGAATGGAATGAAACAGAATGCAATGGAATGGAACGGAGTAAACCCGAGTACAATGGAATGGAATAGAATGGAATAGAATGGAATGAAATTCAATGGAATGGAGTGTAATGGAATGGAATGCAATGGAAAGGAAAGGAATGGAATGGAATGGAATGGAATGGAATGGAATGGAATGGAATGGAATGGAATGGAATGGAATGGAATGGAATGGGATGGAATTGAATCATCCCGAGTAGAATGCAATGGAATGGAATGGAATGGAATGGAAAGCAGTGGAATGGAATGGAATTGGATGGAAAAGAATGGAATGTAATCGAATGGAATCGACCCGAGTGGAATGGAATGGAATGGAATGGAATGGAATGGAATGAAATGGAATGGAATGCATTCTAATAGAATGGAATTGAATCAACCCGTGTAGAACGGAACAGAACGGAAAGGAAAGGAACGGAATAGAATGGAATTGAATAAACCCGAGTAGAATGTAATGGAATGGAAGGGAATGGAATGGAATGGAATGGAATCGTATTTAATGGAAAGGAATGAAATGGAATGGAATGGATTGGATTGGATTGGAATGGAATGGAATGGAATGGAATGGAATTAAATGGAATACAATGGAATGGAATGCAATGGAATGGAATGGAATGGAATGGAAAGGAATGGAATGGAATGGAACCAACCCGAGTAGAACGGAATGGAATGGAATGCAATGGAATGGAATGGAATGGAATGGAATGCAATGGAATGGAATGGAATGGAATGGAATGGAATGGAATCAACTCAATTAGAACGGAATGGAATTGAAAGGAATGCAATGGAATGGAAAGGGATGGTATGGAAAGGAATGGATTGGAATCAACACGAGTAGAATGGAATGGAATGGAACTGAACAGAATGGAATGGAATGGAGTGGAATGGAATTTAAAGGAATGGAATGTAATGGAATGGAATTAAACGGAATGGAATGGAATGGAAAGGAACGCAATTGAATGGAATGGAATGGAATGCAATGGAATGGAATGGAATGGAATGGAATGCAAAGCAATGGAATGGAGTCGCTTCAAACCAAGGAGAAAGGAATGCAATGGAATGGAATGGAATGGAATGGAATGGCATCAACCTGAGAAGAACGGAATGGAATGGAATGGAATGGAATCAACCTGAGAAGAACGGAATGGAATGGAATGGAATGGAATGAACTGGAATGGAATAGAATGGAATTGGTTCAACCCGAGTAGAACGGAACGGAATGGAGCTGAACAGAATACAATGGAATTGAATCAACCCGAGTGGAATGGAATGGAATGGAATGAAATGCAAAGGAATGTAATGGGATGGAATTGAATGGAATGGAATCAACCCGATTAGAACGGAATGCAGTGGAATGGAATGGAATGGAATGAGATGGAATGGAGTGAAATGCAATGGAATGGAATGGAATGGAATGGAATGGAATGGAAAGGAATGGAATGGAATGGAATCAACCCAAGTAGAACGAAATGGAATGGAATGGAATGGAATGGAATAGAATGAAATGGAATGGTATAGAATGGAATTGAAACAACCCGAGTAGAATCGAACGGAATGGAATGGAATGGAATGGAATGGAAGGGAACGGAATAGAATGGAATTGAATCAACCACAGTAGAACGGAAAGGAAAGGAATGGAATTGATTGGAATGGAATGAAATGGAATGGAATGGAACGGAAAGGAATGCAATGGAGTGGAATGGAAAGAACGGAATGGAATGGAATGGAATGGAATTTAATGAAATGGAATGGAATGCAATGTAATGCAACGGAGTGGAATGGAATGCAAACGATTGCAATGGAATGGAATGGAATGGAATGGAATGGAATGGAATGGAATCAACCTGAGAAGAACGGAAGGGAGTGGAATGGAATGGAATGGAATGGAAGGGAATGGAATGGAATGGAATGGAATGGTATGGAGTGGAATGCAATGGAATCAACCCGAGAAGAACGGAACACAAAGGAATGGAATGGAATGGAATGGAATGGAATGGAATGGAATGGAATGGAATGGAATGGAATGGAATAGATTGGAATGGAATGGAATGGAATGGAATGGAATAGAATGGAATTGGTTCAACCCGAGTAGAACGGAATGGAATGGAACGGAACAGAAAGGAATACAATGGAATTGAATCAACCCTAGTAGAATGGAATGGAATGGAATGGAATGGAATGGAATGGAATGGAATGGAATGGAATGGAATGGAATGGAGTGGAATGGAATGGAATCAACCCGAGAAGAACGGAATGGAAAGGAATGGAATGGAATGGAATGTAATGGAATGGAAAGGAATGGAATGGAATCGAATGGAATGGAATCGTATTTAATGGAAAGAAATGCAATGGAATGGAATGGATTGGATTGGATTGGAATGGAATGGAATATAATGGAATTAAATGGAATACAAAGAATGGAATGCAATGGAATGGAATGGAATGGAATGGAAAGCAATGGAATGGAATGGAACCAACCCGAGTAGAACGGAATTGAATGGAATGCAATGGAATGGAATGGAATGGAATGGAATGCAATGGAATGGAATGGAATGGAATGGAATGGAATCAACTCGATTAGAACGGAATGGAATGGAAAGGAATGCAATGGAATGGAATGGGATGGAATTGAAAGGAATGGATTGGAATCAACACGAGTAGAATGGAATGGAATGGAACTGAATGGAATGGAATGGAATGGAGTGGAATGGAATTTAAAGGAATGGAATGGAATGCAATGGAATTCAACGGAATGGAATGGAATGGAAAGGAATGCAATTGAATGGAATGGAATGGAATGCAATGGAATGGAATGGAATGGATTGGAATGGAATGCAATGGAATGGAGTCGATTCAACCCAAGGAGAAAGGAATGCAATGGAATGGAATGGAATGGAATTAAATGGAATGGAATGGAATGGAATGGAATGGAATGGCATCAACCTGAGAAGAACGGAATGGAATGGAATGGAATGGAATCAACCTGAGAAGAACGGAATGGAATGGAATGGAATGGAATGGACTGGAATGGAATAGAATGGAATTGGTTCAACCCGAGTAGAATGGAACGGAATGGAGCGGAACGGAATAAAATGGAATTGAATCCACTAGAGTAGAATGGAATGGAATGGAATGAAATGCAAAGGAATGTAATGGCATGGAATTGAATGGAATGGAATCAACCCGATTAGAACGGAATGGAATGGAATGGAATGGAATGGAATGAGATGGAATGGAGTGAAATGCAATGGAATGGAATGGAATGGAATGGAAAGGAATGGAATGGAATGGAATCAACCCAAGTAGAACAAAATGGAATGGAATGGAATGGAATCAACCCGAGAAGAATGGAATGGAATGGAATGGAATGGAATGGAATGGAATGGAAAGGAATGGAAAGGAATGGAATGGAATGGAATGGAATGGAATGGAATGGAATGGAATGGAATGGAATGGAATGGTATAGAATGGAATTGAATCAGCCCGAGTACAATCGAATGGAATGGAAAGGAATGGAATGGAATGGAAGGGAACGGAATAGAATGGAATTGAATCAATCAGAGTAGAACGGAAAGGAAAGGAATGGAATTGATTGGAATGGAATGGAAGGGAATGGAATGGAATGGAACGGAAAGGAATGCAAAGGAGTGGAATGGAATGGAACAGAATGGAATGGAATGCAATGGAATTTAACGGAATGGAATGGAATGCAATGGAATGCAACGGAATGGAATGGAATGCAAAGGATTGCAATGGAACGGAATGGAATGGAATGGAATGGAATGGAATCAACCTGAGAAGAACGGAACGGAGTGGAATGGAATGGAATGGAATGGAAGGGAATGGAATGGAATGGAATGGAATGGAATGGAATGGAATGGAATGGAATGGAATGGAATGGAATAGAGTGGAATGGAATCAACCTGAGAAGAACGGAACGGAGTGGAATGGAATGGAACGGAATGGAAGGGAATGGAATGGAACGGAATGGAATGGAAGGGAAGGGAACGGAATAGAATGGAATTGAATAAACCAGAGTAGAACGGAAAGGAAAGGAATGGAATTGATTGGAATGGAATGGAATGGAATGGAATGGAATGGAATGGAACGGAAAGGAATGGAATGGAGTGGGATGGAAGGGAACGGAATGGAATGGAATGGAATGGAATTTAATGGAATGGAATGGAATGCAATGGAATGCAACGGAATGGAATGCAATGCAAAGGATTGCAATGGAATGGAATGGAATGGAATGGAATGGAATCAACCTGAGAAGAACGGAACGGAGTGGAATGGAATGGAATGGAATGGAAGGGAATGGAATGGAATGAAATGGAATGGAATGGAATGGAACGGAATGAAATGGAACGGAATGAAAAGCAGTGGAATGGAATGGAAAGGAATGGAACGGAATGGAATCAACCCGAGTAGAACGAACTGTGATGGAATGGAATGGAAAGGAATGGAATGGAGTGGCATGGAATGGAATGCAGTGGAATGGAATGGAATGGAATGAAATGGAAAGGAATGGAATCAACCCGAGTAGAATGGAATAGAATGGAATGGAATGGAACGCAATGGAATCGAATGGAATGGAATGCAATGGAATCGAATGGAATGGAATGGAATGGAATGGAAAGGAGTGGAATGGAAAGGAATGGAATGGAATGGAATGGAATGGAAAGGTATGGAATGCAATGGAATGGAATGGAACGGAATGGAATGGAATGGAATGGAATGGAAAGGAGTGGAATGAAATGGAATGCAATGTAATGTAATGGAATGGAATGGAACGGAAAGGAATGGAAACTAATGGAACTGAATCAACCCGAGTAGAACAGAACGGAACAGAACGAAAAGGAAGGGATAGGAATAGAATGGAATTGAATCAACCCGAGTAGAATGGAACGCATTGGAATGAAATGGAATGGAATGGAATGGAAAGGAATGGAATGGAATGGAATGGAATGGAATGGAATGGAATGGAATGGAATGGAATGGAATGGAGTGAAATGGAATGGAATCAACCCGAGAAGAACGGAATGGAAAGGAATGGAATGGAATGGAATGGAATGGAATGGAATGGAATGGAATGGAAAGGAATCGTATTTAATGGAAAGAAATGCAATGGAATGGAATGGATTGGATTGGATTGGAATGGAATGGAATATAATGGAATTAAATGGAATACAAAGAATGGAATGCAATGGAATGGAATGGAATGGAATGGAAAGCAATGGAATGGAATGGAACCAACCCGAGTAGAACGGAATGGAATGGAATGCAATGGAATGGAATGGAATGGAATGGAATGCAATGGAATGGAATGGAATGGAATGGAATGGAATCAACTCGATTAGAACGGAATGGAATGGAAAGGAATGCAATGGAATGGAATGGGATGGAATTGAAAGGAATGGATTGGAATCAACACGAGTAGAATGGAATGGAATGGAACTGAATGGAATGGAATGGAATGGAGTGGAATGGAATTTAAAGGAATGGAATGGAATGCAATGGAATTCAACGGAATGGAATGGAATGGAAAGGAATGCAATTGAATGGAATGGAATGGAATGCAATGGAATGGAATGGAATGGATTGGAATGGAATGCAATGGAATGGAGTCGATTCAACCCAAGGAGAAAGGAATGCAATGGAATGGAATGGAATGGAATTAAATGGAATGGAATGGAATGGAATGGAATGGAATGGCATCAACCTGAGAAGAACGGAATGGAATGGAATGGAATGGAATCAACCTGAGAAGAACGGAATGGAATGGAATGGAATGGAATGGACTGGAATGGAATAGAATGGAATTGGTTCAACCCGAGTAGAATGGAACGGAATGGAGCGGAACGGAATAAAATGGAATTGAATCCACTAGAGTAGAATGGAATGGAATGGAATGAAATGCAAAGGAATGTAATGGCATGGAATTGAATGGAATGGAATCAACCCGATTAGAACGGAATGGAATGGAATGGAATGGAATGGAATGAGATGGAATGGAGTGAAATGCAATGGAATGGAATGGAATGGAATGGAAAGGAATGGAATGGAATGGAATCAACCAAAGTAGAACAAAATGGAATGGAATGGAATGGAATCAACCCGAGAAGAACGGAATGGAATGGAATGGAATGGAATGGAATGGAATGGAAAGGAATGGAATGGAATGGAATGGAATGGAATGGAATGGAATGGAATGGAATGGAATGGAATGGAATGGAATGGAATGGTATAGAATGGAATTGAATCAGCCCGAGTACAATCGAATGGAATGGAAAGGAATGGAATGGAATGGAAGGGAACGGAATAGAATGGAATTGAATCAATCAGAGTAGAACGGAAAGGAAAGGAATGGAATTGATTGGAATGGAATGGAAGGGAATGGAATGGAATGGAACGGAAAGGAATGCAAAGGAGTGGAACGGAATGGAACAGAATGGAATGGAATGCAATGGAATTTAAAGGAATGGAATGGAATGCAATGGAATGCAACGGAATGGAATGGAATGCAAAGGATTGCAATGGAACGGAATGGAATGGAATCAACCTGAGAAGAACGGAACGGAGTGGAATGGAATGGAATGGAATGGAAGGGAATGGAATGGAATGGAATGGAATGGAATGGAATGGAATGGAATGGAATGGAATAGAGTGGAATGGAATCAACCTGAGAAGAACGGAACGGAGTGGAATGGAATGGAACGGAATGGAAGGGAATGGAATGGAACGGAATGGAATGGAAGGGAATGGAATCAACCTGAGAAGAACGGAACGGAGTGGAATGGAATGGAATGGAATGGAAGGGAATGGAATGGAATGGAATGGAATGGAATGGAATGGAATGGAATGGAATGGAATGGAATAGAGTGGAATGGAATCAACCTGAGAAGAACGGAACGGAGTGGAATGGAATGGAACGGAATGGAAGGGAATGGAATGGAACGGAATGGAATGGAAGGGAAGGGAACGGAATAGAATGGAATTGAATAAACCAGAGTAGAACGGAAAGGAAAGGAATGGAATTGATTGGAATGGAATGGAATGGAATGGAATGGAATGGAACGGAAAGGAATGGAATGGAGTGGGATGGAATGGAACGGAATGGAATGGAATGGAATGGAATTTAATGGAATGGAATGGAATGCAATGGAATGCAACGGAATGGAATGCAATGCAAAGGATTGCAATGGAATGGAATGGAATGGAATGGAATGGAATCAACCTGAGAAGAACGGAACGGAGTGGAATGGAATGGAATGGAATGGAAGGGAATGGAATGGAATGAAATGGAATGGAATGGAATGGAACGGAATGAAATGGAACGGAATGAAAAGCAGTGGAATGGAATGGAAAGGAATGGATTGGAATGGAATCAACCCGAGTAGAACGAACTGTGATGGAATGGAATGGAAAGGAATGGAATGGAGTGGCATGGAATGGAATGCAGTGGAATGGAATGGAATGGAATGAAATGGAAAGGAATGGAATCAACCCGAGTAGAATGGAATAGAATGGAATGGAATGGAACGCAATGGAATCGAATGGAATGGAATGCAATGGAATCAAATGGAATGGAATGGAATGGAATGGAAAGGAGTGGAATGGAAAGGAATGGAATGGAATGGAATGGAATGGAAAGGTATGGAATGCAATGGAATGGAATGGAACGGAATGGAATGGAATGGAATGGAATGGAAAGGAGTGGAATGAAACGGAATGCAATGTAATGTAATGGAATGGAATGGAACGGAATGGAATGGAAACTAATGGAACTGAATCAACCCGAGTAGAACAGAACGGAACAGAACGAAAAGGAAGGGATCGGAATAGAATGGAATTGAATCAACCCGAGTAGAATGGAACGCATTGGAATGAAATGGAATGGAATGGAATGGAAAGGAATGGAATGGAATGGAATGGAATGGAATGGAATGGAATGGAATGGAATGGAGTGAAATGGAATGGAATCAACCCGAGAAGAACGGAATGGAAAGGAATGGAATGGAATGGAATGGAATGGAATGGAATGGAATGGAATGGAATGGAATGGAAAGGAATCGTATTTAATGGAAAGGAATGCAATGGAATGGAATGGATTGGATTGGATTGGATTGGAATGGAATGGAATGGAATGGAATGGAATTAAATGGAATACAATGGAATGGAATGCAATCGAATAGAATGGAATGGAATGGAAAGCAATGGAATGGAATGGAACCAACCCGAGTAGAACGGAATGGAATGGAATGCAATGGAATGGAATGGAATGGAATGGAATGGAATGCAATTTAATGGAATGGAATGGAATGGAATGGAATGGAATCAACCCGATTAGAACGGAATGGAATAGAAAGGAATGCAATGGAATGGAATGGGATGGAATGGAAAGGAATGGATTGGAATCAACAAGAGTAGAATGGAATGGAATGGAACTGAACGGAATGGAATGTAATGGAGTGGAATGGAATTTAAAGGAATGGAATGGAATGCAATGGAATTCAACGGAATGGAATGGAATGGAATGGAATGCAATGGAATGGAGTCGATTCAACCCAAGGAGAAAGGAATGCAATGGAATGGAATGGAATGGAATGGAATGGAATGGCATCAACCTGAGAAGAACGGAATGGAATGGAATGGAATGGAATCAACCTGAGAAGAACGGAATGGAATGGAATGGAATGGAATGGACTGGAATGGAATAGAATGGAATTGGTTCAACCCGAGTAGAACGGAACGGAATGGAGCGGAACAGAATACAATGGAATTGAATCAACCCGAGTAGAATGGAATGGAATGGAAAGAAATGCAAAGGAATCTAATGGGATGGAATTGAATGGAATGGAATCAACCCGATTAGAACGGAATGGAGTGGAATGGAATGGAATGGAATGAGATGGAATGGAGTGAAATGCAATGGAATGGAATGGAATGGAATGGAAAGGAATGGAATGGAATGGAATCAACCCAAGTAGAACGAAATGGAATGGAATGGAATGGAATCAACCCGAGAAGAACGGAATGGAATGGAATGGAATGGAAAGGAAAGGAATGGAATGGAATCAACCCAAGTAGAACGAAATGGAATGGAATGGAATGGAATCAACCCGAGAAGAGCGGAATGGAATGGAATGGAATGGAATGGAATGGAATGGAATGGAATGGAATAGAATGAAATGGAATTGTATAGAATGGAATTGAATCAGCCCGAGTAGAATCGAATGGAATGGAATGGAATGGAATGGAATGGAATGGAATGGAGTGGAATGCAATGGAATCAACCCGAGAAGAACGGAACACAAAGGAATGGAATGGAATGGAATGGAATGGAGTGGAATGGAATGGAATGGATTGGAATGGAATGGAATGGAATAGAATGGAATTGGTTCAACCCGAGTAGAACGGAACGGAACGGAACGGAACGGAAAGGAATACAATGGAATTGAATCAACCCTAGTAGAATGGAATGGAATGGAATGGAATGGAAAGGAATGGAATGGGATGGAATTGAATGGAATGGAATCAACCCTATTAGAATGGAAAGGAATGGAAAGGAATGGTATGGAATGGAATGGAATGGAATGGAACGGAATGAAATGGAATGGAATGAAAAGCAGTGGAATGGAATGGAAAGGAATGGAATGGAATGGAATCAACCTGAGTAGAACGAACTGTGATGGAATGGAATGGAAAGGAATGGAATGGAGTGGCATGGAATGGAATGCAGTGGAATGGAATGGAATGGAATGGAATGGAATGGAATCAACCCGAGTAGAACGGAATAGAATGGAATGGAATGGAACGCAATGGAATCGAATGGAATGGAATGCAATGGAATCGAATGGAATGGAATGGAATGGAATGGAATGGAAAGGAGTGGAATGGAACGGAATGGAATGGAATGGAATGGAATGGAATGGAATGGAATGGAATGGAATGGAATGGAATGGAATGGAAAGGTATGGAATGCAATGGAATAGAATGGAACGGAATGGAAGGGAATGGAATGGAATGGAATGGAATGGAATGGAATGGAATGGAAAGGAGTGGAATGAAATGGAATGCAATGTAATGGAATGGAATGGAATGGAACGGAATGGGATGGAATGGAATGGAATGGTATGGAATGGAATGGAAAGGAATGGAATGGAATGGAATGGAATGGAATGGAATGGAATGGAATGGAATGGATTCAACACAAGTAGAACGGAAAGGAATGGAATGGAATGGAATAGAATGGAATGGAATGGAATGGAATGGAATCAACCCGAATAGAACGGAATAGAATGGAATGGAATGGAATGGAATGGAATGGTTTGGAATGCAATGCAATGGAATGGAATAGAATGGAATGGAATCTACCTGCGTAGAACGGAATGGAATGGAATGGAAGAAAATGGAATTGAATCATCCTGAGTGTAATGCAATGGAATGGAATGGAATGGAAGGGAGTGGAATGGAATGGAATGGAATGGTATGGAATACAATGCAATGGAATGGAATGGAATGGAATGGAATGCAATGGAATGGAATGGGATGGAATGGAATGGAATGGAATGGAATGGAATCAACCAGAGTAGAACGGAATGGAATGGAACGGAATGGAATGGAATGGAATGGAGTGGAATGGAATGAAACCTAGTAGAATGGAATGGGATAGAATGGAATGTAATGGAATGGAATGCAAAGGAATATAATGGAATCAACCAGGGTAAAACGGAATGAAATAGAATGGAATGGAATGGAATGGAATGCAAAGGAATGGAATGGAATGGAATGGAATGGAATGTATTCCACACGAGTAGAACGGAAAGGAATGGAAGGGAATGCAATGGAATGGAATTGAATTGAATGGAATGGAATGGAATGAAGCCGAGTAGAACGGAATGGAATGGAATGGAATGGAATGGAATGGAATGGAATGGTATGGAATGGAATGGAATGGAATGGTAAGGAATGAAGTGAAATGGAATGGAATGGAATGGAATGGAATGGAATGGAATAGAATGGAATGGCATGGAAGGCAATGGAACGGAATGGAATGGAATGGGATGGAATGCAATGGAATGGAATGGAATGGAATGGAGTGGATTGGAATCAACCTGCATAGAATGCAATGTAATGGAACGGAACGGAACGGAATGGAACGGAGTGGAATGGAATGGAATGGAATGGAATCAACCCGAGTAGAACGGAATAGAATGGAATGGAGTGGAAGGGAATGGAATGGAATTGAACGGAATGGAACGAAACAGAATGGCAAGGAATGGAACGGAACGGAATGGAATGGAATGGAATCAACCTGAGAAGAATGGCATGGAATGGAATGGAATGGAATGGAATGAAGTGGAATGGAATACAGTGGAATGCAATCAACTCGAGTAGAATGGAATGGAATGGAATGGAATGGAAAGCAATCGAATGTAATGGAATTGGATGGAAAGGAATGGAATGGAATCGAATGGAATGGAATGGAATCAACCCTAGTAGAAAGGAATGGAACGGAATGGAAAGGAATGGAATGGAATGGAATGGAATGGAATGGAATGGAATGGAATGGAATGAAACGGAATGGAATCAAACCGAGTAGAATTTAGTGGAATGGAATAGAATGGTATGGAATGGAATGGAATTGAATGGATTGGAATGGAATGGAATGGAATGGAATGGAATCAACCCGAGTAGAAAAGAATGGAATAGAATGGAATGGAATGGAATGGAATGCAATGGAATGGAACGGAATCAACACGAATTCAACGGAATGGAATAGAATGGATTAGAAAGAATGGAATTCAATGGAATGGAATGAAATGGAATGGAATGCAAAGGAAAGGAAAGGAATGGAATAGAATAGAATGGAATGGAATGGAATGGAATGGATTGGAATGGAATGGAATGGAATGGAATCAACCCGAGAAAAACGGAATGGAATGGAATGGAATGGAATGGAATGGAATGGAAAGGTTTGGAATGCAATGCAATGGAATGGAATAGAATGGAATGGAATCTACCCGAGTAGAACGGAATGGAATGGAATGGAATGGAATGGGATGGAATGGAATGGAATGGAATGGAATGCAATGGAATATAATGGAATCAACCAGGGTAGAACGGAATGAAATAGAATGGAATGGAATGGAATGGAATGCAAAGCAATGGAATGGAATGGAATGGAATGCATTCAACACGAGTAGAACGGAAAGGAACGGAATGGAATGCAATGGAATGGAATGGAATGGAATGCCATGGAAGGCATTGGAATGGAATGGAATGGAATGGGATGGAATGGAATGGAATGGAATGAATGGAATGGAATGGAATGGAATGGATTGGAAACAACCTGGGTAGAATGGAATGGAATGGAACGGAATGGAACCGAATGGAATGGAGTGGAAGGGAATGGATTGGAATAGAATCAACCCGAGAGGAATGGAAAGGAATGGAATGGAATTGAACGGAAGGGAATGAAACAGAATGGATAGGAATGGAATGGAACGGAATGGAATGGAATGGAATCAACCCGAGAAGAACGGCGTGTAATGGAACGGAAAGGAATGGAATGAAGTGGAATGGAATGCAATGGAATTCAATCAACTCGAGTAGAATGGAATGGAATGGAATGGAAAGGAAAGCAATAGAATGAAATGGAATTGGATGGAAAGGAGTGGAACGGAATGGAATGGAATGGAATGGAATCAACCCTAGTAGAAAGGAATGGAGTGGAATGGAATGGAATGGAATGGAATGGAATGGAATCAAACCGAGTAGAATGGAGTGGAATAGAATAGAATTGTATGGAATGGAATGGAATGGAATGGAATGGAATGGAATGCAATGGAATGGAATGGAATGGAATACAATGTAATAGAACGGAATCAACAAGATTGGAGAGAAATTGAATGAATGGAATGGAATGGAATGGAATGGAATGCAACGGAATGGAATGGAAAAGAATATAATGGAATGGATTGGAATCCACCCGAGAGGAAGAGAGTGGAAAGGAATGGTATGGAATGGAATGGAACGGAATGGAATGGAATGGAATGGAACGGAATGCAATGGAATGGAATGGAATGCAATGGAATGGAATGGAATGCCATGGAATGCAAAGGAAAGGAATGGAATGGAATGGGATGGAATGGAATGGAATGGAATGGAATGGGAAGGAATGGAATCTAATGGAATGGAATGGAATGGAATGGATTCAGCACGAGTAGAACAGAAAGGAATGGAATGGAATTGAATAGAATGGAATGGAATGGAATGGAATGGAATGGAATGGAATGGAATGGAAAGGAATAGAATCAACCCGAGTAGAACGGAATGGAATGGAATGGAATGGAATGGAATGGAATGGAATGGAATGGAATGGTTTAGAATGCATTGCAATGGAATGGAATAGAATGGAATGGAATCTACCCGAGTAGAACGGAATGGGATGGAATGGAATGGAATGGAATGGAATGGAATGGAATGGAATCATCCCGAGTATAATGGAATGGAATGGAATGGAATCTATTGGAATGGAATGGAATGGAATGGAATGGAATGGAATGGAATGGAATGGAATGGAATGGAGTGGTATGGAATGCAAAGCAATGGAATGCAATGCAATGCTATGGAATGGAATGGAATGGAATGGAATGGAATGGAATGGAATGGAATGGAATGGAATGGAATGGAATCAACCAGAGTAGAACGGAATGGAATGGAACGGAATGGAATGGAATGGAATGGAGTGGAATGGAATCAAACCGAGTAGAACGGAATGGGATAGAATGGAATGTAATGGAATGGAATGCAACGGAATATAATGGAATCAACCAGGGTAGAACGGAATGAAATAGAATGGAATGGAATGGAATGGAATGCAAAGCAATGGAATGGAATGGAATGGAATGTATTCAACACAAGTAGAACGGAAAGGAACGGAATGGAATGCAATGGAATGGAATGGAATGGAATGGTTTGGAATGCAATGCAATGGAATGGAATAGAATGGAATGGAATCTACACGAGAAGAACGGAATGGAATGGAATGGAATGGAATGGAATGGAATGGAATGGAATGGAATGGAATGGAATGGAATTGAATGGAATGGTATGGAATGCAATGCAATGGAATGGAATGGAATGGAATGCAATGGAATGGAATGGAATGGAATAGAATCAACCAGAGTAGAACGGATTGGAATGGAAAGGAATGGAATGGAATGGAGTGGAGTGGAATGGAATCAAACCGAGTAGAACGGAATGGGATAGAATGGAATGTAATGGAATGGAATGCAATGGGATATAATGGAATCAACCAGGGTAGAACGGAATGGAATGGAATGAAATAGAATGGAATGGAAAGGAACGGTATGCAAAGCATTGGACTGGAATGGAATGGAATGTATTCAACACGAGTAGAAAGGAAAGGAACCGAATGGAATGCAATGGAATGGAATGGAATGGAATCAACTCGAGTAGAACAGAATGGAATGGAATGGAATGGAATGGAATGGAATGGAATGGAATGGAATGGAATGGAATGGAATGGAATGGAATGGAATGGTATGGAATGGAGTGGAATGGTATGGAATGGAATGGAATGGAATGGAATGGAATGGAACGGCATGGAAGGCAATGGAATGGAATGGGATGGAATGGAATGGAACGGAATGGAATGGAATGGAATGGAATGGAATGGATTGGAATCAACCTGCGTAGAATGGAATGGAATGGAACGGAATGGAACGGAATGGAATGGAACGGAATGGAATGGAGTGGAATGGGATGGAATGGAATGGAATGGAATGGAACGGTATGGAATGGAATCAACCCGATTAGAATGGAATGGAATGAATGGAACGGACTGGAATGGTATGGAATGGAATGGAATGGAATGCAATGGAATGGAATACAATGAAATGCAATGGAATGGAATGGAATGGATTCAACACGAGTAGAATGGAAAGGAATGGAAAGGAATGGAATAGAATGGAATGGAATGGAATGGAATGGAATGGAATGGAATGGAATGGAATGGAATGGAATGGAATGGAATCAACCCGAGTAGAACGGAATGGAATGGAATGGAATGGAATGGAATGGAATGGAATGGAATGGAATGGAATGGTTTAGAATGCATTGCAATGGAATGGAATAGAATGGAATGGAATCTACCCGAGTAGAACGGAATGGGATGGAATGGAACGGAATGGAATGGAATGGAATGGAATCATCCCGAGTATAACGGAATGGAATGGAATGGAATCTATTGGAATGGAATGGAATGGAATGGAATGGAATGGAGTGGTATGGAATGCAATGCAATGGAATGCATTGCAGTGCAATGGAATGGAATGGAATCAACCAGAGTAGAACGGAATGGAATGGAACGGAATGGAATGGAATGGAATGGAGTGGAATGGAATCAAACCGAGTAGAACGGAATGGGATAGAATGGAATGTAATGGAATGGAATGCAACGGAATATTATGGAATCAACCAGGGTAGAATGGAATGAAATAGAATGGAATGGAATGGAATGGAATGCAAAGCAATGGAATGGAATGGAATGGAATGTATTCAACACGAGTAGAACGGAAAGGAATGGAATGGAATGCAATGGAATGGAATGGAATGGAATGGTTTGGAATGCAATGCAATGGAATGGAATAGAATGGAATGGAATCTACACGAGTAGAACGGAATGGAATGGAATGGAATGGAATGGAATGGAATTGAATGGAATGGTATGGAATGCAATGGAATGGAATGGAATGCAATGGAATGGAATGGAATGGAATAGAATCAACCAGAGTAGAACGGAATGGAATGGATCGGAATGGAATGGAATGGAGTGGAGTGGAATGGAATCAAACACAGTAGAACCGAATGGGATAGAATGGAAAGTAATGGAATGGAATGCAATGGAATATATTGGAATCAACCAGGGTAGAACGGAATGGAATGGAATGAAATAGAATGGAATGGAATGGAATGGAATGCAAAGCATTGGACTGGAATGGAATGGAATGTATTCAACACGAGTAGAACGGAAAGGAACTTAATGGAATGCAATGGAATGGAATGGAATGGAATCAACTTGAGTAGAACGGAATGGAATGGAATGGAACGGAATGGAATGGAATGGAATGGAATGGAATGGAATATAATGGAAAGGTATGGAATGGAATGGAATGGCATAGAAGGCAATGGAATGGAATGGAATGGAATGGGATGGAATGGAATGGAATGGAATGGAATGGAATGGAAATGTATGGAATGGAATGGAATGGCATAGAAGGCAATGGAATGGAATGGAATGGAATGGGATGGAATGGAATGGAATGGAATGGAAAGGTATGGAATGGAATGGAATGGCATAGAAGGCAATGGAATGGAATGGAATGGAATGGGATGGAATGGAATGGAATGGAATGGAATGGAATGAATGGAATGGAATGGAATGGATTGGAAACAACCTGCATAGAATGGAATGGAATGGAACTGAATGGAACGGAATGGAATGGAGTGGAATGGAATGGAATGGAATGGAATGGAATGGAATGGAATGGAATGCAATGGAATCAACCCGAGTAGAACGGAATAGAATAGAATGGAGCGGAAGGGAATGGATTGGAATGGAATCAACCCAAGAAGAACGGCGTGTAATGGAACGCAAAGGAATGGAATGAAGTGGAATGGAATACAATGGAATTCAATCAACTCGAGTAGAATGGGATGGAGTGGAATGGAATGGAAAGCAATAGAATGGAATGGAATTAGATGGAAAGAGTGGAATGTAATGGAATGGAAAGGAATGGAATCAACCCTATTAGAAAGGAATGGAATGGAATTTAATGGAACGGAATGGAATGGAATGGAATGGAATGGAATGGAATGGAATGGTATGGAATGGAATCAAACCGAGTAGAATGGAGTGGAATGGAATAGAATTGTATGGAATGGAATGGAATGGAATGGAATGGAATGGAATGCAATGGAAAGGAATGGAATGGAACGGAATGGAATGGATTCAACCCGAGTAGATCAGAAAGGAATGGAATGGAATGGAACGGAATGGAATGGAATGCAATGGAATGGAATGCAATGGAATGGAATGGAATGGAACGGAATGGAATGAAATCAACCCTAGTAGAACGGAAAGGAATGGAATGGAATGGAATGGAATGGAATGGAATGGAATGGAATGGAATGGAAGGGAATGGAATGGAAAGGAATGGAAAGGAATGTAATGTAATCATCCCGAGTAGAACAGAATAGAATGGAATGGAATGGAATGGAATGGAATGGAATGGAATGGAATGAAATATAATGGAATGGACTGGAATACACCCGAGAGGAACAGAGTGGAAAGGAATGGAATGGAATGGAATGGAATGGAATGGAATGGAATGAAATGGAATGGAATATAATGGAATGGAATGGAATGGAATGGAATGGAATGGAATGGAATGGATTGGAATGGAATGGAATGGAATGGAATGGCATGGAATGCAAAGGAGAGGAATGGAATAGGATGGAATGGAATGGAAAGTAATGGAATGGAATGGAATGGAATGGAAAGGAATGGAATGGAATGGAATGGAATGGAACGGAATGGAATGGAATGGAATGGAATGGAATGGCATGGGATGAAAAGGAGAGGAATGGAATAGGATGGAATGGAATGGAATGGAATGGAATTGCATGGAATGCAAAGGAGAGGAATGGAATGGGATGGAATGGAATGGAATGCAATGGAATGGAATGGAATGGAACGGAATGGAATTGAATGGAATGGAATGGAACCAACCCGATTAGAACGGAACAGAATGGAATGGAACGGAATGGAATGGATTCAACACGAGTAGAACGGAAAGGAAAGTAATGGAATGGAATGGAATGGAACGGAATGGAATGGAATGGAATGGATGGAATGGAATGGAATGGAATGCAATGGAATGCAATGGAATGCAATGGAATGGAATGGAATGGAATGGAATGGAATGGAATGGAATGGAATGTACCCGTGTAGAACGGAATGGAATGGAATGGAATGGATGGAATGGAATGGAATCAACTCGAGTAGAAAGGAATGGAATGGAATGGAATGGAGTGGAATGGAATGGAATGGAATGGAATGGAATGGAATGGAATGCAATGCAATGGAATGGAATGGAATGGAATGGAATGGAATGTACCCATGTAGAACGGAATGGAATGGAATGGAATGGAATGTAATGGAATGGAATGGAATGGAATGGAATGGAATGGAAATGGAATGGAATCAACCCGAGAAGAAAGGAATGGAAAGGAATTCAATGGAATGGAATTGAATGGAATGGAAAGGAATGGAATGGAATGGAATGGAATGGAAAGGAATGGAATGGAATGCACTTTTATGGAATTGAATGCAATGTAATGGAATGGAAAGGGATGGAATCTACGCGAGTTGAACGGAATGGAATGGAATGGAATGGCATGGAATGGAATGGAATGGAATGGAATGGTATGGAATGGAATGGAATGGAAGGGAAGGGAAAGGAGTGGAATGGAATCAAACCGAGTAGAACCGAATGGGATAGAATGGAATGTAATGGAATGGAAAGTAATGGAATATAATGGAATCAACCAGGGTAGAATGGAATGAAATAGAATGGAATGGAATGGAATGGAAAGCAAAGGAATGGAATGGAATGGAATGGAATGGAATGGAATGTATTCAACACAAGTAGAACGGAAAGGAATGGAATGGAATCCAATGGAATGGAACGGAATGGAATGGAATGGAATCAACCTGAGTAGAACGGAACGGAATGGAATGGAATGGAATGGAATGGAATGGCATGGAATGGAATGGAATGGAATGGAATGGAATGGAATGGAATGGAATGGAATGGAATAGAATCTACCCGAGTAGAACGGAATGGAATGAAAGGGAATGGAATGGAATGGAATGGAATGGAATCAACCAGAGATGAAAAAATTGGAATGGAATGGAATGGAATGGAATGGAATGGAATGGAATGGAATGGAATGGAATGGAAGAGAATGGAATTGAATCATCCCGAGTAGAATGGAATGGAACGGAACCGAATGGAACGGAAGGGAACGGAATAGAATGGAATTGAATCAACCAGAGAAGAACGGAACGCAATGGAACTGAAGGGAATGGAACGCAACGGAACGGAATTGAAGGGAATTGAATCAACCTGAGTAGAAGGGAATGGAATGGAATTGAATGGAAAGGAATGGATTCAACACGAGTAGAACGGAAAGGAATGGAATGGAATGGAATGGAATGGAATGGAATGGAATGGAATGGAATGCAATGGAATGGAACGGAATGGAATGGAATGGAATGGAATGGAATTAACCCGTGTAGAACGGAATGGAATTGAATGGAATGGAATGGAATGGAATGGAATGGAATGGAATGGAATGGAATTGGAATGGAATCAACCCGAGAAGGAAGGAATGGAAAGGAATGGAATGGAAAGGAATGGAATGGAATGGAATGGAATTGGAATGGAATCAACCCGAGAAGAAAGGAATGGAAAGGATTGGAATGGAATGGAATGGAATGGAATGGAATGGAATGGAATGCAACGGAATGGAATGGAATGGAATGGAATGGAATGGAATGGAATGGAATGGAATGGAATGGAATGGAATGGAATGGAATGGAATGGAATGGAATGGAATTGGAATGGAATCAACCCGAGAAGGAAGGAATGGAAAGGAATGGAATGGAAAGGAATGGAATGGAATGGAATGGAATTGGAATGGAATCAACCCGAGAAGAAAGGAATGGAAAGGAATGGAATGGAATGGAATGGAATGGAATGGAATGGAATGGAATGCAACGGAATGGAATGGAATGGAATGGAATGGAATGGAATGGAATGGATACAACACGAGTAGAACGGAAAGGAATGGAATGGAATGGAATAGAATGGAATGGAATGGAATGGAATGGAATCAACCCGAGTAGAACGGAATGGAATGGAATGGAATGGAATGGAATGGAACGGAATGGAATGGAAAGGAATGGAATGCAATGGAATGCAATGGAATGGAATGGAATGGAATGGAATGGAATGGAATGGAATGCATACAACACTAGTAGAACGGAAAGCAATGGAATGGAATGGAACAGAATGGAATGGAATGGAATGGAATTGAATCAACCCGAGTAGAACGGAATGGAATGGAATCGAATGAAATGGAATGGAATGGAATGGTTCGTAATGCAATGCAATGGAATGGAATAGAATGGAATGGAATCTACCCGAGTAGAACGGAATGGAATGGAATGGAATGGAATGGAATGGAATGGAATGGAATGGAATGGAATGGAATGCAATGGAATATAATGGAATCAACCAGGGTAGAACGGAATGAAATAGAATGGAATGGAATGGAATGGAATGCAAAGCAATGGAATGGAATGGAATGGAATGCATTCAACACGAGTAGAACGGAAAGGAACGGAATGGAATGCAATGGAATGGAATGGAATGGAATGCCATGGAAGGCATTGGAATGGAATGGAATGGAATGGGATGGAATGGAATGGAATGGAATGAATGGAATGGAATGGAATGGAATGGATTGGAAACAACCTGGGTAGAATGGAATGGAATGGAACGGAATGGAACCGAATGGAATGGAGTGGAATGGAATGGAATGGAATGTAATGGAATGGAATGGAATGGAATGGAATGGAATAAACCCGAGTAGAATGGAAAAGAATGGAATGGAGTGGAAGGGAATGGATTGGAATAGAATCAACCCGAGAGGAATGGAAAGGAATGGAATGGAATTGAACGGAAGGGAATGAAACAGAATGGATAGGAATGGAATGGAACGGAATGGAATGGAATGGAATCAACCCGAGAAGAACGGCGTGTAATGGAACGGAAAGGAATGGAATGAAGTGGAATGGAATGCAATGGAATTCAATCAACTCGAGTAGAATGGAATGGAATGGAATGGAAAGGAAAGCAATAGAATGAAATGGAATTGGATGGAAAGGAGTGGAACGGAATGGAATGGAATGGAATGGAATCAACCCTAGTAGAAAGGAATGGAGTGGAATGGAATGGAATGGAATGGAATGGAATGGAATCAAACCGAGTAGAATGGAGTGGAATAGAATAGAATTGTATGGAATGGAATGGAATGGAATGGAATGGAATGGAATGCAATGGAATGGAATGGAATGGAATACAATGTAATAGAACGGAATCAACAAGATTGGAGAGAAATTGAATGAATGGAATGGAATGGAATGGAATGGAATGCAACGGAATGGAATGGAAAAGAATATAATGGAATGGATTGGAATCCACCCGAGAGGAAGAGAGTGGAAAGGAATGGTATGGAATGGAATGGAACGGAATGGAATGGAATGGAATGGAACGGAATGCAATGGAATGGAATGGAATGCAATGGAATGGAATGGAATGCCATGGAATGCAAAGGAAAGGAATGGAATGGAATGGGATGGAATGGAATGGAATGGAATGGAATGGGAAGGAATGGAATCTAATGGAATGGAATGGAATGGAATGGATTCAGCACGAGTAGAACAGAAAGGAATGGAATGGAATTGAATAGAATGGAATGGAATGGAATGGAATGGAATGGAATGGAATGCAATGGAAAGGAATAGAATCAACCCGAGTAGAACGGAATGGAATGGAATGGAATGGAATGGAATGGAATGGAATGGAATGGAATGGTTTAGAATGCATTGCAATGGAATGGAATAGAATGGAATGGAATCTACCCGAGTAGAACGGAATGGGATGGAATGGAATGGAATGGAATGGAATGGAATGGAATGGAATCATCCCGAGTATAATGGAATGGAATGGAATGGAATCTATTGGAATGGAATGGAATGGAATGGAATGGAATGGAATGGAATGGAATGGAATGGAATGGAGTGGTATGGAATGCAAAGCAATGGAATGCAATGCAATGCTATGGAATGGAATGGAATGGAATGGAATGGAATGGAATGGAATGGAATGGAATGGAATGGAATGGAATGGAATCAACCAGAGTAGAACGGAATGGAATGGAACGGAATGGAATGGAATGGAATGGAGTGGAATGGAATCAAACCGAGTAGAACGGAATGGGATAGAATGGAATGTAATGGAATGGAATGCAACGGAATATAATGGAATCAACCAGGGTAGAACGGAATGAAATAGAATGGAATGGAATGGAATGGAATGCAAAGCAATGGAATGGAATGGAATGGAATGTATTCAACACAAGTAGAACGGAAAGGAACGGAATGGAATGCAATGGAATGGAATGGAATGGTTTGGAATGCAATGCAATGGAATGGAATAGAATGGAATGGAATCTACACGAGAAGAACGGAATGGAATGGAATGGAATGGAATGGAATGGAATGGAATGGAATGGAATGGAATGGAATTGAATGGAATGGTATGGAATGCAATGCAATGGAATGGAATGGAATGGAATGCAATGGAATGGAATGGAATGGAATAGAATCAACCAGAGTAGAACGGATTGGAATGGAAAGGAATGGAATGGAATGGAGTGGAGTGGAATGGAATCAAACCGAGTAGAACGGAATGGGATAGAATGGAATGTAATGGAATGGAATGCAATGGGATATAATGGAATCAACCAGGGTAGAACGGAATGGAATGGAATGAAATAGAATGGAATGGAAAGGAACGGTATGCAAAGCATTGGACTGGAATGGAATGGAATGTATTCAACACGAGTAGAAAGGAAAGGAACCGAATGGAATGCAATGGAATGGAATGGAATGGAATCAACTCGAGTAGAACAGAATGGAATGGAATGGAATGGAATGGAATGGAATGGAATGGAATGGAATGGAATGGAATGGAATGGAATGGAATGGAATGGAATGGTATGGAATGGAGTGGAATGGTATGGAATGGAATGGAATGGAATGGAATGGAATGGAACGGCATGGAAGGCAATGGAATGGAATGGGATGGAATGGAATGGAACGGAATGGAATGGAATGGAATGGAATGGAATGGATTGGAATCAACCTGCGTAGAATGGAATGGAATGGAACGGAATGGAACGGAATGGAATGGAACGGAATGGAATGGAGTGGAATGGGATGGAATGGAATGGAATGGAATGGAACGGTATGGAATGGAATCAACCCGATTAGAATGGAATGGAATGAATGGAACGGACTGGAATGGTATGGAATGGAATGGAATGGAATGCAATGGAATGGAATACAATGAAATGCAATGGAATGGAATGGAATGGATTCAACACGAGTAGAATGGAAAGGAATGGAAAGGAATGGAATAGAATGGAATGGAATGGAATGGAATGGAATGGAATGGAATGGAATGGAATGGAATGGAATCAACCCGAGTAGAACGGAATGGAATGGAATGGAATGGAATGGAATGGAATGGAATGGAATGGAATGGTTTAGAATGCATTGCAATGGAATGGAATAGAATGGAATGGAATCTACCCAAGTAGAACGGAATGGGATGGAATGGAACGGAATGGAATGGAATGGAATGGAATCATCCCGAGTATAACGGAATGGAATGGAATGGAATCTATTGGAATGGAATGGAATGGAATGGAATGGAATGGAGTGGTATGGAATGCAATGCAATGGAATGCATTGCAGTGCAATGGAATGGAATGGAATCAACCAGAGTAGAACGGAATGGAATGGAACGGAATGGAATGGAATGGAATGGAGTGGAATGGAATCAAACCGAGTAGAACGGAATGGGATAGAATGGAATGTAATGGAATGGAATGCAACGGAATATTATGGAATCAACCAGGGTAGAATGGAATGAAATAGAATGGAATGGAATGGAATGGAATGCAAAGCAATGGAATGGAATGGAATGGAATGTATTCAACACGAGTAGAACGGAAAGGAATGGAATGGAATGCAATGGAATGGAATGGAATGGAATGGTTTGGAATGCAATGCAATGGAATGGAATAGAATGGAATGGAATCTACACGAGTAGAACGGAATGGAATGGAATGGAATGGAATGGAATGGAATTGAATGGAATGGTATGGAATGCAATGGAATGGAATGGAATGCAATGGAATGGAATGGAATGGAATAGAATCAACCAGAGTAGAACGGAATGGAATGGATCGGAATGGAATGGAATGGAGTGGAGTGGAATGGAATCAAACAGAGTAGAACCGAATGGGATAGAATGGAAAGTAATGGAATGGAATGCAATGGAATATATTGGAATCAACCAGGGTAGAACGGAATGGAATGGAATGAAATAGAATGGAATGGAATGGAATGGAATGCAAAGCATTGGACTGGAATGGAATGGAATGTATTCAACACGAGTAGAACGGAAAGGAACTTAATGGAATGCAATGGAATGGAATGGAATGGAATCAACTTGAGTAGAACGGAATGGAATGGAATGGAACGGAATGGAATGGAATGGAATGGAATGGAATGGAATGGAATGGAAAGGTATGGAATGGAATGGAATGGCATAGAAGGCAATGGAATGGAATGGAATGGAATGGGATGGAATGGAATGGAATGGAATGGAATGGAATGAATGGAATGGAATGGAATGGATTGGAAACAACCTGCATAGAATGGAATGGAATGGAACTGAATGGAACGGAATGGAATGGAGTGGAATGGAATGGAATGGAATGGAATGGAATGGAATGGAATGGAATGGAATGCAATGGAATCAACCCGAGTAGAACGGAATAGAATAGAATGGAGCGGAAGGGAATGGATTGGAATGGAATCAACCCAAGAAGAACGGCGTGTAATGGAACGCAAAGGAATGGAATGAAGTGGAATGGAATACAATGGAATTCAATCAACTCGAGTAGAATGGGATGGAGTGGAATGGAATGGAAAGCAATAGAATGGAATGGAATTAGATGGAAAGAGTGGAATGTAATGGAATGGAAAGGAATGGAATCAACCCTATTAGAAAGGAATGGAATGGAATTTAATGGAACGGAATGGAATGGAATGGAATGGAATGGAATGGAATGGAATGGTATGGAATGGAATCAAACCGAGTAGAATGGAGTGGAATGGAATAGAATTGTATGGAATGGAATGGAATGGAATGGAATGGAATGGAATGCAATGGAAAGGAATGGAATGGAACGGAATGGAATGGATTCAACCCGAGTAGATCAGAAAGGAATGGAATGGAATGGAACGGAATGGAATGGAATGCAATGGAATGGAATGCAATGGAATGGAATGGAATGGAACGGAATGGAATGAAATCAACCCTAGTAGAACGGAAAGGAATGGAATGGAATGGAATGGAATGGAATGGAATGGAATGGAATGGAATGGAATGGAAGGGAATGGAATGGAAAGGAATGGAAAGGAATGTAATGTAATCATCCCGAGTAGAACAGAATAGAATGGAATGGAATGGAATGGAATGGAATGGAATGGAATGGAATGGAATATAATGGAATGGACTGGAATACACCCGAGAGGAACAGAGTGGAAAGGAATGGAATGGAATGGAATGGAATGGAATGGAATGGAATGAAATGGAATGGAATATAATGGAATGGAATGGAATGGAATGGAATGGAATGGAATGGAATGGAATGGAATGGAATGGATTGGAATGGAATGGAATGGAATGGAATGGCATGGAATGCAAAGGAGAGGAATGGAATAGGATGGAATGGAATGGAAAGTAATGGAATGGAATGGAATGGAATGGAAAGGAATGGAATGGAATGGAATGGAATGGAACGGAATGGAATGGAATGGAATGGAATGGAATGGCATGGGATGAAAAGGAGAGGAATGGAATAGGATGGAATGGAATGGAATGGAATGGAATTGCATGGAATGCAAAGGAGAGGAATGGAATGGGATGGAATGGAATGGAATGCAATGGAATGGAATGGAATGGAACGGAATGGAATTGAATGGAATGGAATGGAACCAACCCGATTAGAACGGAACAGAATGGAATGGAACGGAATGGAATGGATTCAACACGAGTAGAACGGAAAGGAAAGTAATGGAATGGAATGGAATGGAACGGAATGGAATGGAATGGAATGGATGGAATGGAATGGAATGGAATGCAATGGAATGCAATGGAATGCAATGGAATGGAATGGAATGGAATGGAATGGAATGGAATGGAATGGAATGTACCCGTGTAGAACGGAATGGAATGGAATGGAATGGATGGAATGGAATGGAATCAACTCGAGTAGAAAGGAATGGAATGGAATGGAATGGAGTGGAATGGAATGGAATGGAATGGAATGGAATGGAATGGAATGCAATGCAATGGAATGGAATGGAATGGAATGGAATGGAATGTACCCATGTAGAACGGAATGGAATGGAATGGAATGGAATGGAATGGAATGGAATGGAATGGAATGGAATGGAATGGAATGGAAATGGAATGGAATCAACCCGAGAAGAAAGGAATGGAAAGGAATTCAATGGAATGGAATTGAATGGAATGGAAAGGAATGGAATGGAATGGAATGGAATGGAAAGGAATGGAATGGAATGCACTTTTATGGAATTGAATGCAATGTAATGGAATGGAAAGGGATGGAATCTACGCGAGTTGAACGGAATGGAATGGAATGGAATGGCATGGAATGGAATGGAATGGAATGGAATGGTATGGAATGGAATGGAATGGAAGGGAAGGGAAAGGAGTGGAATGGAATCAAACCGAGTAGAACCGAATGGGATAGAATGGAATGTAATGGAATGGAAAGTAATGGAATATAATGGAATCAACCAGGGTAGAATGGAATGAAATAGAATGGAATGGAATGGAATGGAAAGCAAAGGAATGGAATGGAATGGAATGGAATGGAATGGAATGTATTCAACACAAGTAGAACGGAAAGGAATGGAATGGAATCCAATGGAATGGAACGGAATGGAATGGAATGGAATCAACCTGAGTAGAACGGAACGGAATGGAATGGAATGGAATGGAATGGAATGGCACGGAATGGAATGGAATGGAATGGAATGGAATGGAATGGAATGGAATCTACCCGAGTAGAACGGAATGGAATGAAAGGGAATGGAATGGAATGGAATGGAATGGAATCAACCAGAGATGAAAAAATTGGAATGGAATGGAATGGAATGGAATGGAATGGAATGGAATGGAATGGAATGGAATGGAAGAGAATGGAATTGAATCATCCCGAGTAGAATGGAATGGAACGGAACCGAATGGAACGGAAGGGAACGGAATAGAATGGAATTGAATCAACCAGAGAAGAACGGAACGCAATGGAACTGAAGGGAATGGAACGCAACGGAACGGAATTGAAGGGAATTGAATCAACCTGAGTAGAAGGGAATGGAATGGAATTGAATGGAAAGGAATGGATTCAACACGAGTAGAACGGAAAGGAATGGAATGGAATGGAATGGAATGGAATGGAATGGAATGGAATGGAATGGAATGCAATGGAATGGAACGGAATGGAATGGAATGGAATGGAATGGAATTAACCCGTGTAGAACGGAATGGAATTGAATGGAATGGAATGGAATGGAATGGAATGGAATGGAATGGAATGGAATTGGAATGGAATCAACCCGAGAAGGAAGGAATGGAAAGGAATGGAATGGAAAGGAATGGAATGGAATGGAATGGAATTGGAATGGAATCAACCCGAGAAGAAAGGAATGGAAAGGATTGGAATGGAATGGAATGGAATGGAATGGAATGGAATGGAATGGAATGCAACGGAATGGAATGGAATGGAATGGAATGGAATGGAATGGAATGGAATGGAATGGAATGGAATGGAATGGAATGGAATGGAATGGAATGGAATTGGAATGGAATCAACCCGAGAAGGAAGGAATGGAAAGGAATGGAATGGAAAGGAATGGAATGGAATGGAATGGAATTGGAATGGAATCAACCCGAGAAGAAAGGAATGGAAAGGAATGGAATGGAATGGAATGGAATGGAATGGAATGGAATGGAATGCAACGGAATGGAATGGAATGGAATGGAATGGAATGGAATGGAATGGATACAACACGAGTAGAACGGAAAGGAATGGAATGGAATGGAATAGAATGGAATGGAATGGAATGGAATGGAATCAACCCGAGTAGAACGGAATGGAATGGAATGGAATGGAATGGAATGGAACGGAATGGAATGGAAAGGAATGGAATGCAATGGAATGCAATGGAATGGAATGGAATGGAATGGAATGGAATGGAATGGAATGGAATGCATACAACACTAGTAGAACGGAAAGCAATGGAATGGAATGGAACAGAATGGAATGGAATGGAATGGAATTGAATCAACCCGAGTAGAACGGAATGGAATGGAATCGAATGTAATGGAATGGAATGGAATGGTTCGTAATGCAATGCAATGGAATGGAATAGAATGGAATGGAATCTACCTGAGAAGAACGGAATGGAATGCAATGGAATGGAATGGAATGGAATGGGATGGAATGGAATGGAATGGAATGGAATGGAATCATCCCTAGTGTAATGGAATGGAATGGAATGGAATGGAATGGAGTGGAATGGAATGGAATGGAATGGTATGGAATACAATGCAATTTAATGGAATGGAATGGAATGGAATGGGATGGAATGGAATGGAATGGAATGGAAAGGAATGGAATCAACCAGAGTAGAATGGAATGGAAAGGAACGGAATGGAATGTAATGGAATGGAGTGGAATGGAATCAACCAGGGTAGCACGGAATGAAATAGAATGGAATGGAATGGAATGGAATGCAAAGGAATGGAATGGAAAGAATGGAATCAACCAGAGTAGAACGGAATGGAAAGGAACGGAATGGAATGGAATGGAATGGAGTGGAATGGAATCAACCAGAGTAGCACGGAATGAAATAGAATGGAATGGAAAGGAATGGAATGGAATGGAATGGAATGGAATGGAATGCAAAGGAATGGAATGGAATGGAATGGAATGGAATGTATTCAACACGAGTAGAACGGAAAGGAATGGAATGGAATGCAATGGAATGGAATTGAATGGAATAGAATGGAATGGAATCAACACGAGTAGAACGGAATGGAATGGAATGCAATGGAATGGAATTGAATGGAATAGAATGGAATGGAATCAACCCGAGTAGAACGGAATGGAATGGAATGGAATGGAATGGAATGGAATGGAATGGAATGGAATGGAATGGAATGGAATGGTATGGAATGGAACGGAGTGGTATGGAATGGAATGGAATGGAATGGAAGGCAATGGAATGGAATGGAATGGAATGGAATGGGATGGAATGGAATGGAATGGAATGGAATGGAATTTAATGGAATGGAATGGAATCAACCAGAGTAGAACGGAATGGAATGGAACGGAATGGAATGGAATGGAGTGGAGTGGAATGGAATCAAACCGAGTAGAACGGAATGGGATAGAATGGAATGTAATGGAATGGAATGCAATGGAATATAATGGAATCAACCAAGGTAGAACGGAATGAAATAGAATGGAATGGAATGGAACGGAATGCAAAGCAATGGAATGGAATGGAATGGAATGTATTCAACACGAGTAGAACGGAAAGGAATGGAATGGAATGCAATGGAATGGAATGGAATGGAGTCAACTCGAGTAGAACGGAATGGAATGGAATGGAATGGAATGGAATGGAATGGAATGGAATGGAATGGAATGGAATGGAATGGAATGGAATGGAATGCAATGGAATGGAATGGTATGGAATGCAATGCAATGGAATAGAATGGAATCTACCCGAGTAGAACGGAATGGAATGGAATGGAATGGAATGGAATGGAATGGAATGGAATGGAATGGAATCAACCCGAGAAGAAAAGAGTGGAATGGAATGGAATTTAGTGGAATGGAATGGAATGGAATGGAATGCAATGGAATGGAAAGGAATGGAATGGAATGGAATGAAATGAACCCGAGAAGAATGGAATGGAATGGAATGGAATGGAATGGAATGGAATGGAATGGAATGGAATGGAATTGAATTGAATCAACCCGAGTAGAACGGAAACGAATGGAACAGCACGGAATGGAATAGCATGGAATTGAATCCACCCGAGTAAAATGGAATGGAATAGAATGGAATGGAATGGAATGTAATGGAATGGAATGGAATGCAATGGAATGGAACGGAATCAACCAGGATACAACGGCATTGAATAGAATGGAATAGAATGGAATGGAATTCAATGGAATGGAATGCAATGAAATGGAATGGAATGGAAAGGAAAGGAATGGAATAGAGTGGAATGGAATGGAATGGAATGGAATGCAATGGAATGGAATGAAATCAACCCGAGTAGAATGGAATGGAATAGAATGGAATGGAATTCAATGGAATTGAATGTAACGGAATGGAATGCAATGGAAAGGAAAGGAAGGGAATGGAATTAAATTGAATGGAAAGGAATGGAATGGAATGGAATGGAATGGGATGGGATGGAATGCAATGGAATAGAATGGGATGGAATGCAGCGGAAATGAATGGAATGGAATGGAATGGAAACAACCAGAGTGCAATGGAATGGAATGGAATGGAACGGAATGGAAAGGAATGGAATGCAAAGGAATGCAATGGAATGGAATAGAATGTAATGTAATGGAAGGGAAGGGAATGGAATGGAATGGAATGGAATGGAATGGAATGGAATGGAATGGAATGGCATGGAATGCAATGGAATGGAATGGAATGGGATGGGATGGAATGGAATGGAATGGAATGGAATGAAACGGATTGGAATCAACCGGCGTAGAATGGAATGGAATGGAACGGAATGGAATGGAATGGAATGGAGTGGAATGGAATGGAATGGAATGGAACGGAATGGAATGGAATGGAATCAACCCGAGTAGAACGGAATACAATGGAATGGAGTGGAAGGGAATGGAATGGAATGGAATCAACCCGAGAGGAATGGAATGGAATGGAATGGAATCAACCTGAGAAGAACGGCGTGGAATGGAATGGAATGGAATGAAGTGGAATGGAATACTTTGGAATTCAATCAACCCGAGTAGAATGGAATGGAATGGAATGGAATGGAATGGAATGGAATGGAAAGCAATAGAATGGAATGGAATTGGATGGAAAGGAATGGAATGGAAAGGAATGGAATGGAATGGAATGGAATGGAATGGAATGGAATGGAATGGAATGGAATGGAATGGAGTGGAATGGAATGGCATGGAATCAACCCAAGTAGAACGGAAAGGAATGGAATGGAATCCAATGGAGAGGAATGGAATGGAATGGAATGGAATCACCCTGAGTAGAACGGAATGGAATGGAATGGAATGGAATGGAATGGAATGGAATGGAATGGAATTGAATGGAATGGAAAGGAATGGAAAGTAATCATAACGAGTAGAACGGAATGGAATAGAATGGAATGGAATGGAATGGAATGCAGTGGAATGGAATGGAATGGAATGGAATGGAATGGAACGGAACGGAACGGAATGCAATGGAATGGAATTGAATGGAATGGAATGGAATGGAATGAAATGGAATGGAATCAACCTGAGTAGAAAGGAATAGAGTGTAATGGAGTGGAAGGGAATGGAATGGAATGGAATCAACCAGAGAGGAATTGAATGGAATGGAATGTAGTTGAACGAAACGTAACGGAACATAATGGAAAGGAATAGAACGGAACAGAATGGAATGGAATGGAATCAACGCGAGAGGAATGGAATGGAATGGAATGGAATCATCCCGAGAAGAACGGTGTGGAATGGAATGGAATGGAATGGAATGAAGTGGAATGGAATACTTTGGAATTCAATCAACCCGAGGAGAATGGAATGGAATGGAATTTAATGGATTGGAATGGAAAGCAATAGAATGGAATGCAATTGGATGGAAAGGAAAGGAATGGAAAGGAATGGAATGGAATGGAATGGAATGGAATGGAATGGAATGGAATGGAATGGAATGGAGTGGAATGGAATGGAATCCACCCAAGTAGAACGGAAAGGAATGGAATGGAATCCAATGGAGTGGAATTGAATGGAATGGAATGGAATCAACCTGAGTAGAAAGGAATGGAATGGAACGGAATGGAATGGAATGGAATGGAATGGAATGGAATGGAACGGAATGGAATGGAATGGAATGGAATTGAAAGGAATTGGACGGAATGGAATGTAATCATCCCGAGTATAACGGAATGGAATGGAATGGAATGGAATGGAATGGAATGGAATGGAATGCAATGGAATGGAATGGAACGGAATGGAATGCAATGGAACGGAATGGAATGGTATGGAATGGAATGGAATGGAATGCAATGGAAAGGAATGGTATGGAATGCAATGCAATGGAATGGAATTTAATCTACCCGAGTAGAACGGAATGGAATGGAATGGAATGGAATGGAATGGAATGGAATGGAATAGAATGGAATTGAATCATCCCGAATAGAATGGAATGGAACGGAACGGAATGGAACGGAAGGGAACGGAATAGAATGGAATTGAAACAACCAGAGAAGAACGGAACGGAATGGAACATAAGGGAATGGAACGCAACGGAACGGAATTGAATGGAATTGAATCAACACGAGTGGAAGGGAATGGAATGGAATTGAATGGAAAGGAATGGAATGGAATGGAATGGAAAGAAACGGAATAGAATGGAACGGAATGGAATGGAATGGAATCAACCCGAGTGGAATGGAATGGAATGGAATGGAAAGGAATGGAACAGAATGGAATCAACCCGATTAGAACGGAATGGAAATGAATGGAATTTAATGGAATGGAATGGAATGTAAAGGAATCAACCCGAGTGGAATGGAATGGAATGGAATGGAAAGGAATGGAATGGAATGGAATGGAAAGGAATGGAATGGAATGGAATGAAATGAACCCGAGAAGAACGGAATGTAATGGAATGGAATGGAATGGAAATGAATTGAATCAACCCGAGTAGAACGGAAACGAATGGAACGGCACGGAACGGAATAGAAAGGAATTGAATCCACCTGCGTAGAATGGAATGGAATGGAATGGAATGGAATGGAATGGAATGGAATGGAATGGAACGGAATGGAAAGGAATGGAATGGAATGGAGGGGAATGGA
Organism: Gorilla gorilla gorilla; assembly: GCF_029281585.2. Lineage (NCBI taxonomy): Eukaryota > Metazoa > Chordata > Mammalia > Primates > Hominidae > Gorilla > Gorilla gorilla. The sequence goes on from NC_073228.2 coordinate 68,766,671, forward strand.
ATGGAATGGAATCAACCAGAGTGGAGAGAATTGGAATGGAATGGAATGGAATGGAATGGAATGGAATGGAATGGAATGGAATGGAATGGAATGGAATGGAATGGAATGGAAAGGAATGGAATGGAATGGAATGGAATGGAATAGAATCAACCAGAGTGGAGAGAATTGGAATGGAATGGAATGGAATGGAATGGAATGGAATGGAAAGGAATGGAATCAACCCAAGTAGAACGGAACCAAATGGAACGGAATGGAACGGAATAGAATGGAATTCAATCCACCCGAGTAGAATGGAATGGAATGGAATGGAATGGAGTGGAATGGAATGGAATGGAATGGAATGGAATGGAATGGAATGGAATGGAATGGAATCTAACCGAGTAGAGCGGAATGGAATGGAAAAGAAAGGAAAGGCATGGAATGGAATGGAATGGAATGGAATGGAATGGAATGGAATGGAATGGAATGGAATGGAATCAACCCGAGTAGAAAGGAATAGAATAGAATGGAATGGAATGGAATGGAATGGAATGGAATGGAATGGAATGGAATGGAATGCAATGGAATGGAACGGAATCAACACGAATTCAACGGAATGGAATAGAATGGATTAGAATGGAATGGAATTCAACGGAATGGAATGTAATGGAATGGAATGCAATGGAAAGGAAAGGAATGGAATAGAATGAACTGGAATGGAATGGAATGCAATGGAATGGAATGGAATCAACTCGAGTAAAACGGAATGGAATAGATTGGAATATAATGGAATGGAATTCAATGGAATTGAATGTAACGGAATGGAATGCAATGGAAAGGAAAGGAAAGGAATGGAATGGAATGGAATGGAATGGAATGGAATGGAATGGAATGGGATGGAATGCAGCGGAATTGAATGGAACGGAATGGAATGGAATCAACCAGAGTGGAATGGAATGGAATGGAATGGAATGGAATGGAGTGGAATGGAGTGGAATCAACCCGAGAAGAACGGAATGGAATGGAATGCAATGGAATGGAATGGAATGGAATGGAATGGAATGGAATGGAATGGAATGGAATGGAACGGAATGGCACGGAATGCAATGGAAAGGAATGGATTGGAATGGGATGGAATGGAATGGAATGGGATGGAATGGATTGGAATCAACCTGCGTAGAATGGAATGGAATGGAACGGAACGGAACGGAATGTAATGGAGTGGAAAGGAATGGCATGGAATGGAATGGAATGGAATGGAATCAACCCGAGTAGAACGGAATAGAATGTAATGGAGTGGAAGGGAATGGAATGGAATGGAATCATTCCGAGAAGAACGGCGTGGAATAGAATGGAATGGAATGGATTGGAAAGGAATGGAATGGAATGGATTGGAATGGAAAGGAATGGAATGGAATGTTATCAAACTGAGTGGAGAGAAGTGAAATGTAATGTAATGTAATGGAATGGAATGGAATGGAGTGGAATGTAATGGAATGGAGTCAACCCGAGAAGAACGGACCCGAATGGAACAGAATGGAATGGAATAGAATGGAAATGAATCCACACGAGTAGAATGTAATGTAATGTAATGTAATGTAATGTAACGTAATGTAATGTAATGTATCAACCAGATTGGAGAGAAATTGAATGGAATGGAATGGAATGGAATGGAATGGAATGGAATGGAATGGAATGGAATGGAAAGGAATGGAATGCAACGGAATGGAATGGAAAGGAATATAATGGAATGGAATGGAATCCACCCGAGAGGAACACAGTGGAAAGGAATGGAATGGAATGGAATGGAATGGAATGGAATGGAATGGAATGGAATGCAATGGAATGGAATGGAATGCCATGGAATGCAAAGGAAAGGAATGGAATGGAATGGGATGGAATGGAATAGAATGGAATGGAATGGTATGGAATGGAAACAACCCGATTAGAATGGAACGGAATGAATGGAACGGAATGGAATGGAATGGAATGGAATGGAATGGAATGGAATGGAACGGAATGGAATTGAATGGATTCAACACGAGTAGAACGGAAAGGAATGGAATGGAATAGAATGGAATGGAATGGAATGGAATGGAATCAACCCGAGTAGAACGGAATGGAATGGAATGGAATGGAATGGAATGAAATGGAATGGAATGGAATGGAATGGAATGGAATGGTTTGGAATTCAATGCAATGGAATGGAATAGAATGGAATGGAATCTACCTGAGTAGAACGGAATGGAATGAAATGGAATTTAATGGAAAGGAATGGGATGGAATGGAATGGAATGGAATGGAATGGAATGGAATAGAACGGAATCAACCCGAGTAGAATGGAATAGAATGGAACGGAGTGGAAGGGAATGGATTGGAATGGAATCAACCCGAAAGGAATGGAATGGAATGGAATTGAACGGAAGGGAACGAAACAGAATGGAAAGGAATGGAACGGAACGGAATGGAATGGAATGGAATCAACCCGATAAGAATGGCGTGTAATGGAACGGAAAGGAATGGAATGAAGTGGAATGGAATACAATGGAATTCAATCAACTCGAGTAGAATGGAATGGAATGGAATGGAATGGAAAGCAATAGAATGGAATGGAATTGGATTGAAAGGAGTGGAATGGAATGGAATGGAATGGAATGGAATGGAATGGAATAGAATCAACCCTAGTAGAAAGGAATGGAGTGGAATGGAATGGAATGGAATGGAATGGAATGGAATGGAATGGAATGGAATGGAATTAAACCGAGTAGAATGGAGTGGAATGGAGTAGTATGGTATGGAATGGAATGGAATGGAATGGAATGGAATGGAATGGAATGGAATGGAATGGAATGGAATGGAATGGAATGCAATGGAATGGAATGGAATGCAATGGAATGGAAAGGAAAAGAATATAATGGAATGGAGTGGAATCCACCCGAGAGGAACAGAGTGGAAAGGAATGGTATGGAATGGAATGAAATGGAATCGAAAGGAATGCAATGGAATGGAATGGAATGCAATGTAATGGAATGGAATGCCATGGAATGCAAAGGAAAGGAATGGAATGGAATGGGATGTAATGGAATGGAATGGAATGGAATGGGATGGAATGGAATCAACCCGATTAGAATGGAACGGAATGAAAGGAACGGAATGGAATGGTATGGAATGGAATGGAAAGGAATGCAATGGAATGGAACGCAATGAAATGCAATGGAATGGAATTGAATGGACTCAACACGAGTGGAACGGAGAGGAATGGAATGGAATGGAATAGAATGGAATGGAATGGAATGGAATGGAAAGGAATGGAATCCACCCGAGTAGAACGGAATGGAATGGAATGGAATGGGATGGAATGGAATGGAATGGAATGCAATGGAATGGAATGGTTTAGAATGCAATGCAATGGAATGGAATAGAATGGAATGGAATCTACCCGAGCAGAACGGAATGGAATGGAATGGAATGGAATGGAATGGAATGGAATGGAATCATCCCGAGTATAACGGAATGGAATGGAATGGAATCTAATGGAATGGAATGTAATGGTATGGAATGCAATGCAATGGAATGGAATGCAATGCAATGGAATGGAATGGAATGGAATGGAATGGAATGGAATGGAATGGAATGGTATGGAATGGAATGGGATGGGATGGGATGGGATGGGATGGGATGGGATGGGGTGGGATGGGATGGGATGGATTGGAATGGAATGGAATGGAATGGAATGGAATGGAATGGATTAGAATCTACCTGCGTAGAATGGAATGGAATGGATCGGAACAGAACGGAATGGAATGGAGTGGAATGGAATGGAATGGATTCAACACGAGTAGAACGGAACGGATGGAATGGAATGGAATGGAATGGAATGAATGGCATGGAATGGAATCAACCCGAGTAGAACGGAATGGAATGAAATGGAATGGAATGGAACGGAATGCAATTCTATGCAATGGAATGGAATGGAATGGAATGGAATGGAGTGGAATGGAATGGAATGGAATGGAATGGAATGGTATGGAATGGAATGGAATGGAATGGAATGGAATGGAATGGGATGGAATTTGATGGAATGGAATGGAATGGAATGGAATGGAATGGAATGGATTGGAATCAACCTGCGTAGAATGGAATGGAATGGATCGGAACAGAAAGGAATGGAATGGAGTGGAATGGAATGGAATGGAATGGAATGCAATGGAATGGAATGGAATGGAATGGAATGCAATGGAATGGAATGGAGTTGAATGGAATGGAATGGAACCAACCCGATTAGAACGGAACGGAATGGAATGGAACGGAATGGCATGGTATGGAATGGAATGGAATCGAATGGAATGGATTCAACACGAGTAGAACGGAAAGGAATGGAATGGAATGGAATGGAATGGAATGGAATGGAATGGAATGGAATGGAATGAATGGCATGGAATGGAATCAACCCAAGTAGAACGGAATGGAATGTAATGGAATGGAATGGAATGCAATTCAATGCAATGGAATGGAATGGAATGCAATGGAATGGAATGGAATGGAATGGAATGTACCCATGTAGAACGGAATGGAATGGAATGGAATGGAATGGAATGGAATGGAATGGAATGGAATGGAATGGGATGGAATGGAATGGAAATGGAATGGAATGGAATGGAATGGATTGGAATCAACCTGCGTAGAATGGAATGGAATGGATCGGAACAGAAAGGAATGGAATGGAGTGGAATGGAATGGAATGGAATGGAATGCAATGGAATGGAATGGAATGGAATGGAATGCAATGGAATGGAATGGAGTTGAATGGAATGGAATGGAACCCACCCGATTAGAACGGAACGGAATGGAATGGAACAGAATGGCATGGTATGGAATGGAATGGAATGGAATGGAATGGATTTAACAAGAGTAGAACGGAAAGGAATGGAATGGAATGGAATGGAATGGAATGGAATGGAATGGAATGGAATGGAATGGAATGGAATGGCATGGAATGAATGGCATGAAATGGAATCAACCCGAGTAGAACGGAATGGAATGTAATGTAATGGAATGGAATGCAATTCAATGCAATGGAATGGAATGGAATGCAGTGGCATGGAATGGAGTGGAGTGGAATGTACCCGTGTAGAACGGAATGGAATGGAATGGAATGGAATGGAATGGAAATGGAATGGAATCAACACGAGAAGAAAGGAATGGAAAGGAATGGAATGGAATGGAATGGAATGGAGAGGAATTTAAAGGAATGGAATGGAATGGAATGGAATGGAATGGAATGGAGTGGAATGGAATGGAATGGAATGGAATGGAATGGAATGGAAAGGAATGGAATGGAATGGAACGGAATGGCACGGAATGCAATGGAATGGAATGGATTGGAATGGGATGGGATGGAATGGAATGGGATGGAATGGGCTGGAATCAACCTGCGTAGAATGGAATGGAATGGAACGGAACGGAATGGAATGGAGTGGAAAGGAATGGCATGGAATGGAATGGAATGGAATGGAATCAACCCGAGTAGAACGGAATAGAATGTAATGGAGTGGAAGGGAATGGAATGGAATGGAATCATTCCGAGAAGAACGGCGTGGAATAGAATGGAATGGAATGGATTGGAAAGGAATGGAATGGAATGGATTGGAATGGAAAGGAATGGAATGGAATGTTATCAAACTGAGTGGAGAGAAGTGAAATGTAATGTAATGTAATGTAATGGAATGGAATGGAGTGGAATGTAATGGAATGGAGTCAACCCGAGAAGAACGGACCCGAATGGAACAGAATGGAATGGAATAGAATGGAAATGAATCCACACGAGTAGAATGTAATGTAATGTAATGTAATGTAATGTAACGTAATGTAATGTAATGTATCAACCAGATTGGAGAGAAATTGAATGGAATGGAATGGAATGGAATGGAATGGAATGGAATGGAATGGAATGGAATGGAAAGGAATGGAATGCAACGGAATGGAATGGAAAGGAATATAATGGAATGGAATGGAATCCACCCGAGAGGAACACAGTGGAAAGGAATGGAATGGAATGGAATGGAATGGAATGGAATGGAATGGAATGCAATGGAATGGAATGGAATGCCATGGAATGCAAAGGAAAGGAATGGAATGGAATGGGATGGAATGGAATAGAATGGAATGGAATGGTATGGAATGGAAACAACCCGATTAGAATGGAACGGAATGAATGGAACGGAATGGAATGGAATGGAATGGAATGGAATGGAATGGAATGGAATGGAACGGAATGGAATTGAATGGATTCAACACGAGTAGAACGGAAAGGAATGGAATGGAATAGAATGGAATGGAATGGAATGGAATGGAATCAACCCGAGTAGAACGGAATGGAATGGAATGGAATGGAATGGAATGAAATGGAATGGAATGGAATGGAATGGAATGGAATGGTTTGGAATTCAATGCAATGGAATGGAATAGAATGGAATGGAATCTACCTGAGTAGAACGGAATGGAATGAAATGGAATTTAATGGAAAGGAATGGGATGGAATGGAATGGAATGGAATGGAATGGAATGGAATAGAACGGAATCAACCCGAGTAGAATGGAATAGAATGGAACGGAGTGGAAGGGAATGGATTGGAATGGAATCAACCCGAAAGGAATGGAATGGAATGGAATTGAACGGAAGGGAACGAAACAGAATGGAAAGGAATGGAACGGAACGGAATGGAATGGAATGGAATCAACCCGATAAGAATGGCGTGTAATGGAACGGAAAGGAATGGAATGAAGTGGAATGGAATACAATGGAATTCAATCAACTCGAGTAGAATGGAATGGAATGGAATGGAATGGAAAGCAATGGAATGGAATGGAATTGGATTGAAAGGAGTGGAATGGAATGGAATGGAATGGAATGGAATGGAATGGAATAGAATCAACCCTAGTAGAAAGGAATGGAGTGGAATGGAATGGAATGGAATGGAATGGAATGGAATGGAATGGAATGGAATGGAATGGAATTAAACCGAGTAGAATGGAGTGGAATGGAGTAGTATGGTATGGAATGGAATGGAATGGAATGGAATGGAATGGAATGGAATGGAATGGAATGGAATGGAATGGAATGGAATGCAATGGAATGGAATGGAATGCAATGGAATGGAAAGGAAAAGAATATAATGGAATGGAGTGGAATCCACCCGAGAGGAACAGAGTGGAAAGGAATGGTATGGAATGGAATGAAATGGAATCGAAAGGAATGCAATGGAATGGAATGGAATGCAATGTAATGGAATGGAATGCCATGGAATGCAAAGGAAAGGAATGGAATGGAATGGGATGTAATGGAATGGAATGGAATGGAATGGGATGGAATGGAATCAACCCGATTAGAATGGAACGGAATGAAAGGAACGGAATGGAATGGTATGGAATGGAATGGAAAGGAATGCAATGGAATGGAACGCAATGAAATGCAATGGAATGGAATTGAATGGACTCAACACGAGTGGAACGGAGAGGAATGGAATGGAATGGAATAGAATGGAATGGAATGGAATGGAATGGAAAGGAATGGAATCCACCCGAGTAGAACGGAATGGAATGGAATGGAATGGGATGGAATGGAATGGAATGGAATGCAATGGAATGGAATGGTTTAGAATGCAATGCAATGGAATGGAATAGAATGGAATGGAATCTACCCGAGCAGAACGGAATGGAATGGAATGGAATGGAATGGAATGGAATGGAATGGAATCATCCCGAGTATAACGGAATGGAATGGAATGGAATCTAATGGAATGGAATGTAATGGTATGGAATGCAATGCAATGGAATGGAATGCAATGCAATGGAATGGAATGGAATGGAATGGAATGGAATGGAATGGAATGGAATGGTATGGAATGGAATGGGATGGGATGGGATGGGATGGGATGGGATGGGATGGGGTGGGATGGGATGGGATGGATTGGAATGGAATGGAATGGAATGGAATGGAATGGAATGGAATGGATTAGAATCTACCTGCGTAGAATGGAATGGAATGGATCGGAACAGAACGGAATGGAATGGAGTGGAATGGAATGGAATGGATTCAACACGAGTAGAACGGAACGGATGGAATGGAATGGAATGGAATGGAATGAATGGCATGGAATGGAATCAACCCGAGTAGAACGGAATGGAATGAAATGGAATGGAATGGAACGGAATGCAATTCTATGCAATGGAATGGAATGGAATGGAATGGAATGGAGTGGAATGGAATGGAATGGAATGGAATGGAATGGTATGGAATGGAATGGAATGGAATGGAATGGAATGGAATGGGATGGAATTTGATGGAATGGAATGGAATGGAATGGAATGGAATGGAATGGATTGGAATCAACCTGCGTAGAATGGAATGGAATGGATCGGAACAGAAAGGAATGGAATGGAGTGGAATGGAATGGAATGGAATGGAATGCAATGGAATGGAATGGAATGGAATGGAATGCAATGGAATGGAATGGAGTTGAATGGAATGGAATGGAACCAACCCGATTAGAACGGAACGGAATGGAATGGAACGGAATGGCATGGTATGGAATGGAATGGAATCGAATGGAATGGATTCAACACGAGTAGAACGGAAAGGAATGGAATGGAATGGAATGGAATGGAATGGAATGGAATGGAATGGAATGGAATGAATGGCATGGAATGGAATCAACCCAAGTAGAACGGAATGGAATGTAATGGAATGGAATGGAATGCAATTCAATGCAATGGAATGGAATGGAATGCAATGGAATGGAATGGAATGGAATGGAATGTACCCATGTAGAACGGAATGGAATGGAATGGAATGGAATGGAATGGAATGGAATGGAATGGAATGGAATGGAATGGGATGGAATGGAATGGAAATGGAATGGAATGGAATGGAATGGATTGGAATCAACCTGCGTAGAATGGAATGGAATGGATCGGAACAGAAAGGAATGGAATGGAGTGGAATGGAATGGAATGGAATGGAATGCAATGGAATGGAATGGAATGGAATGGAATGCAATGGAATGGAATGGAGTTGAATGGAATGGAATGGAACCCACCCGATTAGAACGGAACGGAATGGAATGGAACAGAATGGCATGGTATGGAATGGAATGGAATGGAATGGAATGGATTTAACAAGAGTAGAACGGAAAGGAATGGAATGGAATGGAATGGAATGGAATGGAATGGAATGGAATGGAATGGAATGGAATGGAATGGAATGGCATGGAATGAATGGCATGAAATGGAATCAACCCGAGTAGAACGGAATGGAATGTAATGTAATGGAATGGAATGCAATTCAATGCAATGGAATGGAATGGAATGCAGTGGCATGGAATGGAGTGGAGTGGAATGTACCCGTGTAGAACGGAATGGAATGGAATGGAATGGAATGGAATGGAAATGGAATGGAATCAACACGAGAAGAAAGGAATGGAAAGGAATGGAATGGAATGGAATGGAATGGAGAGGAATTTAAAGGAATGGAATGGAATGGAATGGAATGGAATGGAATGGAGTGGAATGGAATGGAATGGAATGGAATGGAATGGAATGGAAAGGAATGGAATGGAATGGAACGGAATGGCACGGAATGCAATGGAATGGAATGGATTGGAATGGGATGGGATGGAATGGAATGGGATGGAATGGGCTGGAATCAACCTGCGTAGAATGGAATGGAATGGAACGGAACGGAATGGAATGGAGTGGAAAGGAATGGAATGGAATGGAATGGAATGGAAAGGAATGGAATCCTCCCAACTAGAACGGAATAGAATGTAATGGGGTGGAAGGGAATGGAATGGAACGGAATCAATCCGAGAAGAACAGCGTGGAATAGAATGGAATGGAACGGAATGGAAAGGAATGGAATGGAATGGATTGGAATGGAAAGGAATGGAATGGAATGATATCAAACAGAGTGGAGAGAATTGGAGTGTAATGTAATGGAATGGAATGGAATGGAATGGAGTGGAATGGAATGGAATGGAGTCAACCCGAGTAGAACGGAACCGAATGGAACGGAATGGAATGGAATAGAATGGAAAAGAATCCACACGAGTGGAATGGAACGGAATGGAATGGAATGGAATGGAATGGAATGGAATGGAATGGAATGGAATGGAATCAACCAGATTGGAGAGAAATTGAATGGAATGGAATGGAATGGAATGGAATGGAATGGAATGCAACGGAATGGAATGGAAAGGAATATAATGGAATGGAATGGAATCCACCCGAGAGGAACACAGTGGAAAGGAATGGAATGGAATGGAATGGAATGGAATGGAATGGAATGGAATGGAATGGAATGGAATGGAATGCAATGGAATGGAATGGAATGCCATGGAATGCAAAGGAAAGGAATGGAATGGAATGGGATGGAATGGAATGGAATGAAATGGAATGCAATGGTATGGAATGGAAACAACCCGATTTGAATGGAACGGAATGAATGGAACGGAATGGAATGGTAAGGAATGGAATGGAATGGAATGGAACGGAATGGAATGGAATGGATTCAACACGAGTAGAACGGAAAGGAATGGAATTTAATGGAATAGAATGGAATGGAATGGAATGGAATGGAATCAACCCGATTAGAACGGAATGGAATGGAATGGAATGGAATGGAATGGAATGGAATGGAATGGAATGGAATGGAATGGAATGGAATGGAGTGGAATGGTTTGGAATGCAATGCAATGGAATGGAAAAGAATGGAATGGAATCTACCTGAGTAGAAAGGAATGGAATGAAATGGAATTTAATGGAAAGGAATGGGATGGAATGTAATGGAATGGTATGGAATGGAATGGAATGGAATGGAATGGAATGGAATGGAATGGAATGGAATGGAATGGAATGGAATGGAATCAACCCGAGAGGAATGGAATGGAATGGAATGGAATGGAATGGAATGGAATGGAATAGATTGGAATGGAATCAACCCGAGAGGAATGGAATGGAATGGAATTGAACGGAAGGGAACGAAACAGAATGGAAAGGAATAGAACGGAACGGAATGGAATGGAATGGAATCAACCCGAGAAGAACGGCGTGTAATGGAACGGAAAGGAATGGAATGAAGTGGAATGGAATACAATGGAATTCAATCAACTCGAGTAGAATGGAATGGAATGGAATGGAATGGAAAGCAATAGAATGGAATGGAATTGGATTGAAAGGAGTGGAATGGAATGAAATGGAATGGAACGGAATGGAATGGAATCAACCTAGCAGAAAGGAATGCAGTGGAATGGAATGGAATGGAATGGAATGGAATGGAATGGAATGAAATGGAATGGAATGGAATCAAACCGAGTAGAATGGAGTGGAATGGAATAGAATGGTATGGAATGGAATGGAATGGAATGGAATGGAATGGAATGGAATGGAATGCAATGGAATGGAATGGTATACAACGGAATGGAATGGAAAAGAATATAATGGAATGGAATGGAATCCACCCGAGAGGAACAGAGTGGAAAGGAATGGTATGGAATGGTATGGAATGGAATGGAATGGAATGCAATGGAATGGAATGGAATGCAATGGAATGGAATGGAATGCCATGGAATGCAAAGGAAAGGAATGGAATGGAATGGGATGGAATGGAATGGAATGGAATGGAATGGAATGAGATGGAATGGAATGGAATGGAATGGAACGCTATGGAATGGAATCAACCCGATTAGAATGGAACGGAATGAATGGAATGGAATGGAATGGAATGGAATGCAATGGAATGGAACGCAATGAAAGGCAATGGAATGGAATGGAATGGATTCAACACGAGTAGAACGGAAAGGAATGGAATGGAAAGAATTGAATGGAATGGAATGGAATGGAATGGAATGGAATGGAATCAACCCGAGTAGAACGGAATGGAATGGAATGGTATGGAATGGAATGCAATGGAATGGAATGGAATGGAATGGAATGGAATGGTTTAGAATGCAATGCAATGGAATGGAATAGAATGGAATGGAATCTACCCGAGTAGAACGGAATGGAATGGAATGGAGTGGAATGGAATGGAATGGAATGGAATGGAATGGAATGGAATGGAATGGAATCATCCCGAGTATAACGGAATGGAATGGAATGGAATCTAATGGAAAGTAATGGAATGGAATGGAATGGAATGGAATGGAATGGAATGGAATGAAATGGAATGGAATCAACCAGAGTAGAACGGAATGGAATGGAACGGAATGGAATGGAACGGAATGGAATGGAATGGAATGGAGTGCAATGGAATCAAACCTAGTAGAACGGAATGGGATAGAATGGAATGGAATGGAATGGAATGCAAAGCAATGGAATGGAATGGAATGGAATGTATTCCACACGAGTAGAACGGAAAGGAACGGAATGGAATGCAATGGAATGCAATGGAATGGAATCAACTCGAGTAGAACGGAATGGAATGGAATGGAATGGAATGGAATGGAATGGAATGGAATGGAATGGGATGGAATGGGATAGAATGGAATGGAATGGAATGGAATGGATTGGAATCAACCTGCATAGAATGGAATGGAATGGAATGGAACAGAACAGAATGGAATGGAGTGGAATGGAAAGGAATGGAATGGAATGCAACGGAATGGAATGGAGTTGAATGGAATGGAATGGAACCAACCCGATTAGAACGGAATGGAATGGAATGGAATGGAATGGAATGGTATGGAATGGAATGGAATGGAATGGAATGGAATGGAATGGAATGGATTCAACACGAGTAGAACGGAAAGGAATGGAATGGAAAGGAATGGAATGGAATGGAATGGAATGGAATGGAATGGAATGGAATGGAATGGAATGAATGGCATGGAATGGAATCAACCCGAGTAGAAAGGAATGGAATGGGATGGAATGGAATGGAATGGAATGGAATGCAATTCAATGCAATGGAATGGAATGGAATGCAATGGAATGGAATGGAATGGAATGGAATGTACCAGTGTAGAACGGAATGGAATGGAATGGAATGGAATGGAATGGAAATGGAATGGAATCAACCCGAGAAGAAAGGAATGGAAAGGAATGGAATGGAATGGAATGGAATGGAATGGAATGGAATGGAATGGAATGGAATGGAATGGAAAGGAATTGAATGGAATGGAATGGAATGGAATGGAATGGAATGGAATGGAAAGGAATAGAATGGAATGGAATGGAATGGAATGGAATGGAATGGAATGGAATGGAATGCAATGGTACGGAATGAAATGGAATGGTATGGAATTGAATGCAGTTGAATGGAATGGAATGGAATGGAATCCACGCGAGTAGAACGGAATGGAATGGAATGGAATGGAATGGAATGCAATGGAATAGTATGGAATGGAATGGAATGGAATGGAATGGAATGGAATGGAATACAATGCAATGGAATGGAATGGAATGGAATGGAATGGAATGGGATGGAATGGAATGGAATGGCATTGAATGGAATGGAATGGAATGGATTGGAATGGAATGGAATGGCATGGCATGGAATGGAATGGAATGGAATGGTATGGAATGGAATGGAATGGAATGGAATGGAATGGAATGGAATGGAATGGAATGGAATGCAATGGAATGGAATGGAATGGAATGGAATGGAATGGAAAGGAATCAACCAGAGTAGAACGGAATGGAATGGAACGGAATGGAATGGAATGCAATGGATTGGAATGGAATCAAACCTAGTAGAACGGAATGGGATAGAATGGAATGTAATGGAACGGAATGCAAAGGAATATAATGGAATCAACCAGGGTAAAACGGAATGAAATTGAATGGAATGGAATGGAATGGAATGCAAAGGAATGGAATGGAATGGAATGGAATGGAATGTATTCCACACGAGTAGAACGGAAAGGAATGGAATGGAATGCAATGGAATGGAATTGAATTGAATGGAATGGAATGCAATCAAGCCGAGTAGAACGGAATGGAATGGAAAGGAATGGAATGGAATGGAATGGTAAGGAATGGAATGGAATGGAATGGTATGGAATGAAATGAAATGGAATGGAATGGAATGGAATGGAATGGAATAGAATGGAATGGCATGGAAGGCAATGGAACGGAATGGAATGGAATGGGATGGAATGGAATGGAATGGAATGTAATGGAATGGAATGCAATGGATTGGAATCATCCTGCGTAGAATGGAATCTAATGGAACCGAACGGAACGGAATGGAATGGAGTGGAATGGAATGGAATGGAATGGAATCAACCCGAGTAGAACGGAATAGTATGAAATGGAGTGGAAGGGAATGCAATGGAATTGAACGGAATGGAACGAAACAGAATGGAAAGGAATGGAACGGAATGGAATGGAATGGAATGGAATCAACCTGAGAAGAACGGCATGGAATGGAATGGAAAGGAATGGAATGAAGTGGAATGGAATACAATGGAATGCAATCAACTCGAGTAGAATGGAATGGAATGGAATGGAATGGAATGGAAAGCAATAGAATGGAATGGAATTGGATGGAAAGGAATAGAATGGAATGGAACGGAATGGAATGGAATGGAGTGGAATCAACACTAGTAGAAAGGTATGGAACGGAATGGAGTGGAATGGAATGGAATGGAATGGAGTGGAATGGAATGGAATCAACCCGAGTAGAAAAGAATGGAATAGAATGGAATGGAATGGAATGGAATGCAATGGAATGGAACGTAATCAAAATGAATTCAACGGAATGGAATAGAATGGAATAGAAAGAATGGAATTCAATAGAATGGAATTAAATGGAACGGAATGCAATGGAAAGGAAAGGAATGCAATAGAATGGAATGGAATGGAATGGAATGGAATGCAAAGGAAAGGAAAGGAATGGAATAGAATGGAATGGAATGGAAAGGAATGGAATGCAATGGAAAGGAAAGGAATGGAATAGAATGGAATGGAATGGAATGGAATGGAATGGAATGGAATGTTATCAAACAGAGTGGAGAGAATTGGAATGTAATGGAATGGAATGGAATGGAATGGAATGGAGTGGAATGGAATGGAATGGAATCAACCCGAGTAGAACGGAACCGAGCGGAACGGAAAGGAATGGAACGGAATGGAATGGAAATGGAATGGAAATGGAATGGAATCAACCCGAGAAGAAAGGAATGGAAAGGAATGGAATGGAATGGAATGGAATGGAATTTAAAGGAATGGAATGGAATTGTATGGAATGGAATGGAATGGAATGGTATGGAATGAAATGAAATGGATTGGAATGGAATGGAATGGAATGGAATAGAATGGAATGGCATGGAAGGCAATGGAACGGAATGGAATGGAATGGGAAGGAATGCAATGGAATGGAATGGAATGGAATGGAATGGAATGAAATGGATTGGAATCAAAATGCGTAGAATGGAATGTAATGGAACGGAACGGAATGGAATGGAAGGGAGTGGAATGGAATTAAATGGAATGGAATGGAATCAACCCGAGTAGAACGGAATATAATGGAATGGAGTGGAAGGGAATGGAATGGAATTGAACGGAATGGAACGAAACAGAATGGAAAGGAATGGAACGGAACGGAATGGAATGGAATGGAATCAACCCGAGAAGAACGGCATGGAATGGAATGGAATGGAATGGAATGAAGTGGAATGGAATACAATGGAATGCAATCAACTCGAGTAGAATGGAATGGAATGGAATGGAATGGAAAGCAATAGAATGGAATGGAATTGGATGGAAAGGAATGGAATGGAATGGAATGGAATGGAATGGAATGGAATGGAATGGAATCAAACCTAGTAGAAAGGAATGGAACGGAATGGAATGGAATGGAATGGAATGGAATGGAATGGAATGGATTGCAATGGAATGGAATGGAATGAAACGGAATGGAATCAAACCGAGTAGAATTTAGTGGAATGGAATAGAATGCTATGGAATGGAAAGGAATTGAATGGATTGGAATGGAATGGAATGGAATGGAATGGAATGGAATGGATTGGAATCAACCCGAGTAGAAAAGAATGGAATAGAATGGAATGGAATGGAATGGAATGCAATGGAATGGAACGGAATCAACACGAATTCAACGGAATGGAATAGAATGGAATAGAAAGAATGGAATTCAATGGAATGGAATGTAATGTAATGGAATGCAATGGAAAGGAAAGGAATGGAATAGCATGGAATGGAATGGAATGGAATGGAATGGAATGGAATGCAATGGAAAGGAAAGGAATGGAATAGCATGGAATGGAATGGAATGGAATGGAAAGGAATGGAATGCAATGGAAAGGAAAGGAATGGAATAGAATGGAATGGAATGGAATGGAATGGAATGGAATGGAATGGAATGGAATGTTATCAAACAGAGTGGAGAGAATTGGAATGGAATGGAATGGAATGGAATGGAATGGAATGGAATGGAATGGAATGGAATGGAATGGAATGGAATGGAATGGAATCAACCCGAGAAAAACGGAATGGAATGGAATGCAATGGAATGGAATGGAATGGAATGGAATGGAATGGAATGCAATGGAATGGAATGGAATGGAATGGAATGGAATGGAAAGGAATCAACCAGAGTAGAACGGAATGGAATGGAACGGAATGGAATGGAATGCAATGGATTGGAATGGAATCAAACCTAGTAGAACGGAATGGGATAGAATGGAATGTAATGGAACGGAATGCAAAGGAATATAATGGAATCAACCAGGGTAAAACGGAATGAAATTGAATGGAATGGAATGGAATGGAATGCAAAGGAATGGAATGGAATGGAATGGAATGGAATGTATTCCACACGAGTAGAACGGAAAGGAATGGAATGGAATGCAATGGAATGGAATTGAATTGAATGGAATGGAATGCAATCAAGCCGAGTAGAACGGAATGGAATGGAAAGGAATGGAATGGAATGGAATGGTAAGGAATGGAATGGAATGGAATGGTATGGAATGAAATGAAATGGAATGGAATGGAATGGAATGGAATGGAATAGAATGGAATGGCATGGAAGGCAATGGAACGGAATGGAATGGAATGGGATGGAATGGAATGGAATGGAATGTAATGGAATGGAATGCAATGGATTGGAATCATCCTGCGTAGAATGGAATCTAATGGAACCGAACGGAACGGAATGGAATGGAGTGGAATGGAATGGAATGGAATGGAATCAACCCGAGTAGAACGGAATAGTATGAAATGGAGTGGAAGGGAATGCAATGGAATTGAACGGAATGGAACGAAACAGAATGGAAAGGAATGGAACGGAACGGAATGGAATGGAATGGAATCAACCTGAGAAGAACGGCATGGAATGGAATGGAAAGGAATGGAATGAAGTGGAATGGAATACAATGGAATGCAATCAACTCGAGTAGAATGGAATGGAATGGAATGGAATGGAATGGAAAGCAATAGAATGGAATGGAATTGGATGGAAAGGAATAGAATGGAATGGAACGGAATGGAATGGAATGGAGTGGAATCAACACTAGTAGAAAGGTATGGAACGGAATGGAGTGGAATGGAATGGAATGGAATGGAGTGGAATGGAATGGAATCAACCCGAGTAGAAAAGAATGGAATAGAATGGAATGGAATGGAATGGAATGCAATGGAATGGAACGTAATCAAAATGAATTCAACGGAATGGAATAGAATGGAATAGAAAGAATGGAATTCAATAGAATGGAATTAAATGGAACGGAATGCAATGGAAAGGAAAGGAATGCAATAGAATGGAATGGAATGGAATGCAAAGGAAAGGAAAGGAATGGAATAGAATGGAATGGAATGGAAAGGAATGGAATGCAATGGAAAGGAAAGGAATGGAATAGAATGGAATGGAATGGAATGGAATGGAATGGAATGTTATCAAACAGAGTGGAGAGAATTGGAATGTAATGGAATGGAATGGAATGGAATGGAATGGAGTGGAATGGAATGGAATGGAATCAACCCGAGTAGAACGGAACCGAGCGGAACGGAATGGAATGGAACGGAATGGAATGGAAATGGAATGGAAATGGAATGGAATCAACCCGAGAAGAAAGGAATGGAAAGGAATGGAATGGAATGGAATGGAATGGAATTTAAAGGAATGGAATGGAATTGTATGGAATGGAATGGAATGGAATGGTATGGAATGAAATGAAATGGATTGGAATGGAATGGAATGGAATGGAATAGAATGGAATGGCATTGAAGGCAATGGAACGGAATGGAATGGAATGGGAAGGAATGCAATGGAATGGAATGGAATGGAATGGAATGGAATGAAATGGATTGGAATCAAAATGCGTAGAATGGAATGTAATGGAACGGAACGGAATGGAATGGAAGGGAGTGGAATGGAACGGAATGGAATGGAATGGAATCAACCCGAGTAGAACGGAATATAATGGAATGGAGTGGAAGGGAATGGAATGGAATTGAACGGAATGGAACGAAACAGAATGGAAAGGAATGGAACGGAACGGAATGGAATGGAATGGAATCAACCCGAGAAGAACGGCATGGAATGGAATGGAATGGAATGGAATGAAGTGGAATGGAATACAATGGAATGCAATCAACTCGAGTAGAATGGAATGGAATGGAATGGAATGGAAAGCAATAGAATGGAATGGAATTGGATGGAAAGGAATGGAATGGAATGGAATGGAATGGAATGGAATGGAATGGAATGGAATGGAATCAAACCTAGTAGAAAGGAATGGAACGGAATGGAATGCAATGGAATGGAATGGAATGGAATGGAATGGATTGCAATGGAATGGAATGGAATGAAACGGAATGGAATCAAACCGAGTAGAATTTAGTGGAATGGAATAGAATGCTATGGAATGGAAAGGAATTGAATGGATTGGAATGGAATGGAATGGAATGGAATGGAATGGAATGGATTGGAATCAACCCGAGTAGAAAAGAATGGAATAGAATGGAATGGAATGGAATGGAATGCAATGGAATGGAACGGAATCAACACGAATTCAACGGAATGGAATAGAATGGAATAGAAAGAATGGAATTCAATGGAATGGAATGTAATGTAATGGAATGCAATGGAAAGGAAAGGAATGGAATAGCATGGAATGGAATGGAATGGAATGGAATGGAATGGAATGGAATGCAATGGAAAGGAAAGGAATGGAATAGCATGGAATGGAATGGAATGGAATGGAAAGGAATGGAATGCAATGGAAAGGAAAGGAATGGAATAGAATGGAATGGAATGGAATGGAATGGAATGGAATGGAATGGAATGGAATGGAATGTTATCAAACAGAGTGGAGAGAATTGGAATGGAATGGAATGGAATGGAATGGAATGGAATGGAATGGAATGGAATGGAATGGAATGGAATCAACCCGAGAAAAACGGAATGGAATGGAATGCAATGGAATGGAATGGAATGGAATGGAATGGAATGGAATGGAATGGAATGGAATGGAATGGAACGGAATGGCACGGAATGCAATGGAAAGGAATGGATTGGAATGGGATGGAATGGAATGGAATGGGATGGAATGGATTGGAATCAACCTGCGTAGAATGGAATGGAATGGAACGGAACGGAACGGAATGTAATGGAGTGGAAAGGAATGGCATGGAATGGAATGGAATGGAATGGAATCAACCCGAGTAGAACGGAATAGAATGTAATGGAGTGGAAGGGAATGGAATGGAATGGAATCATTCCGAGAAGAACGGCGTGGAATAGAATGGAATGGAATGGATTGGAAAGGAATGGAATGGAATGGATTGGAATGGAAAGGAATGGAATGGAATGTTATCAAACTGAGTGGAGAGAAGTGAAATGTAATGTAATGTAATGGAATGGAATGGAATGGAGTGGAATGTAATGGAATGGAGTCAACCCGAGAAGAACGGACCCGAATGGAACAGAATGGAATGGAATAGAATGGAAATGAATCCACACGAGTAGAATGTAATGTAATGTAATGTAATGTAATGTAACGTAATGTAATGTAATGTATCAACCAGATTGGAGAGAAATTGAATGGAATGGAATGGAATGGAATGGAATGGAATGGAATGGAATGGAATGGAAAGGAATGGAATGCAACGGAATGGAATGGAAAGGAATATAATGGAATGGAATGGAATCCACCCGAGAGGAACACAGTGGAAAGGAATGGAATGGAATGGAATGGAATGGAATGGAATGGAATGCAATGGAATGGAATGGAATGCCATGGAATGCAAAGGAAAGGAATGGAATGGAATGGGATGGAATGGAATAGAATGGAATGGAATGGTATGGAATGGAAACAACCCGATTAGAATGGAACGGAATGAATGGAACGGAATGGAATGGAATGGAATGGAATGGAATGGAATGGAATGGAATGGAATGGAACGGAATGGAATTGAATGGATTCAACACGAGTAGAACGGAAAGGAATGGAATGGAATAGAATGGAATGGAATGGAATGGAATGGAATCAACCCGAGTAGAACGGAATGGAATGGAATGGAATGGAATGGAATGGAATGGAATGGAATGAAATGGAATGGAATGGAATGGAATGGAATGGAATGGTTTGGAATTCAATGCAATGGAATGGAATAGAATGGAATGGAATCTACCTGAGTAGAACGGAATGGAATGAAATGGAATTTAATGGAAAGGAATGGGATGGAATGGAATGGAATGGAATGGAATGGAATGGAATAGAACGGAATCAACCCGAGTAGAATGGAATAGAATGGAACGGAGTGGAAGGGAATGGATTGGAATGGAATCAACCCGAAAGGAATGGAATGGAATGGAATTGAACGGAAGGGAACGAAACAGAATGGAAAGGAATGGAACGGAACGGAATGGAATGGAATGGAATCAACCCGATAAGAATGGCGTGTAATGGAACGGAAAGGAATGGAATGAAGTGGAATGGAATACAATGGAATTCAATCAACTCGAGTAGAATGGAATGGAATGGAATGGAATGGAAAGCAATAGAATGGAATGGAATTGGATTGAAAGGAGTGGAATGGAATGGAATGGAATGGAATGGAATGGAATGGAATAGAATCAACCCTAGTAGAAAGGAATGGAGTGGAATGGAATGGAATGGAATGGAATGGAATGGAATGGAATGGAATGGAATGGAATGGAATGGAATTAAACCGAGTAGAATGGAGTGGAATGGAGTAGTATGGTATGGAATGGAATGGAATGGAATGGAATGGAATGGAATGGAATGGAATGGAATGGAATGCAATGGAATGGAATGGAATGCAATGGAATGGAAAGGAAAAGAATATAATGGAATGGAGTGGAATCCACCCGAGAGGAACAGAGTGGAAAGGAATGGTATGGAATGGAATGAAATGGAATCGAAAGGAATGCAATGGAATGGAATGGAATGCAATGTAATGGAATGGAATGCCATGGAATGCAAAGGAAAGGAATGGAATGGAATGGGATGGAATGGAATGGAATGGAATGGAATGGGATGGAATGGAATCAACCCGATTAGAATGGAACGGAATGAAAGGAACGGAATGGAATGGTATGGAATGGAATGGAAAGGAATGCAATGGAATGGAACGCAATGAAATGCAATGGAATGGAATTGAATGGACTCAACACGAGTGGAACGGAGAGGAATGGAATGGAATGGAATAGAATGGAATGGAATGGAATGGAATGGAAAGGAATGGAATCCACCCGAGTAGAACGGAATGGAATGGAATGGAATGGGATGGAATGGAATGGAATGGAATGCAATGGAATGGAATGGTTTAGAATGCAATGCAATGGAATGGAATAGAATGGAATGGAATCTACCCGAGCAGAACGGAATGGAATGGAATGGAATGGAATGGAATGGAATGGAATGGAATCATCCCGAGTATAACGGAATGGAATGGAATGGAATCTAATGGAATGGAATGTAATGGTATGGAATGCAATGCAATGGAATGGAATGCAATGCAATGGAATGGAATGGAATGGAATGGAATGGAATGGAATGGAATGGAATGGAATGGAATGGAATGGTATGGAATGGAATGGGATGGGATGGGATGGGATGGGATGGGATGGGATGGGGTGGGATGGGATGGGATGGATTGGAATGGAATGGAATGGAATGGAATGGAATGGAATGGATTAGAATCTACCTGCGTAGAATGGAATGGAATGGATCGGAACAGAACGGAATGGAATGGAGTGGAATGGAATGGAATGGATTCAACACGAGTAGAACGGAACGGATGGAATGGAATGGAATGGAATGGAATGAATGGCATGGAATGGAATCAACCCGAGTAGAACGGAATGGAATGAAATGGAATGGAATGGAACGGAATGCAATTCTATGCAATGGAATGGAATGGAATGGAATGGAATGGAGTGGAATGGAATGGAATGGAATGGAATGGAATGGTATGGAATGGAATGGAATGGAATGGAATGGAATGGAATGGAATGGGATGGAATTTGATGGAATGGAATGGAATGGAATGGAATGGAATGGAATGGAATGGATTGGAATCAACCTGCGTAGAATGGAATGGAATGGATCGGAACAGAAAGGAATGGAATGGAGTGGAATGGAATGGAATGGAATGGAATGCAATGGAATGGAATGGAATGGAATGGAATGCAATGGAATGGAATGGAGTTGAATGGAATGGAATGGAACCAACCCGATTAGAACGGAACGGAATGGAATGGAACGGAATGGCATGGTATGGAATGGAATGGAATCGAATGGAATGGATTCAACACGAGTAGAACGGAAAGGAATGGAATGGAATGGAATGGAATGGAATGGAATGGAATGGAATGGAATGGAATGGAATGGAATGAATGGCATGGAATGGAATCAACCCAAGTAGAACGGAATGGAATGTAATGGAATGGAATGGAATGCAATTCAATGCAATGGAATGGAATGGAATGCAATGGAATGGAATGGAATGGAATGGAATGTACCCATGTAGAACGGAATGGAATGGAATGGAATGGAATGGAATGGAATGGAATGGAATGGGATGGAATGGAATGGAAATGGAATGGAATGGAATGGAATGGATTGGAATCAACCTGCGTAGAATGGAATGGAATGGATCGGAACAGAAAGGAATGGAATGGAGTGGAATGGAATGGAATGGAATGGAATGCAATGGAATGGAATGGAATGGAATGGAATGCAATGGAATGGAATGGAGTTGAATGGAATGGAATGGAACCCACCCGATTAGAACGGAACGGAATGGAATGGAACAGAATGGCATGGTATGGAATGGAATGGAATGGAATGGAATGGATTTAACAAGAGTAGAACGGAAAGGAATGGAATGGAATGGAATGGAATGGAATGGAATGGAATGGAATGGAATGGAATGGCATGGAATGAATGGCATGAAATGGAATCAACCCGAGTAGAACGGAATGGAATGTAATGTAATGGAATGGAATGCAATTCAATGCAATGGAATGGAATGGAATGCAGTGGCATGGAATGGAGTGGAGTGGAATGTACCCGTGTAGAACGGAATGGAATGGAATGGAATGGAATGGAATGGAAATGGAATGGAATCAACACGAGAAGAAAGGAATGGAAAGGAATGGAATGGAATGGAATGGAATGGAGAGGAATTTAAAGGAATGGAATGGAATGGAATGGAATGGAATGGAATGGAGTGGAATGGAATGGAATGGAATGGAATGGAATGGAATGGAAAGGAATGGAATGGAATGGAACGGAATGGCACGGAATGCAATGGAATGGAATGGATTGGAATGGGATGGGATGGAATGGAATGGGATGGAATGGGCTGGAATCAACCTGCGTAGAATGGAATGGAATGGAACGGAACGGAATGGAATGGAGTGGAAAGGAATGGAATGGAATGGAATGGAATGGAAAGGAATGGAATCCTCCCAACTAGAACGGAATAGAATGTAATGGGGTGGAAGGGAATGGAATGGAACGGAATCAATCCGAGAAGAACAGCGTGGAATAGAATGGAATGGAACGGAATGGAAAGGAATGGAATGGAATGGATTGGAATGGAAAGGAATGGAATGGAATGATATCAAACAGAGTGGAGAGAATTGGAGTGTAATGTAATGGAATGGAATGGAATGGAATGGAGTGGAATGGAATGGAATGGAGTCAACCCGAGTAGAACGGAACCGAATGGAACGGAATGGAATGGAATAGAATGGAAATGAATCCACACGAGTGGAATGGAACGGAATGGAATGGAATGGAATGGAATGGAATGGAATGGAATGGAATGGAATGGAATCAACCAGATTGGAGAGAAATTGAATGGAATGGAATGGAATGGAATGGAATGGAATGGAATGGAATAGAATGCAACGGAATGGAATGGAAAGGAATATAATGGAATGGAATGGAATCCACCCGAGAGGAACACAGTGGAAAGGAATGGAATGGAATGGAATGGAATGGAATGGAATGGAATGGAATGGAATGGAATGCAATGGAATGGAGTGGAATGCCATGGAATGCAAAGGAAAGGAATGGAATGGAATGGGATGGAATGGAATGGAATGAAATGGAATGGAATGGTATGGAATGGAAACAACCCGATTTGAATGGAACGGAATGAATGGAACGGAATGGAATGGTAAGGAATGGAATGGAATGGAATGGAACGGAATGGAATGGAATGGATTCAACACGAGTAGAACGGAAAGGAATGGAATTTAATGGAATAGAATGGAATGGAATGGAATGGAATGGAATCAACCCGATTAGAACGGAATGGAATGGAATGGAATGGAATGGAATGGAATGGAATGGAATGGAATGGAATGGAATGGAATGGAGTGGAATGGTTTGGAATGCAATGCAATGGAATGGAAAAGAATGGAATGGAATCTACCTGAGTAGAAAGGAATGGAATGAAATGGAATTTAATGGAAAGGAATGGGATGGAATGGAATGGAATGGTATGGAATGGAATGGAATGGAATGGAATGGAATGGAATGGAATGGAATGGAATGGAATGGAATCAACCCGAGAGGAATGGAATGGAATGGAATGGAATGGAATGGAATGGAATGGAATGGAATGGATTGGAATGGAATCAACCCGAGAGGAATGGAATGGAATGGAATTGAACGGAAGGGAACGAAACAGAATGGAAAGGAATAGAACGGAACGGAATGGAATGGAATGGAATCAACCCGAGAAGAACGGCGTGTAATGGAACGGAAAGGAATGGAATGAAGTGGAATGGAATACAATGGAATTCAATCAACTCGAGTAGAATGGAATGGAATGGAATGGAATGGAAAGCAATAGAATGGAATGGAATTGGATTGAAAGGAGTGGAATGGAATGAAATGGAATGGAACGGAATGGAATGGAATCAACCTAGCAGAAAGGAATGCAGTGGAATGGAATGGAATGGAATGGAATGGAATGGAATGGAATGAAATGGAATGGAATGGAATCAAACCGAGTAGAATGGAGTGGAATGGAATAGAATGGTATGGAATGGAATGGAATGGAATGGAATGGAATGGAATGGAATGGAATGCAATGGAATGGAATGGTATACAACGGAATGGAATGGAAAAGAATATAATGGAATGGAATGGAATCCACCCGAGAGGAACAGAGTGGAAAGGAATGGTATGGAATGGTATGGAATGGAATGGAATGGAATGCAATGGAATGGAATGGAATGCAATGGAATGGAATGGAATGCCATGGAATGCAAAGGAAAGGAATGGAATGGAATGGGATGGAATGGAATGGAATGGAATGGAATGGAATGGGATGGAATGGAATGGAATGGAATGGAACGCTATGGAATGGAATCAACCCGATTAGAATGGAACGGAATGAATGGAATGGAATGGAATGGAATGGAATGCAATGGAATGGAACGCAATGAAAGGCAATGGAATGGAATGGAATGGATTCAACACGAGTAGAACGGAAAGGAATGGAATGGAAAGAATTGAATGGAATGGAATGGAATGGAATGGAATGGAATCAACCCGAGTAGAACGGAATGGAATGGAATGGTATGGAATGGAATGCAATGGAATGGAATGGAATGGAATGGAATGGAATGGTTTAGAATGCAATGCAATGGAATGGAATAGAATGGAATGGAATCTACCCGAGTAGAACGGAATGGAATGGAATGGAATGGAATGGAATGGAATGGAATGGAATGGAATGGAATGGAATCATCCCGAGTATAACGGAATGGAATGGAATGGAATCTAATGGAAAGTAATGGAATGGAATGGAAGGGAATGGAATGGAATGGAATGGAATGGAATGAAATGGAATGGAATCAACCAGAGTAGAACGGAATGGAATGGAACGGAATGGAATGGAACGGAATGGAATGGAATGGAATGGAGTGCAATGGAATCAAACCTAGTAGAACGGAATGGGATAGAATGGAATGGAATGGAATGGAATGCAAAGCAATGGAATGGAATGGAATGGAATGTATTCCACACGAGTAGAACGGAAAGGAACGGAATGGAATGCAATGGAATGCAATGGAATGGAATCAACTCGAGTAGAACGGAATGGAATGGAATGGAATGGAATGGAATGGAATGGAATGGAATGGAATGGGATGGAATGGGATAGAATGGAATGGAATGGAATGGAATGGATTGGAATCAACCTGCATAGAATGGAATGGAATGGAATGGAACAGAACAGAATGGAATGGAGTGGAATGGAAAGGAATGGAATGGAATGCAACGGAATGGAATGGAGTTGAATGGAATGGAATGGAACCAACCCGATTAGAACGGAATGGAATGGAATGGAATGGAATGGAATGGTATGGAATGGAATGGAATGGAATGGAATGGAATGGAATGGAATGGATTCAACACGAGTAGAACGGAAAGGAATGGAATGGAAAGGAATGGAATGGAATGGAATGGAATGGAATGGAATGGAATGGAATGGAATGGAATGGAATGAATGGCATGGAATGGAATCAACCCGAGTAGAAAGGAATGGAATGGGATGGAATGGAATGGAATGGAATGGAATGCAATTCAATGCAATGGAATGGAATGGAATGCAATGGAATGGATTGGAATGGAATGGAATGGCATGGCATGGAATGGAATGGAATGGAATGGTATGGAATGGAATGGAATGGAATGGAATGGAATGGAATGGAATGGAATGCAATGGAATGGAATGGAATGGAATGGAATGGAATGGAATGGAAAGGAATCAACCAGAGTAGAACGGAATGGAATGGAACGGAATGCAATGGAATGCAATGGATTGGAATGGAATCAAACCTAGTAGAACGGAATGGGATAGAATGGAATGTATTGGAACAGAATGCAAAGGAATATAATGGAATCAACCAGGGTAAAACGGAATGAAATTGAATGGAATGGAATGGAATGGAATGCAAAGGAATGGAATGGAATGGAATGGAATGGAATGTATTCCACACGAGTAGAACGGAAAGGAATGGAATGGAATGCAATGGAATGGAATTGAATTGAATGGAATGGAATGCAATCAAGCCGAGTAGAACGGAATGGAATGGAAAGGAATGGAATGGAATGGAATGGTAAGGAATGGAATGGAATGGAATGGTATGGAATGAAATGAAATGGAATGGAATGGAATGGAATGGAATGGAATAGAATGGAATGGCATGGAAGGCAATGGAACGGAATGGAATGGAATGGGATGGAATGGAATGGAATGGAATGTAATGGAATGGAATGCAATGGATTGGAATCATCCTGCGTAGAATGGAATCTAATGGAACCGAACGGAACGGAATGGAATGGAGTGGAATGGAATGGAATGGAATGGAATCAACCCGAGTAGAACGGAATAGTATGAAATGGAGTGGAAGGGAATGCAATGGAATTGAACGGAATGGAACGAAACAGAATGGAAAGGAATGGAACGGAACGGAATGGAATGGAATGGAATCAACCTGAGAAGAACGGCATGGAATGGAATGGAAAGGAATGGAATGAAGTGGAATGGAATACAATGGAATGCAATCAACTCGAGTAGAATGGAATGGAATGGAATGGAATGGAATGGAAAGCAATAGAATGGAATGGAATTGGATGGAAAGGAATAGAATGGAATGGAACGGAATGGAATGGAATGGAGTGGAATCAACACTAGTAGAAAGGTATGGAACGGAATGGAGTGGAATGGAATGGAATGGAATGGAGTGGAATGGAATGGAATCAACCCGAGTAGAAAAGAATGGAATAGAATGGAATGGAATGGAATGGAATGCAATGGAATGGAACGTAATCAAAATGAATTCAACGGAATGGAATAGAATGGAATAGAAAGAATGGAATTCAATAGAATGGAATTAAATGGAACGGAATGCAATGGAAAGGAAAGGAATGCAATAGAATGGAATGGAATGGAATGGAATGGAATGCAAAGGAAAGGAAAGGAATGGAATAGAATGGAATGGAATGGAAAGGAATGGAATGCAATGGAAAGGAAAGGAATGGAATAGAATGGAATGGAATGGAATGGAATGGAATGGAATGTTATCAAACAGAGTGGAGAGAATTGGAATGTAATGGAATGGAATGGAATGGAATGGAATGGAGTGGAATGGAATGGAATGGAATCAACCCGAGTAGAACGGAACCGAGCGGAACGGAATGGAATGGAACGGAATGGAATGGAAATGGAATGGAAATGGAATGGAATCAACCCGAGAAGAAAGGAATGGAAAGGAATGGAATGGAATGGAATGGAATGGAATTTAAAGGAATGGAATGGAATTGTATGGAATGGAATGGAATGGAATGGTATGGAATGAAATGAAATGGATTGGAATGGAATGGAATGGAATGGAATAGAATGGAATGGCATGGAAGGCAATGGAACGGAATGGAATGGAATGGGAAGGAATGCAATGGAATGGAATGGAATGGAATGGAATGGAATGAAACGGATTGGAATCAAAATGCGTAGAATGGAATGTAATGGAACGGAACGGAATGGAATGGAAGGGAGTGGAATGGAATGGAATGGAATGTAATGGAATCAACCCGAGTAGAACGGAATATAATGGAATGGAGTGGAAGGGAATGGAATGGAATTGAACGGAATGGAACGAAACAGAATGGAAAGGAATGGAACGGAACGGAATGGAATGGAATGGAATCAACCCGAGAAGAACGGCATGGAATGGAATGGAATGGAATGGAATGAAGTGGAATGGAATACAATGGAATGCAATCAACTCGAGTAGAATGGAATGGAATGGAATGGAATGGAAAGCAATAGAATGGAATGGAATTGGATGGAAAGGAATGGAATGGAATGGAATGGAATGGAATGGAATGGAATGGAATGGAATCAAACCTAGTAGAAAGGAATGGAACGGAATGGAATGGAATGGAATGGAATGGAATGGAATGGAATGGATTGCAATGGAATGGAATGGAATGAAACGGAATGGAATCAAACCGAGTAGAATTTAGTGGAATGGAATAGAATGCTATGGAATGGAAAGGAATTGAATGGATTGGAATGGAATGGAATGGAATGGAATGGAATGGAATGGATTGGAATCAACCCGAGTAGAAAAGAATGGAATAGAATGGAATGGAATGGAATGGAATGCAATGGAATGGAACGGAATCAACACGAATTCAACGGAATGGAATAGAATGGAATAGAAAGAATGGAATTCAATGGAATGGAATGGAATGTAATGGAATGCAATGGAAAGGAAAGGAATGGAATAGCATGGAATGGAATGGAATGGAATGGAATGGAATGGAATGCAATGGAAAGGAAAGGAATGGAATAGCATGGAATGGAATGGAATGGAATGGAAAGGAATGGAATGCAATGGAAAGGAAAGGAATGGAATAGAATGGAATGGAATGGAATGGAATGGAATGGAATGGAATGGAATGGAATGTTATCAAACAGAGTGGAGAGAATTGGAATGGAATGGAATGGAATGGAATGGAATGGAATGGAATGGAATGGAATGGAATGGAATGGAATGGAATGGAATCAACCCGAGAAAAACGGAATGGAATGGAATGCAATGGAATGGAATGGAATGGAATGGAATGGAATGGAATGCAATGGAATGGAATGGAATGGAATGGAATGGAATGGAAAGGAATCAACCAGAGTAGAACGGAATGGAATGGAACGGAATGGAATGGAATGCAATGGATTGGAATGGAATCAAACCTAGTAGAACGGAATGGGATAGAATGGAATGTAATGGAACGGAATGCAAAGGAATATAATGGAATCAACCAGGGTAAAACGGAATGAAATTGAATGGAATGGAATGGAATGGAATGCAAAGGAATGGAATGGAATGGAATGGAATGGAATGTATTCCACACGAGTAGAACGGAAAGGAATGGAATGGAATGCAATGGAATGGAATTGAATTGAATGGAATGGAATGCAATCAAGCCGAGTAGAACGGAATGGAATGGAAAGGAATGGAATGGAATGGAATGGTAAGGAATGGAATGGAATGGAATGGTATGGAATGAAATGAAATGGAATGGAATGGAATGGAATGGAATGGAATAGAATGGAATGGCATGGAAGGCAATGGAACGGAATGGAATGGAATGGGATGGAATGGAATGGAATGGAATGGAATGGAATGGAATGCAATGGATTGGAATCATCCTGCGTAGAATGGAATCTAATGGAACCGAACGGAACGGAATGGAATGGAGTGGAATGGAATGGAATGGAATGGAATCAACCCGAGTAGAACGGAATAGTATGAAATGGAGTGGAAGGGAATGCAATGGAATTGAACGGAATGGAACGAAACAGAATGGAAAGGAATGGAACGGAACGGAATGGAATGGAATGGAATCAACCTGAGAAGAACGGCATGGAATGGAATGGAAAGGAATGGAATGAAGTGGAATGGAATACAATGGAATGCAATCAACTCGAGTAGAATGGAATGGAATGGAATGGAATGGAATGGAAAGCAATAGAATGGAATGGAATTGGATGGAAAGGAATAGAATGGAATGGAACGGAATGGAATGGAATGGAGTGGAATCAACACTAGTAGAAAGGTATGGAACGGAATGGAGTGGAATGGAATGGAATGGAATGGAGTGGAATGGAATGGAATCAACCCGAGTAGAAAAGAATGGAATAGAATGGAATGGAATGGAATGGAATGCAATGGAATGGAACGTAATCAAAATGAATTCAACGGAATGGAATAGAATGGAATAGAAAGAATGGAATTCAATAGAATGGAATTAAATGGAACGGAATGCAATGGAAAGGAAAGGAATGCAATAGAATGGAATAAATGGAATGGAATGGAATGCAAAGGAAAGGAAAGGAATGGAATAGAATGGAATGGAATGGAAAGGAATGGAATGCAATGGAAAGGAAAGGAATGGAATAGAATGGAATGGAATGGAATGGAATGGAATGTTATCAAACAGAGTGGAGAGAATTGGAATGTAATGGAATGGAATGGAATGGAATGGAATGGAGTGGAATGGAATGGAATGGAATCAACCCGAGTAGAACGGAACCGAGCGGAACGGAATGGAATGGAACGGAATGGAATGGAAATGGAATGGAAATGGAATGGAATCAACCCGAGAAGAAAGGAATGGAAAGGAATGGAATGGAATGGAATGGAATGGAATTTAAAGGAATGGAATGGAATTGTATGGAATGGAATGGAATGGAATGGTATGGAATGAAATGAAATGGATTGGAATGGAATGGAATGGAATGGAATAGAATGGAATGGCATGGAAGGCAATGGAACGGAATGGAATGGAATGGGAAGGAATGCAATGGAATGGAATGGAATGGAATGGAATGGAATGAAATGGATTGGAATCAAAATGCGTAGAATGGAATGTAATGGAACGGAAAGGAATGGAATGGAAGGGAGTGGAATGGAATGGAATGGAATGGAATGGAATCAACCCGAGTAGAACGGAATATAATGGAATGGAGTGGAAGGGAATGGAATGGAATTGAACGGAATGGAACGAAACAGAATGGAAAGGAATGGAACGGAACGGAATGGAATGGAATGGAATCAACCCGAGAAGAACGGCATGGAATGGAATGGAATGGAATGGAATGAAGTGGAATGGAATACAATGGAATGCAATCAACTCGAGTAGAATGGAATGGAATGGAATGGAATGGAAAGCAATAGAATGGAATGGAATTGGATGGAAAGGAATGGAATGGAATGGAATGGAATGGAATGGAATGGAATGGAATGGAATCAACCCTAGTAGAAAGGAATGGAACGGAATGGAATGGAATGGAATGGAATGGAATGGAATGGAATGGATTGCAATGGAATGGAATGGAATGAAACGGAATGGAATCAAACCGAGTAGAATTTAGTGGAATGGAATAGAATGCTATGGAATGGAAAGGAATTGAATGGATTGGAATGGAATGGAATGGAATGGAATGGAATGGAATGGATTGGAATCAACCCGAGTAGAAAAGAATGGAATAGAATGGAATGGAATGGAATGGAATGCAATGGAATGGAACGGAATCAACACGAATTCAACGGAATGGAATAGAATGGAATAGAAAGAATGGAATTCAATGGAATGGAATGTAATGTAATGGAATGCAATGGAAAGGAAAGGAATGGAATAGCATGGAATGGAATGGAATGGAATGGAATGGAATGGAATGCAATGGAAAGGAAAGGAATGGAATAGCATGGAATGGAATGGAATGGAATGGAATGGAATGGAATGGAATGCAATGGAAAGGAAAGGAATGGAATAGCATGGAATGGAATGGAATGGAATGGAAAGGAATGGAATGCAATGGAAAGGAAAGGAATGGAATAGAATGGAATGGAATGGAATGGAATGGAATGGAATGGAATGGAATGGAATGTTATCAAACAGAGTGGAGAGAATTGGAATGGAATGGAATGGAATGGAATGGAATGGAATGGAATGGAATGGAATGGAATGGAATGGAATGGAAAGGTTTGGAATGCAATGCAATGGAATGGAATAGAATGGAATGGAATCTACCCGAGTAGAACGGAATGGAATGGAATGGAATGGAATGGGATGGAATGGAATGGAATGGAATGGAATGGAATGCAATGGAATATAATGGAATCAACCAGGGTAGAACGGAATGAAATAGAATGGAATGGAATGGAATGGAATGCAAAGCAATGGAATGGAATGGAATGGAATGTATTCAACACGAGTAGAACGGAAAGGAACGGAATGGAATGCAATGGAATGGAATGGAATGGAATGCCATGGAAGGCATTGGAATGGAATGGAATGGAATGGGATGGAATGGAATGGAATGGAATGGAATGGAATGGAATGGAATGGATTGGAAACAACCTGGGTAGAATGGAATGGAATGGAACGGAATGGAACCGAATGGAATGGAGTGGAATGGAATGGAATGGAATGGAATGGAATGGAATGGAATGGAATGGAATCAACCCGAGTAGAACGGAAAAGAATGGAATGGAGTGGAAGGGAATGGATTGGAATAGAATCAACCCGAGAGGAATGGAAAGGAATGGAATGGAATTGAACGGAAGGGAATGAAACAGAATGGATAGGAATGGAATGGAACGGAATGGAATGGAATGGAATCAACCCGAGAAGAACGGCGTGTAATGGAACGGAAAGGAATGGAATGAAGTGGAATGGAATGCATTGGAATTCAATCAACTCGAGTAGAATGGAAAGGAATGGAATGGAAAGGAAAGCAATAGAATGAAATGGAATTGGATGGAAAGGAGTGGAACGGAATGGAATGGAATGGAATGGAATCAACCCTAGTAGAAAGGAATGGAGTGGAATGGAATGGAATGGAATTTAATGGAATGGAATGGAATGGAATGGAATCAAACCGAGTAGAATGGAGTGGAATGGAATAGAATTGTATGGAATGGAATGGAATGGAATGGAATGGAATGGAATGGAATGGAAT
This sequence comes from Gorilla gorilla gorilla, assembly GCF_029281585.2. Taxonomy (NCBI): domain Eukaryota; kingdom Metazoa; phylum Chordata; class Mammalia; order Primates; family Hominidae; genus Gorilla; species Gorilla gorilla. Next base: position 68,800,693 of record NC_073228.2, read on the forward strand.
GGAATGGAATACAATGTAATAGAACGGAATCAACAAGATTGGAGAGAAATTGAATGAATGGAATGGAATGGAATGGAATGGAATGCAACGGAATGGAATGGAAAAGAATATAATGGAATGGATTGGAATCCACCCGAGAGGAAGAGAGTGGAAAGGAATGGTATGGAATGGAATGGAACGGAATGGAATGGAATGGAATGGAACGGAATGCAGTGGAATGGAATGGAATGCAATGGAATGGAATGGAGTGCCATGGAATGCAAAGGAAAGGAATGGAATGGAATGGGATGGAATGGAATGGAATGGAATGGAATGGGATGGAATGGAATGGAATGGAATGGAATGGAATGGATTCAGCACGAGTAGAACAGAAAGGAATGGAATGGAATGGAATAGAATGGAATGGAATGGAATGGAATGGAATGGAATGGAATGAAAAGGAATAGAATCAACCCGAGTAGAACGGAATGGAATGGAATGGAATGGAATGGAATGGAATGGAATGGAATGGAATGGAATGGTATGGAATGGTTTCGAATGCATTGCAATGGAATGGAATAGAATGGAATGGAATCTACCCGAGTAGAACGGAATGGGATGGAATGGAATGGAATGGAATGGAATGGAATGGAATCATCCCGAGTATAATGGAATGGAATGGAATGGAATCTATTGGAATGGAATGGAATGGAATGGAATGGAATGGAATGGAATGGAATTGAATGGAGTGGTATGGAATGCAATGCAATGCTATGGAATGGAATGGAATGGAATGGAATGGAATGGAATGGAATGGAATGGAATCAACCAGAGTAGAACGGAATGGAATGGAACGGAATGGAATGGAATGGAATGGAGTGGAATGGAATCAAACCGAGTAGAACGGAATGGGATAGAATGGAATGTATTGGAATGGAATGCAACGGAATATAATGGAATCAACCAGGGTAGAATGGAATGAAATAGAATGGAATGGAATGGAATGGAATGCAAAGCAATGGAATGGAATGGAATGGAATGTATTCAACACAAGTAGAACGGAAAGGAACGGAATGGAATGCAATGCAATGGAATGGAATGGAATGGTTTGGAATGCAATGCAATGGAATGGAATAGAATGGAATGGAATCTACACGAGTAGAACGTAATGGAATGGAATGGAATGGAATGGAATGGAATGAAATGGAATGGAATGGAATGGAATGGTATGGAATGCAATGCAATGGAATGGAATGGAATGGAATGCAATGGAATGGAATGGAATGGAATAGAATCAACCAGAGTAGAACGGATTGGAATGGAAAGGAATGGAATGGAATGGAGTGGAGTGGAATGGAATCAAACCGAGTAGAACGGAATGGGATGGAATGGAATGTAATGGAATGGAATGCAATGGGATATAATGGAATCAACCAGGGTAGAACGGAATGGAATGGAATGAAATAGAATGGAATGGAAAGGAACGGTATGCAAAGCATTGGACTGGAATGGAATGGAATGTATTCAACACGAGTAGAAAGGAAAGGAACGGAATGGAATGCAATGGAATGGAATGGAATGGAATCAACTCGAGTAGAACGGAATGGAATGGAATGGAATGGAATGGAATGGAATGGAATGGAATGGTATGGAATGGAATGGAATGGAATGGAATGGAATGGAATCAACCTGCGTAGAATGGAATGGAATGGAACGGAATGGAACGGAATGGAATGGAACGGAATGGAATGGAGTGGAATGGGATGGAATGGAATGGAATGAAATGGAACGGTATGGAATGGAATCAACCCGATTAGAATGGAATGGAATGAATGGAACGGACTGGAATGGTATGGAATGGAATGGAATGGAATGCAATGGAATGGAATACAATGAAATGCAATGGAATGGAATGGAATGGATTCAACACGAGTAGAACGGAAAGGAATGGAAAGGAATGGAATAGAATGGAATGGAATGGAATGGAATGGAGTGGAATGGAATGGAATCAACCCGAGTAGAAAAGAATGGAATAGAATGGAATGGAATGGAATGGAATGCAATGGAATGGAATGTAATCAAAATGAATTCAACGAAATGGAATAGAATGGAATAGAAAGAATGGAATTCAATGGAATGGAATTAAATGGAACGGAATGCAATGGAAAGGAAAGGAATGCAATAGAATGGAATGGAATGGAATGGAATGGAATGCAAAGGAAAGGAAAGGAATGGAATAGAATGGAATGGAACGGAATGGAATGGAATGCAATGGAAAGGAAAGGAATGGAATAGAATGGAATGGAATGGAATGGAATGGAATGGAATGGAATGGAATGTTATCAAACAGAGTGGAGAGAATTGGAATGTAATGGAATGGAATGGAATGGAATGGAATGGAGTGGAATGGAATGGAATGGAATCAACCCGAGTAGAACGGAACCGAGTGGAACGGAATGGAATGGAACGGAATGGAATGGAAATGGAATGGAAAAGGAATGGAATCAACCCGAGAAGAAAGGAATGGAAAGGAATGGAATGGAATGGAATGGAATGGAATTTAAAGGAATGGAATGGAATTGTATGGAATGGAATGGAATGGAATGGTATGGAATGAAATGAAATGGATTGGAATGGAATGGAATGGAATGGAATAGAATGGAATGGCATGGAAGGCAATGGAACGGAATGGAATGGAATGGGATGGAATGCAATGGAATGGAATGGAATGGAATGGAATGAAATGGATTGGAATCAAAATGCGTAGAATGGAATGTAATGGAACGGAACGGAATGGAATGGAAGGGAGTGGAATGGAATGGAATGGAATGGAATGGAATCAACCCGAGTAGAACGGAATATAATGGAATGGAGTGGAAGGGAATGGAATGGAATTGAACGGAATGGAACGAAACAGAATGGAAAGAAATGGAACGGAACGGAATGGAATGGAATGGAATCAACCCGAGAAGAACGGCATGGAATGGAATGGAATGGAATGGAATGAAGTGGAATGGAATACAATGGAATGCAATCAACTCGAGTAGAATGGAATGGAATGGAATGGAATGGAAAGCAATAGAATGGAATGGAATTGGATGGAAAGGAATGGAATGGAATGGAATGGAATGGAATGGAATGGAATCATCCCTAGTAGAAAGGAATGGAACGGAATGGAATGGAATGGAATGGAATGGAATGGAATGGAATGGAATGGATTGGAATGGAATGGAATGGAATGAAACGGAATGGAATCAAACCGAGTAGAATTTAGTGGAATGGAATAGAATGCTATGGAATGGAAAGGAATTGAATGGATTGGAATGGAATGGAATGGAATGGAATGGAATGGAATGGAATGGAATGGATTGGAATCAACCCGAGTAGAAAAGAATGGAGTAGAATGGAATGGAATGGAATGGAATGCAATGGAATGGAACGGAATCAACACGAATTCAACGGAATGGAATAGAATGGAATAAAAAGAATGGAATTCAATGGAATGGAATGGAAAGTAATGGAATGCAATGGAAAGGAAAGGAATGGAATAGCATGGAATGGAATGGAATGGAATGGAATGGAATGGAATGGAATGCAATGGAAAGGAAAGGAATGGAATAGCATGGAATGGAATGGAATGGAATGGAAAGGAATGGAATGCAATGGAAAGGAAAGGAATGGAATAGAATGGAATGGAATGGAATGGAATGGAATGGAATGGAATGGAATGGAATGGAATGGAATGTTATCAAACAGAGTGGAGAGAATTGGAATGGAATGGAATGGAATGGAATGGAATGGAATGGAATGGAATGGAATGGAATGGAATGGAATGGAATCAACTCGAGAAAAACGGAATGGAATGGAATGGAGTGGAATGGAATGGAATGGAATGGAATGGAAAGGTTTGGAATGCAATGCAATGGAATGGAATAGAATGGAATGGAATCTACCCGAGTAGAACGGAATGGAATGGAATGGAATGGAATGGGATGGAATGGAATGGAATGGAATGGAATGCAATGGAATATAATGGAATCAACCAGGGTAGAACGGAATGAAATAGAATGGAATGGAATGGAATGAAATGCAAAGCAATGGAATGGAATGGAATGGAATGTATTCAACACGAGTAGAACGGAAAGGAACGGAATGGAATGCAATGGAATGGAATGGAATGGAATGCCATGGAAGGCATTGGAATGGAATGGAATGGAATGGGATGGAATGGAATGGAATGGAATGGAATGGAATGGAATGGATTGGAAACAACCTGGGTAGAATGGAATGGAATGGAACCGAATGGAACCGAATGGAATGGAGTGGAATGGAATGGAATGGAATGGAATGGAATGGAATGGAATGGAATGGAATGGAATGGAATCAACCCGAGTAGAACGGAAAAGAATGGAATGGAGTGGAAGGGAATGGATTGGAATAGAATCAACCCGAGAGGAATGGAAAGGAATGGAATGGAATTGAACGGAAGGGAATGAAACAGAATGGATAGGAATGGAACGGAACGGAATGGAATGGAATGGAATCAACCCGAGAAGAACGGCGTGTAATGGAACGGAAAGGAATGGAATGAAGTGGAATGGAATGCAATGGAATTCAATCCACTCGAGTAGAATGGAATGGAATGGAATGGAAAGGAAAGCAATAGAATGAAATGGAATTGGATGGAAAGGAGTGGAACGGAATGGAATGGAATGGAATGGAATCAACCCTAGTAGAAAGGAATGGAGTGGAATGGAATGGAATGGAATGGAATGGAATGGAATGGAATGGAATGGAATCAAACCGAGTAGAATGGAGTGGAATGGAATAGAATTGTATGGAATGGAATGGAATGGAATGGAATGGAATGGAATGGAATGGAATGGAATACAATGTAATAGAACGGAATCAACAAGATTGGAGAGAAATTGAATGAATGGAATGGAATGGAATGGAATGGAATGCAACGGAATGGAATGGAAAAGAATATAATGGAATGGATTGGAATCCACCCGAGAGGAAGAGAGTGGAAAGGAATGGTATGGAATGGAATGGAACGGAATGGAATGGAATGGAATGGAACGGAATGCAGTGGAATGGAATGGAATGCAATGGAATGGAATGGAATGCCATGGAATGCAAAGGAAAGGAATGGAATGGAATGGGATGGAATGGAATGGAATGGAATGGAATGGGATGGAATGGAATGGAATGGAATGGAATGGAATGGAATGGAATGGAATGGATTCAGCACGAGTAGAACAGAAAGGAATGGAATGGAATGGAATAGAATGGAATGGAATGGAATGGAATGGAATGGAATGGAATGGAATGAAAAGGAATAGAATCAACCCGAGTAGAACGGAATGGAATGGAATGGAATGGAATGGAATGGAATGGAATGGAATGGAATGGAATGGTTTAGAATGCATTGCAATGGAATGGAATAGAATGGAATGGAATCTACCCGAGTAGAACGGAATGGGATGGAATGGAATGGAATGGAATGGAATGGAATGGAATGGAATCATCCCGAGTATAATGGAATGGAATGGAATGGAATCTATTGGAATGGAATGGAATGGAATGGAATGGAATGGAATGGAATGGAGTGGTATGGAATGCAATGCAATGCTATGGAATGGAATGGAATGGAATGGAATGGAATGGAATGGAATGGAATGGAATGGAATGGAATGGAATCAACCAGAGTAGAACGGAATGGAATGGAACGGAATGGAATGGAATGGAATGGAGTGGAATGGAATCAAACCGAGTAGAACGGAATGGGATAGAATGGAATGTAATGGAATGGAATGCAACGGAATATAATGGAATCAACCAGGGTAGAACGGAATGAAATAGAATGGAATGGAATGGAATGGAATGCAAAGCAATGGAATGGAATGGAATGGAATGTATTCAACACAAGTAGAACGGAAAGGAACGGAATGGAATGCAATGGAATGGAATGGAATGGAATGGTTTGGAATGCAATGCAATGGAATGGAATAGAATGGAATGGAATCTACACGAGTAGAACGTAATGGAATGGAATGGAATGGAATGGAATGGAATGGAATGGAATGGAATTGAATGGAATGGTATGGAATGCAATGCAATGGAATGGAATGGAATGGAATGCAATGGAATGGAATGGAATGGAATAGAATCAACCAGAGTAGAACGGATTGGAATGGAAAGGAATGGAATGGAATGGAGTGGAGTGGAATGGAATCAAACCGAGTAGAACGGAATGGGATAGAATGGAATGTAATGGAATGGAATGCAATGGGATATAATGGAATCAACCAGGGTAGAACGGAATGGAATGGAATGAAATAGAATGGAATGGAAAGGAACGGTATGCAAAGCATTGGACTGGAATGGAATGGAATGTATTCAACACGAGTAGAAAGGAAAGGAACGGAATGGAATGCAATGGAATGGAATGGAATGGAATCAACTCGAGTAGAACGGAATGGAATGGAATGGAATGGAATGGAATGGAATGGAATGGAATGGAATGGAATGGTATGGAATGGAATGGAATGGAATGGAATGGAATGGAATCAACCTGCGTAGAATGGAATGGAATGGAACGGAATGGAACGGAATGGAATGGAACGGAATGGAATGGAGTGGAATGGGATGGAATGGAATGGAATGAAATGGAACGGTATGGAATGGAATCAACCCGATTAGAATGGAATGGAATGAATGGAACGGACTGGAATGGTATGGAATGGAATGGAATGGAATGCAATGGAATGGAATACAATGAAATGCAATGGAATGGAATGGAATGGATTCAACACGAGTAGAACGGAAAGGAATGGAAAGGAATGGAATAGAATGGAATGGAATGGAATGGAATGGAGTGGAATGGAATGGAATCAACCCGAGTAGAAAAGAATGGAATAGAATGGAATGGAATGGAATGGAATGCAATGGAATGGAACGTAATCAAAATGAATTCAACGGAATGGAATAGAATGGAATAGAAAGAACGGAATTCAATGGAATGGAATTAAATGGAACGGAATGCAATGGAAAGGAAAGGAATGCAATAGAATGGAATGGAATGGAATGGAATGGAATGCAAAGGAAAGGAAAGGAATGGAATAGAATGGAATGGAATGGAATGGAATGGAATGCAATGGAAAGGAAAGGAATGGAATAGAATGGAATGGAATGGAATGGAATGGAATGGAATGGAATGGAATCAACCCGAGTAGAACGGAATGGAATGGAATGGAATGGAAGGGAATGGAATGGAATGGAATGGAATGGAATGGAATGGAATGGAATGGAATGGAATGGTTTAGAATGCATTGCAATGGAATGGTATAGAATGGAATGGAATCTACCCGAGTAGAACGGAATGGGATGGAATGGAATGGAATGGAATGGAATGGAATGGAATCATCCCGAGTATAACGGAATGGAATGGAATGGAATCTATTGGAATGGAATGGAATGGAATGGAATGGAATGGAATGGAATGGAATGGAATGGAGTGGTATGTAATGCAATGCAATGGAATGCATTGCAATGCAATGGAATGGAATGGAATCAACCAGAGTAGAACGGAATGGAACGGAACGGAATGGAATGGAATGGAATGGAGTGGAATGGAATCAAACCGAGTAGAACGGAATGGGATAGAATGGAATGTAATGGAATGGAATGCAACGGAATATTATGGAATCAACCAGGGTAGAATGGAATGAAATAGAATGGAATGGAATGGAATGGAATGCAAAGCAATGGAATGGAATGGAATGGAATGTATTCAACACGAGTAGAACGGAAAGGAATGGAATGGAATGCAATGGAATGGAATGGAATGGAATGGTTTGGAATGCAATGCAATGGAATGGAATAGAATGGAATGGAATCTACACGAGAAGAACGGAATGGAATGGAATGGAATGGAATGGAATGGAATTGAATGGAATGGTATGGAATGCAATGGAATGGCATGGAATGGAATGGAATGCAATGGAATGGAATGGAATGTAATAGAATCAACCAGAGTAGAACGGAATGGAATGGAACGGAATGGAATGGAATGGAGTGGAGTGGAATGGAATCAAACAGAGTAGAACGGAATGGGATAGAATGGAAAGTAATGGAATGGAATGCAATGGAATATATTGGAATCAACCAGGGTAGAACGGAATGGAATGGAATGAAATAGAATGGAATGGAATGGAATGGAATGCAAAGCATTGGACTGGAATGGAATGGAATGTATTCAACACGAGTAGAACGGAAAGGAACGGAATGGAATGCAATGGAATGGAATGGAATGGAATCAACTCGAGTAGAACGGAATGGAATGGAATGGAACGGAATGGAATGGAATGGAATGGAATGGAAAGGAATGGAATGGAAAGGTATGGAATGGAATGGAATGGAATGGCATGGAAGGCAATGGAATGGAATGGAATGGAATGGGATGGAATGTAATGGAATGGAATGGAATGGAATGAATGGAATGGAATGGAATGGATTGCAATCAACCTGCGTAGAATGGAATGGAATGGAACGGAATGGAACGGAATGGAATGGAGTGGAATGGAATGGAATGGAATGGAATGGAATGGAATGGATTGCAATGGAATTAACCCGGGAAGAACGGAATAGAATAGAATGGAGCGGAAGGGAATGGATTGGAATGGAATCAACCCAAGAAGAACGGCGTGTAATGGAACGGAAAGGAATGGAATGAAGTGGAATGGAATACAGTGGAATTCAATCAACTCGAGTAGAATGGGATGGAGTGGAATGGAATGGAAAGCAATAGAATGGAATGGAATTGGATGGAAAGAGTGGAATGTAATGGAATGGAAAGGAATGGAATCAACCCTATTAGAAAGGAATGGAATGGAATTTAATGGAATGGAATGGAATGGAATGGAATGGAATGGAATGGAATGGAATGGAATGGAATGGAATGGTATGGAATGCAATCAAACCGAGTAGAATGGAGTGGAATGGAATAGAATTGTATGGAATGGAATGGAATGGAATGGATTGGAATGCAATGGAAAGGAATGGAATGGAACGGAATGGAATGGATTCAACCCGAGTAGATCAGAAAGGAATGGAATGGAATGGAACGGAATGGAATGGAATGGAATGGAATCAACTCGATTAGAACGGAATGGAATGGAAAGGAATGCAATGGAATGGAATGGGATGGAATGGAAAGGAATGGATTGGAATCAACAAGAGTAGAATGGAATGGAATGGAACAGAACTGAATGGAATGTAATGGAGTGGAATGGAATTTAAAGGAATAGAATGGAATGCAATGGAATTCAATGGAATGGAATGGAATGGAAAGGAATGCAGTTGAATGGAATGGAATGGAATGCAATGGAATGGAATGTAATGGAATGGAATGGAATGCAATGGAATGGAGTCGATTCAACCCAAGGAGAAAGGAATGCAATGGAATGGAATGGAATGGAATGGAATGGAATGGAATGGAATGGAATGGAATGGCATCAACCTGAGAAGAACGGAATGGAATGGAATGGAATGGAATCAACCTGAGAAGAACGGAATGGAATGGAATGGAATGGAATGGACTGGAATGGAATAGAATGGAATTGGTTCAACCCGAGTAGAACGGAACGGAATGGAGCGGAACGGAATACAATGGAATTGAATCAACCCGAGTAGAATGGAATGGAATGGAATGAAATGCAAAGGAATCTAAAGGGATGGAATTGAATGGAATGGAATCAACCCGATTAGAAAGGAATGGAGTGGAATGGAATGGAATGGAATGAGATGGAATGGAGTGAAATGCAATGGAATGGAATGGAATGGAATGGAAAGGAAAGGAATGGAATGGTATCAACCCAAGTAGAACGAAATGGAATGGAATGGAATGGAATCAACCCGAGAAGAACGGAATGGAATGGAATGGAATGGAAAGGAAAGGAATGGAATGGAATCAACCCAAGTAGAACGAAATGGAATGGAATGGATTGGAATCAACCCGAGAAGAGCGGAATGGAATGGAATGGAATGGAATGGAATGGAATGGAATGGAATGGAATGGAATGGAATGGAATAGAATGAAATGGAATGGTATAGAATGGAATTGAATCAGCCCGAGTAGAATCGAATGGAATGGAACGGAATGGAATGGAATGGAATGGAATGGAAAGGAATGGAATGGAATGGAATGGAATGGAATGGAATGGAATGGAATCAACCCGAAAAGAGCGGAAGGGAATGGAATGGAACGGAATGGATTGGTGTGGAATGGAATGGAATGGTATGGTATGTAATCAACCCGAGAAGAATGGAATGGAATGGAATTTAATTGAATGGAATGGAATGGAATAGAATGGAATTGAATCAACCTGAAAAGAACGGAACGGAACAGAATGGAACGGAACGGAACGGAATGGAATGGAATAGAATAGAATTGCATCAACCCGAGAAGAAAGGAATGGAATGGAATGGAATGGAATGGAATGGAATGGAATGGAATGGAATGGAATGGAATGGAATGGATTGGAATGGAATGGAATGGAATGGAGTGGAATGGAATGGAATGGAATGGAAAGGAATGGAATTAACCCGAGTAGAATGGAATGGAATGGAACAGAACAGAATGGAATAGAGTGGAATTCAATCAACCCGAATAGAGTGGAATGGAATGGAATGGATGGAATGGAAAGGAATGTAATGTAATGGAATTGAATGGAATGGAATGGAATGGAATAGAACGGAATGGAATCAACCCTGGAGGAGAGAAATGGAAAAGAATGGAATGGAATGGAATGGAATGGAATGGAATGGAATGGAATGGAATGGAATGGAATCATCCCGAGAAGAACGGAATGGAATGGAATGGAATGGAAAAGAATGGAATTGAATCAACACGAATAGAACTTAATGGAATGGAATGTAATGGAGCGGAATAGAATGCAATTGAATCCACCCGAGTAGAACGGAATGGAATGGAATGGAATGGAGTGGAATGGAAAGCAATGGAATTAAACGGAATGGAATGGAACGGAATGGAATGGAATGGAATGGAATCAAACCGAGTAGAATGGTATGGAATGGAATGGAATGGAATGGAATGGAATGGAATGGAATGGAATGGAATGGAATGGAAGGGAACGGAACAAAACTGAATGGAACGGAACGGAAAGGAATAGAATGGAGTTGAATAAAAACGAATCTTATGGAAAGTAATGGAATGCAATGGAAAGGAATAGAATGGACTTGTATCAACCCAAGTAGAACGGAACGGAATGGAGCATATCGGAGTGAAAGAGAATACAATCGAATCCACCCGAGTAGAACGGAATGGAATGGAATGGAATGGAATGCAATGGAATGGAAAGGAATGGAATGCAATCGAATGGAATGAACTGGAATGGAATGGAATGGAATGGAATGGAATGGAATGCAATGGAATCAACCTGAGTAGAATGGAATGCAATGGAACGGAACGGGACGGAATAGAATGGAATTGAAACAACCCGAGTAGAATTTAATGGAATGGAATGGAACGGAATGGAAAGGAAAGGAATGGAATGGAATGGAATGGAATGGAATGGAATGGAATGGAATGGAATGGAATGGAAAGGAATGGAATGGAATTTAATGGAATGGAATCAAACCGAGTGGAGAAAAATGTTATGGAATGGGATGGATTGGAATGGAATGGAATGGAATGGAATGGAATGGAATGGAATGGAATCATCCCGGGATGAACGGAATGGAATGGAATGGAATGGAATGGAATGGAATGGAATGGAATGGAAAGGAATGGAATAGAATGGAATAGAATCAACCCGTGTACAATGGAATGGAATGGAATGGAATGGAATGGAAAGGAATGGAATGCAATCGAATGGAATGGAAAAAATTGCAATGCAATGCAATGGAATGGAATGGAATGCAGTGCAATTCAATGGAATGGAATTGAATGGAATGCAATGCAATGGAATGGAATTGAATGGAATGGAATGGAATGGAATTTAGTGGAAGGGAATGGAATGGAATCAACCCGAGTAGAACGGAATGCAATGGAATGGAATGGAATGGAATGGAATGGAATGAAATGGAATGGAGTGGAATCAACCCGAGAATAAAGAATGGAATGGAATGGAAAGGAATGGAATTTAATAGAATGGAATTGAATCTCCCCGAGTACAATGGAATGGAACGGAAACTAAAGAAAAGGAACGGAGCGGAACGGAATAGAATGGAATTATATCAACCCGAGTAGAATAGAGTGGAATGGAACGGAATGCAGTGGAATGGAATGGGATGGAAAGGAAAGGAATGGAATCAACCCGAGTAGAATGGAACAGAACGGAACGGAAAGGAACGGAATGGAATTGAACGGAATGGAAGGGAATGGAATCTACTCAACCCGAGAAGAATGGAATAGAATGGAATGGAAAGGAATGGAATGGAATGGAATGGAATGGAATGGAATGGAATGGAATGGAAAGGAATGGAATGGAATGGAATGGAATAGAATGGAATTGAATCAACCTGAGTAGAATGCAATGGAATGGAATGGAAAGGAATGGTATGGAATGGAATGGAGTGGAATGGAATGGAATCAACCCGAGTAGAAAGGAATTGAATGGAGTGGAATGGAAAGAATGAAACGGAATATATTGGAATGGAATGGAATGGAATGGAATCAACCAGAGAAGAACGGAATGGAATGGAATGGAATGGACAGTTATGGAATAGAATGGAAAGGAATGGAATGGAATGGAGTGGTATGGAATGGAATCAACCCGAGAAGAACGGTATGGAGTGGAATGGAATGAAATGGAATTGAATGGAATGAAATGGAATGGAATGGATTTAACTCGAGTAGAACGGAATGGAATGGAAAGGAATGGAATGGAATGGAATGGAATGGAATGGAATGGAATGCAATGGAATGCAATGGAATGGAATGGAATCAACCCGAGTAGAAAGGAATGGAATGGAATGGAATGGAACGCAATGGAGTGGAATAGAATGGAATTGAATCAACCCGAGCAGAATGGAACAGAACAGAACGGAATGGAACGGAACGGAATGGAATGGAATGGAAAGGAATGGAATTGAATCAACGCGAGTAGAATGGAATGGAATGGAAAGGAATGGAATGGAATGCAATGGAATGGAATGGAATGGAATGGAATGGAATGGAATGGAATGGAAACTAAAGGAAAGGAACGGAACGGAAGAGAATAGAATGGAATTGAATCAACCCGAGTAGAATGCAATGGAATGGAGTGGAACGGAATGGAATAGAATGGAATTGAATCTGCCACGAATAGAATATAATGGAATGGAATGGAACGGAAAGGAAAGGAATGGAATGGAATGCAATGCAATGGAATGGAATGGAATCACCCCGAGTGCAGAGAAATGGAATGGAATGGAATGGATTGGAATGGAATGGAATGGAATGGAATGGAAAGGAATGGAATGGAATGGAATCATCCTGAGAAGAACGGAATGGAATGGAATGGAATGGAATTGATTGGAATGGAATGGAATGGAATGGAAAGGAATGGCATACAATGGAATTGAATAAAGCCGAGTGAAATAAAATGGAATGGAAAGTAGTGAATGAAATGTAATGGAATGGATTGGAATGGATTGAACACGATTGGAACAGAGTGGAATTGAATGGAATGGAATGGACTGCAATGGAATGGCATGGAATGGAATGGCATGGAATGGAATGCAATGGAATGGAATGCAATGGATTAGAATGGAGCTGAGTCAAACCGAATGGAATGAATGGAATGGAATGGAATGGAGTGGAAAGGAATGGAATGGAACGGGAAAGAATGGAATTGAGTCACCTCAAATGGAATGGAATGGAATGGATTAGAACGGAGTTGAATCAACCCGAATGGAATGGAATGGAATGCAATGCAATGGATTAGAAAGGAACTGAATCAACGCGAGTTTAATGAATGGAATGCAATGGAATGGAGTGGAAAGGAATGGAATGGAACGGGAAAGAATGGAATTGAGTCAACCCACATGGAATGGAATGGAATAGATTAGAATGGAGTTGAATCAATCCGAATGCAGTGGAATGGAATGGAATGGAATGGAATGGAATGGGATGGAATGGAATGGAATGGAATGGAATTGAATGGAATGGAATCAACCTGAATGGAGTGGAATGGAATGGAATGGAATGGAATGGATTGGAATGGAATGGAATGGAATGGAATGGAATGCAATCATCCAGAATGGAAAGGAATGGAATGGAATCGAAGGAAATGGAATCAACCCGATTGGAATGGAATGGAATGGAATAGAATGGAATGCAATGCAATGGATTCAACACGAAAGGCATGGAATAGAATGGAATAGAATGGAATTTAATCAACCCGGTTGAAATGGAATGGAATGGAATGGAATGGAATGGAATGGAATGGAATGGAATGGAATGGAATGGAATTGAGTGGAATGGAATGGATTGGAATGGATTGGAATGGAATGGAATATAAAGGAATTGAAACAACCCGAGTGGAATGGAATTGAATGGAATGGAAAAGAACGGAATGGAATAGAATGGAATGGAATCAACCCCATTGGAATGGAATGGAAGGGAGTAGAATGGAATGGAATGGAATGGAATGGAATGGAATGGAATGAATGTGATGGAATGGAATGGAATGGAATGGAATGGATTGGAAAGGAATGGAAAGGAACGGAAAGGAATGGAGTGGAATGCAATCATCCAGAGTGAAATGGCTTGAAAAGGAATGGAATGGAATGGAATGGAATGGAATGGAATGGAATGGAATCTAAAGGAATGGAATGGATTGGAATGGAATGGAATGGAATAGATTGAACCCGATTGGAACAGAGTCTAATGGAATGGAATGGAATAGACTGCAATGGAATATAACGGAACAGAATTGTATGGAATGGATTGCAAGCAACTCCAGAGGAATTTAAAGGAATGGAATGGAAACAAACTGACTGGTATGGAACGGAATGGAACGGAATGAAATGGAATGGAATAGTGTGGAATGGAATGGAATGGAATGCAATGGAATGGAATGGATCGGAATGGAATCAACCCCAGCGGATTCGAAAGGAATCGGAAGGAATGGATTGGAATTGAATGGAATGGAATGGAATAGAATGGTATGGATGAGAATGGAATGGAATCAACCCCGGGGGAATGGAATGGAATGGATTGGAATGGGATGGAATGAAATGGAATGGAATGCAATGGAATCAACCGGAGCGGAATGGACTGAAATCAAATAGAATGGAATCGAATCAACGCGAGTGGAATGGAATGGAATGGAATGGAATGGAATGGAATGGAATGGAATGGAATGGAATTGAATGGAGTGGAATGGAATGGAAGGGAATGCTTTGGAATGGAATGGAATAGAATGGAATTGAATCAACCCGAATGGAATGGAATGGAATGGAATGGAATAGAATGGAATGGAATGGAATGGAATCAACCACAGTGGAATGGAATGGAATGGAATGGAATGGAATGGAATGGAACGGAATTGAATGGAATGGAATGGAATGGAAAAGAATGGAATATAATGGAAAGGAATGGAATGGAATGGAATGGAATGGAATGGAATGGAATGGAATGGAATGGAATGGAGTGGAGTGGAATGGAGTGGAATGGAATGGAATGGATTGGAATGGAATGGAAAGGAACGGAAAGGAATGGAATGGAAGGGAATCAACCAGAGTGAAATGGATTGAAAAGGAATGGAAAGGAATGGAATGGAATGGAATGGAATGGAATTTAATCATCCATAGTTGAATGGAAATGAAAGGAATGCAAAGGAATGGAATTGAATGGAATGGAATGGAACACAATCAACCCGGTTGGAATGGAATGGAATGGAACCGAAAGGAATGTAACTGAATCCACATTAGTGGAATGGAATGGACTGGAATGGAATGGAATAGAATCGAATTGAATCAACCCGAGTTGAATGGAAATAAATGGAATGGAATAGAATGGAATGGAATGGAATGAAATCAACCCCAGTGGAATGGAATGGAATGGAATGGAATGGAATGGAATGGAATGGAATGGAATGGAATGGAATGGAATGGAATTGAATGGAATGCAATGGAATGGAATGCAATGGATTAGAATGGAACTGAATCAACCCGAGTGGAATGAATGGAATGGAATGGAATGGAGTGGTAAGGAATGGAATGGAATGGGAAAGAAAGTAATTGAGTGAACCAAAATGGAATGCAATGGAATGGATTAGAACGGAGTTAAATCAACCCGAATAGAATGGAATGGAATGGAAAGGAATGGAATGGAATGGAATGGAATGGAATGGAATGGAATGGCATAGAATAGAATGCAATGGAATGGAATCAACTCGAATGGAATGGAAGGGAAAGGAATGGAATGGCAAGGAGTGAAATGCAAAGGAATGGAGTGGAATGGAATAGAATGGAATGGAATGAAATGGAATGGAATGCAATGGAATGGAATGGAATTGATTGGAATGGAATGGAATGGAATCATCCTTAGTGGAATGGAATGGAAAGGAATGAAAAGGAATGGAATTGAATGGAATTGAATCAACCCAAGTGGAATGGAATGCAATGGAATGGATTGGAATCAACTGGAGTGGAAAAGAATGGAAAGGAATGGAATGGAATAGAATGGAATTGATTCAACCCGCGAGGAATGGAATTGAATGGAATGGAATGGAATGCAAGCAACCCGATTGGAATGGAATAGAATGGAGCCAAAAGGAATGTAATGGAATCCACAATAGTGGAATGCAATGGAAAGGAATGGAACGGAATGGAATGGAACGGAAAGAATTGGAATGGAATGGAATGGAATGGAATGGAATGGAAAGGAATTGAATGGATTGGAAAGGAATGGAATGGAATGGACTGAACCCGAATGGAACAGAGTGGAATGGAATGGAATGGAATGGACTGCAATAGAATGTAATGGAACGGAATTGTATGGAATGGATTGCAAGCAACACCAGAGGAATTTAATGGAATGGAATGGAATCAAACTGACTGGTATGGAACGGAATGGAATGGAATGGAATGGAATGGAATGGAATGGAATGGAATGGAATGGAATGGAATGGTATGGAATGGAATGGAATGGAATCAACCCCGGGGGAATGGAATGGAATGGATTGGAATGGGATGGAATGAAATGGAATGGAATGCAATGGAATCAACCGGAGCGGAATGGACTGAAATCAAATAGAATGGAATCGAATCAACGCGAGTGGAATGGAATGGAATGGAATGGAATGGAATGGAATGGAATGGAATGGAATGGAATGGAATTGAATGGAGTGGAATGGAATGGAAGGGAATGCTTTGGAATGGAATGGAATAGAATGGAATTGAATCAACCCGAATGGAATGGAATGGAATGGAATGGAATAGAATGGAATGGAATGGAATGGAATCAACCACAGTGGAATGGAATGGAATGGAATGGAATGGAATGGAATGGAATGGAACGGAATTGAATGGAATGGAATGGAATGGAAAAGAATGGAATATAATGGAAAGGAATGGAATGGAATGGAATGTAATGGAATGGAATGGAATGGAATGGAATGGAGTGGAGTGGAATGGAGTGGAATGGAATGGAATGGATTGGAATGGAATGGAAAGGAACGGAAAGGAATGGAATGGAAGGGAATCAACCAGAGTGAAATGGATTGAAAAGGAATGGAAAGGAATGGAATGGAATGGAATGGAATGGAATTTAATCATCCATAGTTGAATGGAAATGAAAGGAATGCAAAGGAATGGAATTGAATGGAATGGAATGGAACACAATCAACCCGGTTGGAATGGAATGGAATGGAACCGAAAGGAATGTAACTGAATCCACAATAGTGGAATGGAATGGACTGGAATGGAATGGAATAGAATCGAATTGAATCAACCCGAGTTGAATGGAAATAAATGGAATGGAATAGAATGGAATGGAATGGAATGAAATCAACCCCAGTGGAATGGAATGGAATGGAATGGAATGGAATGGAATGGAATGGAATGGAATGGAATGGAATGGAATGGAATGGAATGGAATGGAATTGAATGGAATGCAATGGAATGGAATGCAATGGATTAGAATGGAACTGAATCAACCCGAGTGGAATGAATGGAATGGAATGGAATGGAGTGGTAAGGAACGGAATGGAATGGGAAAGAAAGTAATTGAGTGAACCAAAATGGAATGCAATGGAATGGATTAGAACGGAGTTAAATCAACCCGAATAGAATGGAATGGAATGGAAAGGAATGGAATGGAATGGAATGGAATGGAATGGAATGGAATGGCATAGAATAGAATGCAATGGAATGGAATCAACTCGAATGGAATGGAAGGGAAAGGAATGGAATGGCAAGGAGTGAAATGCAAAGGAATGGAGTGGAATGGAATAGAATGGAATGGAATGAAATGGAATGGAATGCAATGGAATGGAATGGAATTGATTGGAATGGAATGGAATGGAATCATCCTTAGTGGAATGGAATGGAAAGGAATGAAAAGGAATGGAATTGAATGGAATTGAATCAACCCAAGTGGAATGGAATGCAATGGAATGGATTGGAATCAACTGGAGTGGAAAAGAATGGAAAGGAATGGAATGGAATAGAATGGAATTGATTCAACCCGCGAGGAATGGAATTGAATGGAATGGAATGGAACGCAAGCAACCCGATTGGAATGGAATAGAATGGAGCCAAAAGGAATGTAATGGAATCCACAATAGTGGAATGCAATGGAAAGGAATGGAACGGAATGGAATGGAATGGAATGGAATGGAATGGAATGGAATGGAATGGAATGGAATGGAATGGAAAGGAATTGAATGGATTGGAAAGGAATGGAATGGAATGGATTGAACCCGAATGGAACAGAGTGGAATGGAATGGAATGGAATGGACTGCAATAGAATGTAATGGAACGGAATTGTATGGAATGGACTGCAAGCAACACCAGAGGAATTTAATGGAATGGAATGGAATCAAACTGACTGGTATGGAACGGAATGGAATGGAATGGAATGGAATGGAATGGAATGGAATGGAATGGAATGGAATGGAATGGTATGGTATGGAATGGAATGGAATGGAATCAACCTGAGTAGAACGGAATGGAATGGAATGGAACGGAATGGAATGGAATGGAATGGAATGGAATGGAATGGAATGGAATGGAACGGAACGGAGCGGACCGAAATGGAACGGAAAGGAACGGAAAGGAATGGAATGGAAAGGAATGGAATGGAATGGAATCAACCAGAGTAGAATGGAATGGAATGGAAAGGTGTGGAATGGAATGTAACGGAATGGAATGGAATGGAATAGAATGGAATGGAATGGAATGTAATGGAATGGAATGGAATCAACCCGAATAGAATGGAATGGAATAGAATGGAATGAAATGGAATGGAATGCAATGGAATGGAATGGAATCAACCCGAGTAGAACGGAATGGAACAGAATGGAATGGAATGGAATGGAATGGAATGGAATGGAATGGAATGGAAAGGAATGGAAAGGAATCTACCCGAGCAGAGTGGAACGGAATGGAATGGAAGGGAAAGGAATGGAATGGAATGAAATGCAATGGAATGGAATGGGAAGAAATGGAATGGAATCAATACGAGAAGAAAGGAAAGGAAGAGAATGGAATGGAACGAAATTGAATGCAATGGAATGGAACGGAGTAAACCCGAATGGAACGGAATGGAACAGAATGGAATAGAATGGAATGAAATTCAATGGAATGGAGTGTAATGGAATGCAATGCAATGGAAAGGAAAGGAATGGAATGGAATGGAATGGAATGGAAAGGAATGCAATGGAATGGAATGGAATGGAATGGAATGGAATGGAATGGAATGGAATGGAATGGAATGGAATGGAATCATCCCGAGTAGAACGGGAGGGAATGGAATGCAATGCGATGGAATGGAATGCAGTGGAACGGAATGGAATGGAATCAACCCGAGTAGAACAGAATCGAATGGAATGGAATGGAATGGAATGGAATGGAAAGGAATGGAAAGGAATCAACCCGAGTAGAATGGAATGGAATAGAATGGAATGGAATGGAATGGAATGCAGTGGAATGGAATGGAATCAACATGAGTAGAATGGAATGGAATAGAATGGAATTGAATGGAATGGAATGCAATGGAATGGATTGGAATGGAATGGAATGGAATGGAATGGAATGGAATGGAATGGAATGGAATGCAACGGAATGGAATGGAAAGCAATATAATGGAGTGGAAAGGAATCAACCCGAGTGGAATGGCATGGAATGAATGGAATGGAATGCAATGGAATGGAATGTAATCCACCTGAGAGGAAAAGGGTGGAAAGGAATGGAATGGAATGCAATGGAATGCAATAGAATTGAATTGAATCAACGCGTATAGAACGGAATGGAACGGCACGGAACGTAATGGAACGGAACGGAATAGTATGGAATTGAATCAAACCAAGTAGAATGGAATGGAATGGATTACAAAGAAATGGAATGGAAAGGAATGGAATGGAATGGAATGGAATGGAATGGAATGGAATGGAATGGAAAGGAATGGAATGCAATGGAATGGAACGGAAAGGAATGGAATGCAATGGAATGGAATGGAAAGGAATGGAATGGAATTGAATGGAATTCAATGCAATGGAATGAAATGGAATGGAATGGAATGGAATGGAATGGAATGCAATGGAATGGAATGGAATGGAATGCAATGCAATGGAATGGAATCAACAAGAGTAGAACGGAATGAAATGGAATGGAATGGAATGGAATGGAATGGAATGGAATGGAATGGAATGGAATGGAATCAACCTGAGTAGAACGGAATGGAATGGAATGGAATGGAATGGAATGGAATGGAATGCAATGGATTGAACGGAGTAAACCCTAGTAGAACGGAATGGAACAGAATGGAATAGAATGGAATGAAATTCAATGGAATGGAGTGTAATGGAATGGAATGCAATGGAAAGGAAAGGAATGGAATGGAATGGAATGGAATGGAATGGAATGGAATGGGATGGAATTGAATCATCCCGAGTAGAATGCCATGGAATGGAATGGAATGGAATGGAAAGCAATGGAATGGAATGGAATTGGATGGAAAAGAATGGAGTGGAATCGAATGGAATCGACCCGAGTGGAAAGCAATGGATTGGAATGGAATGGAATGGAATGAAATGGAACGGAATGGAATGGAATCAACCCGAGTAGAGCGGAATGGAATGGAATCGAAAGGAATGAAACGGAAAAGAATCAGCCCGAGTGGAACGGAATGGAATAGAATGGTATGGAATGGAATAGAATTGAATGGAATGGAATGGAATGCAATGGAATGGAATGGAATGGAATGGAATGGAACGGAATGCAACGGAATAGAATGGAATGGAATATAATGGAATGGAATGGAATCAACCCGAGTGGAATGGAATGGAATGGAATGAAATGCAATGCAATGGGATGGAAAGGAATGGAATCCACCAGAGAGGAACAGAGTGGAAAGGAATGGAATGGAAAGGAATGGAATGTAATAGAATGGAATGGAATGGAACGGAACGGAATGGAATCAACCCGAGTAGAATGGAATGGAATTGAATGGAATGGAATGGAATGGAAAGGAATGGAATGGAATGGAATGGAATGGAATGGAATGGAATGCAATAGAATGGAATGGAATGGAACGGAACGGAATGGAATCAATCCGAGTAGAATGCAATGCAGAGGAATGGAATGGAATGGAATGGAATGGAATAGAAAGGAATCAAACCGAGAAGAAAGGAATGGAATAGAATGGAATAGAATGGAATGGAATCCAATGGAATGGAATGGAATGGAATGGAATCCAATGAAAAGGAAATGGATGGAATGGAATGGAATGGAATGGAATGGAACGGAATGCAATGTAATGGAACTGAACGGAATGGAATGGAATGGATTGGAATGGAATGTAATGAAATGCAACGGAATGGAATGGAATGGAATCAACCAGAGTGGAATAGAATGGAATGGAATGGAATGGAATAGAATCAACAGAATGCAATGGAATGGAATGGAACGGAATCAACCTGAGTAGAACGGAAAGAAATGGAATGGAATTGAAAGGAATGCAATGGAATGCCATGGAATGGAATGGAATGGAATGGAATGGAATGGAATGGAATGGAATGGAATGGAATCAACCTGAATAGAAGGGAATGGAATGGAATGGAATGGAATGGAATGGAATGGAATGGAATGGAATGGAATGGAATGGAATGGAATGGAATCAACCAGAGTAGAATGGAATGGAATGGAATGGTATGGAATGGAATGGAATGGAAAGGAATGGAATGGAATGGAATGGAATGGAATGGAATGGAATGGAAAGGAATGGAATGGATTGGAATGGAATGGAATGGAATGGAATGCATTGCAATGGAATGGAATGGAATGGCATGTAATGGAATCAACCCAAGTGGAATGAAATGGAATGGAATGGAATGGAATGGAATGGAATGGAATGGAGTGGAATCAAACTGAGAAGAACGGTACGGAATGGAATGGAATGGAATGGACTGGACTGGAATGGAATGGAATGGAATCAACCCGAATAGAATGGAATGGAATAGAGTGGAATGGAATGGAAAGGAATGCAATGGAATGGAATGGAATTAACCCGAGTAGAATGGAATGGAATAGAATGGAACGGAATGCAATGGAATGGAATAGAATGGAATGGAATGGAATGGAATGGAATGGAATGGAATGGAATGGAATGGAATGGAATCTACCCGAATAGAGCAGAACGGAATGGAATGGAACGGAAAGGAATGGAATGGAATGGAATGCAGTGGAATCAACCCGAGTAGAAACGAAAGAAATACAATGGAATGGAATGAAATGGAATGCAATGGAATGGAACGGAGTAAACCAGAGTAGAACGGAATGGAATAGAATGGAATAGAATGGAATGAAATTCAATGGAATGGAGAGTAAAGGAATGGAATGCAATGGAAAGGAAAGGAATGGAATGGAATGGAATGGAATGGAATGGAATGGAATGGAATGGAATGGAAAGGAATGGAATGGGATGGAATTGAATCATCCCGAGTAGAATGCAATGGAATGGAATGGAATGGAATGGAAAGCAATGGAATGGAATGGAATTGGATGGAAAAGAATGGAATGTAATCGAATGGAATCGACCCGAGTGGAAAGGAATGGAATGGAATGGAATGGAATGGAATGGAATGGAAAGGAATGGAATGGAATGGAATGGAATCAACCCGAGTAGAACGGAATGGAATGGAATGGAATGGAATCAACCCGAGTAGAACGGAATGGAATGGAATGGAATGGAATGGAATGGAATGGAATGGAATGGAATCAAACCGAGTATAACGGATCGGAATGGAATGGAATGGAGTCAACCCGAGTAGAACGGAATGGAACAGAATGGAATAGAATGGAATGAATTTCAATGGAATGGAGTGTAATGGAATGGAATGCAATGGAAAGGAAAGGAATGGAATGGAATGGAATGGAATGCAGTGGAATGGAATGGAATCAACATGAGCAGAATGCAATGGAATAGAATGGAATTGAATGGAATGGAATGTAATGGAATGGATTGGAATGGAATGGAATGGAATGGAATGCAACGGAATGGAATGCAATCAACCCGAGTGGAATGGCATGGAATGAATGGAATGGAATGCAATGGAATGGAATGTAATCCACCTGAGAGGAAAAGGGTGGAAAGGAATGGAATGGAATGCAATGGAATGCAATAGAATGGAATTGAATCAACGCGTATAGAACAGAATGGAACGGCACGGAACATAATGGAACGGAACGGAATAGTATGGAATTGAATCAACCCAAGTAGAATGGAATGGAATGGATTACAATGAAATGGAATGGAAAGGAATGGAATGGAATGGAATGGAATGGAATGGAATGGAAAGGAATGGAATGCAATGGAATGGAATGGAAAGGAATGGAATGGAATGGAATGGAATTCAATGCAATGGAATGAAATGGAATGGAATGGAATGGAATGGAATCTACCCGAATAGAGCAGAACGGAATGGAATGGAACGGAAAGGAATGGAATGGAATGGAATGCAATGGAATCAACCCGAGTAGAAACGAAAGAAATAGAATGGAATGGAATGAAACAGAATGCAATGGAATGGAACGGAGTAAACCCGAGTACAATGGAATGGAATAGAATGGAATAGAATGGAATGAAATTCAATGGAATGGAGTGTAATGGAATGGAATGCAATGGAAAGGAAAGGAATGGAATGGAATGGAATGGAATGGAATGGAATGGAATGGGATGGAATTGAATCATCCCGAGTAGAATGCAATGGAATGGAATGGAATGGAATGGAAAGCAGTGGAATGGAATGGAATTGGATGGAAAAGAATGGAATGTAATCGAATGGAATCGACCCGAGTGGAATGGAATGGAATGGAATGGAATGGAATGGAATGGAATGAAATGGAATGGAATGCATTCTAATAGAATGGAATTGAATCAACCCGTGTAGAACGGAACAGAACGGAAAGGAAAGGAACGGAATAGAATGGAATTGAATAAACCCGAGTAGAATGTAATGGAATGGAAGGGAATGGAATGGAATGGAATGGAATCGTATTTAATGGAAAGGAATGAAATGGAATGGAATGGATTGGATTGGATTGGAATGGAATGGAATGGAATGGAATGGAATTAAATGGAATACAATGGAATGGAATGCAATGGAATGGAATGGAATGGAATGGAAAGGAATGGAATGGAATGGAACCAACCCGAGTAGAACGGAATGGAATGGAATGCAATGGAATGGAATGGAATGGAATGGAATGCAATGGAATGGAATGGAATGGAATGGAATGGAATGGAATGGAATCAACTCAATTAGAACGGAATGGAATGGAAAGGAATGCAATGGAATGGAAAGGGATGGTATGGAAAGGAATGGATTGGAATCAACACGAGTAGAATGGAATGGAATGGAACTGAACAGAATGGAATGGAATGGAGTGGAATGGAATTTAAAGGAATGGAATGTAATGGAATGGAATTAAACGGAATGGAATGGAATGGAAAGGAACGCAATTGAATGGAATGGAATGGAATGCAATGGAATGGAATGGAAAGGAATGGAATGCAAAGCAATGGAATGGAGTCGCTTCAAACCAAGGAGAAAGGAATGCAATGGAATGGAATGGAATGGAATGGAATGGCATCAACCTGAGAAGAACGGAATGGAATGGAATGGAATGGAATCAACCTGAGAAGAACGGAATGGAATGGAATGGAATGGAATGAACTGGAATGGAATAGAATGGAATTGGTTCAACCCTAGTAGAACGGAACGGAATGGAGCTGAACAGAATACAATGGAATTGAATCAACCCGAGTGGAATGGAATGGAATGGAATGAAATGCAAAGGAATGTAATGGGATGGAATTGAATGGAATGGAATCAACCCGATTAGAACGGAATGCAGTGGAATGGAATGGAATGGAATGAGATGGAATGGAGTGAAATGCAATGGAATGGAATGGAATGGAATGGAATGGAATGGAAAGGAATGGAATGGAATGGAATCAACCCAAGTAGAACGAAATGGAATGGAATGGAATGGAATCAACCCGAGAAGAACGGAATGGAAGGGATGGGAATGGAATGGAATGGAATGGAATGGAATGGAATGGAATGGAATGGAATGGAATGGAATAGAATGAAATGGAATGGTATAGAATGGAATTGAAACAACCCGAGTAGAATCGAACGGAATGGAATGGAATGGAAGGGAACGGAATAGAATGGAATTGAATCAACCACAGTAGAACGGAAAGGAAAGGAATGGAATTGATTGGAATGGAATGAAATGGAATGGAATGGAACGGAAAGGAATGCAATGGAGTGGAATGGAAAGAACGGAATGGAATGGAATGGAATGGAATTAAATGAAATGGAATGGAATGCAATGGAATGCAACGGAGTGGAATGGAATGCAAACGATTGCAATGGAATGGAATGGAATGGAATGGAATGGAATGGAATGGAATGGAATCAACCTGAGAAGAACGGAAGGGAGTGGAATGGAATGGAATGGAATGGAAGGGAATGGAATGGAATGGAATGGAATGGAATGGTATGGAGTGGAATGCAATGGAATCAACCCGAGAAGAACGGAACACAAAGGAATGGAATGGAATGGAATGGAATGGAATGGAATGGAATGGAATGGAATGGAATGGAATAGATTGGAATGGAATGGAATGGAATGGAATGGAATAGAATGGAATTGGTTCAACCCGAGTAGAACGGAATGGAATGGAACGGAACAGAAAGGAATACAATGGAATTGAATCAACCCTAGTAGAATGGAATGGAATGGAATGGAATGGAATGGAATGGAATGGAATGGAATGGAATGGAATGGAATGGAATGGAATGGAATGGAATGGAATGGAATGGAATGGAATGGAATGGAGTGGAATGGAATGGAATCAACCCGAGAAGAACGGAATGGAAAGGAATGGAATGGAATGGAATGGAATGGAATGGAAAGGAATGGAATGGAATGGAATGGAATGGAATCGTATTTAATGGAAAGAAATGGAATGGAATGGAATGGATTGGATTGGATTGGAATGGAATGGAATATAATGGAATTAAATGGAATACAAAGAATGGAATGCAATGGAATGGAATGGAATGGAATGGAATGGAAAGCAATGGAATGGAATGGAACAAACCCGAGTAGAACGGAATGGAATGGAATGCAATGGAATGGAATGGAATGGAATGGAATGCAATGGAATGGAATGGAATGGAATGGAATGGAATGGAATCAACTCGATTAGAACGGAATGGAATGGAAAGGAATGCAATGGAATGGAATGGGATGGAATTGAAAGGAATGGATTGGAATCAACACGAGTAGAATGGAATGGAATGGAACTGAATGGAATGGAATGGAATGGAGTGGAATGGAATTTAAAGGAATGGAATGGAATGCAATGGAATTCAACGGAATGGAATGGAATGGAAAGGAATGCAATTGAATGGAATGGAATGGAATGCAATGGAATGGAATGGAATGGATTGGAATGGAATGCAATGGAATGGAGTCGATTCAACCCAAGGAGAAAGGAATGCAATGGAATGGAATGGAATGGAATTAAATGGAATGGAATGGAATGGAATGGAATGGAATGGCATCAACCTGAGAAGAACGGAATGGAATGGAATGGAATGGAATCAACCTGAGAAGAACGGAATGGAATGGAATGGAATGGAATGGACTGGAATGGAATAGAATGGAATTGGTTCAACCCGAGTAGAATGGAACGGAATGGAGCGGAACAGAATAAAATGGAATTGAATCCACTAGAGTAGAATGGAATGGAATGGAATGAAATGCAAAGGAATGTAATGGCATGGAATTGAATGGAATGGAATCAACCCGATTAGAACGGAATGGAATGGAATGGAATGGAATGGAATGAGATGGAATGGAGTGAAATGCAATGGAATGGAATGGAATGGAATGGAAAGGAATGGAATGGAATGGAATCAACCCAAGTAGAACAAAATGGAATGGAATGGAATGGAATCAACCCGAGAAGAACGGAATGGAATGGAATGGAATGGAATGGAATGGAATGGAATGGAAAGGAATGGAATGGAATGGAATGGAATGGAATGGAATGGAATGGAATGGAATGGTATAGAATGGAATTGAATCAGCCCGAGTACAATCGAATGGAATGGAAAGGAATGGAATGGAATGGAAGGGAACGGAATAGAATGGAATTGAATCAATCAGAGTAGAACGGAAAGGAAAGGAATGGAATTGATTGGAATGGAATGGAAGGGAATGGAATGGAATGGAACGGAAAGGAATGCAAAGGAGTGGAATGGAATGGAACAGAATGGAATGGAATGCAATGGAATTTAACGGAATGGAATGGAATGCAATGGAATGCAACGGAATGGAATGGAATGCAAAGGATTGCAATGGAACGGAATGGAATGGAATGGAATGGAATGGAATCAACCTGAGAAGAACGGAACGGAGTGGAATGGAATGGAATGGAATGGAAGGGAATGGAATGGAATGGAATGGAATGGAATGGAATGGAATGGAATGGAATGGAATGGAATAGAGTGGAATGGAATCAACCTGAGAAGAACGGAACGGAGTGGAATGGAATGGAACGGAATGGAAGGGAATGGAATGGAACGGAATGGAATGGAAGGGAAGGGAACGGAATAGAATGGAATTGAATAAACCAGCGTAGAACGGAAAGGAAAGGAATGGAATTGATTGGAATGGAATGGAATGGAATGGAATGGAATGGAACGGAAAGGAATGGAATGGAGTGGGATGGAATGGAACGGAATGGAATGGAATGGAATGGAATTTAATGGAATGGAATGGAATGCAATAGAATGCAACGGAATGGAATGCAATGCAAAGGATTGCAATGGAATGGAATGGAATGGAATGGAATGGAATCAACCTGAGAAGAACGGAACGGAGTGGAATGGAATGGAATGGAATGGAAGGGAATGGAATGGAATGAAATGGAATGGAATGGAATGGAACGGAATGAAATGGAACGGAATGAAAAGCAGTGGAATGGAATGGAAAGGAATGGAATGGAATGGAATCAACCCGAGTAGAACGAACTGTGATGGAATGGAATGGAAAGGAATGGAATGGAGTGGCATGGAATGGAATGCAGTGGAATGGAATGGAATGGAATGAAATGGAAAGGAATGGAATCAACCCGAGTAGAATGGAATAGAATGGAATGGAATGGAACGCAATGGAATCGAATGGAATGGAATGCAATGGAATCGAATGGAATGGAATGGAATGGAATGGAAAGGAGTGGAATGGAAAGGAATGGAATGGAATGGAATGGAATGGAAAGGTATGGAATGCAATGGAATGGAATGGAACGGAATGGAATGGAATGGAATGGAATGGAAAGGAGTGGAATGAAATGGAATGCAATGTAATGTAATGGAATGGAATGGAACGGAATGGAATGGAAACTAATGGAACTGAATCAACCCGAGTAGAACAGAACGGAACAGAACGAAAAGGAAGGGATCGGAATAGAATGGAATTGAATCAACCCGAGTAGAATGGAACGCATTGGAATGAAATGGAATGGAATGGAATGGAAAGGAATGGAATGGAATGGAATGGAATGGAATGGAATGGAATGGAATGGAATGGAGTGAAATGGAATGGAATCAACCCGAGAAGAACGGAATGGAAAGGAATGGAATGGAATGGAATGGAATGGAATGGAATGGAATGGAATGGAATGGAAAGGAATCGTATTTAATGGAAAGGAATGCAATGGAATGGAATGGATTGGATTGGATTGGATTGGAATGGAATGGAATGGAATGGAATGGAATTAAATGGAATACAATGGAATGGAATGCAATCGAATAGAATGGAATGGAATGGAAAGCAATGGAATGGAATGGAACCAACCCGAGTAGAACGGAATGGAATGGAATGCAATGGAATGGAATGGAATGGAATGGAATGGAATGCAATTTAATGGAATGGAATGGAATGGAATGGAATCAACCCGATTAGAACGGAA
Source organism: Gorilla gorilla gorilla (assembly GCF_029281585.2). Lineage (NCBI taxonomy): Eukaryota > Metazoa > Chordata > Mammalia > Primates > Hominidae > Gorilla > Gorilla gorilla. The sequence goes on from NC_073228.2 coordinate 68,830,401, forward strand.
TGGAATAGAAAGGAATGCAATGGAATGGAATGGGATGGAATGGAAAGGAATGGATTGGAATCAACAAGAGTAGAATGGAATGGAATGGAATTGAACGGAATGGAATGTAATGGAGTGGAATGGAATTTAAAGGAATGGAATGGAATGCAATGGAATTCAACGGAATGGAATGGAATGGAATGGAATGCAATGGAATGGAGTCGATTCAACCCAAGGAGAAAGGAATGCAATGGAATGGAATGGAATGGAACGGAATGGAATGGAATGGCATCAACCTGAGAAGAACGGAATGGAATGGAATGGAATGGAATCAACCTGAGAAGAACGGAATGGAATGGAATGGAATGGAATGGACTGGAATGGAATAGAATGGAATTGGTTCAACCCGAGTAGAACGGAACGGAATGGAGCGGAACAGAATACAATGGAATTGAATCAACCCGAGTAGAATGGAATGGAATGGAAAGAAATGCAAAGGAATCTAATGGGATGGAATTGAATGGAATGGAATCAACCCGATTAGAACGGAATGGAGTGGAATGGAATGGAATGGAATGAGATGGAATGGAGTGAAATGCAATGGAATGGAATGGAATGGAATGGAAAGGAATGGAATGGAATGGAATCAACCCAAGTAGAACGAAATGGAATGGAATGGAATGGAATCAACCCGAGAAGAACGGAATGGAATGGAATGGAATGGAAAGGAAAGGAATGGAATGGAATCAACCCAAGTAGAACGAAATGGAATGGAATGGAATGGAATCAACCCGAGAAGAGCGGAATGGAATGGAATGGAATGGAATGGAATGGAATGGAATGGAATGGAATAGAATGAAATGGAATTGTATAGAATGGAATTGAATCAGCCCGAGTAGAATCGAATGGAATGGAATGGAATGGAATGGAATGGAATGGAATGGAATGGAGTGGAATGCAATGGAATCAACCCGAGAAGAACGGAACACAAAGGAATGGAATGGAATGGAATGGAATGGAGTGGAATGGAATGGAATGGATTGGAATGGAATGGAATGGAATAGAATGGAATTGGTTCAACCCGAGTAGAACGGAACGGAACGGAACGGAAAGGAATACAATGGAATTGAATCAACCCTAGTAGAATGGAATGGAATGGAATGGAATGGAAAGGAATGGAATGGGATGGAATTGAATGGAATGGAATCAACCCTATTAGAATGGAAAGGAATGGAAAGGAATGGTATGGAATGGAATGGAATGGAATGGAACGGAATGAAATGGAATGGAATGAAAAGCAGTGGAATGGAATGGAAAGGAATGGAATGGAATGGAATCAACCTGAGTAGAACGAACTGTGATGGAATGGAATGGAAAGGAATGGAATGGAGTGGCATGGTATGGAATGCAGTGGAATGGAATGGAATGGAATGGAATGGAATGGAATCAACCCGAGTAGAACGGAATAGAATGGAATGGAATGGAACGCAATGGAATCGAATGGAATGGAATGCAATGGAATAGAATGGAATGGAATGGAATGGAATGGAATGGAAAGGAGTGGAATGGAACGGAATGGAATGGAATGGAATGGAATGGAATGGAATGGAATGGAATGGAATGGAAAGGTATGGAATGCAATGGAATAGAATGGAACGGAATGGAAGGGAATGGAATGGAATGGAATGGAATGGAATGGAATGGAAAGGAGTGGAATGAAATGGAATGCAATGTAATGGAATGGAATGGAATGGAACGGAATGGGATGGAATGGAATGGAATGGTATGGAATGGAATGGAAAGGAATGGAATGGAATGGAATGGAATGGAATGGAATGGAATGGAATGGATTCAACACAAGTAGAACGGAAAGGAATGGAATGGAATGGAATAGAATGGAATGGAATGGAATGGAATGGAATCAACCCGAATAGAACGGAATAGAATGGAATGGAATGGAATGGAATGGAATGGTTTGGAATGCAATGCAATGGAATGGAATAGAATGGAATGGAATCTACCTGCGTAGAACGGAATGGAATGGAATGGAAGAAAATGGAATTGAATCATCCTGAGTGTAATGCAATGGAATGGAATGGAATGGAATGGAGTGGAATGGAATGGAATGGAATGGTATGGAATACAATGCAATGGAATGGAATGGAATGGAATGGAATGCAATGGAATGGAATGGGATGGAATGGAATGGAATGGAATGGAATGGAATCAACCAGAGTAGAACGGAATGGAATGGAACGGAATGGAATGGAATGGAATGGAGTGGAATGGAATGAAACCTAGTAGAATGGAATGGGATAGAATGGAATGTAATGGAATGGAATGCAAAGGAATATAATGGAATCAACCAGGGTAAAACGGAATGAAATAGAATGGAATGGAATGGAATGGAATGCAAAGGAATGGAATGGAATGGAATGGAATGGAATGTATTCCACACGAGTAGAACGGAAAGGAATGGAAGGGAATGCAATGGAATGGAATTGAATTGAATGGAATGGAATGGAATGAAGCCGAGTAGAACGGAATGGAATGGAATGGTATGGAATGGAATGGAATGGAATGGAATGGTAAGGAATGAAGTGAAATGGAATGGAATGGAATGGAATGGAATGGAATGGAATAGAATGGAATGGCATGGAAGGCAATGGAACGGAATGGAATGGAATGGGATGGAATGCAATGGAATGGAATGGAATGGAATGGAGTGGATTGGAATCAACCTGCATAGAATGCAATGTAATGGAACGGAACGGAACGGAATGGAATGGAGTGGAATGGAATGGAATGGAATGGAATCAACCCGAGTAGAACGGAATAGAATGGAATGGAGTGGAAGGGAATGGAATGGAATTGAACGGAATGGAACGAAACAGAATGGCAAGGAATGGAACGGAACTGAATGGAATGGAATGGAATCAACCTGAGAAGAACGGCATGGAATGGAATGGAATGGAATGGAATGAAGTGGAATGGAATACAGTGGAATGCAATCAACTCGAGTAGAATGGAATGGAATGGAATGGAATGGAAAGCAATCGAATGTAATGGAATTGGATGGAAAGGAATGGAATGGAATCGAATGGAATGGAATGGAATCAACCCTAGTAGAAAGGAATGGAACGGAATGGAAAGGAATGGAATGGAATGGAATGGAATGGAATGGAATGGAATGGAATGGAATGGAATGGAATGGAATGGAATGGAATGAAATGGAATGGAATCAAACCGAGTAGAATTTAGTGGAATGGAATAGAATGGTATGGAATGGAATGGAATTGAATGGATTGGAATGGAATGGAATGGAATGGAATGGAATCAACCCGAGTAGAAAAGAATGGAATAGAATGGAATGCAATGGAATGGAATGCAATGGAATGGAACGGAATCAACACGAATTCAACGGAATGGAATAGAATGGATTAGAAAGAATGGAATTCAATGGAATGGAATGAAATGGAATGGAATGCAAAGGAAAGGAAAGGAATGGAATAGAATGGAATGGAATGGAATGGAATGGAATGCAATGGAAAGGAAAGGAATGGAATAGAATGGAATGGAATGGAATGGAATGGAATGGAATGGAATGTTATCAAACAGAGTGGAGAGAATTGGAATGTAATGGAATGGAATGGAATGGAATGGAGTGGAATGGAATGGAATGGAATCAACCCGAGTAGAACGGAACCGAGCGGAACGGAATGGAATGGAATGGAATGGAATGGAATGGAAATGGAATGGAAATGGAATGGAATCAACCCGAGAAGAAAGGAATGGAAAGGAATGGAATGGAATGGAATGGAATGGAATTTAAAGGAATGGAATGGAATGGTATGGAATGGAATGGAATGGAATGGTATGGAATGAAATGAAATGGATTGGAATGGAATGGAATGGAATGGAATAGAATGGAATGGCATGGAAGGCAATGGAACGGAATGGAATGGAATGGGATGGAATGCAATGGAATGGAATGGAATGGGATGGAATGCAATGGAATGGAATGGAATGGAATGGAATGGAATGAAATGGATTGGAATCAAAATGCGTAGAATGGAATGTAATGGAACGGAACGGAATGGAATGGAAAGGAGTGGAATGGAATGGAATGGAATGGAATGGAATCAACCCGAGTAGAACGGAATATAATGGAATGGAGTGGAAGGGAATGGAATGGAATTGAACGGAATGGAACGAAACAGAATGGAAAGGAATGGAATGGAACGGAATGGAATGGAATGGAATCAACCCGAGAAGAACGGCATGGAATGGAATGGAATGGAATGGAATGAAGTGGAATGGAATACAATGGAATGCAATCAACTCGAGTAGAATGGAATTGAATGGAATGGAATGGAAAGCAATAGAATGGAATGGAATTCGATGGAAAGGAATGGAATGGAATGGAATGGAATGGAATGGAATGGAATGGAATGGAATGGAATGGAATGGAATGGAATCAACCCTAGTAGAAAGGAATGGAACGGAATGGAATGGAATGGAATGGAATGGAATGGAATGGAATGGAATGGAATGGAATGAAACGGAATGGAATCAAACCGAGTAGAATTTAGTGGAATGGAATAGAATGCTATGGAATGGAAAGGAATTGAATGGATTGGAATTTAATGGAATGGAATGGAATGGAATGGATTGGAATCAACCCGAGTAGAAAAGAATGGAATAGAATGGAATGGAATGGAATGGAATGCAATGGAATGGAACGGAATCAACACGAATTCAACGGAATGGAATAGAATGGAATAGAAAGAATGGAATTCAATGGAATGGAATGTAATGTAATGGAATGCAATGGAAAGGAAAGGAATGGAATAGCATGGAATGGAATGGAATGGAATGGAATGGAATGGAATGGAATGGAATGGAATGGAAAGGAAAGGAATGGAATAGCATGGAATGGAAAGGAATGGAATGGAATGGAATGAAATGCAATGGAAAGGAAAGGAATGGAATAGAATGGAATGGAATGGAATGGAATGGAATGGAATGGAATGGAATGTTATCAAACAGAGTGGAGAGAATTGGAATGGAATGGAATGGAATGGAATGGAATGGAATGGAATGGATTGGAATGGAATGGAATGGAATGGAATCAACCCGAGAAAAACGGAATGGAATGGAATGGAATGGAATGGAATGGAATGGAAAGGTTTGGAATGCAATGCAATGGAATGGAATAGAATGGAATGGAATCTACCCGAGTAGAACGGAATGGAATGGAATGGAATGGAATGGGATGGAATGGAATGGAATGGAATGGAATGCAATGGAATATAATGGAATCAACCAGGGTAGAACGGAATGAAATAGAATGGAATGGAATGGAATGGAATGCAAAGCAATGGAATGGAATGGAATGGAATGTATTCAACACGAGTAGAACGGAAAGGAACGGAATGGAATGCAATGGAATGGAATGGAATGGAATGCCATGGAAGGCATTGGAATGGAATGGAATGGAATGGGATGGAATGGAATGGAATGGAATGGAATGGAATGGAATGGAATGGAATGGATTGGAAACAACCTGGGTAGAATGGAATGGAATGGAACGGAATGGAACCGAATGGAATGGAGTGGAATGGAATGGAATGGAATGTAATGGAATGGAATGGAATGGAATGGAATGGAATAAACCCGAGTAGAATGGAAAAGAATGGAATGGAGTGGAAGGGAATGGATTGGAATAGAATCAACCCGAGAGGAATGGAAAGGAATGGAATGGAATTGAACGGAAGGGAATGAAACAGAATGGATAGGAATGGAATGGAACGGAATGGAATGGAATGGAATCAACCCGAGAAGAACGGCGTGTAATGGAACGGAAAGGAATGGAATGAAGTGGAATGGAATGCAATGGAATTCAATCAACTCGAGTAGAATGGAATGGAATGGAATGGAAAGGAAAGCAATAGAATGAAATGGAATTGGATGGAAAGGAGTGGAACGGAATGGAATGGAATGGAATGGAATCAACCCTAGTAGAAAGGAATGGAGTGGAATGGAATGGAATGGAATGGAATGGAATGGAATCAAACCGAGTAGAATGGAGTGGAATAGAATAGAATTGTATGGAATGGAATGGAATGGAATGGAATGGAATGGAATGCAATGGAATGGAATGGAATGGAATACAATGTAATAGAACGGAATCAACAAGATTGGAGAGAAATTGAATGAATGGAATGGAATGGAATGGAATGGAATGCAACGGAATGGAATGGAAAAGAATATAATGGAATGGATTGGAATCCACCCGAGAGGAAGAGAGTGGAAAGGAATGGTATGGAATGGAATGGAACGGAATGGAATGGAATGGAATGGAACGGAATGCAATGGAATGGAATGGAATGCAATGGAATGGAATGGAATGCCATGGAATGCAAAGGAAAGGAATGGAATGGAATGGGATGGAATGGAATGGAATGGAATGGAATGGGATGGAATGGAATCTAATGGAATGGAATGGAATGGAATGGATTCAGCACGAGTAGAACAGAAAGGAATGGAATGGAATTGAATAGAATGGAATGGAATGGAATGGAATGGAATGGAATGGAATGGAATGGAATGGAAAGGAATAGAATCAACCCGAGTAGAACGGAATGGAATGGAATGGAATGGAATGGAATGGAATGGAATGGAATGGTTTAGAATGCATTGCAATGGAATGGAATAGAATGGAATGGAATCTACCCGAGTAGAACGGAATGGGATGGAATGGAATGGAATGGAATGGAATGGAATGGAATGGAATGGAATGGAATGGAATCATCCCGAGTATAATGGAATGGAATGGAATGGAATCTATTGGAATGGAATGGAATGGAATGGAATGGAATGGAATGGAATGGAATGGAATGGAATGGAATGGAGTGGTATGGAATGCAAAGCAATGGAATGCAATGCAATGCTATGGAATGGAATGGAATGGAATGGAATGGAATGGAATGGAATGGAATGGAATGGAATGGTTTAGAATGCATTGCAATGGAATGGAATAGAATGGAATGGAATCTACCCGAGTAGAACGGAATGGGATGGAATGGAACGGAATGGAATGGAATGGAATGGAATCATCCCGAGTATAACGGAATGGAATGGAATGGAATCTATTGGAATGGAATGGAATGGAATGGAATGGAATGGAGTGGTATGGAATGCAATGCAATGGAATGCATTGCAATGCAATGGAATGGAATGGAATCAACCAGAGTAGAACGGAATGGAATGGAACGGAATGGAATGGAATGGAATGGAGTGGAATGGAATCAAACCGAGTAGAACGGAATGGGATAGAATGGAATGTAATGGAATGGAATGCAACGGAATATTATGGAATCAACCAGGGTAGAATGGAATGAAATAGAATGGAATGGAATGGAATGGAATGCAAAGCAATGGAATGGAATGGAATGGAATGTATTCAACACGAGTAGAACGGAAAGGAATGGAATGGAATGCAATGGAATGGAATGGAATGGAATGGTTTGGAATGCAATGCAATGGAATGGAATAGAATGGAATGGAATCTACACGAGTAGAACGGAATGGAATGGAATGGAATGGAATGGAATGGAATTGAATGGAATGGTATGGAATGCAATGGAATGGAATGGAATGCAATGGAATGGAATGGAATGGAATAGAATCAACCAGAGTAGAACGGAATGGAATGGATCGGAATGGAATGGAATGGAGTGGAGTGGAATGGAATCAAACAGAGTAGAACGCAATGGGATAGAATGGAAAGTAATGGAATGGAATGCAATGGAATATATTGGAATCAACCAGGGTAGAACGGAATGGAATGGAATGAAATAGAATGGAATGGAATGGAATGGAATGCAAAGCATTGGACTGGAATGGAATGGAATGTATTCAACACGAGTAGAACGGAAAGGAACGGAATGGAATGCAATGGAATGGAATGGAATGGAATCAACTTGAGTAGAACGGAATGGAATGGAATGGAACGGAATGGAATGGAATGGAATGGAATGGAATGGAATGGAATGGAATGGAAAGGTATGGAATGGAATGGAATGGCATAGAAGGCAATGGAATGGAATGGAATGGAATGGGATGGAATGGAATGGAATGGAATGGAATGGAATGAATGGAATGGAATGGAATGGATTGGAATCAACCTGCATAGAATGGAATGGAATGGAACTGAAAGGAACGGAATGGAATGGAGTGGAATGGAATGGAATGGAATGGAATGGAATGGAATGCAATGGAATGCAATGGAATCAACCCGAGTAGAACGGAATAGAATAGAATGGAGCGGAAGGGAATGGATTGGAATGGAATCAACCCAAGAAGAACGGCGTGTAATAGAACGCAAAGGAATGGAATGAAGTGGAATGGAATACAATGGAATTCAATCAACTCGAGTAGAATGGGATGGAGTGGAATGGAATGGAAAGCAATAGAATGGAATGGAATTAGATGGAAAGAGTGGAATGTAATGGAATGGAAAGGAATGGAATCAACCCTATTAGAAAGGAATGGAATGGAATTTAATGGAACGGAATGGAATGGAATGGAATGGAATGGAATGGAATGGAATGGTATGGAATGGAATCAAACCGAGTAGAATGGAGTGGAATGGAATAGAATTGTATGGAATGGAATGGAATGGAATGGAATGGAATGCAATGGAAAGGAATGGAATGGAACGGAATGGAATGGATTCAACCCGAGTAGATCAGAAAGGAATGGAATGGAATGGAACGGAATGGAATGGAATGCAATGGAATGGAATGCAATGGAATGGAATGGAATGGAAAGGAATGGAATGAAATCAACCCTAGTAGAACGGAAAGGAATGGAATGGAATGGAATGGAATGGAATGGAATGGAATGGAATGGAATGGAAGGGAATGGAATGGAAAGGAATGGAAAGGAATGTAATGTAATCATCCCGAGTAGAACAGAATAGAATGGAATGGAATGGAATGGAATGGAATGGAATGGAATGGAATGGAATATAATGGAATGGACTGGAATACACCCGAGAGGAACAGAGTGGAAAGGAATGGAATGGAATGGAATGGAATGGAATGGAATGGAAAGGAATGGAATGCAATGGAATGGAATGGAAAGGAATGGAATGGAATGGAATGGAATTCAATGCAATGGAATGAAATGGAATGGAATTGAATGGAATGGAATGCAATGGAATGGAATGGAATGGAATGGAATGCAATGGAATGGAATCAACAAGAGTAGAACGGAATGGAATGGAATGGAATCGAATGTAATGGAATGGAATGGAATGGAATCAACCCGAGTAGAACGGAATGGAATGGAATGGAATGGAATGGAATGGAATGGAATGGAATCAACCAGAGTAGAACGGAATAGAATGGAAAGGAATGAAATGGAATGGAATGGAATGGAATGGAATGGAATGGAATGGAATGGAATGGAATGGAATGGAATCAACACGAATAGAATGGAATGGAATAGAATGGAAAGGAATGGAATGGAATGCAATGGAATGGAATGGAATTAACCCGAGTAGAACCGAATGGAATAGAATGGAATAGAATGCAATGGAATGGAATAGAATCGAATGGAGTGGAATGGAATGGAATGGAATGGAATGGAATGGAATGGAATGGAATGGAAGGGAATGGAATCTACCCGAGTAGAGCAGAACGGAATGGAATGGAATGGAAAGGAATGGAATGGAATGGAATGCAATGGAATCAACCCGAGTAGAAAGGAAAGGAATAGAATGGAATGGAATGAAATGGAATGCAATGGAATGGAACGGAGTAAACCCGAGTAGAACGGAATGGAACAGAATGGAATAGAATGGAATGAAATTCAATGGAATGGAGTGTAATGGAATGGAATGCAATGGAAAGGAAAGGAATGGAATGGAATGGAATGGAATGGAATGGAATGGAATGGGATGGAATTGAATCATCCCGAGTAGAATGCAATGGAATGGAATGGAATGGAATGCAAAGCAATGGAATGGAATGGAATTGGATGGAAAAGAATGGAGTGGAATCGAATGGAATCGACCCGAGTGGAATGGAATGGAATGGAATGGAATCAAACCGAGTAGAATGGAGTGGAATGGAATAGAATGGTATGGAATGGAATGGAATGGAATGGAATGGAATGGAATGGAATGGAATGGACTGGAATGGAATGAAATGGAATGAAATGGAACGTAATGGAATGGAATCAACCCGAGTAGAACGGAATGGAATGGAATGGAAAGGAATGAAACGGAAAAGAATCAACCCGTGTGGAACGGAATGGAATAGAATGGTATGGAATGGAATGGAATGGAATGGAATGGAATGGAATGGAATGGAATGCAATGGAATGTAATGGAATGGAAAGAAATGGAATGGAATGGAATGGAATGGAATGGAATGGAATGGAATGGAATGGAACGGAATGCAACGGAATGGAATGGAATGGAATATAATGGAATGGAATGGAATCAACCCGAGTGGAATGGAATGGAATGGAATGAAATGCAATGCAATGGGATGGAAAGGAATGGAATCCACCCGAGAGGAACAGAGTGGAAAGGAATGGAATGGAAAGGAATGGAATGCAATAGAATGGAATGGAATGGAACGGAGCGGAATGGAATCAACCCGAGTAGAATGGAATGGAATTGAATGGAATGGAATGGAATGGAATAGAATGGAATGGAATGGAATGGAATGGAATGCAATAGAATGGAATGGAATGGAACGGAACGGAATGGAATCAACCCGAGTAGAATGGAATGGAGAGGAATGGAATGGAATGGAATGGAATGGAATGGAATGGAATGGAATGGAATGGAATGGAATAGAAAGGAATCAAACCGAGTAGAAAGGAATGGAATAGAATGGAATAGAATGGAATGGAATCCAATGGAATGGAATGGAATGGTATGGAATCCAATGAAAAGGAAAGGAATGCAATGGAATGGAATGGAATGGAACGGAATGCAATGTAATGGAATTGAACGGAATGGAATGGAATGGATTGGAATGGAATGTAATGAAATGCAACGGAATGGAATGGAATGGAATCAACCAGAGTGGAATAGAATGGAATGGAATGGAATGGAATAGAATGAACAGAATGCAATGGAATGGAATGGAACGGAATCAACCTGAGTAGAACGGAAAGAAATGGAATGGAGTTGAAAGGAATGCAATGGAATGCCATGGAATGGAATGGAATGGAATGGAATGGAATGGAATGGAATCAACCTGAATAGAACGGAATGGAATGGAATGCAATGGAATGGAATGGAATGGAATGGAATGGAATGGAATGGAATGGAATGGAATGGAATGGAATGGAATCAACCAGAGTAGAATGGAATGGAATGGAATGGTATGGAATGGAATGGAATGGAATGGAATGGAATGGAATGGAATGGAATGGAGTGGAATGGATTGGAATGGAATGGAATGGAATGCATTGCAATGGAATGGAATGGAACGGAATGGCATGTAATGGAATCAACCCAAGTGGAATGGAATGGAATGGAATGGAATGGAATGGAATGGAATGGAAAGGAATCAACCTTAGAAGAACGGTACAGAATGGAATGGAATGGAATGGACTGGACTTGAATGAAATGGAATGGAATGGAATGAACCCGAATAGAATGGAATGGAATAGAATGGAAAGGAATGGAATGGAATGCAATGGAATGGAATAGAATGGAATGGAATGGAATAGAATGGAATGGAATGGAATGGAATGGAAAGGAATGGAATGGAATGGAATCTACCCGAATAGAGCAGAACGGAATGGAATGGAACGGAAAGGAATGGAATGGAATGGAATGCAATGGAATCAACCCGAGTAGAAACGAAAGAAATAGAATGGAATGGAATGAAACAGAATGCAATGGAATGGAACGGAGTAAACCCGAGTACAATGGAATGGAATAGAATGGAATAGAATGGAATGAAATTCAATGGAATGGAGTGTAATGGAATGGAATGCAATGGAAAGGAAAGGAATGGAATGGAATGGAATGGAATGGAATGGAATGGAATGGGATGGAATTGAATCATCCCGAGTAGAATGCAATGGAATGGAATGGAATGGAATGGAATGGAAAGCAGTGGAATGGAATGGAATTGGATGGAAAAGAATGGAATGTAATCGAATGGAATCGACCCGAGTGGAATGGAATGGAATGGAATGGAATGGAATGGAATGGAATGGAATGGAATGGAATGAAATGGAATGGAATGCATTCTAATAGAATGGAATTGAATCAACCCGTGTAGAACGGAACAGAACGGAAAGGAAAGGAACGGAATAGAATGGAATTGAATAAACCCGAGTAGAATGTAATGGAATGGAAGGGAATGGAATGGAATGGAATGGAATCGTATTTAATGGAAAGGAATGAAATGGAATGGAATGGATTGGATTGGATTGGAATGGAATGGAATGGAATGGAATGGAATTAAATGGAATACAATGGAATGGAATGCAATGGAATGGAATGGAATGGAATGGAAAGGAATGGAATGGAATGGAACCAACCCGAGTAGAACGGAATGGAATGGAATGCAATGGAATGGAATGGAATGGAATGGAATGCAATGGAATGGAATGGAATGGAATGGAATGGAATGGAATCAACTCAATTAGAACGGAATGGAATGGAAAGGAATGCAATGGAATGGAAAGGGATGGTATGGAAAGGAATGGATTGGAATCAACACGAGTAGAATGGAATGGAATGGAACTGAACAGAATGGAATGGAATGGAGTGGAATGGAATTTAAAGGAATGGAATGTAATGGAAAGGAATTAAACGGAATGGAATGGAATGGAAAGGAACGCAATTGAATGGAATGGAATGGAATGCAATGGAATGGAATGGAAAGGAATGGAATGCAAAGCAATGGAATGGAGTCGCTTCAAACCAAGGAGAAAGGAATGCAATGGAATGGAATGGAATGGAATGGAATGGCATCAACCTGAGAAGAACGGAATGGAATGGAATGGAATGGAATCAACCTGAGAAGAACGGAATGGAATGGAATGGAATGGAATGAACTGGAATGGAATAGAATGGAATTGGTTCAACCCTAGTAGAACGGAACGGAATGGAGCTGAACAGAATACAATGGAATTGAATCAACCCGAGTGGAATGGAATGGAATGGAATGAAATGCAAAGGAATGTAATGGGATGGAATTGAATGGAATGGAATCAACCCGATTAGAACGGAATGCAGTGGAATGGAATGGAATGGAATGAGATGGAATGGAGTGAAATGCAATGGAATGGAATGGAATGGAATGGAATGGAATGGAAAGGAATGGAATGGAATGGAATCAACCCAAGTAGAACGAAATGGAATGGAATGGAATGGAATCAACCCGAGAAGAACGGAATGGAAGGGATGGGAATGGAATGGAATGGAATGGAATGGAATGGAATGGAATGGAATGGAATGGAATGGAATAGAATGAAATGGAATGGTATAGAATGGAATTGAAACAACCCGAGTAGAATCGAACGGAATGGAATGGAATGGAAGGGAACGGAATAGAATGGAATTGAATCAACCACAGTAGAACGGAAAGGAAAGGAATGGAATTGATTGGAATGGAATGAAATGGAATGGAATGGAACGGAAAGGAATGCAATGGAGTGGAATGGAAAGAACGGAATGGAATGGAATGGAATGGAATTTAATGAAATGGAATGGAATGCAATGGAATGCAACGGAGTGGAATGGAATGCAAACGATTGCAATGGAATGGAATGGAATGGAATGGAATGGAATGGAATGGAATCAACCTGAGAAGAACGGAAGGGAGTGGAATGGAATGGAATGGAATGGAAGGGAATGGAATGGAATGGAATGGAATGGAATGGTATGGAGTGGAATGCAATGGAATCAACCCGAGAAGAACGGAACACAAAGGAATGGAATGGAATGGAATGGAATGGAATGGAATGGAATGGAATGGAATGGAATAGATTGGAATGGAATGGAATGGAATGGAATGGAATAGAATGGAATTGGTTCAACCCGAGTAGAACGGAATGGAATGGAACGGAACAGAAAGGAATACAATGGAATTGAATCAACCCTAGTAGAATGGAATGGAATGGAATGGAATGGAATGGAATGGAATGGAATGGAATGGAATGAAATGGAATGGAATGGAATGGAATGGAATGGAATGGAATGGAATGGAATGGAATGGAATGGAATGGAGTGGAATGGAATGGAATCAACCCGAGAAGAACGGAATGGAAAGGAATGGAATGGAATGGAATGGAATGGAATGGAAAGGAATGGAATGGAATGGAATGGAATGGAATCGTATTTAATGGAAAGAAATGTAATGTAATGGAATGGATTGGATTGGATTGGAATGGAATGGAATATAATGGAATTAAATGGAATACAAAGAATGGAATGCAATGGAATGGAATGGAATGGAATGGAAAGCAATGGAATGGAATGGAACCAACCCGAGTAGAACGGAATGGAATGGAATGCAATGGAATGGAATGGAATGGAATGGAATGCAATGGAATGGAATGGAATGGAATGGAATGGAATCAACTCGATTAGAACGGAATGGAATGGAAAGGAATGCAATGGAATGGAATGGGATGGAATTGAAAGGAATGGATTGGAATCAACACGAGTAGAATGGAATGGAATGGAACTGAATGGAATGGAATGGAATGGAGTGGAATGGAATTTAAAGGAATGGAATGGAATGCAATGGAATTCAACGGAATGGAATGGAATGGAAAGGAATGCAATTGAATGGAATGGAATGGAATGCAATGGAATGGAATGGAATGGATTGGAATGGAATGCAATGGAATGGAGTCGATTCAACCCAAGGAGAAAGGAATGCAATGGAATGGAATGGAATGGAATTAAATGGAATGGAATGGAATGGAATGGAATGGAATGGCATCAACCTGAGAAGAACGGCATGGAATGGAATGGAATGGAATGGAATGAAGTGGAATGGAATACAGTGGAATGCAATCAACTCGAGTAGAATGGAATGGAATGGAATGGAATGGAAAGCAATCGAATGTAATGGAATTGGATGGAAAGGAATGGAATGGAATCGAATGGAATGGAATGGAATCAACCCTAGTAGAAAGGAATGGAACGGAATGGAAAGGAATGGAATGGAATGGAATGGAATGGAATGGAATGGAATGGAATGGAATGGAATGGAATGGAATGGAATGGAATGGAATGAAATGGAATGGAATCAAACCGAGTAGAATTTAGTGGAATGGAATAGAATGGTATGGAATGGAATGGAATTGAATGGATTGGAATGGAATGGAATGGAATGGAATGGAATCAACCCGAGTAGAAAAGAATGGAATAGAATGGAATGGAATGGAATGGAATGCAATGGAATGGAACGGAATCAACACGAATTCAACGGAATGGAATAGAATGGATTAGAAAGAATGGAATTCAATGGAATGGAATGAAATGGAATGGAATGCAAAGGAAAGGAAAGGAATGGAATAGAATGGAATGGAATGGAATGGAATGGAATGCAATGGAAAGGAAAGGAATGGAATAGAATGGAATGGAATGGAATGGAATGGAATGGAATGGAATGTTATCAAACAGAGTGGAGAGAATTGGAATGTAATGGAATGGAATGGAATGGAATGGAGTGGAATGGAATGGAATGGAATCAACCCGAGTAGAACGGAACCGAGCGGAACGGAATGGAATGGAATGGAATGGAATGGAATGGAAATGGAATGGAAATGGAATGGAATCAACCCGAGAAGAAAGGAATGGAAAGGAATGGAATGGAATGGAATGGAATGGAATTTAAAGGAATGGAATGGAATGGTATGGAATGGAATGGAATGGAATGGTATGGAATGAAATGAAATGGATTGGAATGGAATGGAATGGAATGGAATAGAATGGAATGGCATGGAAGGCAATGGAACGGAATGGAATGGAATGGGATGGAATGCAATGGAATGGAATGGAATGGGATGGAATGCAATGGAATGGAATGGAATGGAATGGAATGGAATGAAATGGATTGGAATCAAAATGCGTAGAATGGAATGTAATGGAACGGAACGGAATGGAATGGAAAGGAGTGGAATGGAATGGAATGGAATGGAATGGAATCAACCCGAGTAGAACGGAATATAATGGAATGGAGTGGAAGGGAATGGAATGGAATTGAACGGAATGGAACGAAACAGAATGGAAAGGAATGGAATGGAACGGAATGGAATGGAATGGAATCAACCCGAGAAGAACGGCATGGAATGGAATGGAATGGAATGGAATGAAGTGGAATGGAATACAATGGAATGCAATCAACTCGAGTAGAATGGAATTGAATGGAATGGAATGGAAAGCAATAGAATGGAATGGAATTGGATGGAAAGGAATGGAATGGAATGGAATGGAATGGAATGGAATGGAATGGAATGGAATGGAATGGAATGGAATGGAATGGAATCAACCCTAGTAGAAAGGAATGGAACGGAATGGAATGGAATGGAATGGAATGGAATGGAATGGAATGGAATGGAATGGAATGGAATGAAACGGAATGGAATCAAACCGAGTAGAATTTAGTGGAATGGAATAGAATGCTATGGAATGGAAAGGAATTGAATGGATTGGAATTTAATGGAATGGAATGGAATGGAATGGATTGGAATCAACCCGAGTAGAAAAGAATGGAATAGAATGGAATGGAATGGAATGGAATGCAATGGAATGGAACGGAATCAACACGAATTCAACGGAATGGAATAGAATGGAATAGAAAGAATGGAATTCAATGGAATGGAATGTAATGTAATGGAATGCAATGGAAAGGAAAGGAATGGAATAGCATGGAATGGAATGGAATGGAATGGAATGGAATGGAATGGAATGGAATGGAATGGAAAGGAAAGGAATGGAATAGCATGGAATGGAATGGAATGGAATGGAATGGAATGAAATGCAATGGAAAGGAAAGGAATGGAATAGAATGGAATGGAATGGAATGGAATGGAATGGAATGGAATGGAATGGAATGTTATCAAACAGAGTGGAGAGAATTGGAATGGAATGGAATGGAATGGAATGGAATGGAATGGAATGGATTGGAATGGAATGGAATGGAATGGAATCAACCAGAGAAAAACGGAATGGAATGGAATGGAATGGAATGGAATGGAATGGAAAGGTTTGGAATGCAATGCAATGGAATGGAATAGAATGGAATGGAATCTACCCGAGTAGAACGGAATGGAATGGAATGGAATGGAATGGGATGGAATGGAATGGAATGGAATGGAATGCAATGGAATATAATGGAATCAACCAGGGTAGAACGGAATGAAATAGAATGGAATGGAATGGAATGGAATGCAAAGCAATGGAATGGAATGGAATGGAATGTATTCAACACGAGTAGAACGGAAAGGAACGGAATGGAATGCAATGGAATGGAATGGAATGGAATGCCATGGAAGGCATTGGAATGGAATGGAATGGAATGGGATGGAATGGAATGGAATGGAATGGAATGGAATGGAATGGAATGGAATGGATTGGAAACAACCTGGGTAGAATGGAATGGAATGGAACGGAATGGAACCGAATGGAATGGAGTGGAATGGAATGGAATGGAATGTAATGGAATGGAATGGAATGGAATGGAATGGAATGGAATAAACCCGAGTAGAATGGAAAAGAATGGAATGGAGTGGAAGGGAATGGATTGGAATAGAATCAACCCGAGAGGAATGGAAAGGAATGGAATGGAATTGAACGGAAGGGAATGAAACAGAATGGATAGGAATGGAATGGAACGGAATGGAATGGAATGGAATCAACCCGAGAAGAACGGCGTGTAATGGAACGGAAAGGAATGGAATGAAGTGGAATGGAATGCAATGGAATTCAATCAACTCGAGTAGAATGGAATGGAATGGAATGGAAAGGAAAGCAATAGAATGAAATGGAATTGGATGGAAAGGAGTGGAACGGAATGGAATGGAATGGAATGGAATCAACCCTAGTAGAAAGGAATGGAGTGGAATGGAATGGAATGGAATGGAATGGAATGGAATCAAACCGAGTAGAATGGAGTGGAATAGAATAGAATTGTATGGAATGGAATGGAATGGAATGGAATGGAATGCAATGGAATGGAATGGAATGGAATACAATGTAATAGAACGGAATCAACAAGATTGGAGAGAAATTGAATGAATGGAATGGAATGGAATGGAATGGAATGCAACGGAATGGAATGGAAAAGAATATAATGGAATGGATTGGAATCCACCCGAGAGGAAGAGAGTGGAAAGGAATGGTATGGAATGGAATGGAACGGAATGGAATGGAATGGAATGGAACGGAATGCAATGGAATGGAATGGAATGCAATGGAATGGAATGGAATGCCATGGAATGCAAAGGAAAGGAATGGAATGGAATGGGATGGAATGGAATGGAATGGAATGGAATGGGATGGAATGGAATCTAATGGAATGGAATGGAATGGAATGGATTCAGCACGAGTAGAACAGAAAGGAATGGAATGGAATTGAATAGAATGGAATGGAATGGAATGGAATGGAATGGAATGGAATGGAATGGAAAGGAATAGAATCAACCCGAGTAGAACGGAATGGAATGGAATGGAATGGAATGGAATGGAATGGAATGGAATGGTTTAGAATGCATTGCAATGGAATGGAATAGAATGGAATGGAATCTACCCGAGTAGAACGGAATGGGATGGAATGGAATGGAATGGAATGGAATGGAATGGAATGGAATGGAATCATCCCGAGTATAATGGAATGGAATGGAATGGAATCTATTGGAATGGAATGGAATGGAATGGAATGGAATGGAATGGAATGGAATGGAATGGAATGGAGTGGTATGGAATGCAAAGCAATGGAATGCAATGCAATGCTATGGAATGGAATGGAATGGAATGGAATGGAATGGAATGGAATGGAATGGAATGGAATGGAATGGAATGGAATGGAATGGAATGGTTTAGAATGCATTGCAATGGAATGGAATAGAATGGAATGGAATCTACCCGAGTAGAACGGAATGGGATGGAATGGAACGGAATGGAATGGAATGGAATGGAATCATCCCGAGTATAACGGAATGGAATGGAATGGAATCTATTGGAATGGAATGGAATGGAATGGAATGGAATGGAGTGGTATGGAATGCAATGCAATGGAATGCATTGCAATGCAATGGAATGGAATGGAATCAACCAGAGTAGAACGGAATGGAATGGAACGGAATGGAATGGAATGGAATGGAGTGGAATGGAATCAAACCGAGTAGAACGGAATGGGATAGAATGGAATGTAATGGAATGGAATGCAACGGAATATTATGGAATCAACCAGGGTAGAATGGAATGAAATAGAATGGAATGGAATGGAATGGAATGCAAAGCAATGGAATGGAATGGAATGGAATGTATTCAACACGAGTAGAACGGAAAGGAATGGAATGGAATGCAATGGAATGGAATGGAATGGAATGGTTTGGAATGCAATGCAATGGAATGGAATAGAATGGAATGGAATCTACACGAGTAGAACGGAATGGAATGGAATGGAATGGAATGGAATGGAATTGAATGGAATGGTATGGAATGCAATGGAATGGAATGGAATGCAATGGAATGGAATGGAATGGAATAGAATCAACCAGAGTAGAACGGAATGGAATGGATCGGAATGGAATGGAATGGAGTGGAGTGGAATGGAATCAAACAGAGTAGAACGGAATGGGATAGAATGGAAAGTAATGGAATGGAATGCAATGGAATATATTGGAATCAACCAGGGTAGAACGGAATGGAATGGAATGAAATAGAATGGAATGGAATGGAATGGAATGCAAAGCATTGGACTGGAATGGAATGGAATGTATTCAACACGAGTAGAACGGAAAGGAACGGAATGGAATGCAATGGAATGGAATGGAATGGAATCAACTTGAGTAGAACGGAATGGAATGGAATGGAACGGAATGGAATGGAATGGAATGGAATGGAATGGAATGGAATGGAATGGAATGGAAAGGTATGGAATGGAATGGAATGGCATAGAAGGCAATGGAATGGAATGGAATGGAATGGGATGGAATGGAATGGAATGGAATGGAATGGAATGAATGGAATGGAATGGAATGGATTGGAATCAACCTGCATAGAATGGAATGGAATGGAACTGAAAGGAACGGAATGGAATGGAGTGGAATGGAATGGAATGGAATGGAATGGAATGGAATGCAATGGAATGCAATGGAATCAACCCGAGTAGAACGGAATAGAATAGAATGGAGCGGAAGGGAATGGATTGGAATGGAATCAACCCAAGAAGAACGGCGTGTAATGGAACGCAAAGGAATGGAATGAAGTGGAATGGAATACAATGGAATTCAATCAACTCGAGTAGAATGGGATGGAGTGGAATGGAATGGAAAGCAATAGAATGGAATGGAATTAGATGGAAAGAGTGGAATGTAATGGAATGGAAAGGAATGGAATCAACCCTATTAGAAAGGAATGGAATGGAATTTAATGGAACGGAATGGAATGGAATGGAATGGAATGGAATGGAATGGAATGGTATGGAATGGAATCAAACCGAGTAGAATGGAGTGGAATGGAATAGAATTGTATGGAATGGAATGGAATGGAATGGAATGGAATGCAATGGAAAGGAATGGAATGGAACGGAATGGAATGGATTCAACCCGAGTAGATCAGAAAGGAATGGAATGGAATGGAACGGAATGGAATGGAATGCAATGGAATGGAATGCAATGGAATGGAATGGAATGGAAAGGAATGGAATGAAATCAACCCTAGTAGAACGGAAAGGAATGGAATGGAATGGAATGGAATGGAATGGAATGGAATGGAATGGAATGGAAGGGAATGGAATGGAAAGGAATGGAAAGGAATGTAATGTAATCATCACGAGTAGAACAGAATAGAATGGAATGGAATGGAATGGAATGGAATGGAATGGAATGGAATGGAATGGAATATAATGGAATGGACTGGAATACACCCGAGAGGAACAGAGTGGAAAGGAATGGAATGGAATGGAATGGAATGGAATGGAATGGAAAGGAATGGAATGCAATGGAATGGAATGGAAAGGAATGGAATGGAATGGAATGGAATTCAATGCAATGGAATGAAATGGAATGGAATGGAATGGAATGGAATGCAATGGAATGGAATGGAATGGAATGGAATGCAATGGAATGGAATCAACAAGAGTAGAACGGAATGGAATGGAATGGAATCGAATGTAATGGAATGGAATGGAATGGAATCAACCCGAGTAGAACGGAATGGAATGGAATGGAATGGAATGGAATGGAATGGAATGGAATGGAATCAACCAGAGTAGAACGGAATAGAATGGAAAGGAATGAAAAGGAATGGAATGGAATGGAATGGAATGGAATGGAATGGAATGGAATGGAATGGAATGGAATTTAATCAACACGAATAGAATGGAATGGAATAGAATGGAAAGGAATGGAATGGAATGCAATGGAATGGAATGGAATTAACCCGAGTAGAACCGAATGGAATAGAATGGAATAGAATGCAATGGAATGGAATAGAATCGAATGGAGTGGAATGGAATGGAATGGAATGGAATGGAATGGAATGGAATGGAATGGAAGGGAATGGAATCTACCCGAGTAGAGCAGAACGGAATGGAATGGAATGGAAAGGAATGGAATGGAATGGAATGCAATGGAATCAACCCGAGTAGAAAGGAAAGGAATAGAATGGAATGGAATGAAATGGAATGCAATGGAATGGAACGGAGTAAACCCGAGTAGAACGGAATGGAACAGAATGGAATAGAATGGAATGAAATTCAATGGAATGGAGTGTAATGGAATGGAATGCAATGGAAAGGAAAGGAATGGAATGGAATGGAATGGAATGGAATGGAATGGAATGGAATGGGATGGAATTGAATCATCCCGAGTAGAATGCAATGGAATGGAATGGAATGGAATGCAAAGCAATGGAATGGAATGGAATTGGATGGAAAAGAATGGAGTGGAATCGAATGGAATCGACCCGAGTGGAATGGAATGGAATGGAATGGAATCAAACCGAGTAGAACGGAGTGGAATGGAATAGAATGGTATGGAATGGAATGGAATGGAATGGAATGGAATGGAATGGAATGGAATGGACTGGAATGGAATGAAATGGAATGAAATGGAACGTAATGGAATGGAATCAACCCGAGTAGAACGGAATGGAATGGAATGGAAAGGAATGAAACGGAAAAGAATCAACCCGTGTGGAACGGAATGGAATAGAATGGTATGGAATGGAATGGAATGGAATGGAATGGAATGGAATGGAATGGAATGCAATGGAATGTAATGGAATGGAAAGAAATGGAATGGAATGGAATGGAATGGAATGGAATGGAATGGAATGGAATGGAACGGAATGCAACGGAATGGAATGGAATGGAATATAATGGAATGGAATGGAATCAACCCGAGTGGAATGGAATGGAATGGAATGAAATGCAATGCAATGGGATGGAAAGGAATGGAATCCACCCGAGAGGAACAGAGTGGAAAGGAATGGAATGGAAAGGAATGGAATGCAATAGAATGGAATGGAATGGAACGGAGCGGAATGGAATCAACCCGAGTAGAATGGAATGGAATTGAATGCAATGGAATGGAATGGAATAGAATGGAATGGAATGGAATGGAATGGAATGCAATAGAATGGAATGGAATGGAACGGAACGGAATGGAATCAACCCGAGTAGAATGGAATGGAGAGGAATGGAATGGAATGGAATGGAATGGAATGGAATGGAATGGAATGGAATGGAATGGAATAGAAAGGAATCAAACCGAGTAGAAAGGAATGGAATAGAATGGAATAGAATGGAATGGAATCCAATGGAATGGAATGGAATGGTATGGAATCCAATGAAAAGGAAAGGAATGCAATGGAATGGAATGGAATGGAACGGAATGCAATGTAATGGAATTGAACGGAATGGAATGGAATGGATTGGAATGGAATGTAATGAAATGCAACGGAATGGAATGGAATGGAATCAACCAGAGTGGAATAGAATGGAATGGAATGGAATGGAATAGAATGAACAGAATGCAATGGAATGGAATGGAACGGAATCAACCTGAGTAGAACGGAAAGAAATGGAATGGAGTTGAAAGGAATGCAATGGAATGCCATGGAATGGAATGGAATGGAATGGAATGGAATGGAATGGAATGGAATCAACCTGAATAGAACGGAATGGAATGGAATGCAATGGAATGGAATGGAATGGAATGGAATGGAATGGAATGGAATGGAATGGAATGGAATGGAATCAACCAGAGTAGAATGGAATGGAATGGAATGGTATGGAATGGAATGGAATGGAATGGAATGGAATGGAATGGAATGGAATGGAATGGAATGGAGTGGAATGGATTGGAATGGAATGGAATGGAATGCATTGCAATGGAATGGAATGGAACGGAATGGCATGTAATGGAATCAACCCAAGTGGAATGGAATGGAATGGAATGGAATGGAATGGAATGGAATGGAAAGGAATCAACCTTAGAAGAACGGTACAGAATGGAATGGAATGGAATGGACTGGACTTGAATGAAATGGAATGGAATGGAATGAACCCGAATAGAATGGAATGGAATAGAATGGAAAGGAATGGAATGGAATGCAATGGAATGGAATAGAATGGAATGGAATGGAATAGAATGGAATGGAATGGAATGGAATGGAAAGGAATGGAATGGAATGGAATCTACCCGAATAGAGCAGAACGGAATGGAATGGAACGGAAAGGAATGGAATGGAATGGAATGCAATGGAATCAACCCGAGTAGAAACGAAAGAAATAGAATGGAATGGAATGAAACAGAATGCAATGGAATGGAACGGAGTAAACCCGAGTACAATGGAATGGAATAGAATGGAATAGAATGGAATGAAATTCAATGGAATGGAGTGGAATGGAATGGAATGCAATGGAAAGGAAAGGAATGGAATGGAATGGAATGGAATGGAATGGAATGGAATGGGATGGAATTGAATCATCCCGAGTAGAATGCAATGGAATGGAATGGAATGGACTGGAAAGCAGTGGAATGGAATGGAATTGGATGGAAAAGAATGGAATGTAATAGAATGGAATCGACCCGAGTGGAATGGAATGGAATGGAATGGAATGGAATGGAATGGAATGGAATGGAATGAAATGGAATGGAATGCATTCTAATAGAATGGAATTGAATCAACCCGTGTAGAACGGAACAGAACGGAAAGGAAAGGAACGGAATAGAATGGAATTGAATAAACCCGAGTAGAATGTAATGGAATGGAAGGGAATGGAATGGAATGGAATGGAATCGTATTTAATGGAAAGGAATGAAATGGAATGGAATGGATTGGATTGGATTGGAATGGAATGGAATGGAATGGAATGGAATCAACACGAATAGAATGGAATGGAATAGAATGGAAAGGAATGGAATGGAATGCAATAGAATGGAATGGAATTAACCCGAGTAGAACCGAATGGAATAGAATGGAATAGAATGCAATGGAATGGAATAGAATCGAATGGAGTGGAATGGAATGGAATGGAATGGAATGGAATGGAATGGAATGGAATGGAAGGGAATGGAATCTACCCGAGTAGAGCAGAACGGAATGGAATGGAATGGAAAGGAATGGAATGGAATGGAATGCAATGGAATCAACCCGAGTAGAAAGGAAAGGAATAGAATGGAATGGAATGAAATGGAATGCAATGGAATGGAACGGAGTAAACCCGAGTAGAACGGAATGGAACAGAATGGAATAGAATGGAATGAAATTCAATGGAATGGAGTGTAATGGAATGGAATGCAATGGAAAGGAAAGGAATGGAATGGAATGGAATGGAATGGAATGGAATGGAATGGAATGGGATGGAATTGAATCATCCCGAGTAGAATGCAATGGAATGGAATGGAATGGAATGCAAAGCAATGGAATGGAATGGAATTGGATGGAAAAGAATGGAGTGGAATCGAATGGAATCGACCCGAGTGGAATGGAATGGAATGGAATGGAATCAAACCGAGTAGAACGGAGTGGAATGGAATAGAATGGTATGGAATGGAATGGAATGGAATGGAATGGAATGGAATGGAATGGACTGGAATGGAATGAAATGGAATGAAATGGAACGTAATGGAATGGAATCAACCCGAGTAGAACGGAATGGAATGGAATGGAAAGGAATGAAACGGAAAAGAATCAACCCGTGTGGAACGGAATGGAATAGAATGGTATGGAATGGAATGGAATGGAATGGAATGGAATGGAATGGAATGGAATGCAATGGAATGTAATGGAATGGAAAGAAATGGAATGGAATGGAATGGAATGGAATGGAATGGAATGGAATGGAATGGAACGGAATGCAACGGAATGGAATGGAATGGAATATAATGGAATGGAATGGAATCAACCCGAGTGGAATGGAATGGAATGGAATGAAATGCAATGCAATGGGATGGAAAGGAATGGAATCCACCCGAGAGGAACAGAGTGGAAAGGAATGGAATGGAAAGGAATGGAATGCAATAGAATGGAATGGAATGGAACGGAGCGGAATGGAATCAACCCGAGTAGAATGGAATGGAATTGAATGCAATGGAATGGAATGGAATAGAATGGAATGGAATGGAATGGAATGGAATGCAATAGAATGGAATGGAATGGAACGGAACGGAATGGAATCAACCCGAGTAGAATGGAATGGAGAGGAATGGAATGGAATGGAATTTAATGGAATGGAATGGAATGGAATGGAATGGAATGGAATAGAAAGGAATCAAACCGAGTAGAAAGGAATGGAATAGAATGGAATAGAATGGAATGGAATCCAATGGAATGGAATGGAATGGTATGGAATCCAATGAAAAGGAAAGGAATGCAATGGAATGGAATGGAATGGAACGGAATGCAATGTAATGGAATTGAACGGAATGGAATGGAATGGATTGGAATGGAATGTAATGAAATGCAACGGAATGGAATGGAATGGAATCAACCAGAGTGGAATAGAATGGAATGGAATGGAATGGAATAGAATGAACAGAATGCAATGGAATGGAATGGAACGGAATCAACCTGAGTAGAACGGAAAGAAATGGAATGGAGTTGAAAGGAATGCAATGGAATGCCATGGAATGGAATGGAATGGAATGGAATGGAATGGAATGGAATCAACCTGAATAGAACGGAATGGAATGGAATGCAATGGAATGGAATGGAATGGAATGGAATGGAATGGAATGGAATGGAATGGAATGGAATCAACCAGAGTAGAATGGAATGGAATGGAATGGTATGGAATGGAATGGAATGGAATGGAATGGAATGGAATGGAATGGAATGGAATGGAATGGAGTGGAATGGATTGGAATGGAATGGAATGGAATGCATTGCAATGGAATGGAATGGAACGGAATGGCATGTAATGGAATCAACCCAAGTGGAATGGAATGGAATGGAATGGAATGGAATGGAATGGAATGGAATGGAATGGAATCAACCTTAGAAGAACGGTACAGAATGGAATGGAATGGAATGGACTGGACTTGAATGAAATGGAATGGAATGGAATGAACCCGAATAGAATGGAATGGAATAGAATGGAAAGGAATGGAATGGAATGCAATGGAATGGAATAGAATGGAATGGAATGGAATAGAATGGAATGGAATGGAATGGAATGGAAAGGAATGGAATGGAATGGAATCTACCCGAATAGAGCAGAACGGAATGGAATGGAACGGAAAGGAATGGAATGGAATGGAATGCAATGGAATCAACCCGAGTAGAAACGAAAGAAATAGAATGGAATGGAATGAAACAGAATGCAATGGAATGGAACGGAGTAAACCCGAGTACAATGGAATGGAATAGAATGGAATAGAATGGAATGAAATTCAATGGAATGGAGTGTAATGGAATGGAATGCAATGGAAAGGAAAGGAATGGAATGGAATGGAATGGAATGGAATGGAATGGAATGGGATGGAATTGAATCATCCCGAGTAGAATGCAATGGAATGGAATGGAATGGAATGGAAAGCAGTGGAATGGAATGGAATTGGATGGAAAAGAATGGAATGTAATCGAATGGAATCGACCCGAGTGGAATGGAATGGAATGGAATGGAATGGAATGGAATGGAATGGAATGAAATGGAATGGAATGCATTCTAATAGAATGGAATTGAATCAACCCGTGTAGAACGGAACAGAACGGAAAGGAAAGGAACGGAATAGAATGGAATTGAATAAACCCGAGTAGAATGTAATGGAATGGAAGGGAATGGAATGGAATGGAATGGAATCGTATTTAATGGAAAGGAATGAAATGGAATGGAATGGATTGGATTGGATTGGAATGGAATGGAATGGAATGGAATGGAATTAAATGGAATACAATGGAATGGAATGCAATGGAATGGAATGGAATGGAATGGAAAGGAATGGAATGGAATGGAACCAACCCGAGTAGAACGGAATGGAATGGAATGCAATGGAATGGAATGGAATGGAATGGAATGCAATGGAATGGAATGGAATGGAATGGAATGGAATGGAATGGAATGGAATGGAATGGAATCAACTCAATTAGAACGGAATGGAATGGAAAGGAATGCAATGGAATGGAAAGGGATGGTATGGAAAGGAATGGATTGGAATCAACACGAGTAGAATGGAATGGAATGGAACTGAACTGAATGGAATGGAATGGAGTGGAATGGAATTTAAAGGAATGGAATGTAATGGAAAGGAATTAAACGGAATGGAATGGAATGGAAAGGAACGCAATTGAATGGAATGGAATGGAATGCAATGGAATGGAATGGAAAGGAATGGAATGCAAAGCAATGGAATGGAGTCGCTTCAAACCAAGGAGAAAGGAATGCAATGGAATGGAATGGAATGGAATGGAATGGCATCAACCTGAGAAGAACGGAATGGAATGGAATGGAATGGAATCAACCTGAGAAGAACGGAATGGAATGGAATGGAATGGAATGAACTGGAATGGAATAGAATGGAATTGGTTCAACCCTAGTAGAACGGAACGGAATGGAGCTGAACAGAATACAATGGAATTGAATCAACCCGAGTGGAATGGAATGGAATGGAATGAAATGCAAAGGAATGTAATGGGATGGAATTGAATGGAATGGAATCAACCCGATTAGAACGGAATGCAGTGGAATGGAATGGAATGGAATGAGATGGAATGGAGTGAAATGCAATGGAATGGAATGGAATGGAATGGAATGGAATGGAAAGGAATGGAATGGAATGGAATCAACCCAAGTAGAACGAAATGGAATGGAATGGAATGGAATCAACCCGAGAAGAACGGAATGGAAGGGATGGGAATGGAATGGAATGGAATGGAATGGAATGGAATGGAATGGAATGGAATGGAATGGAATGGAATGGAATGGAATAGAATGAAATGGAATGGTATAGAATGGAATTGAAACAACCCGAGTAGAATCGAACGGAATGGAATGGAATGGAAGGGAACGGAATAGAATGGAATTGAATCAACCACAGTAGAACGGAAAGGAAAGGAATGGAATTGATTGGAATGGAATGAAATGGAATGGAATGGAACGGAAAGGAATGCAATGGAGTGGAATGGAAAGAACGGAATGGAATGGAATGGAATGGAATTTAATGAAATGGAATGGAATGCAATGGAATGCAACGGAGTGGAATGGAATGCAAACGATTGCAATGGAATGGAATGGAATGGAATGGAATGGAATGGAATGGAATCAACCTGAGAAGAACGGAAGGGAGTGGAATGGAATGGAATGGAATGGAAGGGAATGGAATGGAATGGAATGGAATGGAATGGTATGGAGTGGAATGCAATGGAATCAACCCGAGAAGAACGGAACACAAAGGAATGGAATGGAATGGAATGGAATGGAATGGAATGGAATGGAATGGAATGGAATAGATTGGAATGGAATGGAATGGAATGGAATGGAATAGAATGGAATTGGTTCAACCCGAGTAGAACGGAATGGAATGGAACGGAACAGAAAGGAATACAATGGAATTGAATCAACCCTAGTAGAATGGAATGGAATGGAATGGAATGGAATGGAATGGAATGGAATGGAATGGAATGAAATGGAATGGAATGGAATGGAATGGAATGGAATGGAATGG
This sequence comes from Gorilla gorilla gorilla, assembly GCF_029281585.2. Taxonomy (NCBI): domain Eukaryota; kingdom Metazoa; phylum Chordata; class Mammalia; order Primates; family Hominidae; genus Gorilla; species Gorilla gorilla. Next base: position 68,859,777 of record NC_073228.2, read on the forward strand.
AATGGAATGGAATGGAGTGGAATGGAATGGAATCAACCCGAGAAGAACGGAATGGAAAGGAATGGAATGGAATGGAATGGAATGGAATGGAAAGGAATGGAATGGAATGGAATGGAATGGAATCGTATTTAATGGAAAGAAATGTAATGTAATGGAATGGATTGGATTGGATTGGAATGGAATGGAATATAATGGAATTAAATGGAATACAAAGAATGGAATGCAATGGAATGGAATGGAATGGAATGGAAAGCAATGGAATGGAATGGAACCAACCCGAGTAGAACGGAATGGAATGGAATGCAATGGAATGGAATGGAATGGAATGGAATGCAATGGAATGGAATGGAATGGAATGGAATGGAATCAACTCGATTAGAACGGAATGGAATGGAAAGGAATGCAATGGAATGGAATGGGATGGAATTGAAAGGAATGGATTGGAATCAACACGAGTAGAATGGAATGGAATGGAACTGAATGGAATGGAATGGAATGGAGTGGAATGGAATTTAAAGGAATGGAATGGAATGCAATGGAATTCAACGGAATGGAATGGAATGGAAAGGAATGCAATTGAATGGAATGGAATGGAATGCAATGGAATGGAATGGAATGGATTGGAATGGAATGCAATGGAATGGAGTCGATTCAACCCAAGGAGAAAGGAATGCAATGGAATGGAATGGAATGGAATTAAATGGAATGGAATGGAATGGAAAGGAATGGAATGGAATGGAATCAACCCAAGTAGAACGAAATGGAATGGAATGGAATGGAATCAACCCGAGAAGAACGGAATGGAAGGGATGGGAATGGAATGGAATGGAATGGAATGGAATGGAATGGAATGGAATGGAATGGAATAGAATGAAATGGAATGGTATAGAATGGAATTGAAACAACCCGAGTAGAATCGAACGGAATGGAATGGAATGGAAGGGAACGGAATAGAATGGAATTGAATCAACCACAGTAGAACGGAAAGGAAAGGAATGGAATTGATTGGAATGGAATGAAATGGAATGGAATGGAACGGAAAGGAATGCAATGGAGTGGAATGGAAAGAACGGAATGGAATGGAATGGAATGGAATTTAATGAAATGGAATGGAATGCAATGGAATGCAACGGAGTGGAATGGAATGCAAACGATTGCAATGGAATGGAATGGAATGGAATGGAATGGAATGGAATGGAATCAACCTGAGAAGAACGGAAGGGAGTGGAATGGAATGGAATGGAATGGAAGGGAATGGAATGGAATGGAATGGAATGGAATGGTATGGAGTGGAATGCAATGGAATCAACCCGAGAAGAACGGAACACAAAGGAATGGAATGGAATGGAATGGAATGGAATGGAATGGAATGGAATGGAATGGAATAGATTGGAATGGAATGGAATGGAATGGAATGGAATAGAATGGAATTGGTTCAACCCGAGTAGAACGGAATGGAATGGAACGGAACAGAAAGGAATACAATGGAATTGAATCAACCCTAGTAGAATGGAATGGAATGGAATGGAATGGAATGGAATGGAATGGAATGGAATGGAATGAAATGGAATGGAATGGAATGGAATGGAATGGAATGGAATGGAATGGAATGGAGTGGAATGGAATGGAATCAACCCGAGAAGAACGGAATGGAAAGGAATGGAATGGAATGGAATGGAATGGAATGGAAAGGAATGGAATGGAATGGAATGGAATGGAATCGTATTTAATGGAAAGAAATGTAATGTAATGGAATGGATTGGATTGGATTGGAATGGAATGGAATATAATGGAATTAAATGGAATACAAAGAATGGAATGCAATGGAATGGAATGGAATGGAATGGAAAGCAATGGAATGGAATGGAACCAACCCGAGTAGAACGGAATGGAATGGAATGCAATGGAATGGAATGGAATGGAATGGAATGCAATGGAATGGAATGGAATGGAATGGAATGGAATCAACTCGATTAGAACGGAATGGAATGGAAAGGAATGCAATGGAATGGAATGGGATGGAATTGAAAGGAATGGATTGGAATCAACACGAGTAGAATGGAATGGAATGGAACTGAATGGAATGGAATGGAATGGAGTGGAATGGAATTTAAAGGAATGGAATGGAATGCAATGGAATTCAACGGAATGGAATGGAATGGAAAGGAATGCAATTGAATGGAATGGAATGGAATGCAATGGAATGGAATGGAATGGATTGGAATGGAATGCAATGGAATGGAGTCGATTCAACCCAAGGAGAAAGGAATGCAATGGAATGGAATGGAATGGAATTAAATGGAATGGAATGGAATGGAATGGAATGGAATGGCATCAACCTGAGAAGAACGGAATGGAATGGAATGGAATGGAATCAACCTGGGAAGAACGGAATGGAATGGAATGGAATGGAATGGACTGGAATGGAATAGAATGGAATTGGTTCAACCCGAGTAGAATGGAACGGAATGGAGCGGAACGGAATAAAATGGAATTGAATCCACTAGAGTAGAATGGAATGGAATGGAATGAAATGCAAAGGAATGTAATGGCATGGAATTGAATGGAATGGAATCAACCCGATTAGAACGGAATGGAATGGAATGGAATGGAATGGAATGAGATGGAATGGAGTGAAATGCAATGGAATGGAATGGAATGGAATGGAAAGGAATGGAATGGAATGGAATCAACCCAAGTAGAACAAAATGGAATGGAATGGAATGGAATCAACCCGAGAAGAACGGAATGGAATGGAATGGAATGGAATGGAATGGAATGGAATGGAAAGGAATGGAATGGAATGGAATGGAATGGAATGGAATGGAATGGAATGGAATGGAATGGAATGGAATGGAATGGTATAGAATGGAATGGAATGGAATGGAATCGTATTTAATGGAAAGAAATGTAATGTAATGGAATGGATTGGATTGGATTGGAATGGAATGGAATATAATGGAATTAAATGGAATACAAAGAATGGAATGCAATGGAATGGAATGGAATGGAATGGAAAGCAATGGAATGGAATGGAACCAACCCGAGTAGAACGGAATGGAATGGAATGCAATGGAATGGAATGGAATGGAATGGAATGCAATGGAATGGAATGGAATGGAATGGAATGGAATCAACTCGATTAGAACGGAATGGAATGGAAAGGAATGCAATGGAATGGAATGGGATGGAATTGAAAGGAATGGATTGGAATCAACACGAGTAGAATGGAATGGAATGGAACTGAATGGAATGGAATGGAATGGAGTGGAATGGAATTTAAAGGAATGGAATGGAATGCAATGGAATTCAACGGAATGGAATGGAATGGAAAGGAATGCAATTGAATGGAATGGAATGGAATGCAATGGAATGGAATGGAATGGATTGGAATGGAATGCAATGGAATGGAGTCGATTCAACCCAAGGAGAAAGGAATGCAATGGAATGGAATGGAATGGAATTAAATGGAATGGAATGGAATGGAATGGAATGGAATGGCATCAACCTGAGAAGAACGGAATGGAATGGAATGGAATGGAATCAACCTGGGAAGAACGGAATGGAATGGAATGGAATGGAATGGACTGGAATGGAATAGAATGGAATTGGTTCAACCCGAGTAGAATGGAACGGAATGGAGCGGAACGGAATAAAATGGAATTGAATCCACTAGAGTAGAATGGAATGGAATGGAATGAAATGCAAAGGAATGTAATGGCATGGAATTGAATGGAATGGAATCAACCCGATTAGAACGGAATGGAATGGAATGGAATGGAATGGAATGAGATGGAATGGAGTGAAATGCAATGGAATGGAATGGAATGGAATGGAAAGGAATGGAATGGAATGGAATCAACCCAAGTAGAACAAAATGGAATGGAATGGAATGGAATCAACCCGAGAAGAACGGAATGGAATGGAATGGAATGGAATGGAATGGAATGGAATGGAAAGGAATGGAATGGAATGGAATGGAATGGAATGGAATGGAATGGAATGGAATGGAATGGAATGGAATGGAATGGTATAGAATGGAATTGAATCAGCCCGAGTACAATCGAATGGAATGGAAAGGAATGGAATGGAATGGAAGGGAACGGAATAGAATGGAATTGAATCAATCAGAGTAGAACGGAAAGGAAAGGAATGGAATTGATTGGAATGGAATGGAAGGGAATGGAATGGAATGGAACGGAAAGGAATGCAAAGGAGTGGAATGGAATGGAACAGAATGGAATGGAATGCAATGGAATTTAACGGAATGGAATGGAATGCAATGGAATGCAACGGAATGGAATGGAATGCAAAGTATTGCAATGGAACGGAATGGAATGGAATGGAATGGAATGGAATCAACCTGAGAAGAACGGAACGGAGTGGAATGGAATGGAATGGAATGGAAGGGAATGGAATGGAATGGAATGGAATGGAATGGAATGGAATGGAATGGAATGGAATGGAATGGAATGGAATAGAGTGGAATGGAATCAACCTGAGAAGAACGGAACGGAGTGGAATGGAATGGAACGGAATGGAAGGGAATGGAATGGAACGGAATGGAATGGAAGGGAAGGGAACGGAATAGAATGGAATTGAATAAACCAGAGTAGAACGGAAAGGAAAGGAATGGAATTGATTGGAATGGAATGGAATGGAATGGAATGGAATGGAATGGAATGGAACGGAAAGGAATGGAATGGAGTGGGATGGAATGGAACGGAATGGAATGGAATGGAATGGAATTTAATGGAATGGAATGGAATGCAATGGAATGCAACGGAATGGAATGCAATGCAAAGGATTGCAATGGAATGGAATGGAATGGAATGGAATGGAATCAACCTGAGAAGAACGGAACGGAGTGGAATGGAATGGAATGGAATGGAAGGGAATGGAATGGAATGAAATGGAATGGAATGGAATGGAACGGAATGAAATGGAACGGAATGAAAAGCAGTGGAATGGAATGGAAAGGAATGGAATGGAATGGAATCAACCCGAGTAGAACGAACTGTGATGGAATGGAATGGAAAGGAATGGAATGGAGTGGCATGGAATGGAATGCAGTGGAATGGAATGGAATGGAATGAAATGGAAAGGAATGGAATCAACCCGAGTAGAATGGAATAGAATGGAATGGAATGGAACGCAATGGAATCGAATGGAATGGAATGCAATGGAATCGAATGGAATGGAATGGAATGGAATGGAAAGGATTGGAATGGAAAGGAATGGAATGGAATGGAATGGAATGGAAAGGTATGGAATGCAATGGAATGGAATGGAACGGAATGGAATGGAATGGAATGGAATGGAAAGGAGTGGAATGAAATGGAATGCAATGTAATGTAATGGAATGGAATGGAACGGAATGGAATGGAAACTAATGGAACTGAATCAACCCGAGTAGAACAGAACGGAACAGAACGAAAAGGAAGGGATCGGAATAGAATGGAATTGAATCAACCCGAGTAGAATGGAACGCATTGGAATGAAATGGAATGGAATGGAATGGAAAGGAATGGAATGGAATGGAATGGAATGGAATGGAATGGAATGGAATGGAATGGAATGGAATGGAGTGAAATGGAATGGAATCAACCCGAGAAGAACGGAATGGAAAGGAATGGAATGGAATGGAATGGAATGGAATGGAATGGAATGGAATGGAAAGGAATCGTATTTAATGGAAAGAAATGCAATGGAATGGAATGGATTGGATTGGATTGGAATGGAATGGAATATAATGGAATTAAATGGAATACAAAGAATGGAATGCAATGGAATGGAATGGAATGGAATGGAAAGCAATGGAATGGAATGGAACCAACCCGAGTAGAACGGAATGGAATGGAATGCAATGGAATGGAATGGAATGGAATGGAATGCAATGGAATGGAATGGAATGGAATGGAATGGAATCAACTAGATTAGAACGGAATGGAATGGAAAGGAATGCAATGGAATGGAATGGGATGGAATTGAAAGGAATGGATTGGAATCAACACGAGTAGAATGGAATGGAATGGAACTGAATGGAATGGAATGGAATGGAGTGGAATGGAATTTAAAGGAATGGAATGGAATGCAATGGAATTCAACGGAATGGAATGGAATGGAAAGGAATGCAATTGAATGGAATGGAATGGAATGCAATGGAATGGAATGGAATGGATTGGAATGGAATGCAATGGAATGGAGTCGATTCAACCCAAGGAGAAAGGAATGCAATGGAATGGAATGGAATGGAATTAAATGGAATGGAATGGAATGGAATGGAATGGAATGGCATCAACCTGAGAAGAACGGAATGGAATGGAATGGAATGGAATCAACCTGAGAAGAACGGAATGGAATGGAATGGAATGGAATGGACTGGAATGGAATAGAATGGAATTGGTTCAACCCGAGTAGAATGGAACGGAATGGAGCGGAACGGAATAAAATGGAATTGAATCCACTAGAGTAGAATGGAATGGAATGGAATGAAATGCAAAGGAATGTAATGGCATGGAATTGAATGGAATGGAATCAACCCGATTAGAACGGAATGGAATGGAATGGAATGGAATGGAATGAGATGGAATGGAGTGAAATGCAATGGAATGGAATGGAATGGAATGGAAAGGAATGGAATGGAATGGAATCAACCCAAGTAGAACAAAATGGAATGGAATGGAATGGAATCAACCCGAGAAGAACGGAATGGAATGGAATGGAATGGAATGGAATGGAATGGAATGGAAAGGAATGGAATGGAATGGAATGGAATGGAATGGAATGGAATGGAATGGAATGGAATGGAATGGTATAGAATGGAATTGAATCAGCCCGAGTACAATCGAATGGAATGGAAAGGAATGGAATGGAATGGAAGGGAACGGAATAGAATGGAATTGAATCAATCAGAGTAGAACGGAAAGGAAAGGAATGGAATTGATTGGAATGGAATGGAAGGGAATGGAATGGAATGGAACGGAAAGGAATGCAAAGGAGTGGAATGGAATGGAACACAATGGAATGGAATGCAATGGAATTTAACGGAATGGAATGGAATGCAATGGAATGCAACGGAATGGAATGGAATGCAAAGGATTGCAATGGAACGGAATGGAATGGAATGGAATGGAATGGAATCAACCTGAGAAGAACGGAACGGAGTGGAATGGAATGGAATGGAATGGAATGGAATGGAATGGAATGGAATGGAATGGAATGGAATGGAATAGAGTGGAATGGAATCAACCTGAGAAGAACGGAACGGAGTGGAATGGAATGGAACGGAATGGAAGGGAATGGAATGGAACGGAATGGAATGGAAGGGAAGGGAACGGAATAGAATGGAATTGAATAAACCAGAGTAGAACGGAAAGGAAAGGAATGGAATTGATTGGAATGGAATGGAATGGAATGGAATGGAATGGAATGGAACGGAAAGGAATGGAATGGAGTGGGATGGAATGGAACGGAATGGAATGGAATGGAATGGAATTTAATGGAATGGAATGGAATGCAATGGAATGCAACGGAATGGAATGCAATGCAAAGGATTGCAATGGAATGGAATGGAATGGAATGGAATGGAATGGAATCAACCTGAGAAGAACGGAACGGAGTGGAATGGAATGGAATGGAATGGAAGGGAATGGAATGGAATGAAATGGAATGGAATGGAATGGAACGGAATGAAATGGAACGGAATGAAAAGCAGTGGAATGGAATGGAAAGGAATGGAATGGAATGGAATCAACCCGAGTAGAACGAACTGTGATGGAATGGAATGGAAAGGAATGGAATGGAGTGGCATGGAATGGAATGCAGTGGAATGGAATGGAATGGAATGAAATGGAAAGGAATGGAATCAACCCGAGTAGAATGGAATAGAATGGAATGGAATGGAACGCAATGGAATCGAATGGAATGGAATGCAATGGAATCGAATGGAATGGAATGGAATGGAATGGAAAGGAGTGGAATGGAAAGGAATGGAATGGAATGGAATGGAATGGAAAGGTATGGAATGCAATGGAATGGAATGGAATGGAATGGAATGGAATGGAATGGAATGGAAAGGAGTGGAATGAAATGGAATGCAATGTAATGTAATGGAATGGAATGGAACGGAATGGAATGGAAACAAATGGAACTGAATCAACCCGAGTAGAACAGAACGGAACAGAACGAAAAGGAAGGGATCGGAATAGAATGGAATTGAATCAACCCGAGTAGAATGGAACGCATTGGAATGAAATGGAATGGAATGGAATGGAAAGGAATGGAATGGAATGGAATGGAATGGAATGGAATGGAATGGAATGGAATGGAGTGAAATGGAATGGAATCAACCCGAGAAGAACGGAATGGAAAGGAATGGAATGGAATGGAATGGAATGGAATGGAATGGAATGGAATGGAATGGAATGGAAAGGAATCGTATTTAATGGAAAGGAATGCAGTGGAATGGAATGGATTGGATTGGATTGGATTGGAATGGAATGGAATGGAATGGAATGGAATTAAATGGAATACAATGGAATGGAATGCAATCGAATAGAATGGAATGGAATGGAAAGCAATGGAATGGAATGGAACCAACCCGAGTAGAACGGAATGGAATGGAATGCAATGGAATGGAATGGAATGGAATGGAATGGAATGGAATGGAATGGAATGCAATTTAATGGAATGGAATGGAATGGAATGGAATCAACCCGATTAGAACGGAATGGAATAGAAAGGAATGCAATGGAATGGAATGGGATGGAATGGAAAGGAATGGATTGGAATCAACAAGAGTAGAATGGAATGGAATGGAACTGAACGGAATGGAATGTAATGGAGTGGAATGGAATTTAAAGGAATGGAATGGAATGCAATGGAATTCAACGGAATGGAATGGAATGGAATGGAATGCAATGGAATGGAGTCGATTCAACCCAAGGAGAAAGGAATGCAATGGAATGGAATGGAATGGAACGGAATGGAATGGAATGGCATCAACCTGAGAAGAACGGAATGGAATGGAATGGAATGGAATCAACCTGAGAAGAACGGAATGGAATGGAATGGAATGGAATGGACTGGAATGGAATAGAATGGAATTGGTTCAACCCGAGTAGAACGGAACGGAATGGAGCGGAACGGAATACAATGGAATTGAATCAACCCGAGTAGAATGGAATGGAATGGAAAGAAATGCAAAGGAATCTAATGGGATGGAATTGAATGGAATGGAATCAACCCGATTAGAACGGAATGGAGTGGAATGGAATGGAATGGAATGAGATGGAATGGAGTGAAATGCAATGGAATGGAATGGAATGGAATGGAAAGGAATGGAATGGAATGGAATCAACCCAAGTAGAACGAAATGGAATGGAATGGAATGGAATCAACCCGAGAAGAACGGAATGGAATGGAATGGAATGGAATGGAATGGAAAGGAAAGGAATGGAATGGAATCAACCCAAGTAGAACGAAATGGAATGGAATGGAATGGAATCAACCCGAGAAGAGCGGAATGGAATGGAATGGAATGGAATGGAATGGAATGGAATGGAATGGAATGGAATGGAATGGAATGGAATAGAATGAAATGGAATTGTATAGAATGGAATTGAATCAGCCCGAGTAGAATCGAATGGAATGGAATGGAATGGAATGGAATGGAATGGAATGGAATGGAATGGAGTGGAATGCAATGGAATCAACCCGAGAAGAACGGAACACAAAGGAATGGAATGGAATGGAATGGAATGGAGTGGAATGGAATGGAATGGAATGGAATGGATTGGAATGGAATGGAATGGAATAGAATGGAATTGGTTCAACCCGAGTAGAACGGAAAGGAACGGAACGGAACGGAAAGGAATACAATGGAATTGAATCAACCCTAGTAGAATGGAATGGAATGGAATGGAATGGAAAGGAATGGAATGGGATGGAATTGAATGGAATGGAATCAACCCTATTAGAATGGAAAGGAATGGAAAGGAATGGTATGGAATGGAATGGAATGGAATGGAACGGAATGAAATGGAATGGAATGAAAAGCAGTGGAATGGAATGGAAAGGAATGGAATGGAATGGAATCAGCCTGAGTAGAACGAACTGTGATGGAATGGAATGGAAAGGAATGGAATGGAGTGGCATGGAACGGAATGCAGTGGAATGGAATGGAATGGAATGGAATGGAATGGAATCAACCCGAGTAGAACGGAATAGAATGGAATGGAATGGAACGCAATGGAATCGAATGGAATGGAATGCAATGGAATCGAATGGAATGGAATGGAATGGAATGGAAAGGAGTGGAATGGAACGGAATGGAATGGAATGGAATGGAATGGAATGGAATGGAATGGAATGGAATGGAATGGAAAGGTATGGAATGCAATGGAATGGAATGGAACGGAATGGAAGGGAATGGAATGGAATGGAATGGAATGGAATGGAATGGAAAGGAGTGGAATGAAATGGAATGCAATGTAATGCAATGGAATGGAATGGAACGGAATGGGATGGAATGGAATGGAATGGTATGGAATGGAATGGAAAGGAATGGAATGGAATGGAATGGAATGGAATGGAATGGAATGGAATGGAATGGAATGGATTCAACACAAGTAGAACGGAAAGGAAAGGAATGGAATGGAATAGAATGGAATGGAATGGAATGGAATGGAATCAACCCGAATAGAACGGAATAGAATGGAATGGAATGGAATGGAATGGAATGGTTGGAATGCAATGCAATGGAATGTAATAGAATGGAATGGAATCTACCTGCGTAGAACGGAATGGAATGGAATGGAAGAAAATGGAATTGAATCATCCTGAGTGTAATGCAATGGAATGGAATGGAATGGAAGGGAGTGGAATGGAATGGAATGGAATGGTATGGAATACAATGCAATGGAATGGAATGGAATGGAATGGAATGCAATGGAATGGAATGGGATGGAATGGAATGGAATGGAATGGAATGGAATCAACCAGAGTAGAACGGAATGGAATGGAACGGAATGGAATGGAATGGAATGGAGTGGAATGGAATGAAACCTAGTAGAATGGAATGGGATAGAATGGAATGTAATGGAATGGAATGCAAAGGAATATAATGGAATCAACCAGGGTAAAACGGAATGAAATAGAATGGAATGGAATGGAATGGAATGCAAAGGAATGGAATGGAATGGAATGGAATGGAATGTATTCCACACGAGTAGAACGGAAAGGAATGGAAGGGAATGCAATGGAATGGAATTGAATTGAACGGAATGGAATGGAATCAAGCCGAGTAGAACGGAATGGAATGGAATGGAATGGAATGGAATGGAATGGAATGGTATGGAATGGAATGGAATGGAATGGTAAGGAATGAAGTGAAATGGAATGGAATGGAATGGAATGGAATGGAATGGAATAGAATGGAATGGCATGGAAGGCAATGGAACGGAATGGAATGGAATGGGATGGAATGCAATGGAATGGAATGGAATGGAATGGAGTGGATTGGAATCAACCTGCATAGAATGCAATGTAATGGAACGGAACGGAACGGAATGGAATGGAGTGGAATGGAATGGAATCAACCCGAGTAGAACGGAATAGAATGGAATGGAGTGGAAGGGAATGGAATGGAATTGAACGGAATGGAACGAAACAGAATGGCAAGGAATGGAACGGAACGGAATGGAATGGAATGGAATCAACCTGAGAAGAATGGCATGGAATGGAATGGAATGGAATGGAATGAAGTGGAATGGAATACAGTGGAATGCAATCAACTCGAGTAGAATGGAATGGAATGGAATGGAATGGAAAGCAATCGAATGTAATGGAATTGGATGGAAAGGAATGGAATGGAATCGAATGGAATGGAATGGAATCAACCCTAGTAGAAAGGAATGGAACGGAATGGAAAGGAATGGAATGGAATGGAATGGAATGGAATGGAATGGAATGGAATGGAATGGAATGGAATGAAATGGAATGGAATCAAACCGAGTAGAATTTAGTGGAATGGAATAGAATGGTATGGAATGGAATGGAATTGAATGGATTGGAATGGAATGGAATGGAATGGAATGGAATCAACCCGAGTAGAAAAGAATGGAATAGAATGGAATGGAATGGAATGGAATGCAATGGAATGGAACGGAATCAACACGAATTCAACGGAATGGAATAGAATGGATTAGAAAGAATGGAATTCAATGGAATGGAATGAAATGGAATGGAATGCAAAGGAAAGGAAAGGAATGGAATAGAATAGAATGGAATGGAATGGAATGGAATGCAATGGAAAGGAAAGGAATGGAATAGAATGGAATGGAATGGAATGGAATGGAATGGAATGGAATGGAATGGAATGGAATGTTATCAAACAGAGTGGAGAGAATTGGAATGTAATGGAATGGAATGGAATGGAATGGAGTGGAATGGAATGGAATGGAATCAACCCGAGTAGAACGGAACCGAGCGGAACGGAATGGAATGGAATGGAATGGAATGGAATGGAATGGAAATGGAATGGAAATGGAATGGAATCAACCCGAGAAGAAAGGAATGGAAAGGAATGGAATGGAATGGAATGGAATGGAATTTAAAGGAATGGAATGGAATGGTATGGAATGGAATGGAATGGAATGGTATGGAATGAAATGAAATGGATTGGAATGGAATGGAATGGAATGGAATAGAATGGAATGGCATGGAAGGCAATGGAACGGAATGGAATGGAATGGGATGGAATGCAATGGAATGGAATGGAATGGGATGGAATGCAATGGAATGGAATGGAATGGAATGGAATGGAATGGAATGAAATGGATTGGAATCAAAATGCGTAGAATGGAATGTAATGGAACGGAACGGAATGGAATGGAAAGGAGTGGAATGGAATGGAATGGAATGGAATGGAATCAACCCGAGTAGAACGGAATATAATGGAATGGAGTGGAAGGGAATGGAATGGAATTGAACGGAATGGAACGAAACAGAATGGAAAGGAATGGAATGGAACGGAATGGAATGGATTGGAATCAACCCGAGAAGAACGGCATGGAATGGAATGGAATGGAATGGAATGAAGTGGAATGGAATACAATGGAATGCAATCAACTCGAGTAGAATGGAATTGAATGGAATGGAATGGAAAGCAATAGAATGGAATGGAATTGGATGGAAAGGAATGGAATGGAATGGAATGGAATGGAATGGAATGGAATGGAATGGAATGGAATGGAATGGAATGGAATCAACCCTAGTAGAAAGGAATGGAACGGAATGGAATGGAATGGAATGGAATGGAATGGAATGGAATGGAATGGAATGGAATGGAATGGAATGGAATGGAATGAAACGGAATGGAATCAAACCGAGTAGAATTTAGTGGAATGGAATAGAATGCTATGGAATGGAAAGGAATAGAATGGATTGGAATTTAATGGAATGGAATGGAATGGAATGGATTGGAATCAACCCGAGTAGAAAAGAATGGAATAGAATGGAATGGAATGGAATGGAATGCAATGGAATGGAACGGAATCAACACGAATTCAACGGAATGGAATAGAATGGAATAGAAAGAATGGAATTCAATGGAATGGAATGTAATGCAATGGAATGCAATGGAAAGGAAAGGAATGGAATAGCATGGAATGGAATGGAATGGAATGGAATGGAATGGAATGGAATGGAATGGAAAGGAAAGGAATGGAATAGCATGGAATGGAATGGAATGGAATGGAATGGAATGAAATGCAATGGAAAGGAAAGGAATGGAATAGAATGGAATGGAATGGAATGGAATGGAATGGAATGGAATGGAATGGAATGGAATGTTATCAAACAGAGTGGAGAGAATTGGAAAGGAATGGAACGGAATGGAATCAACCCAAGTAGAACGAAATGGAATGGAATGGAATGGAATCAACCCGAGAAGAACGGAATGGAATGGAATGGAATGGAAAGGAAAGGAATGGAATGGAATCAACCCAAGTAGAACGAAATGGAATGGAATGGAATGGAATCAACCCGAGAAGAGCGGAATGGAATGGAATGGAATGGAATGGAATGGAATGGAATGGAATGGAATGGAATGGAATGGAATAGAATGAAATGGAATTGTATAGAATGGAATTGAATCAGCCCGAGTAGAATCGAATGGAATGGAATGGAATGGAATGGAATGGAATGGAATGGAATGGAATGGAGTGGAATGCAATGGAATCAACCCGAGAAGAACGGAACACAAAGGAATGGAATGGAATGGAATGGAATGGAGTGGAATGGAATGGAATGGATTGGAATGGAATGGAATGGAATAGAATGGAATTGGTTCAACCCGAGTAGAACGGAACGGAACGGAACGGAACGGAAAGGAATACAATGGAATTGAATCAACCCTAGTAGAATGGAATGGAATGGAATGGAATGGAAAGGAATGGAATGGGATGGAATTGAATGGAATGGAATCAACCCTATTAGAATGGAAAGGAATGGAAAGGAATGGTATGGAATGGAATGGAATGGAATGGAACGGAATGAAATGGAATGGAATGAAAAGCAGTGGAATGGAATGGAAAGGAATGGAATGGAATGGAATCAGCCTGAGTAGAACGAACTGTGATGGAATGGAATGGAAAGGAATGGAATGGAGTGGCATGGAACGGAATGCAGTGGAATGGAATGGAATGGAATGGAATGGAATGGAATCAACCCGAGTAGAACGGAATAGAATGGAATGGAATGGAACGCAATGGAATCGAATGGAATGGAATGCAATGGAATCGAATGGAATGGAATGGAATGGAATGGAAAGGAGTGGAATGGAACGGAATGGAATGGAATGGAATGGAATGGAATGGAATGGAATGGAATGGAATGGAAAGGTATGGAATGCAATGGAATGGAATGGAACGGAATGGAAGGGAATGGAATGGAATGGAATGGAATGGAATGGAATGGAAAGGAGTGGAATGAAATGGAATGCAATGTAATGGAATGGAATGGAATGGAACGGAATGGGATGGAATGGAATGGAATGGTATGGAATGGAATGGAAAGGAATGGAATGGAATGGAATGGAATGGAATGGAATGGAATGGATTCAACACAAGTAGAACGGAAAGGAATGGAATGGAATGGAATAGAATGGAATGGAATGGAATGGAATGGAATCAACCCGAATAGAACGGAATAGAATGGAATGGAATGGAATGGAATGGAATGGTTGGAATGCAATGCAATGGAATGTAATAGAATGGAATGGAATCTACCTGCGTAGAACGGAATGGAATGGAATGGAAGAAAATGGAATTGAATCATCCTGAGTGTAATGCAATGGAATGGAATGGAATGGAAGGGAGTGGAATGGAATGGAATGGAATGGTATGGAATACAATGCAATGGAATGGAATGGAATGGAATGGAATGCAATGGAATGGAATGGGATGGAATGGAATGGAATGGAATGGAATGGAATCAACCAGAGTAGAACGGAATGGAATGGAACGGAATGGAATGGAATGGAATGGAGTGGAATGGAATGAAACCTAGTAGAATGGAATGGGATAGAATGGAATGTAATGGAATGGAATGCAAAGGAATATAATGGAATCAACCAGGGTAAAACGGAATGAAATAGAATGGAATGGAATGGAATGGAATGCAAAGGAATGGAATGGAATGGAATGGAATGGAATGTATTCCACACGAGTAGAACGGAAAGGAATGGAAGGGAATGCAATGGAATGGAATTGAATTGAATGGAATGGAATGGAATCAAGCCGAGTAGAACGGAATGGAATGGAATGGAATGGAATGGAATGGAATGGTATGGAATGGAATGGAATGGAATGGTAAGGAATGAAGTGAAATGGAATGGAATGGAATGGAATGGAATGGAATGGAATAGAATGGAATGGCATGGAAGGCAATGGAACGGAATGGAATGGAATGGGATGGAATGCAATGGAATGGAATGGAATGGAATGGAGTGGATTGGAATCAACCTGCATAGAATGCAATGTAATGGAACGGAACGGAACGGAATGGAATGGAGTGGAATGGAATGGAATCAACCCGAGTAGAACGGAATAGAATGGAATGGAGTGGAAGGGAATGGAATGGAATTGAACGGAATGGAACGAAACAGAATGGCAAGGAATGGAACGGAACGGAATGGAATGGAATGGAATCAACCTGAGAAGAACGGCATGGAATGGAATGGAATGGAATGGAATGAAGTGGAATGGAATACAGTGGAATGCAATCAACTCGAGTAGAATGGAATGGAATGGAATGGAATGGAAAGCAATCGAATGTAATGGAATTGGATGGAAAGGAATGGAATGGAATCGAATGGAATGGAATGGAATCAACCCTAGTAGAAAGGAATGGAACGGAATGGAAAGGAATGGAATGGAATGGAATGGAATGGAATGGAATGGAATGGAATGGAATGGAATGGAATGAAATGGAATGGAATCAAACCGAGTAGAATTTAGTGGAATGGAATAGAATGGTATGGAATGGAATGGAATTGAATGGATTGGAATGGAATGGAATGGAATGGAATGGAATCAACCCGAGTAGAAAAGAATGGAATAGAATGGAATGGAATGGAATGGAATGCAATGGAATGGAACGGAATCAACACGAATTCAACGGAATGGAATAGAATGGATTAGAAAGAATGGAATTCAATGGAATGGAATGAAATGGAATGGAATGCAAAGGAAAGGAAAGGAATGGAATAGAATAGAATGGAATGGAATGGAATGGAATGCAATGGAAAGGAAAGGAATGGAATAGAATGGAATGGAATGGAATGGAATGGAATGGAATGGAATGGAATGTTATCAAACAGAGTGGAGAGAATTGGAATGTAATGGAATGGAATGGAATGGAATGGAGTGGAATGGAATGGAATGGAATCAACCCGAGTAGAACGGAACCGAGCGGAACGGAATGGAATGGAATGGAATGGAATGGAATGGAATGGAAATGGAATGGAAATGGAATGGAATCAACCCGAGAAGAAAGGAATGGAAAGGAATGGAATGGAATGGAATGGAATGGAATTTAAAGGAATGGAATGGAATGGTATGGAATGGAATGGAATGGAATGGTATGGAATGAAATGAAATGGATTGGAATGGAATGGAATGGAATGGAATAGAATGGAATGGCATGGAAGGCAATGGAACGGAATGGAATGGAATGGGATGGAATGCAATGGAATGGAATGGAATGGGATGGAATGCAATGGAATGGAATGGAATGGAATGGAATGGAATGAAATGGATTGGAATCAAAATGCGTAGAATGGAATGTAATGGAACGGAACGGAATGGAATGGAAAGGAGTGGAATGGAATGGAATGGAATGGAATGGAATGGAATCAACCCGAGTAGAACGGAATATAATGGAATGGAGTGGAAGGGAATGGAATGGAATTGAACGGAATGGAACGAAACAGAATGGAAAGGAATGGAATGGAACGGAATGGAATGGATTGGAATCAACCCGAGAAGAACGGCATGGAATGGAATGGAATGGAATGGAATGAAGTGGAATGGAATACAATGGAATGCAATCAACTCGAGTAGAATGGAATTGAATGGAATGGAATGGAAAGCAATAGAATGGAATGGAATTGGATGGAAAGGAATGGAATGGAATGGAATGGAATGGAATGGAATGGAATGGAATGGAATGGAATGGAATGGAATGGAATCAACCCTAGTAGAAAGGAATGGAACGGAATGGAATGGAATGGAATGGAATGGAATGGAATGGAATGGAATGGAATGGAATGGAATGGAATGGAATGGAATGGAATGAAACGGAATGGAATCAAACCGTGTAGAATTTAGTGGAATGGAATAGAATGCTATGGAATGGAAAGGAATTGAATGGATTGGAATTTAATGGAATGGAATGGAATGGAATGGATTGGAATCAACCCGAGTAGAAAAGAATGGAATAGAATGGAATGGAATGGAATGGAATGCAATGGAATGGAACGGAATCAACACGAATTCAACGGAATGGAATAGAATGGAATAGAAAGAATGGAATTCAATGGAATGGAATGTAATGTAATGGAATGCAATGGAAAGGAAAGGAATGGAATAGCATGGAATGGAATGGAATGGAATGGAATGGAATGGAATGGAATGGAATGGAAAGGAAAGGAATGGAATAGCATGGAATGGAATGGAATGGAATGGAATGGAATGAAATGCAATGGAAAGGAAAGGAATGGAATAGAATGGAATGGAATGGAATGGAATGGAATGGAATGGAATGGAATGGAATGGAATGTTATCAAACAGAGTGGAGAGAATTGGAATGGAATGGAATGGAATGGAATGGAATGGAATGGATTGGAATGGAATGGAATGGAATGGAATCAACCCGAGAAAAACGGAATGGAATGGAATGGAATGGAATGGAATGGAATGGAAAGGTTTGGAATGCAATGCAATGGAATGGAATAGAATGGAATGGAATCTACCCGAGTAGAACGGAATGGAATGGAATGGAATGGAATGGAATGGGATGGAATGGAATGGAATGGAATGGAATGCAATGGAATATAATGGAATCAACCAGGGTAGAACGGAAAGAAATAGAATGGAATGGAATGGAATGGAATGCAAAGCAATGGAATGGAATGGAATGGAATGTATTCAACACGAGTAGAACGGAAAGGAACGGAATGGAATGCAATGGAATGGAATGGAATGGAATGCCATGGAAGGCATTGGAATGGAATGGAATGGAATGGGATGGAATGGAATGGAATGGAATGGAATGGAATGGAATGGAATGGAATGGATTGGAAACAACCTGGGTAGAATGGAATGGAATGGAACGGAATGGAACCGAATGGAATGGAGTGGAATGGAATGGAATGGAATGTAATGGAATGGAATGGAATGGAATGGAATGGAATAAACCCGAGTAGAATGGAAAAGAATGGAATGGAGTGGAAGGGAATGGATTGGAATAGAATCAACCCGAGAGGAATGGAAAGGAATGGAATGGAATTGAACGGAAGGGAATGAAACAGAATGGATAGGAAGGGAATGGAACGGAATGGAATGGAATGGAATCAACCCGAGAAGAACGGCGTGTAATGGAACGGAAAGGAATGGAATGAAGTGGAATGGAATGCAATGGAATTCAATCAACTCGAGTAGAATGGAATGGAATGGAATGGAAAGGAAAGCAATAGAATGAAATGGAATTGGATGGAAAGGAGTGGAACGGAATGGAATGGAATGGAATGGAATCAACCCTAGTAGAAAGGAATGGAGTGGAATGGAATGGAATGGAATGGAATGGAATGGAATCAAACCGAGTAGAATGGAGTGGAATAGAATAGAATTGTATGGAATGGAATGGAATGGAATGGAATGGAATGCAATGGAATGGAATGGAATGGAATACAATGTAATAGAACGGAATCAACAAGATTGGAGAGAAATTGAATGAATGGAATGGAATGGAATGGAATGGAATGCAACGGAATGGAATGGAAAAGAATATAATGGAATGGATTGGAATCCACCCGAGAGGAAGAGAGTGGAAAGGAATGGTATGGAATGGAATGGAACGGAATGGAATGGAATGGAATGGAACGGAATGCAATGGAATGGAATGGAATGCAATGGAATGGAATGGAATGCCATGGAATGCAAAGGAAAGGAATGGAATGGAATGGGATGGAATGGAATGGAATGGAATGGAATGGGATGGAATGGAATCTAATGGAATGGAATGGAATGGAATGGATTCAGCACGAGTAGAACAGAAAGGAATGGAATGGAATTGAATAGAATGGAATGGAATGGAATGGAATGGAATGGAATGGAATGGAATGGAAAGGAATAGAATCAACCCGAGTAGAACGGAATGGAATGGAATGGAATGGAATGGAATGGAATGGAATGGAATGGTTTAGAATGCATTGCAATGGAATGGAATAGAATGGAATGGAATCTACCCGAGTAGAACGGAATGGGATGGAATGGAATGGAATGGAATGGAATGGAATGGAATGGAATGGAATGGAATGGAATGGAATGGAATCATCCCGAGTATAATGGAATGGAATGGAATGGAATCTATTGGAATGGAATGGAATGGAATGGAATGGAATGGAATGGAATGGAATGGAATGGAATGGAGTGGTATGGAATGCAAAGCAATGGAATGCAATGCAATGCTATGGAATGGAATGGAATGGAATGGAATGGAATGGAATGGAATGGAATGGAATGGAATGGAATGGAATGGAATGGTTTAGAATGCATTGCAATGGAATGGAATAGAATGGAATGGAATCTACCCGAGTAGAACGGAATGGGATGGAATGGAACGGAATGGAATGGAATGGAATGGAATCATCCCGAGTATAACGGAATGGAATGGAATGGAATCTATTGGAATGGAATGGAATGGAATGGAATGGAATGGAGTGGTATGGAATGCAATGCAATGGAATGCATTGCAATGCAATGGAATGGAATGGAATCAACCAGAGAAGAACGGAATGGAATGGAACGGAATGGAATGGAATGGAATGGAGTGGAATGGAATCAAACCGAGTAGAACGGAATGGGATAGAATGGAATGTAATGGAATGGAATGCAACGGAATATTATGGAATCAACCAGGGTAGAATGGAATGAAATAGAATGGAATGGAATGGAATGGAATGCAAAGCAATGGAATGGAATGGAATGGAATGTATTCAACACGAGTAGAACGGAAAGGAATGGAATGTAATGCAATGGAATGGAATGGAATGGAATGGTTTGGAATGCAATGCAATGGAATGGAATAGAATGGAATGGAATCTACACGAGTAGAACAGAATGGAATGGAATGGAATGGAATGGAATTGAATGGAATGGTATGGAATGCAATGGAATGGAATGGAATGCAATGGAATGGAATGGAATGGAATAGAATCAACCAGAGTAGAACGGAATGGAATGGATCGGAATGGAATGGAATGGAGTGGAGTGGAATGGAATCAAACAGAGTAGAACGGAATGGGATAGAATGGAAAGTAATGGAATGGAATGCAATGGAATATATTGGAATCAACCAGGGTAGAACGGAATGGAATGGAATGAAATAGAATGGAATGGAATGGAATGGAATGCAAAGCATTGGACTGGAATGGAATGGAATGTATTCAACACGAGTAGAACGGAAAGGAACGGAATGGAATGCAATGGAATGGAATGGAATGGAATCAACTTGAGTAGAACGGAATGGAATGGAATGGAACGGAATGGAATGGAATGGAATGGAATGGAATGCAATGGAATGGAACGGAATCAACACGAATTCAACGGAATGGAATAGAATGGATTAGAAAGAATGGAATTCAATGGAATGGAATGAAATGGAATGGAATGCAAAGGAAAGGAAAGGAATGGAATAGAATGGAATGGAATGGAATGGAATGGAATGGAATGGAATGCAATGGAAAGGAAAGGAATGGAATAGAATGGAATGGAATGGAATGGAATGGAATGGAATGGAATGTTATCAAACAGAGTGGAGAGAATTGGAATGTAATGTAATGGAATGGAATGGAATGGAATGGAATGGAGTGGAATGGAATGGAATGGAATCAACCCGAGTAGAACGGAACCGAGCGGAACGGAATGGAATGGAATGGAATGGAATGGAATGGAATGGAAATGGAATGGAAATGGAATGGAATCAACCCGAGAAGAAAGGAATGGAAAGGAATGGAATGGAATGGAATGGAATGGAATTTAAAGGAATGGAATGGAATGGTATGGAATGGAATGGAATGGAATGGTATGGAATGAAATGAAATGGATTGGAATGGAATGGAATGGAATGGAATAGAATGGAATGGCATGGAAGGCAATGGAACGGAATGGAATGGAATGGGATGGAATGCAATGGAATGGAATGCAATGGGATGGAATGCAATGGAATGGAATGGAATGGAATGGAATGGAATGGAATGAAATGGATTGGAATCAAAATGCGTAGAATGGAATGTAATGGAACGGAACGGAATGGAATGGAAAGGAGTGAAATGGAATGGAATGGAATGGAATGGAATCAACCCGAGTAGAACGGAATATAATGGAATGGAGTGGAAGGGAATGGAATGGAATTGAACGGAATGGAACGAAACAGAATGGAAAGGAATGGAATGGAACGGAATGGAATGGATTGGAATCAACCCGAGAAGAACGGCATGGAATGGAATGGAATGGAATGGAATGAAGTGGAATGGAATACAATGGAATGCAATCAACTCGAGTAGAATGGAATTGAATGGAATGGAATGGAAAGCAATAGAATGGAATGGAATTGGATGGAAAGGAATGGAATGGAATGGAATGGAATGGAATGGAATGGAATGGAATGGAATGGAATGGAATGGAATGGAATCAACGCTAGTAGAAAGGAATGGAACGGAATGGAATGGAATGGAATGGAATGGAATGGAATGGAATGGAATGGAATGAAACGGAATGGAATCAAACCGAGTAGAATTTAGTGGAATGGAATAGAATGCTATGGAATGGAAAGGAATTGAATGGATTGGAATTTAATGGAATGGAATGGAATGGAATGGATTGGAATCAACCCGAGTAGAAAAGAATGGAATAGAATGGAATGGAATGGAATGGAATGCAATGGAATGGAACGGAATCAACACGAATTCAACGGAATGGAATAGAATGGAATAGAAAGAATGGAATTCAATGGAATGGAATGTAATGTAATGGAATGCAATGGAAAGGAAAGTAATGGAATAGCATGGAATGGAATGGAATGGAATGGAATGGAATGGAATGGAATGGAATGGAATGGAAAGGAAAGGAATGGAATAGCATGGAATGGAATGGAATGGAATGGAATGGAATGAAATGCAATGGAAAGGAAAGGAATGGAATAGAATGGAATGGAATGGAATGGAATGGAATGGAATGGAATGGAATGGAATGGAATGTTATCAAACAGAGTGGAGAGAATTGGAATGGAATGGAATGGAATGGAATGGAATGGAATGGATTGGAATGGAATGGAATGGAATGGAATCAACCCGAGAAAAACGGAATGGAATGGAATGGAATGGAATGGAATGGAATGGAATGGAAAGGTTTGGAATGCAATGCAATGGAATGGAATAGAATGGAATGGAATCTACCCGAGTAGAACGGAATGGAATGGAATGGAATGGAATGGGATGGAATGGAATGGAATGGAATGGAATGCAATGGAATATAATGGAATCAACCAGGGTAGAACGGAATGAAATAGAATGGAATGGAATGGAATGGAATGCAAAGCAATGGAATGGAATGGAATGGAATGTATTCAACACGAGTAGAACGGAAAGGAACGGAATGGAATGCAATGGAATGGAATGGAATGGAATGCCATGGAAGGCATTGGAATGGAATGGAATGGAATGGGATGGAATGGAATGGAATGGAATGGAATGGAATGGAATGGAATGGAATGGATTGGAAACAACCTGGGTAGAATGGAATGGAATGGAACGGAATGGAACCGAATGGAATGGAGTGGAATGGAATGGAATGGAATGTAATGTAATGGAATGGAATGGAATGGAATGGAATAAACCCGAGTAGAATGGAAAAGAATGGAATGGAGTGGAAGGGAATGGATTGGAATAGAATCAACCCGAGAGGAATGGAAAGGAATGGAATGGAATTGAACGGAAGGGAATGAAACAGAATGGATAGGAATGGAATGGAACGGAATGGAATGGAATGGAATCAACCCGAGAAGAACGGCGTGTAATGGAACGGAAAGGAATGGAATGAAGTGGAATGGAATGCAATGGAATTCAATCAACTCGAGTAGAATGGAATGGAATGGAATGGAAAGGAAAGCAATAGAATGAAATGGAATTGGATGGAAAGGAGTGGAACGGAATGGAATGGAATGGAATGGAATCAACCCTAG
This sequence comes from Gorilla gorilla gorilla, assembly GCF_029281585.2. NCBI lineage: Eukaryota > Metazoa > Chordata > Mammalia > Primates > Hominidae > Gorilla > Gorilla gorilla. The sequence goes on from NC_073228.2 coordinate 68,883,801, forward strand.
TAGAAAGGAATGGAGTGGAATGGAATGGAATGGAATGGAATGGAATGGAATCAAACCGAGTAGAATGGAGTGGAATAGAATAGAATTGTATGGAATGGAATGGAATGGAATGGAATGGAATGCAATGGAATGGAATGGAATGGAATACAATGTAATAGAACGGAATCAACACGATTGGAGAGAAATTGAATGAATGGAATGGAATGGAATGGAATGGAATGCAACGGAATGGAATGGAAAAGAATATAATGGAATGGATTGGAATCCACCCGAGAGGAAGAGAGTGGAAAGGAATGGTATGGAATGGAATGGAACGGAATGGAATGGAATGGAATGGAACGGAATGCAATGGAATGGAATGGAATGCAATGGAATGGAATGGAATGCCATGGAATGCAAAGGAAAGGAATGGAATGGAATGGGATGGAATGGAATGGAATGGAATGGAATGGGATGGAATGGAATCTAATGGAATGGAATGGAATGGAATGGATTCAGCACGAGTAGAACAGAAAGGAATGGAATGGAATTGAATAGAATGGAATGGAATGGAATGGAATGGAATGGAATGGAATGGAAAGGAATAGAATCAACCCGAGTAGAACGGAATGGAATGGAATGGAATGGAATGGAATGGAATGGAATGGAATGGAATGGAATGGTTTAGAATGCATTGCAATGGAATGGAATAGAATGGAATGGAATCTACCCGAGTAGAACGGAATGGGATGGAATGGAAAGGAATGGAATGGAATGGAATGGAATGGAATGGAATCATCCCGAGTATAATGGAATGGAATGGAATGGAATGGAATGGAATGGAATGGAATGGTTTAGAATGCATTGCAATGGAATGGAATAGAATGGAATGGAATCTACCCGAGTAGAACGGAATGGGATGGAATGGAATGGAATGGAATGGAATGGAATGGAATGGAATGGAATCATCCCGAGTATAATGGAATGGAATGGAATGGAATCTATTGGAATGGAATGGAATGGAATGGAATGGAATGGAATGGAATGGAATGGAATGGAATGGAATGGAGTGGTATGGAATGCAAAGCAATGGAATGCAATGCAATGCTATGGAATGGAATGGAATGGAATGGAATGGAATGGAATGGAATGGAATGGAATGGAATGGAATGGAATGGAATGGAATGGAATGGTTTAGAATGCATTGCAATGGAATGGAATAGAATGGAATGGAATCTACCCGAGTAGAACGGAATGGGATGGAATGGAACGGAATGGAATGGAATGGAATGGAATCATCCCGAGTATAACGGAATGGAATGGAATGGAATCTATTGGAATGGAATGGAATGGAATGGAATGGAATGGAGTGGTATGGAATGCAATGCAATGGAATGCATTGCAATGCAATGGAATGGAATGGAATCAACCAGAGTAGAACGGAATGGAATGGAACGGAATGGAATGGAATGGAATGGAGTGGAATGGAATCAAACCGAGTAGAACGGAATGGGATAGAATGGAATGTAATGGAATGGAATGCAACGGAATATTATGGAATCAACCAGGGTAGAATGGAATGAAATAGAATGGAATGGAATGGAATGGAATGCAAAGCAATGGAATGGAATGGAATGGAATGTATTCAACACGAGTAGAACGGAAAGGAATGGAATGGAATGCAATGGAATGGAATGGAATGGAATGGTTTGGAATGCAATGCAATGGAATGGAATAGAATGGAATGGAATCTACACGAGTAGAACGGAATGGAATGGAATGGAATGGAATGGAATGGAATTGAATGGAATGGTATGGAATGCAATGGAATGGAATGGAATGCAATGGAATGGAATGGAATGGAATAGAATCAACCAGAGTAGAACGGAATGGAATGGATCGGAATGGAATGGAATGGAGTGGAGTGGAATGGAATCAAACAGAGTAGAACGGAATGGGATAGAATGGAAAGTAATGGAATGGAATGCAATGGAATATATTGGAATCAACCAGGGTAGAACGGAATGGAATGGAATGAAATAGAATGGAATGGAATGGAATGGAATGCAAAGCATTGGACTGGAATGGAATGGAATGTATTCAACACGAGTAGAACGGAAAGGAACGGAATGGAATGCAATGGAATGGAATGGAATGGAATCAACTTGAGTAGAACGGAATGGAATGGAATGAAACGGAATGGAATGGAATGGAATGGAATGGAATGGAATGGAATGGAAAGGTATGGAATGGAATGGAATGGCATAGAAGGCAATGGAATGGAATGGAATGGAATGGGATGGAATGGAATGGAATGGAATGGAATGGAATGAATGGAATGGAATGGAATGGATTGGAATCAACCTGCATAGAATGGAATGGAATGGAACTGAATGGAACGGAATGGAATGGAGTGGAATGGAATGGAATGGAATGGAATGGAATGCAATGGAATGCAATGGAATCAACCCGAGTAGAACGGAATAGAATAGAATGGAGCGGAAGGGAATGGATTGGAATGGAATCAACCCAAGAAGAACGGCGTGTAATGGAACGCAAAGGAATGGAATGAAGTGGAATGGAATACAATGGAATTCAATCAACTCGAGTAGAATGGGATGGAGTGGAATGGAATGGAAAGCAATAGAATGGAATGGAATTAGATGGAAAGAGTGGAATGTAATGGAATGGAAAGGAATGGAATCAACCCTATTAGAAAGGAATGGAATGGAATTTAATGGAACGGAATGGAATGGAATGGAATGGAATGGAATGGAATGGAATGGTATGGAATGGAATCAAACCGAGTAGAATGGAGTGGAATGGAATAGAATTGTATGGAATGGAATGGAATGGAATGGAATGGAATGCAATGGAACGGAATGGAATGGAACGGAATGGAATGGATTCAACCCGAGTAGATCAGAAAGGAATGGAATGGAATGGAACGGAATGGAATGGAATGCAATGGAATGGAATGCAATGGAATGGAATGGAATGGAACGGAATGGAATGAAATCAACCCTAGTAGAACGGAAAGGAATGGAATGGAATGGAATGGAATGGAATGGAATGGAATGGAATGGAATGGAAGGGAATGGAATGGAAAGGAATGGAAAGGAATGTAATGTAATCATCCCGAGGAGAACAGAATAGAATGGAATGGAATGGAATGGAATGGAATGGAATGGAATGGAATGGAATATAATGGAATGGACTGGAATACACCCGAGAGGAACAGAGTGGAAAGGAATGGAATGGAATGGAATGGAATGGAATGGAATGGAATGAAATGGAATGGAATATAATGGAATGGAATGGAATGGAATGGAATGGAATGGAATGGAATGGAATGGAATGGATTGGAATGGAATGGAATGGAATGGAATGGCATGGAATGCAAAGGAGAGGAATGGAATAGGATGGAATGGAATGGAAAGTAATGGAATGGAATGGAATGGAATGGAAAGGAATGGAATGGAATGGAATGGAATGGAACGGAATGGAATGGAATGGAATGGAATGGAATGGCATGGGATGAAAAGGAGAGGAATGGAATAGGATGGAATGGAATGGAATGGAATGGAATTGCATGGAATGCAAAGGAGAGGAATGGAATGGGATGGAATGGAATGGAATGCAATGGAATGGAATGGAATGGAACGGAATGGAATTGAATGGAATGGAATGGAACCAACCCGATTAGAACGGAACAGAATGGAATGGAACGGAATGGAATGGATTCAACACGAGTAGAACGGAAAGGAAAGTAATGGAATGGAATGGAATGGAACGGAATGGAATGGAATGGAATGGATGGAATGGAATGGAATGGAATGCAATGGAATGCAATGGAATGCAATGGAATGGAATGGAATGGAATGGAATGGAATGGAATGGAATGGAATGTACCCGTGTAGAACGGAATGGAATGGAATGGAATGGATGGAATGGAATGGAATCAACTCGAGTAGAAAGGAATGGAATGGAATGGAATGGAGTGGAATGGAATGGAATGGAATGGAATGGAATGGAATGGAATGGAATGCAATGCAATGGAATGGAATGGAATGGAATGGAATGGAATGGAATGTACCCATGTAGAACGGAATGGAATGGAATGGAATGGAATGTAATGGAATGGAATGGAATGGAACGGAATGGAATGGAAATGGAATGGAATCAACCCGAGAAGAAAGGAATGGAAAGGAATTCAATGGAATGGAATTGAATGGAATGGAAAGGAATGGAATGGAATGGAATGGAATGGAAAGGAATGGAATGGAATGCACTTTTATGGAATTGAATGCAATGTAATGGAATGGAAAGGGATGGAATCTACGCGAGTTGAACGGAATGGAATGGAATGGAATGGCATGGAATGGAATGGAATGGAATGGAATGGTATGGAATGGAATGGAATGGAAGGGAAGGGAAAGGAGTGGAATGGAATCAAACCGAGTAGAACCGAATGGGATAGAATGGAATGTAATGGAATGGAAAGTAATGGAATATAATGGAATCAACCAGGGTAGAATGGAATGAAATAGAATGGAATGGAATGGAATGGAAAGCAAAGGAATGGAATGGAATGGAATGGAATGGAATGTATTCAACACAAGTAGAACGGAAAGGAATGGAATGGAATCCAATGGAATGGAACGGAATGGAATGGAATGGAATCAACCTGAGTAGAACGGAATGGAATGGAATGGAATGGAATGGAATGGAATGGCATGGAATGGAATGGAATGGAATGGAATGGAATGGAATGGAATTGAATGGAATCTACCCGAGTAGAACGGAATGGAATGAAAGGGAATGGAATGGAATGGAATGGAATGGAATCAACCAGAGATGAAAAAATTGGAATGGAATGGAATGGAATGGAATGGAATGGAATGGAATGGAATGGAATGGAATGGAAGAGAATGGAATTGAATCATCCCGAGTAGAATGGAATGGAACGGAACCGAATGGAACGGAAGGGAACGGAATAGAATGGAATTGAATCAACCAGAGAAGAACGGAACGCAATGGAACTGAAGGGAATGGAACGCAACGGAACGGAATTGAAGGGAATTGAATCAACCTGAGTAGAAGGGAATGGAATGGAATTGAATGGAAAGGAATGGATTCAACCCGAGTAGAACGGAAAGGAATGGAATGGAATGGAATGGAATGGAATGGAATGGAATGGAATGGAATGGAATGCAATGGAATGGAACGGAATGGAATGGAATGGAATGGAATGGAATGGAATTAACCCGTGTAGAACGGAATGGAATTGAATGGAATGGAATGGAATGGAATGGAATGGAATGGAATGGAATGGAATTGGAACGGAATCAACCCGAGAAGGAAGGAATGGAAAGGAATGGAATGGAAAGGAATGGAATGGAATGGAATGGAATTGGAATGGAATCAACCCGAGAAGAAAGGAATGGAAAGGAATGGAATGGAATGGAATGGAATGGAATGGAATGGAATGGAATGCAACGGAATGGAATGGAATGGAATGGAATGGAATGGAATGGAATGCAACGGAATGGAATGGAATGGAATGGAATGGAATGGAATGGAATGGAATGGATACAACATGAGTAGAACGGAAAGGAATGGAATGGAATGGAATAGAATGGAATGGAATGGAATGGAATGGAATCAACCCGAGTAGAACGGAATGGAATGGAATGGAATGGAATGGAATGGAATGGAACGGAAAGGAATGGAAAGGAATGGAATGCAATGGAATGCAATGGAATGGAATGGAATGGAATGGAATGGAATGGAATGGAATGCATACAACACTAGTAGAACGGAAAGCAATGGAATGGAATGGAACAGAATGGAATGGAATGGAATGGAATTGAATCAACCCGAGTAGAACGGAATGGAATGGAATCGAATGTAATGGAATGGAATGGAATGGTTCGTAATGCAATGCAATGGAATGGAATAGAATGGAATGGAATCTACCTGAGAAGAACGGAATGGAATGCAATGGAATGGAATGGAATGGAATGGAATGGAATGGAATGGAATGGAATGGAATGGAATGGAATCATCCCGAGTGTAATGGAATGGAATGGAATGGAATGGAATGGAGTGGAATGGAATGGAATGGAATGGTATGGAATACAATGCAATTTAATGGAATGGAATGGAATGGAATGGGATGGAATGGAATGGAATGGAATGGAATGGAATGGAAAGGAATGGAATCAACCAGAGTAGAATGGAATGGAAAGGAACGGAATGGAATGTAATGGAATGGAGTGGAATGGAATCAACCAGGGTAGCACGGAATGAAATAGAATGGAATGGAATGGAACGGAATGCAAAGGAATGGAATGGAAAGAATGGAATCAACCAGAGTAGAACGGAATGGAAAGGAACGGAATGGAATGGAATGGAATGGAGTGGAATGGAATCACCCAGAGTAGCACGGAATGAAATAGAATGGAATGGAAAGGAATGGAATGGAATGGAATGGAATGGAATGGAATGGAATGCAAAGGAATGGAATGGAATGGAATGGAATGGAATGGAATGTATTCAACACGAGTAGAACGGAAAGGAATGGAATGGAATGCAATGGAATGGAATTGAATGGAATAGAATGGAATGGAATCAACACGAGTAGAACGGAATGGAATGGAATGCAATGGAATGGAATTGAATGGAATAGGATGGAATGGAATCAACCCGAGTAGAACGGAATGGAATGGAATGGAATGGAATGGAATGGAATGGAATGGAATGGAATGGAATGGAACGGTATGGAATGGAAAGGAGTGGTATGGAATGGAATGGAATGGAATGGAAGGCAATGGAATGGAATGGAATGGAAAGGAATGGGATAGAATGGAATGGAATGGAATGGAATGGAATTTAATGGAATGGAATGGAATCAACCAGAGTAGAACGGAATGGAATGGAACGGAATGGAATGGAATGGAGTGGAGTGGAATGGAATCAAACCGAGTAGAACGGAATGGGATAGAATGGAATGTAATGGAATGGAATGCAATGGAATATAATGGAATCAACCAAGGTAGAACGGAATGAAATAGAATGGAATGGAATGGAACGGAATGCAAAGCAATGGAATGGAATGGAATGGAATGTATTCAACACGAGTAGAACGGAAAGGAATGGAATGGAATGCAATGGAATGGAATGGAATGGAGTCAACTCGAGTAGAACGGAATGGAATGGAATGGAATGGAATGGAATGGAATGGAATGGAATGGAATGGAATGCAATGGAATGGAATGGAATGGAATGGAATGGAATGGAATGGAATGGAATGGAATGGAATGGCATCAACCTGAGAAGAACGGAATGGAATGGAATGGAATGGAATCAACCTGGGAAGAACGGAATGGAATGGAATGGAATGGAATGGACTGGAATGGAATAGAATGGAATTGGTTCAACCCGAGTAGAATGGAACGGAATGGAGCGGAACGGAATAAAATGGAATTGAATCCACTAGAGTAGAATGGAATGGAATGGAATGAAATGCAAAGGAATGTAATGGCATGGAATTGAATGGAATGGAATCAACCCGATTAGAACGGAATGGAATGGAATGGAATGGAATGGAATGAGATGGAATGGAGTGAAATGCAATGGAATGGAATGGAATGGAATGGAAAGGAATGGAATGGAATGGAATCAACCCAAGTAGAACAAAATGGAATGGAATGGAATGGAATCAACCCGAGAAGAACGGAATGGAATGGAATGGAATGGAATGGAATGGAATGGAATGGAAAGGAATGGAATGGAATGGAATGGAATGGAATGGAATGGAATGGAATGGAATGGAATGGAATGGTATAGAATGGAATTGAATCAGCCCGAGTACAATCGAATGGAATGGAAAGGAATGGAATGGAATGGAAGGGAACGGAATAGAATGGAATTGAATCAATCAGAGTAGAACGGAAAGGAAAGGAATGGAATTGATTGGAATGGAATGGAAGGGAATGGAATGGAATGGAACGGAAAGGAATGCAAAGGAGTGGAATGGAATGGAACAGAATGGAATGGAATGCAATGGAATTTAACGGAATGGAATGGAATGCAATGGAATGCAACGGAATGGAATGGAATGCAAAGGATTGCAATGGAACGGAATGGAATGGAATGGAATGGAATGGAATCAACCTGAGAAGAACGGAACGGAGTGGAATGGAATGGAATGGAATGGAAGGGAATGGAATGGAATGGAATGGAATGGAATGGAATGGAATGGAATGGAATGGAATGGAATAGAGTGGAATGGAATCAACCTGAGAAGAACGGAACGGAGTGGAATGGAATGGAACGGAATGGAAGGGAATGGAATGGAACGGAATGGAACGGAAGGGAAGGGAACGGAATAGAATGGAATTGAATAAACCAGAGTAGAACGGAAAGGAAAGGAATGGAATTGATTGGAATGGAATGGAATGGAATGGAATGGAATGGAATGGAATGGAACGGAAAGGAATGGAATGGAGTGGGATGGAATGGAACGGAATGGAATGGAATGGAATGGAATTTAATGGAATGGAATGGAATGCAATGGAATGCAACGGAATGGAATGCAATGCAAAGGATTGCAATGGAATGGAATGGAATGGAATGGAATGGAATCAACCTGAGAAGAACGGAACGGAGTGGAATGGAATGGAATGGAATGGAAGGGAATGGAATGGAATGAAATGGAATGGAATGGAATGGAACGGAATGAAATGGAACGGAATGAAAAGCAGTGGAATGGAATGGAAAGGAATGGAATGGAATGGAATCAACCCGAGTAGAACGAACTGTGATGGAATGGAATGGAAAGGAATGGAATGGAGTGGCATGGAATGGAATGCAGTGGAATGGAATGGAATGGAATGAAATGGAAAGGAATGGAATCAACCCGAGTAGAATGGAATAGAATGGAATGGAATGGAACGCAATGGAATCGAATGGAATGGAATGCAATGGAATCGAATGGAATGGAATGGAATGGAATGGAAAGGAGTGGAATGGAAAGGAATGGAATGGAATGGAATGGAATGGAAAGGTATGGAATGCAATGGAATGGAATGGAACGGAATGGAATGGAATGGAATGGAATGGAAAGGAGTGGAATGAAATGGAATGCAATGTAATGTAATGGAATGGAATGGAACGGAATGGAATGGAAACTAATGGAACTGAATCAACCCGAGTAGAACAGAACGGAACAGAACGAAAAGGAAGGGATCGGAATAGAATGGAATTGAATCAACCCGAGTAGAATGGAACGCATTGGAATGAAATGGAATGGAATGGAATGGAAAGGAATGGAATGGAATGGAATGGAATGGAATGGAATGGAATGGAATGGAATGGAATGGAATGGAGTGAAATGGAATGGAATCAACCCGAGAAGAACGGAATGGAAAGGAATGGAATGGAATGGAATGGAATGGAATGGAATGGAATGGAATGGAAAGGAATCGTATTTAATGGAAAGAAATGCAATGGAATGGAATGGATTGGATTGGATTGGAATGGAATGGAATATAATGGAATTAAATGGAATACAAAGAATGGAATGCAATGGAATGGAATGGAATGGAATGGAAAGCAATGGAATGGAATGGAACCAACCCGAGTAGAACGGAATGGAATGGAATGCAATGGAATGGAATGGAATGGAATGGAATGCAATGGAATGGAATGGAATGGAATGGAATGGAATCAACTAGATTAGAACGGAATGGAATGGAAAGGAATGCAATGGAATGGAATGGGATGGAATTGAAAGGAATGGATTGGAATCAACACGAGTAGAATGGAATGGAATGGAACTGAATGGAATGGAATGGAATGGAGTGGAATGGAATTTAAAGGAATGGAATGGAATGCAATGGAAATCAACGGAATGGAATGGAATGGAAAGGAATGCAATTGAATGGAATGGAATGGAATGCAATGGAATGGAATGGAATGGATTGAAATGGAATGCAATGGAATGGAGTCGATTCAACCCAAGGAGAAAGGAATGCAATGGAATGGAATGGAATGGAATTAAATGGAATGGAATGGAATGGAATGGAATGGAATGGCATCAACCTGAGAAGAACGGAATGGAATGGAATGGAATGGAATCAACCTGAGAAGAACGGAATGGAATGGAATGGAATGGAATGGACTGGAATGGAATAGAATGGAATTGGTTCAACCCGAGTAGAATGGAACGGAATGGAGCGGAACGGAATAAAATGGAATTGAATCCACTAGAGTAGAATGGAATGGAATGGAATGAAATGCAAAGGAATGTAATGGCATGGAATTGAATGGAATGGAATCAACCCGATTAGAACGGAATGGAATGGAATGGAATGGAATGGAATGAGATGGAATGGAGTGAAATGCAATGGAATGGAATGGAATGGAATGGAAAGGAATGGAATGGAATGGAATCAACCCAAGTAGAACAAAATGGAATGGAATGGAATGGAATCAACCCGAGAAGAACGGAATGGAATGGAATGGAATGGAATGGAATGGAATGGAATGGAATGGAAAGGAATGGAATGGAATGGAATGGAATGGAATGGAATGGAATGGAATGGAATGGAATGGAATGGAATGGAATGGTATAGAATGGAATTGAATAAGCCCGAGTACAATCGAATGGAATGGAAAGGAATGGAATGGAATGGAAGGGAACGGAATAGAATGGAATTGAATCAATCAGAGTAGAACGGAAAGGAAAGGAATGGAATTGATTGGAATGGAATGGAAGGGAATGGAATGGAATGGAACGGAAAGGAATGCAAAGGAGTGGAATGGAATGGAACACAATGGAATGGAATGCAATGGAATTTAACGGAATGGAATGGAATGCAATGGAATGCAACGGAATGGAATGGAATGCAAAGGATTGCAATGGAACGGAATGGAATGGAATGGAATGGAATGGAATCAACCTGAGAAGAACGGAACGGAGTGGAATGGAATGGAATGGAATGGAATGGAATGGAATGGAATGGAATGGAATGGAATGGAATGGAATGGAATGGAATGGAATGGAATAGAGTGGAATGGAATCAACCTGAGAAGAACGGAACGGAGTGGAATGGAATGGAACGGAATGGAAGGGAATGGAATGGAACGGAATGGAATGGAAGGGAAGGGAACGGAATAGAATGGAATTGAATAAACCAGAGTAGAACGGAAAGGAAAGGAATGGAATTGATTGGAATGGAATGGAATGGAATGGAATGGAATGGAATGGAATGGAACGGAAAGGAATGGAATGGAGTGGGATGGAATGGAACGGAATGGAATGGAATGGAATGGAATTTAATGGAATGGAATGTAATGCAATGGAATGCAACGGAATGGAATGCTATGCAAAGGATTGCAATGGAATGGAATGGAATGGAATGGAATGGAATCAACCTGAGAAGAACGGAACGGAGTGGAATGGAATGGAATGGAATGGAAGGGAATGGAATGGAATGAAATGGAATGGAATGGAATGGAACGGAATGAAATGGAACGGAATGAAAAGCAGTGGAATGGAATGGAAAGGAATGGAATGGAATGGAATCAACCCGAGTAGAACGAACTGTGATGGAATGGAATGGAAAGGAATGGAATGGAGTGGCATGGAATGGAATGCAGTGGAATGGAATGGAATGGAATGAAATGGAAAGGAATGGAATCAACCCGAGTAGAATGGAATAGAATGGAATGGAATGGAACGCAATGGAATCGAATGGAATGGAATGCAATGGAATCGAATGGAATGGAATGGAATGGAATGGAAAGGAGTGGAATGGAAAGGAATGGAATGGAATGGAATGGAATGGAAAGGTATGGAATGCAATGGAATGGAATGGAATGGAATGGAATGGAATGGAATGGAATGGAAAGGAGTGGAATGAAATGGAATGCAATGTAATGTAATGGAATGGAATGGAACGGAATGGAATGGAAACAAATGGAACTGAATCAACCCGAGTAGAACAGAACGGAACAGAACGAAAGGGAAGGGATCGGAATAGAATGGAATTGAATCAACCCGAGTAGAATGGAACGCATTGGAATGAAATGGAATGGAATGGAATGGAAAGGAATGGAATGGAATGGAATGGAATGGAATGGAATGGAATGGAATGGAATGGAGTGAAATGGAATGGAATCAACCCGAGAAGAACGGAATGGAAAGGAATGGAATGGAATGGAATGGAATGGAATGGAATGGAATGGAATGGAATGGAATGGAATGGAATGGAATGGAAAGGAATCGTATTTAATGGAAAGGAATGCAGTGGAATGGAATGGATTGGATTGGATTGGATTGGAATGGAATGGAATGGAATGGAATGGAATTAAATGGAATACAATGGAATGGAATGCAATCGAATAGAATGGAATGGAATGGAAAGCAATGGAATGGAATGGAACCAACCCGAGTAGAACGGAATGGAATGGAATGCAATGGAATGGAATGGAATGGAATGGAATGGAATGGAATGCAATTTAATGGAATGGAATGGAATGGAATGGAATCAACCCGATTAGAACGGAATGGAATAGAAAGGAATGCAATGGAATGGAATGGGATGGAATGGAAAGGAATGGATTGGAATCAACAAGAGTAGAATGGAATGGAATGGAACTGAACGGAATGGAATGTAATGGAGTGGAATGGAATTTAAAGGAATGGAATGGAATGCAATGGAATTCAACGGAATGGAATGGAATGGAATGGAATGCAATGGAATGGAGTCGATTCAACCCAAGGAGAAAGGATTGCAATGGAATGGAATGGAATGGAACGGAATGGAATGGAATGGCATCAACCTGAGAAGAACGGAATGGAATGGAATGGAATGGAATCAACCTGAGAAGAACGGAATGGAATGGAATGGAATGGAATGGACTGGAATGGAATAGAATGGAATTGGTTCAACCCGAGTAGAACGGAACGGAATGGAGCGGAACGGAATACAATGGAATTGAATCAACCCGAGTAGAATGGAATGGAATGGAAAGAAATGCAAAGGAATCTAATGGGATGGAATTGAATGGAATGGAATCAACCCGATTAGAACGGAATGGAGTGGAATGGAATGGAATGGAATGAGATGGAATGGAGTGAAATGCAATGGAATGGAATGGAATGGAATGGAAAGGAATGGAATGGAATGGAATCAACCCAAGTAGAACGAAATGGAATGGAATGGAATGGAATCAACCCGAGAAGAACGGAATGGAATGGAATGGAATGGAAAGGAAAGGAATGGAATGGAATCAACCCAAGTAGAACGAAATGGAATGGAATGGAATGGAATCAACCCGAGAAGAGCGGAATGGAATGGAATGGAATGGAATGGAATGGAATGGAATGGAATGGAATGGAATGGAATGGAATGGAATGGAATAGAATGAAATGGAATTGTATAGAATGGAATTGAATCAGCCCGAGTAGAATCGAATGGAATGGAATGGAATGGAATGGAATGGAATGGAATGGAATGGAGTGGAATGCAATGGAATCAACCCGAGAAGAACGGAACACAAAGGAATGGAATGGAATGGAATGGAATGGAGTGGAATGGAATGGAATGGATTGGAATGGAATGGAATGGAATAGAATGGAATTGGTTCAACCCGAGTAGAACGGAACGGAACGGAACGGAACGGAAAGGAATACAATGGAATTGAATCAACCCTAGTAGAATGGAATGGAATGGAATGGAATGGAAAGGAATGGAATGGGATGGAATTGAATGGAATGGAATCAACCCTATTAGAATGGAAAGGAATGGAAAGGAATGGTATGGAATGGAATGGAATGGAATGGAACGGAATGAAATGGAATGGAATGAAAAGCAGTGGAATGGAATGGAAAGGAATGGAATGGAATGGAATCAGCCTGAGTAGAACGAACTGTGATGGAATGGAATGGAAAGGAATGGAATGGAGTGGCATGGAACGGAATGCAGTGGAATGGAATGGAATGGAATGGAATGGAATGGAATCAACCCGAGTAGAACGGAATAGAATGGAATGGAATGGAACGCAATGGAATCGAATGGAATGGAATGCAATGGAATCGAATGGAATGGAATGGAATGGAATGGAAAGGAGTGGAATGGAACGGAATGGAATGGAATGGAATGGAATGGAATGGAATGGAATGGAATGGAATGGAATGGAAAGGTATGGAATGCAATGGAATGGAATGGAACGGAATGGAAGGGAATGGAATGGAATGGAATGGAATGGAATGGAATGGAATGGAAAGGAGTGGAATGAAATGGAATGCAATGTAATGGAATGGAATGGAATGGAACGGAATGGGATGGAATGGAATGGAATGGTATCGAATGGAATGGAAAGGAATGGAATGGAATGGAATGGAATGGAATGGAAAGGAGTGGAATGAAATGGAATGCAATGTAATGGAATGGAATGGAATGGAACGGAATGGGATGGAATGGAATGGAATGGTATCGAATGGAATGGAAAGGAATGGAATGGAATGGAATGGAATGGAATGGAATGGAATGGAATGGAATGGATTCAACACAAGTAGAACGGAAAGGAATGGAATGGAATGGAATAGAATGGAATGGAATGGAATGGAATGGAATCAACCCGAATAGAACGGAATAGAATGGAATGGAATGGAATGGAATGGAATGGTTGGAATGCAATGCAATGGAATGTAATAGAATGGAATGGAATCTACCTGCGTAGAACGGAATGGAATGGAATGGAAGAAAATGGAATTGAATCATCCTGAGTGTAATGCAATGGAATGGAATGGAATGGAAGGGAGTGGAATGGAATGGAATGGAATGGTATGGAATACAATGCAATGGAATGGAATGGAATGGAATGGAATGCAATGGAATGGAATGGGATGGAATGGAATGGAATGGAATGGAATGGAATCAACCAGAGTAGAACGGAATGGAATGGAACGGAATGGAATGGAATGGAATGGAGTGGAATGGAATGAAACCTAGTAGAATGGAATGGGATAGAATGGAATGTAATGGAATGGAATGCAAAGGAATATAATGGAATCAACCAGGGTAAAACGGAATGAAATAGAATGGAATGGAATGGAATGGAATGCAAAGGAATGGAATGGAATGGAATGGAATCAAGCCGAGTAGAACGGAATGGAATGGAATGGAATGGAATGGAATGGAATGGTATGGAATGGAATGGAATGGAATGGTAAGGAATGAAGTGAAATGGAATGGAATGGAATGGAATGGAATGGAATGGAATAGAATGGAATGGCATGGAAGGCAATGGAACGGAATGGAATGGAATGGGATGGAATGCAATGGAATGGAATGGAATGGAATGGAGTGGATTGGAATCAACCTGCATAGAATGCAATGTAATGGAACGGAACGGAACGGAATGGAATGGAGTGGAATGGAATGGAATGGAATGGAATCAACCCGAGTAGAACGGAATAGAATGGAATGGAGTGGAAGGGAATGGAATGGAATTGAACGGAATGGAACGAAACAGAATGGCAAGGAACGGAACGGAACGGAATGGAATGGAATGGAATCAACCTGAGAAGAACGGCATGGAATGGAATGGAATGGAATGGAATGAAGTGGAATGGAATACAGTGGAATGCAATCAACTCGAGTAGAATGGAATGGAATGGAATGGAATGGAAAGCAATCGAATGTAATGGAATTGGATGGAAAGGAATGGAATGGAATCGAATGGAATGGAATGGAATCAACCCTAGTAGAAAGGAATGGAACGGAATGGAAAGGAATGGAATGGAATGGAATGGAATGGAATGGAATGGAATGGAATGGAATGAAATGGAATGGAATCAAACCGAGTAGAATTTAGTGGAATGGAATAGAATGGTATGGAATGGAATGGAATTGAATGGATTGGAATGGAATGGAATGGAATGGAATGGAATCAACCCGAGTAGAAAAGAATGGAATAGAATGGAATGGAATGGAATGGAATGCAATGGAATGGAACGGAATCAACACGAATTCAACGGAATGGAATAGAATGGATTAGAAAGAATGGAATTCAATGGAATGGAATGAAATGGAATGGAATGCAAAGGAAAGGAAAGGAATGGAATAGAATAGAATGGAATGGAATGGAATGGAATGCAATGGAAAGGAAAGGAATGGAATAGAATGGAATGGAATGGAATGGAATGGAATGGAATGTTATCAAACAGAGTGGAGAGAATTGGAATGTAATGTAATGGAATGGAATGGAATGGAGTGGAATGGAATGGAATGGAATCAACCAGAGTAGAACGGAACCGAGCGGAACGGAATGGAATGGAATGGAATGGAATGGAATGGAATGGAAATGGAATGGAAATGGAATGGAATCAACCCGAGAAGAAAGGAATGGAAAGGAATGGAATGGAATGGAATGGAATGGAATTTAAAGGAATGGAATGGAATGGTATGGAATGGAATGGAATGGAATGGTATGGAATGAAATGAAATGGATTGGAATGGAATGGAATGGAATGGAATAGAATGGAATGGCATGGAAGGCAATGGAACGGAATGGAATGGAATGGGATGGAATGCAATGGAATGGAATGGAATGGGATGGAATGCAATGGAATGGAATGGAATGGAATGGAATGGAATGAAATGGATTGGAATCAAAATGCGTAGAATGGAATGTAATGGAACGGAACGGAATGGAATGGAAAGGAGTGGAATGGAATGGAATGGAATGGAATGGAATCAACCCGAGTAGAACGGAATATAATGGAATGGAGTGGAAGGGAATGGAATGGAATTGAACGGAATGGAACGAAACAGAATGGAAAGGAATGGAATGGAACGGAATGGAATGGATTGGAATCAACCCGAGAAGAACGGCATGGAATGGAATGGAATGGAATGGAATGAAGTGGAATGGAATACAATGGAATGCAATCAACTCGAGTAGAATGGAATTGAATGGAATGGAATGGAAAGCAATAGAATGGAATGGAATTGGATGGAAAGGAATGGAATGGAATGGAATGGAATGGAATGGAATGGAATGGAATGGAATGGAATGGAATGGAATCAACCCTAGTAGAAAGGAATGGAACGGAATGGAATGGAATGGAATGGAATGGAATGGAATGGAATGGAATGGAATGGAATGGAATGGAATGAAACGGAATGGAATCAAACCGAGTAGAATTTAGTGGAATGGAATAGAATGCTATGGAATGGAAAGGAATTGAATGGATTGGAATTTAATGGAATGGAATGGAATGGAATGGATTGGAATCAACCCGAGTAGAAAAGAATGGAATAGAATGGAATGGAATGGAATGGAATGCAATGGAATGGAACGGAATCAACACGAATTCAACGGAATGGAATAGAATGGAATAGAAAGAATGGAATTCAATGGAATGGAATGTAATGTAATGGAATGCAATGGAAAGGAAAGGAATGGAATAGCATGGAATGGAATGGAATGGAATGGAATGGAATGGAATGGAATGGAATGGAAAGGAAAGGAATGGAATAGCATGGAATGGAATGGAATGGAATGGAATGGAATGGAATGAAATGCAATGGAAAGGAAAGGAATGGAATAGAATGGAATGGAATGGAATGGAATGGAATGGAATGGAATGGAATGGAATGGAATGGAATGGAATGTTATCAAACAGAGTGGAGAGAATTGGAATGGAATGGAATGGAATGGAATGGAATGGAATGGAATGGATTGGAATGGAATGGAATGGAATGGAATCAACCCGAGAAAAACGGAATGGAATGGAATGGAATGGAATGGAATGGAATGGAAAGGTTTGGAATGCAATGCAATGGAATGGAATAGAATGGAATGGAATCTACCCGAGTAGAACGGAATGGAATGGAATGGAATGGAATGGAATGGGATGGAATGGAATGGAATGGAATGGAATGCAATGGAATATAATGGAATCAACCAGGGTAGAACGGAATGAAATAGAATGGAATGGAATGGAATGGAATGCAAAGCAATGGAATGGAATGGAATGGAATGTATTCAACACGAGTAGAACGGAAAGGAACGGAATGGAATGCAATGGAATGGAATGGAATGGAATGCCATGGAAGGCATTGGAATGGGATGGAATGGAATGGGATGGAATGGAATGGAATGGAATGGAATGGAATGGAATGGAATGGAATGGATTGGAAACAACCTGGGTAGAATGGAATGTAATGGAACGGAATGGAACCGAATGGAATGGAGTGGAATGGAATGGAATGGAATGGAATGGAATGGAATGGAATAAACCCGAGTAGAATGGAAAAGAATGGAATGGAGTGGAAGGGAATGGATTGGAATAGAATCAACCCGAGAGGAATGGAAAGGAATGGAATGGAATTGAACGGAAGGGAATGAAACAGAATGGATAGGAATGGAATGGAACGGAATGGAATGGAATGGAATCAACCCGAGAAGAACGGCGTGTAATGGAACGGAAAGGAATGGAATGAAGTGGAATGGAATGCAATGGAATTCAATCAACTCGAGTAGAATGGAATGGAATGGAATGGAAAGGAAAGCAATAGAATGAAATGGAATTGGATGGAAAGGAGTGGAACGGAATGGAATGGAATGGAATGGAATCAACCCTAGTAGAAAGGAATGGAGTGGAATGGAATGGAATGGAATGGAATGGAATGGAATCAAACCGAGTAGAATGGAGTGGAATAGAATAGAATTGTATGGAATGGAATGGAATGGAATGGAATGGAATGCAATGGAATGGAATGGAATGGAATACAATGTAATAGAACGGAATCAACAAGATTGGAGAGAAATTGAATGAATGGAATGGAATGGAATGGAATGGAATGCAACGGAATGGAATGGAAAAGAATATAATGGAATGGATTGGAATCCACCCGAGAGGAAGAGAGTGGAAAGGAATGGTATGGAATGGAATGGAACGGAATGGAATGGAATGGAATGGAACGGAATGCAATGGAATGGAATGGAATGTAATGGAATGGAATGGAATGCCATGGAATGCAAAGGAAAGGAATGGAATGGAATGGGATGGAATGGAATGGAATGGAATGGAATGGGATGGAATGGAATCTAATGGAATGGAATGGAATGGAATGGATTCAGCACGAGTAGAACAGAAAGGAATGGAATGGAATTGAATAGAATGGAATGGAATGGAATGGAATGGAATGGAATGGAATGGAATGGAATGGAAAGGAATAGAATCAACCCGAGTAGAACGGAATGGAATGGAATGGAATGGAATGGAATGGAATGGAATGGAATGGAATGGTTTAGAATGCATTGCAATGGAATGGAATAGAATGGAATGGAATCTACCCGAGTAGAACGGAATGGGATGGAATGGAATGGAATGGAATGGAATGGAATGGAATGGAATGGAATGGAATGGAATGGAATGGAATGGAATCATCCCGAGTATAATGGAATGGAATGGAATGGAATCTATTGGAATGGAATGGAATGGAATGGAATGGAATGGAATGGAATGGAATGGAATGGAATGGAATGGAATGGAGTGGTATGGAATGCAAAGCAATGGAATGCAATGCAATGCTATGGAATGGAATGGAATGGAATGGAATGGAATGGAATGGAATGGAATGGAATGGAATGGAATGGAATGGAATGGTTTAGAATGCATTGCAATGGAATGGAATAGAATGGAATGGAATCTACCCGAGTAGAACGGAATGGGATGGAACGGAACGGAATGGAATGGAATGGAATGGAATCATCCCGAGTATAACGGAATGGAATGGAATGGAATCTATTGGAATGGAATGGAATGGAATGGAATGGAATGGAGTGGTATGGAATGCAATGCAATGGAATGCATTGCAATGCAATGGAATGGAATGGAATCAACCAGAGTAGAACGGAATGGAATGGAACGGAATGGAATGGAATGGAATGGAGTGGAATGGAATCAAACCGAGTAGAACGGAATGGGATAGAATGGAATGTAATGGAATGGAATGCAACGGAATATTATGGAATCAACCAGGGTAGAATGGAATGAAATAGAATGGAATGGAATGGAATGGAATGCAAAGCAATGGAATGGAATGGAATGGAATGTATTCAACACGAGTAGAACGGAAAGGAATGGAATGGAATGCAATGGAATGGAATGGAATGGAATGGTTTGGAATGCAATGCAATGGAATGGAATAGAATGGAATGGAATCTACACGAGTAGAACGGAATGGAATGGAATGGAATGGAATGGAATGGAATTGAATGGAATGGTATGGAATGCAATGGAATGGAATGGAATGCAATGGAATGGAATGGAATGGAATAGAATCAACCAGAGTAGAACGGAATGGAATGGATCGGAATGGAATGGAATGGAGTGGAGTGGAATGGAATCAAACAGAGTAGAACGGAATGGGATAGAATGGAAAGTAATGGAATGGAATGCAATGGAATATATTGGAATCAACCAGGGTAGAACGGAATGGAATGGAATGAAATAGAATGGAATGGAATGGAATGGAATGCAAAGCATTGGACTGGAATGGAATGGAATGTATTCAACACGAGTAGAACGGAAAGGAACGGAATGGAATGCAATGGAATGGAATGGAATGGAATCAACTTGAGTAGAACGGAATGGAATGGAAAGGAACGGAATGGAATGGAATGGAATGGAATGGAATGCAATGGAATGGAACGGAATCAACACGAATTCAACGGAATGGAATAGAATGGATTAGAAAGAATGGAATTCAATGGAATGGAATGAAATGGAATGGAATGCAAAGGAAAGGAAAGGAATGGAATAGAATGGAATGGAATGGAATGGAATGGAATGGAATGCAATGGAAAGGAAAGGAATGGAATAGAATGGAATGGAATGGAATGGAATGGAATGGAATGGAATGTTATCAAACAGAGTGGAGAGAATTGGAATGTAATGGAATGGAATGGAATGGAATGGAATGGAATGGAGTGGAATGGAATGGAATGGAATCAACCCGAGTAGAACGGAACCGAGCGGAACGGAATGGAATGGAATGGAATGGAATGGAATGGAAATGGAATGGAAATGGAATGGAATCAACCCGAGAAGAAAGGAATGGAAAGGAATGGAATGGAATGGAATGGAATGGAATTTAAAGGAATGGAATGGAATGGTATGGAATGGAATGGAATGGAATGGTATGGAATGAAATGAAATGGATTGGAATGGAATGGAATGGAATGGAATAGAATGGAATGGCATGGAAGGCAATGGAACGGAATGGAATGGAATGGGATGGAATGCAATGGAATGGAATGCAATGGGATGGAATGCAATGGAATGGAATGGAATGGAATGGAATGGAATGGAATGAAATGGATTGGAATCAAAATGCGTAGAATGGAATGTAATGGAACGGAACGGAATGGAATGGAAAGGAGTGAAATGGAATGGAATGGAATGGAATGGAATCAACCCGAGTAGAACGGAATATAATGGAATGGAGTGGAAGGGAATGGAATGGAATTGAACGGAATGGAACGAAACAGAATGGAAAGGAATGGAATGGAACGGAATGGAATGGATTGGAATCAACCCGAGAAGAACGGCATGGAATGGAATGGAATGGAATGGAATGAAGTGGAATGGAATACAATGGAATGCAATCAACTCGAGTAGAATGGAATTGAATGGAATGGAATGGAAAGCAATAGAATGGAATGGAATTGGATGGAAAGGAATAGAATGGAATGGAATGGAATGGAATGGAATGGAATGGAATGGAATGGAATGGAATGGAATGGAATCAACGCTAGTAGAAAGGAATGGAACGGAATGGAATGGAATGGAATGGAATGGAATGGAATGGAATGGAATGGAATGGAATGAAACGGAATGGAATCAAACCGAGTAGAATTTAGTGGAATGGAATAGAATGCTATGGAATGGAAAGGAATTGAATGGATTGGAATTTAATGGAATGGAATGGAATGGAATGGATTGGAATCAACCCGAGTAGAAAAGAATGGAATAGAATGGAATGGAATGGAATGGAATGCAATGGAATGGAACGGAATCAACACGAATTCAACGGAATGGAATAGAATGGAATAGAAAGAATGGAATTCAATGGAATGGAATGTAATGTAATGGAATGCAAAGGAAAGGAAAGGAATGGAATAGCATGGAATGGAATGGAATGGAATGGAATGGAATGGAATGGAATGGAAAGGAAAGGAATGGAATAGCATGGAATGGAATGGAATGGAATGGAATGGAATGAAATGCAATGGAAAGGAAAGGAATGGAATAGAATGGAATGGAATGGAATGGAATGGAATGGAATGGAATGGAATGGAATGGAATGTTATCAAACAGAGTGGAGAGAATTGGAATGGAATGGAATGGAATGGAATGGAATGGAATGGATTGGAATGGAATGGAATGGAATGGAATCAACCCGAGAAAAACGGAATGGAATGGAATGGAATGGAATGGAATGGAATGGAATGGAATGGAAAGGTTTGGAATGCAATGCAATGGAATGGAATAGAATGGAATGGAATCTACCCGAGTAGAACGGAATGGAATGGAATGGAATGGAATGGGATGGAATGGAATGGAATGGAATGGAATGCAATGGAATATAATGGAATCAACCAGGGTAGAACGGAATGAAATAGAATGGAATGGAATGGAATGGAATGCAAAGCAATGGAATGGAATGGAATGGAATGTATTCAACACGAGTAGAACGGAAAGGAACGGAATGGAATGCAATGGAATGGAATGGAATGGAATGCCATGGAAGGCATTGGAATGGAATGGAATGGAATGGGATGGAATGGAATGGAATGGAATGGAATGGAATGGAATGGAATGGAATGGAATGGAATGGAATGGATTGGAAACAACCTGGGTAGAATGGAATGGAATGGAACGGAATGGAACCGAATGGAATGGAGTGGAATGGAATGGAATGGAATGTAATGGAATGGAATGGAATGGAATGGAATGGAATAAACCCGAGTAGAATGGAAAAGAATGGAATGGAGTGGAAGGGAATGGATTGGAATAGAATCAACCCGAGAGGAATGGAAAGGAATGGAATGGAATTGAACGGAAGGGAATGAAACAGAATGGATAGGAATGGAATGGAACGGAATGGAATGGAATGGAATCAACCCGAGAAGAACGGCGTGTAATGGAACGGAAAGGAATGGAATGAAGTGGAATGGAATGCAATGGAATTCAATCAACTCGAGTAGAATGGAATGGAATGGAATGGAAAGGAAAGCAATAGAATGAAATGGAATTGGATGGAAAGGAGTGGAACGGAATGGAATGGAATGGAATGGAGTCAACCTTAGTAGAAAGGAATGGAGTGGAATGGAATGGAATGGAATGGAATGGAATGGAATCAAACCGAGTAGAATGGAGTGGAATAGAATAGAATTGTATGGAATGGAATGGAATGGAATGGAATGGAATGCAATGGAATGGAATGGAATGGAATACAATGTAATAGAACGGAATCAACAAGATTGGAGAGAAATTGAATGAATGGAATGGAATGGAATGGAATGGAATGCAACGGAATGGAATGGAAAAGAATATAATGGAATGGATTGGAATCCACCCGAGAGGAAGAGAGTGGAAAGGAATGGTATGGAATGGAATGGAACGGAATGGAATGGAATGGAATGGAACGGAATGCAATGGAATGGAATGGAATGCAATGGAATGGAATGGAATGCCATGGAATGCAAAGGAAAGGAATGGAATGGAATGGGATGGAATGGAATGGAATGGAATGGAATGGGATGGAATGGAATCTAATGGAATGGAATGGAATGGAATGGATTCAGCACGAGTAGAACAGAAAGGAATGGAATGGAATTGAATAGAATGGAATGGAATGGAATGGAATGGAATGGAATGGAATGGAATGGAATGGAAAGGAATAGAATCAACCCGAGTAGAACGGAATGGAATGGAATGGAATGGAATGGAATGGAATGGAATGGAATGGAATGGAATGGTTTAGAATGCATTGCAATGGAATGGAATAGAATGGAATGGAATCTACCCGAGTAGAACGGAATGGGATGGAATGGAATGGAATGGAATGGAATGGAATGGAATGGAATGGAATCATCCCGAGTATAATGGAATGGAATGGAATGGAATCTATTGGAATGGAATGGAATGGAATGGAATGGAATGGAATGGAATGGAATGGAATGGAATGGAGTGGTATGGAATGCAAAGCAATGGAATGCAATGCAATGCTATGGAATGGAATGGAATGGAATGGAATGGAATGGAATGGAATGGAGTGGTATGGAATGCAAAGCAATGGAATGCAATGCAATGCTATGGAATGGAATGGAATGGAATGGAATGGAATGGAATGGAATGGAATGGAATGGAATGGAATGGAATGGTTTAGAATGCATTGCAATGGAATGGAATAGAATGGAATGGAATCTACCCGAGTAGAACGGAATGGGATGGAATGGAACGGAATGGAATGGAATGGAATGGAATCATCCCGAGTATAACGGAATGGAATGGAATGGAATCTATTGGAATGGAATGGAATGGAATGGAATGGAATGGAGTGGTATGGAATGCAATGCAATGGAATGCATTGCAATGCAATGGAATGGAATGGAATCAACCAGAGTAGAACGGAATGGAATGGAACGGAATGGAATGGAATGGAATGGAGTGGAATGGAATCAAACCGAGTAGAACGGCATGGGATAGAATGGAATGTAATGGAATGGAATGCAACGGAATATTATGGAATCAACCAGGGTAGAATGGAATGAAATAGAATGGAATGGAATGGAATGGAATGCAAAGCAATGGAATGGAATGGAATGGAATGTATTCAACACGAGTAGAACGGAAAGGAATGGAATGGAATGCAATGGAATGGAATGGAATGGAATGGTTTGGAATGCAATGCAATGGAATGGAATAGAATGGAATGGAATCTACACGAGTAGAACGGAATGGAATGGAATGGAATGGAATGGAATGGAATTGAATGGAATGGTATGGAATGCAATGGAATGGAATGGAATGCAATGGAATGGAATGGAATGGAATAGAATCAACCAGAGTAGAACGGAATGGAATGGATCGGAATGGAATGGAATGGAGTGGAGTGGAATGGAATCAAACAGAGTAGAACGGAATGGGATAGAATTGAAAGTAATGGAATGGAATGCAATGGAATATATTGGAATCAACCAGGGTAGAACGGAATGGAATGGAATGAAATAGAATGGAATGGAATGGAATGGAATGCAAAGCATTGGACTGGAATGGAATGGAATGTATTCAACACGAGTAGAACGGAAAGGAACGGAATGGAATGCAATGGAATGGAATGGAATGGAATCAACTTGAGTAGAACGGAATGGAATGGAATGGAACGGAATGGAATGGAATGGAATGGAATGGAATGGAATGGAATGGAATGGAAAGGTATGGAATGGAATGGAATGGCATAGAAGGCAATGGAATGGAATGGAATGGAATGGGATGGAATGGAATGGAATGGAATGGAATGGAATGGAATGAATGGAATGGAATGGAATGGATTGGAATCAACCTGCATAGAATGGAATGGAATGGAACTGAATGGAACGGAATGGAATGGAGTGGAATGGAATGGAATGGAATGGAATGGAATGCAATGGAATGCAATGGAATCAACCCGAGTAGAACGGAATAGAATAGAATGGAGCGGAAGGGAATGGATTGGAATGGAATCAACCCAAGAAGAACGGCGTGTAATGGAACGCAAAGGAATGGAATGAAGTGGAATGGAATACAATGGAATTCAATCAACTCGAGTAGAATGGGATGGAGTGGAATGGAATGGAAAGCAATAGAATGGAATGGAATTAGATGGAAAGAGTGGAATGTAATGGAATGGAAAGGAATGGAATCAACCCTATTAGAAAGGAATGGAATGGAATTTAATGGAACGGAATGGAATGGAATGGAATGGAATGGAATGGAATGGTATGGAATGGAATCAAACCGAGTAGAATGGAGTGGAATGGAATAGAATTGTATGGAATGGAATGGAATGGAATGGAATGGAATGCAATGGAACGGAATGGAATGGAACGGAATGGAATGGATTCAACCCGAGTAGATCAGAAAGGAATGGAATGGAATGGAACGGAATGGAATGGAATGCAATGGAATGGAATGCAATGGAATGGAATGGAATGGAACGGAATGGAATGAAATCAACCCTAGTAGAACGGAAAGGAATGGAATGGAATGGAATGGAATGGAATGGAATGGAATGGAATGGAATGGAAGGGAATGGAATGGAAAGGAATGGAAAGGAATGTAATGTAATCATCCCGAGTAGAACAGAATAGAATGGAATGGAATGGAATGGAATGGAATGGAATGGAATATAATGGAATGGACTGGAATACACCCGAGAGGAACAGAGTGGAAAGGAATGGAATGGAATGGAATGGAATGGAATGGAATGGAATGAAATGGAATGGAATATAATGGAATGGAATGGAATGGAATGGAATGGAATGGAATGGAATGGAATGGAATGGATTGGAATGGAATGGAATGGAATGGAATGGCATGGAATGCAAAGGAGAGGAATGGAATAGGATGGAATGGAATGGAAAGTAATGGAATGGAATGGAATAGAATGGAAAGGAATGGAATGGAATGGAATGGAATGGAACGGAATGGAATGGAATGGAATGGAATGGAATGGCATGGGATGAAAAGGAGAGGAATGGAATAGGATGGAATGGAATGGAATGGAATGGAATTGCATGGAATGCAAAGGAGAGGAATGGAATGGGATGGAATGGAATGGAATGCAATGGAATGGAATGGAATGGAACGGAATGGAATTGAATGGAATGGAATGGAACCAACCCGATTAGAACGGAACAGAATGGAATGGAACGGAATGGAATGGATTCAACACGAGTAGAACGGAAAGGAAAGTAATGGAATGGAATGGAATGGAACGGAATGGAATGGAATGGAATGGATGGAATGGAATGGAATGGAATGCAATGGAATGCAATGGAATGCAATGGAATGGAATGGAATGGAATGGAATGGAATGGAATGGAATGGAATGGAATGGAATGGAATGTACCCGTGTAGAACGGAATGGAATGGAATGGAATGGATGGAATGGAATGGAATCAACTCGAGTAGAAAGGAATGGAATGGAATGGAATGGAGTGGAATGGAATGGAATGGAATGGAATGGAATGGAATGGAATGCAATGCAATGGAATGGAATGGAATGGAATGGAATGGAATGGAATGGAATGTACCCATGTAGAACGGAATGGAATGGAATGGAATGGAATGTAATGGAATGGAATGGAATGGAACGGAATGGAATGGAAATGGAATGGAATCAACCCGAGAAGAAAGGAATGGAAAGGAATTCAATGGAATGGAATTGAATGGAATGGAAAGGAATGGAATGGAATGGAATGGAATGGAAAGGAATGGAATGGAATGCACTTTTATGGAATTGAATGCAATGTAATGGAATGGAAAGGGATGGAATCTACGCGAGTTGAACGGAATGGAATGGAATGGAATGGCATGGAATGGAATGGAATGGAATGGAATGGTATGGAATGGAATGGAATGGAATGGAAGGGAAGGGAAAGGAGTGGAATGGAATCAAACCGAGTAGAACCGAATGGGATAGAATGGAATGTAATGGAATGGAAAGTAATGGAATATAATGGAATCAACCAGGGTAGAATGGAATGAAATAGAATGGAATGGAATGGAATGGAAAGCAAAGGAATGGAATGGAATGGAATGGAATGGAATGTATTCAACACAAGTAGAACGGAAAGGAATGGAATGGAATCCAATGGAATGGAACGGAATGGAATGGAATGGAATCAACCTGAGTAGAACGGAATGGAATGGAATGGAATGGAATGGAATGGAATGGCATGGAATGGAATGGAATGGAATGGAATGGCATGGAATGGAATGGAATGGAATGGAATGGAATGGAATGGAATGGAATGGAATCTACCCGAGTAGAACGGAATGGAATGAAAGGGAATGGAATGGAATGGAATGGAATGGAATGGATTCAACCAGAGATGAAAAAATTGGAATGGAATGGAATGGAATGGAATGGAATGGAATGGAATGGAATGGAATGGAAGAGAATGGAATTGAATCATACCGAGTAGAATGGAATGGAACGGAACCGAATGGAACGGAAGGGAACGGAATAGAATGGAATTGAATCAACCAGAGAAGAACGGAACGCAATGGAACTGAAGGGAATGGAACGCAACGGAACGGAATTGAAGGGAATTGAATCAACCTGAGTAGAAGGGAATGGAATGGAATTGAATGGAAAGGAATGGATTCAACCCGAGTAGAACGGAAAGGAATGGAATGGAATGGAATGGAATAGAATGGAATGGAATGGAATGGAATGGAATGGAATGCAATGGAATGGAACGGAATGGAATGGAATGGAATGGAATGGAATGGAATTAACCCGTGTAGAACGGAATGGAATTGAATGGAATGGAATGGAATGGAATGGAATGGAATGGAATGGAATGGAATTGGAACGGAATCAACCCGAGAAGGAAGGAATGGAAAGGAATGGAATGGAAAGGAATGGAATGGAATGGAATGGAATTGGAATGGAATCAACCCGAGAAGAAAGGAATGGAAAGGAATGGAATGGAATGGAATGGAATGGAATGGAATGGAATGGAATGGAATGCAACGGAATGGAATGGAATGGAATGGAATGGAATGGAATGGAATGGAATGGATACAACATGAGTAGAACGGAAAGGAATGGAATGGAATGGAATAGAATGGAATGGAATGGAATGGAATGGAATCAACCCGAGTAGAACGGAATGGAATGGAATGGAATGGAATGGAATGGAATGGAATGGAATGGAACGGAAAGGAATGGAAAGGAATGGAATGCAATGGAATGCAATGGAATGGAATGGAATGGAATGGAATGGAATGGAATGGAATGGAATGCATACAACACTAGTAGAACGGAAAGCAATGGAATGGAATGGAACAGAATGGAATGGAATGGAATGGAATTGAATCAACCCGAGTAGAACGGAATGGAATGGAATCGAATGTAATGGAATGGAATGGAATGGTTCGTAATGCAATGCAATGGAATGGAATAGAATGGAATGGAATCTACCTGAGAAGAACGGAATGGAATGCAATGGAATGGAATGGAATGGAATGGAATGGAATGGAATGGAATGGAATGGAATGGAATGGAATGGAATCATCCCGAGTGTAATGGAATGGAATGGAATGGAATGGAATGGAGTGGAATGGAATGGAATGGAATGGTATGGAATACAATGCAATTTAATGGAATGGAATGGAATGGAATGGGATGGAATGGAATGGAATGGAATGGAATGGAATGGAATGGAAAGGAATGGAATCAACCAGAGTAGAATGGAATGGAAAGGAACGGAATGGAATGTAATGGAATGGAGTGGAATGGAATCAACCAGGGTAGCACGGAATGAAATAGAATGGAATGGAATGGAACGGAATGCAAAGGAATGGAATGGAAAGAATGGAATCAACCAGAGTAGAACGGAATGGAAAGGAACGGAATGGAATGGAATGGAATGGAGTGGAATGGAATCAACCAGAGTAGCACGGAATGAAATAGAATGGAATGGAAAGGAATGGAATGGAATGGAATGGAATGGAATGGAATGGAATGGAATGCAAAGGAATGGAATGGAATGGAATGGAATGGAATGTATTCAACACGAGTAGAACGGAAAGGAATGGAATGGAATGCAATGGAATGGAATTGAATGGAATAGAATGGAATGGAATCAACACGAGTAGAACGGAATGGAATGGAATGCAATGGAATGGAATTGAATGGAATAGAATGGAATGGAATCAACCCGAGTAGAACGGAATGGAATGGAATGGAATGGAATGGAATGGAATGGAATGGAATGGAATGGAATGGAATGGAATGGTATGGAATGGAAAGGAGTGGTATGGAATGGAATGGAATGGAATGGAAGGCAATGGAATGGAATGGAATGGAATGGAATGGGATGGAATGGAATGGAATGGAATGGAATGGAATTTAATGGAATGGAATGGAATCAACCAGAGTAGAACGGAATGGAATGGAACGGAATGGAATGGAATGGAGTGGAGTGGAATGGAATCAAACCGAGTAGAACGGAATGGGATAGAATGGAATGTAATGGAATGGAATGCAATGGAATATAATGGAATCAACCAAGGTAGAACGGAATGAAATAGAATGGAATGGAATGGAACGGAATGCAAAGCAATGGAATGGAATGGAATGGAATGTATTCAACACGAGTAGAACGGAAAGGAATGGAATGGAATGCAATGGAATGGAATGGAATGGAGTCAACTCGAGTAGAACGGAATGGAATGGAATGGAATGCAATGGAATGGAATGGAATGGAATGGAATGGAATGGAATGGAATGGAATGGAATGGAATGGAATGGAGTGGAATAGAATGGAATGGAATGGAATGGTATGGAATGGAATCAACCCGAGTAGAACGGAATAGAATGGAATGGAGTGTAAGGGAATGGAATGGTATGAAATCAACCCGAGAGGAATGGAATGGAATGGAAAGGAATTGAACGGAAGGGAACAAAAGAGAATGGAAAGGAATGGAATGGAACGGAATGGAATGGAATGCAATCAACCCGAGTAGAAAGGAATGGAATGGAAAGGAATGGAATGGAATGGAAAGGAATGGAATGGAATGGAATGGAATGGAATGGAATGGAATGGAATGGAATGGAATGGAATGGAATGGAATGGAGTGGGATGGGATTGAATGGGATGGGATGGAATGGAATGGGATGGAATGGAATGGAATGGAATGGAATGGAATGGAATGGAATGGATTGGAATCAACCTGCGTAGAATGGAATGGAATGGAAAGGAACGGAACGGAATGGAATGGAGTGGAATGGAATGGAATGGAATGGAATAGAATGGAATGGCACGGAATGCAATGGAATGGAATGGAATGGAATTGCATGTAATGGAATGGAATGGGATGGAATGGATTGGAATCAACCTGCGTAGAATGGAATGGAAAGGAACGGAACCTGACGGAACGGAATGGAGTGCAATGGAATGGAATGGAATGGAATGGAATGGAATGGAATGGAATCAACCCGAGTAGAACGGAATAGAATGTAATGGAGTGGAAGGGAATGGAATGGAATGGAATCCACCAGAGTGGAATCGAATGGAATGGGATGAAATGGAATCAACCCGAGAAGAACGGAATGAAATGGAATGCAATGGAATGGAATGGAATGGAAAAGAATGAAATGGAATGGAATGGAATGGAATAGAATGGCACGGAATGCAATGGAATGGAATGGAATGGAATGGAATGGCATGGAATGGAATGGAATGGAATGGACTGGAATGGAATGGAATGGAATGCATAGGAATCAACCTGCGTAGAATGGAATGGGATGGAACAGAACTGAACGGAATGGAATGGAGTGGAGTGGAATGGAATGGAATTGAATGGAATGGAATGGAATGGAATCAACCCGAGTAGAACGGAATAGAATGGAATGGAGTGGAAGGGAATGGAATGGAATGGAATCAACCCCAGGGGAATGGAATGGAATGGAATGGAATTGAACGGAACGAAACGGAACAGAATGGAAAGGAATGCAATGGAATCAACCAGAGAAGAACGGCGTGGAATGGAATGGAATGGAACGGAATGGAAAGCAATAGAATGGAATGGAATTGGATGGAAAGGAATGGAATGGAAAGGAATGGAATGGAATGGAATGGAATGGAATCAACCCAAGTAGAATGGAAAGGAATGGAATGGAATCCAATGGAGAGGAATGGAATGGAATGGAATCGAATCAACCTGAGTAGAACGGAATGCAATGGAATGGAATGGAATGGAATGGAATTGATAGGAATGGAAAGGAATGGAAAGTAATCATCCCGAGTAGAACGGAATGGAATAGAATGGAATGGAATGGAATGGAATGCTATGGAATGGAATGGAATGGAATGGAATGGAATGGAATGGAATGAAATGGAATAGAATTTAATGGAATGCAATGGAATGGAATGGAATGCAACGTAATAAAATGGAATGGAATATAATGGAACGGAATGGATTCCACCCGAGGGGACAGAGTGGAAAGGAATGGAATGGAATGGAATGGAATGGAATGGAATGGAATGGAAGGCAAAGGAGAAGAATGGGATGGGATGGAATGGTATGGAATGGAATCAACCCGAGTAGAACGGAATAGAATGGAATGGAGTGGAAGGGAATGGAATGGAATGAAATCAACCCGAGAGGAATGGAATGGAATGGAAAGGAATTGAACGGAAGGGAACAAAAGAGAATGGAAAGGAATGGAATGGAACGGAATGGAATGGAATGCAATCAACCCGAGTAGAAAGGAATGGAATGGAAAGGAATGGAATGGAATGGAAAGGAATGGAATGGAATGGAATGGAATGGAATGGAATGGAATGGAATGGAATGGAATGGAATGGAATGGAGTGGGATGGGATTGAATGGGATGGGATGGAATGGAATGGAATGGAATGGAATGGAATGGAATGGAATGGAAAGGAATGGAATGGAATGGATTGGAATCAACCTGCGTAGAATGGAATGGAATGGAAAGGAACGGAATGGAATGGAATGGAGTGGAATGGAATGGAATGGAATGGAATAGAATGGAATGGCACGGAATGGAATGGAATGGAATGGAATGGAATTGCATGTAATGGAATGGAATGGGATGGAATGGATTGGAATCAACCTGCGTAGAATGGAATGGAAAAGAACGGAACGGCACGGAACGGAATGGAGTGGAATGGAATGGAATGGAATGGAATGGAATGGAATCAACCCGAGTAGAACGGAATAGAATGTAATGGAGTGGAAGGGAATGGAATGGAATGGAATCCACCAGAGTGGAATCGAATGGAATGGGATGAAATGGAATCAACCCGAGAAGAACGGAATGAAATGGAATGCAATGGAAAGGAATGGAATGGAAAAGAATGAAATGGAATGGAATGGAATGGAATAGAATGGCACGGAATGCAATGGAATGGAATGAAATGGAATGGCATGGAATGGAATGGAATGGAATTGACTGGAATGGAATGGAATGGAATGCATTGGAATCAACCTGCGTAGAATGGAATGGGATGGAACAGAACTGAACGGAATGGAATGGAGTGGAGTGGAATGGAATGGAATTGAATGGAATGGAATGGAATGGAATCAACCCGAGTAGAACGGAATAGAATGGAATGGAGTGGAAGGGAATGGAATGGAATGGAATCAACCCCAGGGGAATGGAATGGAATGGAATGGAATTGAACGGAACGGAACGGAACAGAATGGAAAGGAATGCAATGGAATCAACCAGAGAAGAACGGCGTGGAATGGAATGGAATGGAATGGAATGGAAAGCAATAGAATGGAATGGAACTGGATGGAAAGGAATGGAATGGAAAGGAATGGAATGGAATGGAATGGAATGGAATCAACCCAAGTAGAATGGAAAGGAATGGAATGGAATCCAATGGAGAGGAATGGAATGGAATGGAATGGAATCAACCTGAGTAGAACGGAATGCAATGGAATGGAATGGAATGGAATGGAATGGAGTGGAAAGGAATGGAATGGAATGGAATGGAATGGAATGGAACGGAATGGAATGGAATGGAATGGAATCAACCCGAGTAGAACGGAATACAATGGAATGGAGTGGAAGGGAATGGAATGGAATGGAATGGAATGGAATGGAATGGAATGGAATGGAATGGAACGGAATGGCACGGAATGCAATGGAAAGGAATGGATTGGAATGGGATGGAATGGAATGGAATGGGATGGAATGGATTGGAATCAACCTGCGTAGAATGGAATGGAATGGAACGGAACGGAACGGAATGTAATGGAGTGGAAAGGAATGGCATGGAATGGAATCATTCCGAGAAGAACGGCGTGGAATAGAATGGAATGGATGGAATTGAATGGAACCGAATGGAATGGTATGGAATGGAATGGAATGCAATGCAATGGAATGGAATGGTATGGAATGCAATCCAATGGAATGGAATGGAATCTACCCGAGTAGAACGGAATGGAATGGAATGGAATGGAATGGAAGAGAATGGAATGGAATGGAATGGAATGGAATGGAATGGAATGGAATGGAAACAACCCGAGAAGAAAAGAGTGGAATGCAAAGGAATGGAATGGAATGGAATGGACAGGAATGTATTCAACACGAGTAGAACGGAGAGGAATGGAATGGAATGCAATGGAATGGAATGCAATGGAATGGAATGGAATCAACCTGAGTAGAACGGAATGGAATGGAATGGAATGGAATGGAATAGAATGGAATGGCACGGAATGGAATGGTATGGAATGCAATGCAATGGAATAGAATGGAATCTACCCGAGTAGAACGGAATGGAATGGAATGGAATGGAATGGAATGGAATGGAATGGAATGGAATGGAATCAACCCGAGAAGAAAAGAGTGGAATGGAATGGAATTTAGTGGAATGGAATGGAATGGAATGGAATGCAATGGAATGGAAAGGAATGGAATGGAATGGAATGAAATGAACCCGAGAAGAATGGAATGGAATGGAATGGAATGGAATGGAATGGAATGGAATGGAATGGAATGGAATGGAATTGAATTGAATCAACCCGAGTAGAACGGAAACGAATGGAACAGCACGGAATGGAATAGCATGGAATTG
Source organism: Gorilla gorilla gorilla (assembly GCF_029281585.2). Taxonomy (NCBI): domain Eukaryota; kingdom Metazoa; phylum Chordata; class Mammalia; order Primates; family Hominidae; genus Gorilla; species Gorilla gorilla. The sequence goes on from NC_073228.2 coordinate 68,918,703, forward strand.
AATCCACCCGAGTAAAATGGAATGGAATAGAATGGAATGGAATGGAATGTAACGGAATGGAATGGAATGCAATGGAATGGAACGGAATCAACCAGGATACAATGGCATTGAATAGAATGGAATAGAATGGAATGGAATTCAATGGAATGGAATGTAATGAAATGGAATGGAATGGAAAGGAAAGGAATGGAATAGAGTGGAATGGAATGGAATGGAATGGAATGCAATGGAATGGAATGAAATCAACCCGAGTAGAATGGAATGGAATAGAATGGAATGGAATTCAATGGAATTGAATGTAACGGAATGGAATGCAATGGAAAGGAAAGGAAGGGAATGGAATTAAATTGAATGGAAAGGAATGGAATGGAATGGAATGGAATGGAATGGGATGGAATGCAATGGAATAGAATGGGATGGAATGCAGCGGAAATGAATGGAATGGAATGGAATGGAAACAACCAGAGTGCAATGGAATGGAATGGAATGGAACGGAATGGAAAGGAATGGAATGCAAAGGAATGCAATGGAATGGAATAGAATGTAATGTAATGGAAGGGAAGGGAATGGAATGGAATGGAATGGAATGGAATGGAATGGAATGGAATGGAATGGAATGGAATGGCATGGAATGCAATGGAATGGAATGGAATGGGATGGGATGGAATGGAATGGAATGGAATGGAATGAAACGGATTGGAATCAACCGGCGTAGAATGGAATGGAATGGAACGGAATGGAATGGAATGGAATGGAGTGGAATGGAATGGAATGGAATGGAACGGAATGGAATGGAATGGAATCAACCCGAGTAGAACGGAATACAATGGAATGGAGTGGAAGGGAATGGAATGGAATGGAATCAACCCGAGAGGAATGGAATGGAATGGAATGGAATCAACCTGAGAAGAACGGCGTGGAATGGAATGGAATGGAATGAAGTGGAATGGAATACTTTGGAATTCAATCAACCCGAGTAGAATGGAATGGAATGGAATGGAATGGAATGGAATGGAATGGAATGGAATGGAATGGAAAGCAATAGAATGGAATGGAATTGGATGGAAAGGAATGGAATGGAAAGGAATGGAATGGAATGGAATGGAATGGAATGGAATGGAATGGAATGGAATGGAGTGGAATGGAATGGCATGGAATCAACCCAAGTAGAACGGAAAGGAATGGAATGGAATCCAATGGAGAGGAATGGAATGGAATGGAATGGAATCACCCTGAGTAGAACGGAATGGAATGGAATGGAATGGAATGGAATGGAATGGAATGGAATTGAATGGAATGGAAAGGAACGGAAAGTAATCATAACGAGTAGAACGGAATGGAATAGAATGGAATGGAATGGAATGGAATGCAGTGGAATGGAATGGAATGGAATGGAATGGAATGGAACGGAACGGAACGGAATGCAATGGAATGGAATGGAATGGAATGGAATGGAATGGAATGGAACGCAACGTAATGGAATGGAATGGAATATAATGGAATGGAAAGGAATCCACCCGAGAGGAACAGAGTGGAAAGGAATGGAATGGAATGGAATGCAATGGAATGGAATGGAATGGAATGGAATGGAATGGAATGGAATGGCATGGAATGCAAAGGAGAAGAATGGGATGGGATGCAATTGAATGGAATTGAATGGAATGGAATGGAATGGAATGGAATGGAATCAACCCGATTAGAGTGGAACGGAATGGGTTGGTATGGAATGGAATGGAATGCAATGCAATGGAATGGAATGGAATGGAATGGTATGGAATGCAGTGCAATGGAATGGAATGGAATCTACCCGAGTAGAACGGGATGGAATGGAATGGAATGGAATGGAATGGAATGGAATGGAATGGAGTGGAATGGAATGGAATCAACCCGAGAAGAAAATATTGGAATGGAATGGAATGGAATGGAATGGAATGGAATGGAATGGAATGGAATGGAAGAGAATGGAATTGAATCATCCCGAGTAGAATGGAATGGAACGGAACCGAATGGAACGGAAGGGAATGGAATAGAATGGAATTGAATCAACCAGAGAAGAACAGAACGCAATGGAACAGAAGGGAATGGAACGCAACAGAACGGAATTGAATGGAATTGAATCAACCAGAGTAGAAGGGAATGGAATGGAATTGAATGGAAAGGAATGGAATGTAATGGAATGTAAAGAAACGGAATAGAATGGAACGGAATGGAATGGAATGAATCAACCCGAGTGGAATGGAATGGAATGGAATGGAATGGAATGGAATGGAAAGCAATGGAATGGAATGGAAATGAATGGAACAGAATGGAATCAACCCGAGTACAACGGAATGGAAATGAATGGAATTTAATGGAATGGAATGGAATGTAAAGGAATCAACCCGAGTGGAATGGAATGGAATGGAATGGAATGGAAAGGAATGGAATGGAATGGAATGGAAAGGAATGGAATGGAATGGAATGAAATGAACCCAAGAAGTACGGAATGGAATGGAATGGAATGGAATGCAATTGAATTGAATCAACCCGAGTAGAACGGAAACGAATGGAACGGCACAGAACGGAATAGAATGGAATTGAATCCACCCGAGTAGAATGGAATCAACCTGCGAAGAATGGAATGGAATGGAACGGAATGGAATGGAATGGAATGGAATGGAATGGAATGGAAAGGAATGGAATGGAATGGAAAGGAATGGAATGGAATGGAAAGGAATGGAATCAACCAGAGTGGAGGGAATTGTCATGGAATTTAATGGAATGGAATGGAATGGAAAGGAATGGAATCAACCCGAGTAGAACGGAACCGAATGGAACGGAATGGAACGGAATAGAATGGAATTCAATCCATCCGAGAAGAATGGAATGGAATGGAATGGAATGGAATGGAATGGAATGGAATGGAATGGAATGGAATGGAATGGAATGGAATGGAATGGAATGGAATCAACCCGAGTAGAAAGGAATGGAATAGAATGGAGTGGAATGGAATTGAATGCAATGGAATGGAACGGAATCAACACGAATTCAACGGAATGGAATAGATTGGAATAGAATGGAATGGAATTCAATGGAATGGAATGTAATGGAATGGAATGCAAAGAAAGGTAAGGAATGGAATAGAATGGAATGGAATGGAATGGAATGCAATGGAATGGAATGGAATCAACCCGAGTAAAACGGAATGGAATAGAATGGAATAGAATGGAATAGAATTCAATGGAATTGAATGTAACGGAATGGAATGCAATGGAAAGGAAAGGAAAGGAATGGAATGGAATGGAATGGAATGGAATGGAATGGAATGGAATGGGAAGGAATTCAGCGGAATTGAATGGAACAGAATGGAATGGAATCAACCAGAGTGGAATGGAATGGAATGGAATGAAATGGAATGGAATGGAATCAACCCGAGAAGAACGGAATGGAATGGAATGCAATGGAATGGAATGGAATAGAAAGAATGGAATGGAATGGAATGGAATGGAAAGGAATGGAATGGAATGGCACGGAATGCAGTGGAATGGAATGGAATAGAATGGGATGGAATGGAATGGAATGGGATGGAATGGATCGGAATCAACCTGCGTAGAATGGAATGGAAAGGAACGGAACAGAACGGAATGGAATGGAGTGGAAAGGAATGGAATGGAATGGAATGGAATGGAATGGAATGGAATGGAATGGAATGAAATGGAATGGAATCAACCTGAGTAGAACGGAATAGAATGTAATGGAGTGGAAGGGAATGGAATGGAATGGAATTAACCAGAGAGGAATTGAATGGAATGGAATGTAGTTGAACGGAACGAAACGGAACAGAATGGAAAGGAATAGAACGGAACAGAATGGAATGGAATGGAATCAACCCGAGAGGAATGGAATGGAATGGAATGGAATCATCCCGAGAAGAACGGTGTGGAATGGAATGGAATGGAATGGAATGAAGTGGAATGGAATACTTTGGAATTCAATCAACCCGAGGAGAATGGAATGGAATGGAATTTAATGGATTGGAATGGAAAGCAATAGAATGGAATGCAATTGGATGGAAAGGAAAGGAATGGAAAGGAATGGAATGGAATGGAATGGAATGGAATGGAATGGAATGGAATGGAATGGAATGGAGTGGAATGGAATGGAATCCACCCAAGTAGAACGGAAAGGAATGGAATGGAATCCAATGGAGTGGAATGGAATGGAATGGAATGGAATCAACCTGAGTAGAAAGGAATGGAATGGAACGGAATGGAATGGAATGGAATGGAATGGAATGGAATGGAATGGAATGGAATGGAATGGAATTGAAAGGAATTGGACGGAATGGAATGTAATCATCCCGAGTATAACGGAATGGAATGGAATGGAATGGAATGGAATGGAATGGAATGGAATGGAATGGAATGCAATGGAATGGAATGGAACGGAATGGAATGCAATGGAACGGAATGGAATGGAATGGAATGGAATGGAATGGAATGGAATGGAATGGAATGGTATGGAATGCAATGCAATGGAATGGAATGGAATATACCCGAGTAGAACGGAATGGTATGGAATGGAATGGAATGGAATGCAATGGAAAGGAATGGTATGGAATGCAATGCAATGGAATGGAATTTAATCTACCCGAGTAGAACGGAATGGAATGGAATGGAATGGAATGGAATGGAATGGAATGGAATAGAATGGAATTGAATCATCCCGAATAGAATGGAATGGAACGGAACGGAATGGAACGGAAGGGAACGGAATAGAATGGAATTGAAACAACCAGAGAAGAACGGAACGGAATGGAACATAAGGGAATGGAACGCAACGGAACGGAATTGAATGGAATTGAATCAACACGAGTGGAAGGGAATGGAATGGAATTGAATGGAAAGGAATGGAATGGAATGGAATGGAAAGAAACGGAATAGAATGGAACGGAATGGAATGGAATGGAATCAACCCGAGTGGAATGGAATGGAATGGAATGGAAAGGAATGGAACAGAATGGAATCAACCCGATTAGAACGGAATGGAAATGAATGGAATTTAATGGAATGGAATGGAATGTAAAGGAATCAACCCGAGTGGAATGGAATGGAATGGAATGGAAAGGAATGGAATGGAATGGAATGGAAAGGAATGGAATGGAATGGAATGAAATGAACCCGAGAAGAACGGAATGTAATGGAATGGAATGGAATGGAAATGAATTGAATCAACCCGAGTAGAACGGAAACGAATGGAACGGCACGGAACGGAATAGAAAGGAATTGAATCCACCTGCGTAGAATGGAATGGAATGGAATGGAATGGAATGGAATGGAATGGAATGGAATGGAACGGAATGGAAAGGAATGGAATGGAATGGAGAGGAATGGAATGGAATGGAATCAACCAGAGTGGAGAGAATTGGAATGGAATGGAATGGAATGGAATGGAATGGAATGGAATGGAATGGAATGGAATGGAATGGAATGGAAAGGAATGGAATGGAATGGAATGGAATGGAATAGAATCAACCAGAGTGGAGAGAATTGGAATGGAATGGAATGGAATGGAATGGAATGGAATGGAATGGAATGGAATGGAAAGGAATGGAATCAACCCGAGTAGAACGGAACCAAATGGAACGGAATGGAACGGAATAGAATGGAATTCAATCCACCCGAGTAGAATGGAATGGAATGGAATGGAATGGAGTGGAATGGAATGGAATGGAATGGAATGGAATGGAATGGAATGGAATCTAACCGAGTAGAGCGGAATGGAATGGAAAAGAAAGGAAAGGCATGGAATGGAATGGAATGGAATGGAATGGAATGGAATGGAATGGAATGGAATCAACCCGAGTAGAAAGGAATAGAATAGAATGGAATGGAATGGAATGGAATGGAATGGAATGGAATGGAATGGAATGCAATGGAATGGAACGGAATCAACACGAATTCAACGGAATGGAATAGAATGGATTAGAATGGAATGGAATTCAACGGAATGGAATGTAATGGAATGGAATGCAATGGAAAGGAAAGGAATGGAATAGAATGAAATGGAATGGAATGGAATGCAATGGAATGGAATGGAATCAACTCGAGTAAAACGGAATGGAATAGATTGGAATATAATGGAATGGAATTCAATGGAATTGAATGTAACGGAATGGAATGCAATGGAAAGGAAAGGAAAGGAATGGAATGGAATGGAATGGAATGGAATGGAATGGAATGGAATGGGATGGAATGCAGCGGAATTGAATGGAACGGAATGGAATGGAATCATCCAGAGTGGAATGGAATGGAATGGAATGGAATGGAATGGAATGGAGTGGAATGGAATGGAATCAACCCGAGAAGAACGGAATGGAATGGAATGCAATGGAATGGAATGGAATGGAATGGAATGGAATGGAATGGAATGGAATGGAATGGAATGGAACGGAATGGCACGGAATGCAATGGAAAGGAATGGATTGGAATGGGATGGAATGGAATGGAATGGGATGGAATGGATTGGAATCAACCTGCGTAGAATGGAATGGAATGGAACGGAACGGAACGGAATGTAATGGAGTGGAAAGGAATGGCATGGAATGGAATGGAATGGAATGGAATCAACCCGAGTAGAACGGAATAGAATGTAATGGAGTGGAAGGGAATGGAATGGAATGGAATCATTCCGAGAAGAACGGCGTGGAATAGAATGGAATGGAATGGATTGGAAAGGAATGGAATGGAATGGATTGGAATGGAAAGGAATGGAATGGAATGTTATCAAACTGAGTGGAGAGAAGTGAAATGTAATGTAATGTAATGGAATGGAATGGAATGGAGTGGAATGTAATGGAATGGAGTCAACCCGAGAAGAACGGACCCGAATGGAACAGAATGGAATGGAATAGAATGGAAATGAATCCACACGAGTAGAATGGAATGTAATGTAATGTAATGTAATGTAACGTAATGTAATGTAATGTATCAACCAGATTGGAGAGAAATTGAATGGAATGGAATGGAATGGAATGGAATGGAATGGAATGGAATGGAATGGAATGGAAAGGAATGGAATGCAACGGAATGGAATGGAAAGGAATATAATGGAATGGAATGGAATCCACCCGAGAGGAACACAGTGGAAAGGAATGGAATGGAATGGAATGGAATGGAATGGAATGGAATGGAATGGAATGCAATGGAATGGAATGGAATGCCATGGAATGCAAAGGAAAGGAATGGAATGGAATGGGATGGAATGGAATAGAATGGAATGGAATGGTATGGAATGGAAACAACCCGATTAGAATGGAACGGAATGAATGGAACGGAATGGAATGGAATGGAATGGAATGGAATGGAATGGAACGGAATGGAATTGAATGGATTCAACACGAGTAGAACGGAAATGAATGGAATGGAATAGAATGGAATGGAATGGAATGGAGTGGAATCAACCCGAGTAGAACGGAATGGAATGGAATGGAATGGAATGGAATGGAATGGAATGGAATGAAATGGAATGGAATGGAATGGAATGGAATGGAATGGAATGGAATGGTTTGGAATTCAATGCAATGGAATGGAATAGAATGGAATGGAATCTACCTGAGTAGAACTGAATGGAATGAAATGGAATTTAATGGAAAGGAATGGGATGGAATGGAATGGAATGGAATGGAATGGAATGGAATAGAACGGAATCAACCCGAGTAGAATGGAATAGAATGGAACGGAGTGGAAGGGAATGGATTGGAATGGAATCAACCCGAAAGGAATGGAATGGAATGGAATTGAACGGAAGGGAACGAAACAGAATGGAAAGGAATGGAACGGAACGGAATGGAATGGAATGGAATCAACCCGATAAGAATGGCGTGTAATGGAACGGAAAGGAATGGAATGAAGTGGAGTGGAATACAATGGAATTCAATCAACTCGAGTAGAATGGAATGGAATGGAATGGAATGGAAAGCAATAGAATGGAATGGAATTGGATTGAAAGGAGTGGAATGGAATGGAATGGAATGGAATGGAATGGAATGCAATAGAATCAACCCTAGTAGAAAGGAATGGAGTAGAATGGAATGGAATGGAATGGAATGGAATGGAATGGAATGGAATGGAATGGAATGGAATGGAATGGAATTAAACCGAGTAGAATGGAGTGGAATGGAGTAGTATGGTATGGAATGGAATGGAATGGAATGGAATGGAATGGAATGGAATGGAATGGAATGGAATGGAATGGAATGCAATGGAATGGAAAGGAAAAGAATATAATGGAATGGAGTGGAATCCACCCGAGAGGAACAGAGTGGAAAGGAATGGTATGGAATGGAATGAAATGGAATCGAAAGGAATGCAATGGAATGGAATGGAATGCAATGTAATGGAATGGAATGCCATGGAATGCAAAGGAAAGGAATGGAATGGAATGGGATGGAATGGAATGGAATGGAATGGAATGGGATGGAATGGAATCAACCCGATTAGAATGGAACGGAATGAAAGGAACGGAATGGAATGGTATGGAATGGAATGGAAAGGAATGCAATGGAATGGAACGCAATGAAATGCAATGGAATGGAATTGAATGGACTCAACACGAGTGGAACGGAGAGGAATGGAATGGAATGGAATAGAATGGAATGGAATGGAATGGAATGGAAAGGAATGGAATCCACCCGAGTAGAACGGAATGGAATGGAATGGAATGGGATGGAATGGAATGGAATGGAATGCAATGGAATGGAATGGTTTAGAATGCAATGCAATGGAATGGAATAGAATGGAATGGAATCTACCCGAGCAGAACGGAATGGAATGGAATGGAATGGAATGGAATGGAATGGAATCATCCCGAGTATAACGGAATGGAATGGAATGGAATCTAATGGAATGGAATGTAATGGTATGGAATGCAATGCAATGGAATGGAATGCAATGCAATGGAATGGAATGGAATGGAATGGAATGGAATGGAATGGAATGGAATGGTATGGAATGGAATGGGATGGGATGGGATGGGATGGGATGGGATGGGATGGGGTGGGATGGGATGGGATGGATTGGAATGGAATGGAATGGAATGGAATGGAATGGAATGGATTAGAATCTACCTGCGTAGAATGGAATGGAATGGATCGGAACAGAACGGAATGGAATGGAGTGGAATGGAATGGAATGGATTCAACACGAGTAGAACGGAACGGATGGAATGGAATGGAATGGAATGGAATGAATGGCATGGAATGGAATCAACCCGAGTAGAACGGAATGGAATGAAATGGAATGGAATGGAATGGAATGCAATTCTATGCAATGGAATGGAATGGAATGGAATGGAATGGAGTGGAATGGAATGGAATGGAATGGAATGGAATGGTATGGAATGGAATGGAATGGAATGGAATGGAATGGAATGGAATGGGATGGAATTTGATGGAATGGAATGGAATGGAATGGAATGGAATGGATTGGAATCAACCTGCGTAGAATGGAATGGAATGGATCGGAACAGAAAGGAATGGAATGGAGTGGAATGGAATGGAATGGAATGGAATGCAATGGAATGGAATGGAATGGAATGGAATGCAATGGAATGGAATGGAGTTGAATGGAATGGAATGGAACCAACCCGATTAGAACGGAACGGAATGGAATGGAACGGAATGGCATGGTATGGAATGGAATGGAATCGAATGGAATGGATTCAACACGAGTAGAACGGAAAGGAATGGAATGGAATGGAATGGAATGGAATGGAATGGAATGGAATGGAATGGAATGGAATGGAATGGAATGAATGGCATGGAATGGAATCAACCCAAGTAGAACGGAATGGAATGTAATGGAATGGAATGGAATGCAATTCAATGCAATGGAATGGAATGGAATGCAATGGAATGGAATGGAATGGAATGGAATGTACCCATGTAGAACGGAATGGAATGGAATGGAATGGAATGGAATGGAATGGAATGGAATGGAATGGAATGGGATGGAATGGAATGGAAATGGAATGGAATGGAATGGAATGGATTGGAATCAACCTGCGTAGAATGGAATGGAATGGATCGGAACAGAAAGGAATGGAATGGAGTGGAATGGAATGGAATGGAATGGAATGCAATGGAATGGAATGGAATGGAATGGAATGCAATGGAATGGAATGGAGTTGAATGGAATGGAATGGAACCCACCCGATTAGAACGGAATGGAATGGAATGGAACAGAATGGCATGGTATGGAATGGAATGGAATGGAATGGAATGGATTTAACAAGAGTAGAACGGAAAGGAATGGAATGGAATGGAATGGAATGGAATGGAATGGAATGGAATGGAATGGAATGGCATGGAATGAATGGCATGAAATGGAATCAACCCGAGTAGAACGGAATGGAATGTAATGTAATGGAATGGAATGCAATTCAATGCAATGGAATGGAATGGAATGCAGTGGCATGGAATGGAGTGGAGTGGAATGTACCCGTGTAGAACGGAATGGAATGGAATGGAATGGAATGGAATGGAAATGGAATGGAATCAACACAAGAAGAAAGGAATGGAAAGGAATGGAATGGAATGGAATGGAATGGAGTGGAATTTAAAGGAATGGAATGGAATGGAATGGAATGGAATGGAATGGAGTGGAATGGAATGGAATGGAATGGAATGGAATGGAATGGAATGGAAAGGAATGGAATGGAATGGAACGGAATGGCACGGAATGCAATGGAATGGAATGGATTGGAATGGGATGGGATGGAATGGAATGGGATGGAATGGGCTGGAATCAACCTGCGTAGAATGGAATGGAATGGAACGGAACGGAATGGAATGGAGTGGAAAGGAATGGAATGGAATGGAATGGAATGGAAAGGAATGGAATCCTCCCAACTAGAACGGAATAGAATGTAATGGGGTGGAAGGGAATGGAATGGAACGGAATCAATCCGAGAAGAACAGCGTGGAATAGAATGGAATGGAACGGAATGGAAAGGAATGGAATGGAATGGATTGGAATGGAAAGGAATGGAATGGAATGATATCAAACAGAGTGGAGAGAATTGGAGTGTAATGTAATGGAATGGAATGGAATGGAATGGAGTGGAATGGAATGGAATGGAGTCAACCCGAGTAGAACGGAACCGAATGGAACGGAATGGAATGGAATAGAATGGAAATGAATCCACACGAGTGGAATGGAACGGAATGGAATGGAATGGAATGGAATGGAATGGAATGGCATGGAATGGAATGGAATCAACCAGATTGGAGAGAAATTGAATGGAATGGAATGGAATGGAATGGAATGGAATGGAATGGAATGGAATGGAATGCAACGGAATGGAATGGAAAGGAATATAATGGAATGGAATGGAATCCACCCGAGAGGAACACAGTGGAAAGGAATGGAATGGAATGGAATGGAATGGAATGGAATGGAATGGAATGGAATGGAATGGAATGGAATGCAATGGAATGGAATGGAATGCCATGGAATGCAAAGGAAAGGAATGGAATGGAATGGGATGGAATGGAATGGAATGAAATGGAATGGAATGGTATGGAATGGAAACAACCCGATTTGAATGGAACGGAATGAATGGAACGGAATGGAATGGTAAGGAATGGAATGGAATGGAATGGAACGGAATGGAATGGAATGGATTCAACACGAGTAGAACGGAAAGGAATGGAATTTAATGGAATAGAATGGAATGGAATGGAATGGAATGGAATCAACCCGATTAGAACGGAATGGAATGGAATGGAATGGAATGGAATGGAATGGAATGGAATGGAATGGAATGGAATGGAATGGAATGGAGTGGAATGGTTTGGAATGCAATGCAATGGAATGGAAAAGAATGGAATGGAATCTACCTGAGTAGAAAGGAATGGAAAGAAATGGAATTTAATGGAAAGGAATGGGATGGAATGGAATGGAATGGTATGGAATGGAATGGAATGGAATGGAATGGAATGGAATGGAATGGAATGGAATGGAATCAACCCGAGAGGAATGGAATGGAATGGAATGGAATGGAATGGAATGGAATGGAATGGAATGGATTGGAATGGAATCAACCCGAGAGGAATGGAATGGAATGGAATTGAACGGAAGGGAACGAAACAGAATGGAAAGGAATGGAACGGAACGGAATGGAATGGAATGGAATCAACCCGAGAAGAACGGCGTGTAATGGAACGGAAAGGAATGGAATGAAGTGGAATGGAATACAATGGAATTCAATCAACTCGAGAAGAATGGAATGGAATGGAATGGAATGGAAAGCAATAGAATGGAATGGAATTGGATTGAAAGGAGTGGAATGGAATGGAATGGAATGGAACGGAATGGAATGGAATCAACCTAGCAGAAAGGAATGCAGTGGAATGGAATGGAATGGAATGGAATGGAATGGAATGGAATGAAATGGAATGGAATGGAATCAAACCGAGTAGAATGGAGTGGAATGGAATAGAATGGTATGGAATGGAATGGAATGGAATGGAATGGAATGGAATGGAATGGAATGGAATGGAATGGAATGGAATGCAATGGAATGGAATGGTATACAACGGAATGGAATGGAAAAGAATATAATGGAATGGAATGGAATCCACCCGAGAGGAACAGAGTGGAAAGGAATCGTATGGAATGGTATGGAATGGAATGGAATGGAATGCAATGGAATGGAATGGAATGCAATGGAATGGAATGGAATGCCATGGAATGCAAAGGAAAGGAATGGAATGGAATGGGATGGAATGGAATGGAATGGAATGGAATGGGATGGAATGGAATGGAATGGAATGGAACGCTATGGAATGGAATCAACCCGATTAGAATGGAACGGAATGAATGGAATGGAATGGAATGGAATGGAATGCAATGGAATGGAACGCAATGAAAGGCAATGGAATGGAATGGAATGGATTCAACACGAGTAGAACGGAAAGGAATGGAATGGAAAGAATTGAATGGAATGGAATGGAATGGAATGGAATGGAATCAACCCGAGTAGAACGGAATGGAATGGAATGGTATGGAATGGAATGCAATGGAATGGAATGGAATGGAATGGAATGGAATGGTTTAGAATGCAATGCAATGGAATGGAATAGAATGGAATGGAATCTACCCGAGTAGAACGGAATGGAATGGAATGGAATGGAATGGAATGGAATGGAATGGAATGGAATGGAATGGAATGGAATGGAATGGAAAGGAATGGAATCATCCCGAGTATAACGGAATGGAATGGAATGGAATCTAATGGAAAGTAATGGAATGGAATGGAATGGAATGGAATGGAATGGAATGAAATGGAATGGAATCAACCAGAGTAGAACGGAATGGAATGGAACGGAATGGAATGGAACGGAATGGAATGGAATGGAATGGAGTGCAATGGAATCAAACGTAGTAGAACGGAATGGGATAGAATGGAATGGAATGGAATGGAATGCAAAGCAATGGAATGGAATGGAATGGAATGTATTCCACACGAGTAGAACGGAAAGGAACGGAATGGAATGCAATGGAATGCAATGGAATGGAATCAACTCGAGTAGAACGGAATGGAATGGAATGGAATGGAATGGAATGGAATGGAATGGAATGGAATGGGATGGAATGGGATAGAATGGAATGGAATGGAATGGAATGGATTGGAATCAACCTGCATAGAATGGAATGGAATGGAATGGAACAGAACAGAATGGAATGGAGTGGAATGGAAAGGAATGGAATGGAATGCAACGGAATGGAATGGAGTTGAATGGAATGGAATGGAACCAACCCGATTAGAACGGAATGGAATGGAATGGAACGGAATGGAATGGTATGGAATGGAATGGAATGGAATGGAATGGAATGGAATGGAATGGAATGGATTCAACACGAGTAGAACGGAAAGGAATGGAATGGAAAGGAATGGAATGGAATGGAATGGAATGGAATGGAATGGAATGGAATGGAATGGAATGGAATGAATGGCATGGAATGGAATCAACCCGAGTAGAAAGGAATGGACTGGGATGGAATGGAATGGAATGGAATGGAATGGAATGGAATGCAATGGAATGGAATGGAATGGAATGGAATGTACCAGTGTAGAACGGAATGGAATGGAATGGAATGGAATGGAATGGAAATGGAATGGAATCAACCCGAGAAGAAAGGAATGGAAAGGAAAGGAATGGAATGGAATGGAATGGAATGGAATGGAATGGAATGGAATGGAAAGGAATTGAATGGAATGGAATGGAATGGAATGGAATGGAATGGAATGGAAAGGAATAGAATGGAATGGAATGGAATGGAATGGAATGGAATGGAATGGAATGCAATGGTACGGAATGAAATGGAATGGTATGGAATTGAATGCAGTTGAATGGAATGGAATGGAATGGAATCCACGCGAGTAGAACGGAATGGAATGGAATGGAATGGAATGCAATGGAATAGTATGGAATGGAATGGAATGGAATGGAATGGAATGGAATACAATGCAATGGAATGGAATGGAATGGAATGGAATGGAATGGAATGGGATGGAATGGAATGGAATGGCATTGAATGGAATGGAATGGAATGGATTGGAATGGAATGGAATGGCATGGCATGGAATGGAATGGAATGGAATGGTATGGAATGGAATGGAATGGAATGGAATGGAATGGAATGGAATGGAATGGAATGGAATGCAATGGAATGGAATGGAATGGAATGGAATGGAATGGAATGGAATCAACCAGAGTAGAACGGAATGGAATGGAACGGAATGGAATGGAATGGAATGGATTGGAATGGAATCAAACCTAGTAGAACGGAATGGGATAGAATGGAATGTAATGGAATGGAATGCAAAGGAATATAATGGAATCAACCAGGGTAAAACGGAATGAAATTGAATGGAATGGAATGGAATGGAATGCAAAGGAATGGAATGGAATGGAATGGAATGGAATGTATTCCACACGAGTAGAACGGAAAGGAATGGAATGGAATGCAATGGAATGGAATTGAATTGAATGGAATGGAATGCAATCAAGCCGAGTAGAACGGAATGGAATGGAATGGAATGGTAAGGAATGGAATGGAATGGAATGGTATGGAATGAAATGAAATGGAATGGAATGGAATGGAATGGAATGGAATAGAATGGAATGGCATGGAAGGCAATGGAACGGAATGGAATGGAATGGGATGGAATGGAATGGAATGGAATGGAATGGAATGGAATGCAATGGATTGGAATCATCCTGCGTAGAATGGAATCTAATGGAACCGAACGGAACGGAATGGAATGGAGTGGAATGGAATGGAATGGAATGGAATCAACCCGAGTAGAACGGAATAGAATGAAATGGAGTGGAAGGGAATGCAATGGAATTGAACGGAATGGAACGAAACAGAATGGAAAGGAATGGAACGGAACGGAATGGAAAGGAATGGAATCAACCTGAGAAGAACGGCATGGAATGGAATGGAAAGGAATGGAATGAAGTGGAATGGAATACAGTGGAATGCAATCAACTCGAGTAGAATGGAATGGAATGGAATGGAATGGAAAGCAATAGAATGGAATGGAATTGGATGGAAAGGAATGGAATGGAATGGAACGGAATGGAATGGAATGGAGTGGAATCAACACTAGTAGAAAGGTATGGAACGGAATGGAGTGGAATGGAATGGAATGGAATGGAGTGGAATGGAATGGAATCAACCCGAGTAGAAAAGAATGGAATAGAATGGAATGGAATGGAATGGAATGCAATGGAATGGAACGTAATCAAAATGAATTCAACGGAATGGAATAGAATGGAATAGAAAGAATGGAATTCAATAGAATGGAATTAAATGGAACGGAATGCAATGGAAAGGAAAGGAATGCAATAGAATGGAATGGAATGGAATGGAATGGAATGCAAAGGAAAGGAAAGGAATGGAATAGAATGGAATGGAATGGAAAGGAATGGAATGCAATGGAAAGGAAAGGAATGGAATAGAATGGAATGGAATGGAATGGAATGGAATGGAATGTTATCAAACAGAGTGGAGAGAATTGGAATGTAATGGAATGGAATGGAATGGAATGGAATGGAGTGGAATGGAATGGAATGGAATCAACCCGAGTAGAACGGAACCGAGCGGAACGGAATGGAATGGAACGGAATGGAATGGAAATGGAATGGAAATGGAATGGAATCAACCCGAGAAGAAAGGAATGGAAAGGAATGGAATGGAATGGAATGGAATGGAATTTAAAGGAATGGAATGGAATTGTATGGAATGGAATGGAATGGAATGGTATGGAATGAAATGAAATGGATTGGAATGGAATGGAATGGAATGGAATAGAATGGAATGGCATGGAAGGCAATGGAACGGAATGGAATGGAATGGGAAGGAATGCAATGGAATGGAATGGAATGGAATGGAATGGAATGGAATGAAATGGATTGGAATCAAAATGCGTAGAATGGAATGTAATGGAACGGAACGGAATGGAATGGAAGGGAGTGGAATGGAATGGAATGGAATGGAATGGAATCAACCCGAGTAGAACGGAATATAATGGAATGGAGTGGAAGGGAATGGAATGGAATTGAACGGAATGGAACGAAACAGAATGGAAAGGAATGGAACGGAACGGAATGGAATTGAATGGAATCAACCCGAGAAGAACGGCATGGAATGGAATGGAATGGAATGGAATGAAGTGGAATGGAATACAATGGAATGCAATCAACTCGAGTAGAATGGAATGGAATGGAATGGAATGGAAAGCAATAGAATGGAATGGAATTGGATGGAAAGGAATGGAATGGAATGGAATGGAATGGAATGGAATGGAATGGAATGGAATGGAATGGAATCAACCCTAGTAGAAAGGAATGGAACGGAATGGAATGGAATGGAATGGAATGGAATGGAATGGAATGGAATGGAATGGATTTCAATGGAATGGAATGGAATGAAACGGAATGGAATCAAACCGAGTAGAATTTAGTGGAATGGAATAGAATGCTATGGAATGGAAAGGAATTGAATGGATTGGAATGGAATGGAATGGAATGGAATGGAATGGAATGGAATGGAATGGATTGGAATCAACCCGAGTAGAAAAGAATGGAATAGAATGGAATGGAATGGAATGGAATGCAATGGAATGGAACGGAATCAACACGAATTCAACGGAATGGAATAGAATGGAATAGAAAGAATGGAATTCAATGGAATGGAATGTAATGTAATGGAATGCAATGGAAAGGAAAGGAATGGAATAGCATGGAATGGAATGGAATGGAATGGAATGGAATGGAATGGAATGAAATGGAATGCAATGGAAAGGAAAGGAATGGAATAGCATGGAATGGAATGGAATGGAATGGAAAGGAATGGAATGCAATGGAAAGGAAAGGAATGGAATAGAATGGAATGGAATGGAATGGAATGGAATGGAATGGAATGGAATGGAATGTTATCAAACAGAGTGGAGAGAATTGGAATGGAATGGAATGGAATGGAATGGAATGGAATGGAATGGAATGGAATGGAATGGAATGGAATGGAATCAACCCGAGAAAAACGGAATGGAATGGAATGGAATGGAATGGAATGGAATGGAATGGAATGGAATGGAAAGGTTTGGAATGCAATGCAATGGAATGGAATAGAATGGAATGGAATCTACCCGAGTAGAACGGAATGGAATGGAATGGAATGGAATGGGATGGAATGGAATGGAATGGAATGGAATGCAATGGAATATAATGGAATCAACCAGGGTAGAACGGAATGAAATAGAATGGAATGGAATGGAATGGAATGCAAAGCAATGGAATGGAAAGGAATGGAATGTATTCAACACGAGTAGAACGGAAAGGAACGGAATGGAATGCAATGGAACGGAATGGAATGGAATGGAATGCCATGGAAGGCATTGGAATGGAATGGAATGGAATGGGATGGAATGGAATGGAATGGAATGGAATGGAATGGAATGGATTGTAAACAACCTGGGTAGAATGGAATGGAATGGAACGGAATGGAACCGAATGGAATGGAGTGGAATGGAATGGAATGGAATGGAATGGAATGGAATGGAATGGAATCAACCCGAGTAGAACGGAAAAGAATGGAATGGAGTGGAGGGGAATGGATTGGAATAGAATCAACCCGAGAGGAATGGAAAGGAATGGAATGGAATTGAACGGAAGGGAATGAAACAGAATGGATAGGAATGGAACGGAACGGAATGGAATGGATTGGAATCAACCCGAGAAGAACGGCGTGTAATGGAACGGAAAGGAATGGAATGAAGTGGAATGGAATGCAATGGAATTCAATCAACTCGAGTAGAATGGAAAGGAATGGAATGGAAAGGAAAGCAATAGAATGAAATGGAATTGGATGGAAAGGAGTGGAACGGAATGGAATGGAATGGAATGGAATCAACCCTAGTAGAAAGGAATGGAGTGGAAAGGAATGGAATGGAATTTAATGGAATGGAATGGAATGGAATGGAATCAAACCGAGTAGAATGGAGTGGAATGGAATAGAATTGTATGGAATGGAATGGAATGGAATGGAATGGAATGGAATGGAATGGAATGGAATGGAATACAATGTAATAGAACGGAATCAACAAGATTGGAGAGAAATTGAATGAATGGAATGGAATGGAATGGAATGGAATGCAACGGAATGGAATGGAAAAGAATATAATGGAATGGATTGGAATCCACCCGAGAGGAAGAGAGTGGAAAGGAATGGTATGGAATGGAATGGAACGGAATGGAATGGAATGGAATGGAACGGAATGCAGTGGAATGGAATGGAATGCAATGGAATGGAATGGAGTGCCATGGAATGCAAAGGAAAGGAATGGAATGGAATGGGATGGAATGGAATGGAATGGAATGGAATGGGATGGAATGGAATGGAATGGAATGGAATGGAATGGAATGGATTCAGCACGAGTAGAACAGAAAGGAATGGAATGGAATGGAATAGAATGGAATGGAATGGAATGGAATGGAATGGAATGGAATGGAATGGAATGAAAAGGAATAGAATCAACCCGAGTAGAACGGAATGGAATGGAATGGAATGGAATGGAATGGAATGGAATGGTATGGAATGGTTTCGAATGCATTGCAATGGAATGGAATAGAATGGAATGGAATCTACCCGAGTAGAACGGAATGGGATGGAATGGAATGGAATGGAATGGAATGGAATGGAATGGAATCATCCCGAGTATAATGGAATGGAATGGAATGGAATCTATTGGAATGGAATGGAATGGAATGGAATGGAATGGAATGGAATGGAATGGAATTGAATGGAGTGGTATGGAATGCAATGCAATGCTATGGAATGGAATGGAATGGAATGGAATGGAATGGAATGGAATGGAATGGAATGGAATCAACCAGAGTAGAACGGAATGGAATGGAACGGAATGGAATGGAATGGAATGGAGTGGAATGGAATCAAACCGAGTAGAACGGAATGGGATAGAATGGAATGTATTGGAATGGAATGCAACGGAATATAATGGAATCAACCAGGGTAGAATGGAATGAAATAGAATGGAATGGAATGGAATGGAATGCAAAGCAATGGAATGGAATGGAATGGAATGTATTCAACACAAGTAGAACGGAAAGGAACGGAATGGAATGCAATGGAATGGAATGGAATGGAATGGTTTGGAATGCAATGCAATGGAATGGAATAGAATGGAATGGAATCTACACGAGTAGAACGTAATGGAATGGAATGGAATGGAATGGAATGGAATGGAATGGAATGGAATTGAATGGAATGGTATGGAATGCACTGCAATGGAATGGAATGGAATGGAATGCAATGGAATGGAATGGAATGGAATAGAATCAACCAGAGTAGAACGGATTGGAATGGAAAGGAATGGAATGGAATGGAGTGGAGTGGAATGGAATCAAACCGAGTAGAACGGAATGGGATAGAATGGAATGTAATGGAATGGAATGCAATGGGATATAATGGAATCAACCAGGGTAGAACGGAATGGAATGGAATGAAATAGAATGGAATGGAAAGGAACGGTATGCAAAGCATTGGACTGGAATGGAATGGAATGTATTCAACACGAGTAGAAAGGAAAGGAACGGAATGGAATGCAATGGAATGGAATGGAATGGAAGCAACTCGAGTAGAACGGAATGGAATGGAATGGAATGGAATGGAATGGAATGGAATGGAATGGAATGGAATGGAATGGAATGGTATGGAATGGAATGGAATGGAATGGAATGGAATGGAATGGAATCAACCTGCGTAGAATGGAATGGAATGGAACGGAATGGAACGGAATGGAATGGAACGGAATGGAATGGAGTGGAATGGAATGGAATGGAATGGAATGAAATGGAACGGTATGGAATGGAATCAACCCGATTAGAATGGAATGGAATGAATGGAACGGACTGGAATGGTATGGAATGGAATGGAATGGAATGCAATGGAATGGAATACAATGAAATGCAATGGAATGGAATGGAATGGATTCAACACGAGTAGAACGGAAAGGAATGGAAAGGAATGGAATAGAATGGAATGGAATGGAATGGAATGGAGTGGAATGGAATGGAATCAACCCGAGTAGAAAAGAATGGAATAGAATGGAATGGAATGGAATGGAATGCAATGGAATGGAACGTAATCAAAATGAATTCAACGGAATGGAATAGAATGGAATAGAAAGAATGGAATTCAATGGAATGGAATTAAATGGAACGGAATGCAATGGAAAGGAAAGGAATGCAATAGAATGGAATGGAATGGAATGGAATGGAATGCAAAGGAAAGGAAAGGAATGGAATAGAATGGAATGGAATGGAATGGAATGGAATGCAATGGAAAGGAAAGGAATGGAATAGAATGGAATGGAATGGAATGGAATGGAATGGAATGGAATGGAATGTTATCAAACAGAGTGGAGAGAATTGGAATGTAATGGAATGGAATGGAATGGAATGGAATGGAGTGGAATGGAATGGAATGGAATCAACCCGAGTAGAACGGAACCGAGCGGAACGGAATGGAATGGAACGGAATGGAATGGAAATGGAATGGAAATGGAATGGAATCAACCCGAGAAGAAAGGAATGGAAAGGAATGGAATGGAATGGAATGGAATGGAATTTAAAGGAATGGAATGGAAATGTATGGAATGGAATGGAATGGAATGGTATGGAATGAAATGAAATGGATTGGAATGGAATGGAATGGAATGGAATAGAATGGAATGGCATGGAAGGCAATGGAACGGAATGGAATGGAATGGGATGGAATGCAATGGAATGGAATGGAATGGAATGGAATGGAATGAAATGGATTGGAATCAAAATGCGTAGAATGGAATGTAATGGAACGGAACGGAATGGAATGGAAGGGAGTGGAATGGAATGGAATGGAATGGAATGGAATCAACCCGAGTAGAACGGAATATAATGGAATGGAGTGGAAGGGAATGGAATGGAATTGAACGGAATGGAACGAAACAGAATGGAAAGAAATGGAACGGAACGGAATGGAATTGAATGGAATCAACCCGAGAAGAACGGCATGGAATGGAATGGAATGGAATGGAATGGAATGAAGTGGAATGGAATACAATGGAATGCAATCAACTCGAGTAGAATGGAATGGAATGGAATGGAATGGAAAGCAATAGAATGGAATGGAATTGGATGGAAAGGAATGGAATGGAATGGAATGGAATGGAATGGAATGGAATCAACCCTAGTAGAAAGGAATGGAACGGAATGGAATGGAATGGAATGGAATGGAATGGAATGGAATGGATTGGAATGGAATGGAATGGAATGAAACGGAATGGAATCAAACAGAGTAGAATTTAGTGGAATGGAATAGAATGCTATGGAATGGAAAGGAATTGAATGGATTGGAATGGAATGGAATGGAATGGAATGGAATGGAATGGAATGGATTGGAATCAACCCGAGTAGAAAAGAATGGAATAGAATGGAATGGAATGGAATGGAATGCAATGGAATGGAACGGAATCAACACGAATTCAACGGAATGGAATAGAATGGAATAAAAAGAATGGAATTCAATGGAATGGAATGGAAAGTAATGGAATGCAATGGAAAGGAAAGGAATGGAATAGCATGGAATGGAATGGAATGGAATGGAATGGAATGGAATGGAATGGAATAAAATGCAATGGAAAGGAAAGGAATGGAATAGCATGGAATGGAATGGAATGGAATGGAAAGGAATGGAATGCAATGGAAAGGAAAGGAATGGAATAGAATGGAATGGAATGGAATGGAATGGAATGGAATGGAATGGAATGGAATGTTATCAAACAGAGTGGAGAGAATTGGAATGGAATGGAATGGAATGGAATGGAATGGAATGGAATGGAATGGAATGGAATGGAATGGAATCAACCCGAGAAAAACGGAACGGAATGGAACCGAATGGAATGGAGTGGAATGGAATGGAATGGAATGGAATGGAATGGAATGGAATGGAATGGAATGGAATGGAATCAACCCGAGTAGAACGGAAAAGAATGGAATGGAGTGGAAGGGAATGGATTGGAATAGAATCAACCCGAGAGGAATGGAAAGGAATGGAATGGAATTGAACGGAAGGGAATGAAACAGAATGGATAGGAATGGAACGGAACGGAATGGAATGGAATGGAATCAACCCGAGAAGAACGGCGTGTAATGGAACGGAAAGGAATGGAATGAAGTGGAATGGAATGCAATGGAATTCAATCAACTCGAGTAGAATGGAAAGGAATGGAATGGAAAGGAAAGCAATAGAATGAAATGGAATTGGATGGAAAGGAGTGGAACGGAATGGAATGGAATGGAATGGAATCAACCCTAGTAGAAAGGAATGGAGTGGAATGGAATGGAATGGAATGGAATGGAATGGAATGGAATGGAATGGAATGGAATCAAACCGAGTAGAATGGAGTGGAATGGAATAGAATTGTATGGAATGGAATGGAATGGAATGGAATGGAATGGAATGGAATGGAATACAATGTAATAGAACGGAATCAACAAGATTGGAGAGAAATTGAATGAATGGAATGGAATGGAATGGAATGGAATGCAACGGAATGGAATGGAAAAGAATATAATGGAATGGATTGGAATCCACCCGAGAGGAAGAGAGTGGAAAGGAATGGTATGGAATGGAATGGAACGGAATGGAATGGAATGGAATGGAACGGAATGCAGTGGAACGGAATGGAATGCAATGTAATGGAATGGAATGCCATGGAATGCAAAGGAAAGGAATGGAATGGAATGGGATGGAATGGAATGGAATGGAATGGAATGGGATGGAATGGAATGGAATGGAATGGAATGGAATGGAATGGATTCAGCACGAGTAGAACAGAAAGGAATGGAATGGAATGGAATAGAATGGAATGGAATGGAATGGAATGGAATGGAATGGAATGAAAAGGAATAGAATCAACCCGAGTAGAACGGAATGGAATGGAATGGAATGGAATGGAATGGAATGGAATGGAATGGAATGGAATGGAATGGAATGGAATGGAATGGAATGGAATGGAATGGTTTAGAATGCATTGCAATGGAATGGAATAGAATGGAATGGAATCTACCCGAGTAGAACGGAATGGGATGGAATGGAATGGAATGGAATGGAATGGAATGGAATGGAATCATCCCGAGTATAATGGAATGGAATGGAATGGAATCTATTGGAATGGAATGGAATGGAATGGAATGGAATGGAATGGAATGGAATGGAGTGGTATGGAATGCAATGCAATGCTATGGAATGGAATGGAATGGAATGGAATGGAATGGAATGGAATGGAATGGAATGGAATGGAATCAACCAGAGTAGAACGGAATGGAATGGAACGGAATGGAATGGAATGGAATGGAGTGGAATGGAATCAAACCGAGTAGAACGGAATGGGATAGAATGGAATGTAATGGAATGGAATGCAACGGAATATAATGGAATCAACCAGGGTAGAACGGAATGAAATAGAATGGAATGGAATGGAATGGAATGCAAAGCAATGGAATGGAATGGTATGGAATGTATTCAACACAAGTAGAACGGAAAGGAATGGAATGGAATGCAATGGAATGGAATGGAATGGAATGGTTTGGAATGCAATGCAATGGAATGGAATAGAATGGAATGGAATCTACACGAGTAGAACGTAATGGAATGAAATGGAATGGAATGGAATGGAATGGAATGGAATGGAATTGAATGGAATGGTATGGAATGAAATGCAATGGAATGGAATGGAATGGAATGCAATGGAATGGAATGGAATGGAATAGAATCAACCAGAGTAGAACGGATTGGAATGGAAAGGAATGGAATGGAATGGAGTGGAGTGGAATGGAATCAAACCGAGTAGAACGGAATGGGATAGAATGGAATGTAATGGAATGGAATGCAATGGGATATAATGGAATCAACCAGGGTAGAACGGAATGGAATGGAATGAAATAGAATGGAATGGAAAGGAACGGTATGCAAAGCATTGGACTGGAATGGAATGGAATGTATTCAACACGAGTAGAAAGGAAAGGAACGGAATGGAATGCAATGGAATGGAATGGAATGGAATCAACTCGAGTAGAACGGAATGGAATGGAATGGAATGGAATGGAATGGAATGGAATGGAATGGAATGGAATGGTATGGAATGGAATGGAATGGAATGGAATGGAATGGAATCAACCTGCGTAGAATGGAATGGAATGGAACGGAATGGAACGGAATGGAATGGAACGGAATGGAATGGAGTGGAATGGGATGGAATGGAATGGAATGAAATGGAACGGTATGGAATGGAATCAACCCGATTAGAATGGAATGGAATGAATGGAACGGACTGGATTGGTATGGAATGGAATGGAATGGAATGCAATGGAATGGAATACAATGAAATGCAATGGAATGGAATGGAATGGATTCAACACGAGTAGAACGGAAAGGAATGGAAAGGAATGGAATAGAATGGAATGGAATGGAATGGAATGGAGTGGAATGGAATGGAATCAACCCGAGTAGAAAAGAATGGAATAGAATGGAATGGAATGGAATGGAATGCAATGGAAAGGAACGTAGTCAAAATGAATTCAACGGAATGGAATAGAATGGAATAGAAAGAATGGAATTCAATGGAATGGAATTAAATGGAACGGAATGCAATGCAAAGGAAAGGAATGCAATAGAATGGAATGGAATGGAATGCAAAGGAAAGGAAAGGAATGGAATAGAATGGAATGGAATGGAATGGAATGGAATGCAATGGAAAGGAAAGGAATGGAATAGAATGGAATGGAATGGAATGGAATGGAATGGAATGGAATGGAATGGAATGGAATCAACCCGAGTAGAACGGAATGGAATGGAATGGAATGGAATGGAATGAAATGGAATGGAATGGAATGGAATGGAATGGAATGGAATGGAATGGAATGGTTTAGAATGCATTGCAATGGAATGGAATAGAATGGAATGGAATCTACCCGAGTAGAACGGAATGGGATGGAATGGAACGGAATGGAATGGAATGGAATGGAATCATCCAGAGTATAACGGAATGGAATGGAATGGAATCTATTGGAATGGAATGGAATGGAATGGAATGGAATGGAATGGAATGGAATGGAGTGGTATGTAATGCAATGCAATGGAATGCATTGCAATGAAATGGAATGGAATGGAATCAACCAGAGTAGAACGGAATGGAACGGAACGGAATGGAATGGAATGGAATGGAGTGGAATGGAATCAAACCGAGTAGAACGGAATGGGATAGAATGGAATGTAATGGAATGGAATGCAACGGAATATTATGGAATCAACCAGGGTAGAATGGAATGAAATAGAATGGAATGGAATGGAATGGAATGCAAAGCAATGGAATGGAATGGAATGGAATGTATTCAACACGAGTAGAACGGAAAGGAATGGAATGGAATGCAATGGAATGGAATGGAATGGAATGGTTTGGAATGCAATGCAATGGAATGGAATAGAATGGAATGGAATCTACACGAGAAGAACGGAATGGAATGGAATGGAATGGAATGGAATGGAATGGAATGGAATTGAATGGAATGGTATGGAATGCAATGGAATGGCATGGAATGGAATGGAATGCAATGGAATGGAATTGAATGTAATAGAATCAACCAGAGTAGAATGGAATGGAATGGAACGGAATGGAATGGAATGGAGTGGAGTGGAATGGAATCAAACAGAGTAGAACGGAATGGGATAGAATGGAAAGTAATGGAATGGAATGCAATGGAATATATTGGAATCAACCAGGGTAGAACGGAATGGAATGGAATGAAATAGAATGGAATGGAATGGAATGGAATGCAAAGCATAGGACTGGAATGGAATGGAATGTATTCAACACGAGTAGAACGGAAAGGAACGGAATGGAATGCAATGGAATGGAATGGAATGGAATCAACTCGAGTAGAACGGAATGGAATGGAATGGAACGGAATGGAATGGAATGGAATGGAATGGAAAGGAATGGAATGGAAAGGTATGGAATGGAATGGAATGGAATGGCATGGAAGGCAATGGAATGGAATGGAATGGAATGGGATGGAATGTAATGGAATGGAATGGAATGGAATGAATGGAATGGAATGGACTGGATTGCAATCAACCTGCGTAGAATGGAATGGAATGGAACGGAATGGAACGGAATGGAATGGAGTGGAATGGAATGGAATGGAATGGAATGGAATGGATTGCAATGGAATTAACCCGAGTAGAACGGAATAGAATAGAATGGAGCGGAAGGGAATGGATTGGAATGGAATCAACCCAAGAAGAACGGCGTGTAATGGAACGGAAAGGAATGGAATGAAGTGGAATGGAATACAGTGGAATTCAATCAACTCGAGTAGAATGGGATGGAGTGGAATGGAATGGAAAGCAATAGAA
Source organism: Gorilla gorilla gorilla (assembly GCF_029281585.2). Lineage (NCBI taxonomy): Eukaryota > Metazoa > Chordata > Mammalia > Primates > Hominidae > Gorilla > Gorilla gorilla. The sequence goes on from NC_073228.2 coordinate 68,945,732, forward strand.
TGGAATGGAATTGGATGGAAAGAGTGGAATGTAATGGAATGGAAAGGAATGGAATCAACCCTATTAGAAAGGAATGGAATGGAATTTAATGGAATGGAATGGAATGGAATGGAATGGAATGGAATGGAATGGAATGGAATGGTATGGAATGCAATCAAACCGAGTAGAATGGAGTGGAATGGAATAGAATTGTATGGAATGGAATGGAATGGAATGGATTGGAATGCAATGGAAAGGAATGGAATGGAACGGAATGGAATGGATTCAACCCGAGTAGATCAGAAGGGAATGGAATGGAATGGAACGGAATGGAATGGAATGCAATGGAATGGAATGCAATGGAATGGAATGGAATGGAACGGAATGGAATGGAATCAACCCTAGTAGAACGGAAAGGAATGGAATGGAATGGAATGGAATGGAATGGAATGGAATGGAATGGAATGGAAAGGAATGGAAAGGAATGTAATGTAATCATCCCGAGTAGAACAGAATAGAATGGAATGGAATGGAATGGAATGGAATGGAATGGAATGGAATGGAATGGAATGGAATATAATGGAATGGACTGGAATACACCCGAGAGGAACAGAGTGGAAAGGAATGGAATGGAATGGAATGGAATGGAATGGAATGGAATGAAATGGAATGGAATATAATGGAATGGAATGGAATGGAATGGAATGGAATGGAATGGAATGGAATCGAATGGAATGGAATGGAATGGATTGGAATGGAATGGAATGGAATGGAATGGCATGGAATGCAAAGGAGAGGAATGGAATAGGATGGAATGGAATGGAAAGGAATGTAATGGAATGGAATGGAATGGAAAGGAATGGAATGGAATGGAATGGAATGGAATGGAATGGAATGGAATGGAATGCAATGGAATGGCATGGAATGCAAAGGAGAGGAATGGAATAGGATGGAATGGAATGGAATTGAATGGAATTGCATGGAATGCAAAGGAGAGGAATGGAATGGGATGGAATGGAATGGAATGCAATGGAATGGAATGGAATGGAACGGAATGGAATTGAATGGAATGGAATGGAACCAACCCGATTAGAACGGAACAGAATGGAATGGAACGGAATGGAATGGATTCAACACGAGTAGAACGGAAAGGAAAGTAATGGAATGGAATGGAATGGAACGGAATGGAATGGAATGGAATGGATGGAATGGAATGGAATGGAATGCAATGGAATGCAATGGAATGGAATGGAATGGAATGGAATGGAATGGAATGGAATGGAATGGAATGTACCTGTGTAGAACGGAAAGGAATGGAATGGAATGGATGGAATGGAATGGAATCAACCCGATTAGAAAGGAATAGAATGGAATGGAATGGAATGGAATGCAATGCAATGGAATGGAATGGAATGGAATTGAATGGAATGTACCCATGAAGAACGGAATGGAATGGAATGGAATGGAATGGAATGGAATGGAATGGAACGGAATGGAATGGAAATGGAAAGGAATCAACCCGAGAAGAAAGGAATGGAAAGGAATTCAATGGAATGGAATTGAATGGAATGGAAAGGAATGGAATGGAATGGAATGGAATGGAAAGGAATGGAATGGAACGCACTTTTTGGAATTGAATGCAATGTAATGGAATGGAAAGGGATGGAATCTACGCGAGTAGAACGGAATGGAATGGAATGGAATGGCATGGAATGGAATGGAATGGAATGGAATGGTATGGAATGGAATGGAATGGAATGGAAGGGAAAGGAGTGGAATGGAATCAAACCGAGTAGAACCGAATGGGATAGAATGGAATGTAATGGAATGGAAAGTAATGGAATATAATGGAATCCACCAGGGTAGAATGGAATGAAATAGAATGGAATGGAATGGAATGGAAAGCAAAGGAATGGAATGGAATGGAATGGAATGGAATGTATTCAACACAAGTAGAACGGAAAGGAATGGAATGGAATGCAATGGAATGGAACGGAATGGAATGGAATGTAATCAACCTGAGTAGAACGGAATGGAATGGAATGGAATGGAATGGAATGGAATGGAATGGCATGGAATGGAATGGAATGGAATGGAATGGAATGGAATGGAATGGAATGGAATCTACCCGAGTAGAACGGAATGGAATGAAAGGGAATGGAATGGAATGGAATGGAATGGAATCAACAAAAGATGAAAAATTGGAATGGAATGGAATGGAATGGAATGGAATGGAATGGAATGGAATGGAATGGAATGGAATGGAAGAGAATGGAATTGCATCATCCCGAGTAGAATGGAATGGAACGGAACCGAATGGAACGGAAGGGAACGGAATAGAATGGAATTGAATCAACCAGAGAAGAACGGAACGCAATGGAACTGAAGGGAATGGAACGCAACGGAACGGAATTGAATGGAATTGAATCAACCTGAGTAGAAGGGAATGGAATGGAATTGAATGGAAAGGAATGGATTCAACACGAGTAGAAAGGAAAGGAATGGAATGGAACGGAATGGAATGGAATGGAATGGAATTGAATGGAATGGAATAGAATGGAATGGAATGGAATGCAATGGAATGGAATGGAATGGAATGGAATGGAATGGAATGGAATGGAATGGAATTAACCCGTGTAGAACGGAATGGAATGGAATGAATGGAATGGAATGGAATGGAATGGAATGGAATGGAATGGAATGGAATGGAATTGGAATGGAATCAACCCGAGAAGGAAGGAATGGAAAGGAATGGAATGGAAAGGAATGGAATGGAATGGAATGGAATTGGAATGGAATCAACCCGAGAAGAAAGGAATGGAAAGGAATGGAATGGAATGGAATGGAATGGAATGGAATGGAATGGAATGGAATGGAATGGAATGGAATGGAATGGAATGCAACGGAATGGAATGGAATGGAATGGAATGGAATGGAATGGAATGGAATGGAATGGAATGGATACAACACGAGTAGAACGCAAAGGAATGGAATGGAATGGAATAGAATGGAATGGAATGGAATGGAATGGAATCAACCCGAGTAGAACGGAATGGAATGGAATGGAATGGAATGGAATGGAATGGAATGGAATGGAATGGAATGGAATGGAAAGGAATGGAATTCAATGGAATACAATGGAATGGAATGGAATGGAATGGAATGGAATGGAATGCATACAACACTAGTAGAACGGAAAGCAATGGAATGGAATGGAACAGAATGGAATGGAATGGAATGGAATGGAATCAACCCGAGTAGAACGGAATGGAATGGAATGGAATGGAATGGAATGGAATGGAACGGAATGGAATGGAAATGGAAAGGAATCAACCCGAGAAGAAAGGAATGGAAAGGAATTCAATGGAATGGAATTGAATGGAATGGAAAGGAATGGAATGGAATGGAATGGAATGGAAAGGAATGGAATGGAACGCACTTTTTGGAATTGAATGCAATGTAATGGAATGGAAAGGGATGGAATCTACGCGAGTAGAACGGAATGGAATGGAATGGAATGGCATGGAATGGAATGGAATGGAATGGAATGGTATGGAATGGAATGGAATGGAATGGAAGGGAAAGGAGTGGAATGGAATCAAACCGAGTAGAACCGAATGGGATAGAATGGAATGTAATGGAATGGAAAGTAATGGAATATAATGGAATCCACCAGGGTAGAATGGAATGAAATAGAATGGAATGGAATGGAATGGAAAGCAAAGGAATGGAATGGAATGGAATGGAATGGAATGTATTCAACACAAGTAGAACGGAAAGGAATGGAATGGAATGCAATGGAATGGAACGGAATGGAATGGAATGTAATCAACCTGAGTAGAACGGAATGGAATGGAATGGAATGGAATGGAATGGAATGGAATGGCATGGAATGGAATGGAATGGAATGGAATGGAATGGAATGGAATGGAATGGAATCTACCCGAGTAGAACGGAATGGAATGAAAGGGAATGGAATGGAATGGAATGGAATGGAATCAACAAAAGATGAAAAATTGGAATGGAATGGAATGGAATGGAATGGAATGGAATGGAATGGAATGGAATGGAATGGAATGGAAGAGAATGGAATTGCATCATCCCGAGTAGAATGGAATGGAACGGAACCGAATGGAACGGAAGGGAACGGAATAGAATGGAATTGAATCAACCAGAGAAGAACGGAACGCAATGGAACTGAAGGGAATGGAACGCAACGGAACGGAATTGAATGGAATTGAATCAACCTGAGTAGAAGGGAATGGAATGGAATTGAATGGAAAGGAATGGATTCAACACGAGTAGAAAGGAAAGGAATGGAATGGAACGGAATGGAATGGAATGGAATGGAATTGAATGGAATGGAATAGAATGGAATGGAATGGAATGCAATGGAATGGAATGGAATGGAATGGAATGGAATGGAATGGAATGGAATGGAATTAACCCGTGTAGAACGGAATGGAATGGAATGAATGGAATGGAATGGAATGGAATGGAATGGAATGGAATGGAATGGAATTGGAATGGAATCAACCCGAGAAGGAAGGAATGGAAAGGAATGGAATGGAAAGGAATGGAATGGAATGGAATGGAATTGGAATGGAATCAACCCGAGAAGAAAGGAATGGAAAGGAATGGAATGGAATGGAATGGAATGGAATGGAATGGAATGGAATGGAATGGAATGGAATGGAATGGAATGCAACGGAATGGAATGGAATGGAATGGAATGGAATGGAATGGAATGGAATGGAATGGAATGGATACAACACGAGTAGAACGCAAAGGAATGGAATGGAATGGAATAGAATGGAATGGAATGGAATGGAATGGAATCAACCCGAGTAGAACGGAATGGAATGGAATGGAATGGAATGGAATGGAATGGAATGGAATGGAATGGAATGGAATGGAATGGAAAGGAATGGAATTCAATGGAATACAATGGAATGGAATGGAATGGAATGGAATGGAATGGAATGCATACAACACTAGTAGAACGGAAAGCAATGGAATGGAATGGAACAGAATGGAATGGAATGGAATGGAATGGAATCAACCCGAGTAGAACGGAATGGAATGGAATGGAATGGAATGGAATGGAATGGAATGGTTCGTAATGCAATGCAATGGAATGGAATAGAATGGAATGGAATCTACCTGAGAAGAACGGAATGGAATGCAATGGAATGGAATGGAATGGAATGGAATGGAATGGAATGGAATGGAATGGAATGGAATGGAATCATCCCGAGAGTAATGGAATGGAATGGAATGGAATGGAATGGAATGGAGTGGAATGGAATGGATTGGAATGGTATGGAATACAATGCAATTTAATGGAATGGAATGGAATGGAATGGGATGGAATGGAATGGAATGGAATGGAATGGAATGGAATGGAATGGAATGGAATGGAATGGAATGCAATGGAATGGAAAGGAATGGAATCAACCAGAGTAGAATGGAATGGAAAGGAACGGAATGGAATGGAATGGAATGGAGTGGAATGGAATCAACCAGAGTAGCACGGAATGAAATAGAATGGAATGGAATGGAATGGAATGGAATGGAATGGAATGCAAAGGAATGGAATGGAATGGAATAGAATGGAATGGAATGTATTCAACACGAGTAGAACGGAAAGGAATGGAATGGAATGCAATGGAATGGAATTGAATGGAATAGAATGGAATGGAATCAACCCGAGTAGAACGGAATGGAATGGAATGGAATGGAATGGAATGGTATGGAATGGAAAGGAGTGGTATGGAATGGAATGGAATGGAATGGAAGGCAATGGAATGGAATGGAAAGGAATTGAATGGGATGGAATGGAATGGAATGGAATGGAATGGAATGGAATGTGATTTAATGGAATGGAATGGAATCAACCAGAGTAGAACGGAATGGAATGGAACGGAATGGAATGGAATGGAGTGGAGTGGAATGGAATCAAACCGAGTAGAACGGAATGGGATAGAATGGAATGTAATGGAATGGAATGCAATGGAATATAATGGAATCAACCAAGGTAGAACGGAATGAAATAGAATGGAATGGAATGGAACGGAATGCAAAGCAATGGAATGGAATGGAATGGAATGTATTCAACACGAGTAGAACGGAAAGGAATGGAATGGAATGCAATGGAATGGAATGGAATGGAGTCAACTCGAGTAGAACGGAATGGAATGGAATGGAATGGAATGGAATGGAATGGAATGGAATGGAATGGAATGCAATGGAATGGAATGGAATGGTATGGAATGGAATGGAATGGAATGGAATGGAATGGAATGGAATGGAGTGGAATGGAATGGAATGGAATGGAATGGTATGGAATGGAATCAACCCGAGTAGAACAGAATAGAATGGAATGGAGTGGAAGGGAATGGATTGGAATGAAATCAACCCGAGAGGAATGGAATGGAATGGAAAGGAATTGAACGGAAGGGAACAAAAGAGAATGGAAAGGAATGGAATGGAACGGAATGGAATGGAATGCAATCAACCCGAGTAGAAAGGAATGGAATGGAAAGGAATGGAATGGAATGGAAAGGAATGGAATGGAATGGAATGGAACGGAATGGAATGGAATGGAATGGAATGGAGTGGGATGGGATTGAATGGGATGGGATGGAATGGAATGGAATGGAATGGAATGGAATGGAATGGAATGGAATGGATTGGAATCAACCTGCGTAGAATGGAATGGAATGGAAAGGAACGGAACGGAATGGAATGGAGTGGAATGGAATGGAATGGAATGGAATAGAATGGAATGGCACGGAATGCAATGGAATGGAATGGAATGGAATTGCATGTAATGGAATGGAATGGGATGGAATGGATTGGAATCAACCTGCGTAGAATGGAATGGAAAGGAACGGAACGGCACGGAACGGAATGGATTGGAATGGAATGGAATGGAATGGAATGGAATGGAATGGAATGGAATGGAATGGAATCAACCCGAGTAGAACGGAATAGAATGTAATGGAGTGGAAGCGAATGGAATGGAATGGAATCCACCAGAGTGGAATCGAATGGAATGGGATGAAATGGAATCAACCCGAGAAGAATGGAATGAAATGGAATGCAATGGAATGGAATGGAATGGAAAAGAATGAAATGGAATGGAAAGGAATGGAATAAATTGGCACGGAATGCAATGGAATGGAATGGAATGGAATGGCATGGAATGGAATGGAATGGAATGGAATGGAATGGAATGGAATGGAATGAAATGGAATGGAATATAATGGAATGGAATGGAATGGAATGGAATGGAATGGAATGGAATCGAATGGAATGGAATGGAATGGATTGGAATGGAATGGAATGGAATGGAATGGAATGGCATGGAATGCAAAGGAGAGGAATGGAATAGGATGGAATGGAATGGAAAGGAATGGAATGGAATGGAATGGAATGGAATGGAAAGGAATGGAATGGAATGGAATGGAATGGAACGGAATGGAATGGAATGGAATCGAATGGAATGGCATGGAATGCAAAGGAGAGGAATGGAATAGGATGGAATGGAATAGGATGGAATGGAATGGAATGGAATGGAATTGCATGGAATGCAAAAGAGAGGAATGGAATGGGATGGAATGGAATGGAATGCAATGGAATGGAATGCAATGGAACGGAATGGAATTGAATGGAATGGAATGGAACCAACCAGATTAGAACGGAACAGAATGGAATGGAACGGAATGGAATGGATTCAACACGAGTAGAACGGAAAGGAAAGTAATGGAATGGAATGGAATGGAACGGAATGGAATGGAATGGAATGGATGGAATGGAATGGAATGGAATGCAATGGAAAGCAATGGAATGCAATGGAATGGAATGGAATGGAATGGAATGGAATGGAATGTACCCGTGTAGAACGGAATGGAATGGAATGGAATGGATGGAATGGAATGGAATCAACCCGAGTAGAAAGGAATGGAATGGAATGGAATGGAATGCAATGCAATGGAATGGAATGGAATGGAATTGAATGGAATGTACCCATGTAGAACGGAATGGAATGGAATGGAATGGAATGGAATGGAATGGAATGGAATGGAATGGAATGGAATGGAATGGAACGGAATGGAATGGAATGGAATGGAATGGAACGGAATGGAATGGAAATGGAATGGAATCAACCCGAGAAGAAAGGAATGGAAAGGAATTCAATGGAATGGAATTGAATGGAATGGAAAGGAATGGAATGGAATGGAATGGAATGGAAAGGAATGGAATGGAACGCACTTTTATGGAATTGAATGCAATGTAATGGAATGGAAAGGGATGGAATCTACGCGAGTAGAAAGGAATGGAATGGAATGGAATGGCATGGAATGGAATGGAATGGAATGGAATGGTATGGAATGGAATGGAATGGAATGGAAGGGAAAGGAGTGGAATGGAATCAAACCGAGTAGAACCGAATGGGATAGAATGGAATGTAATGGAATGGAAAGTAATGGAATATAATGGAATCCACCAGGGTAGAATGGAATGAAATAGAATGGAATGGAATGGAATGGAAAGCAAAGGAATGGAATGGAATGGAATGGAATGGAATGTATTCAACACAAGTAGAACGGAAAGGAATGGAATGGAATGCAATGGAATGGAACGGAATGGAATGGAATGGAATCAACCTGAGTAGAACGGAATGGAATGGAATGGAATGGAATAGAATGGAATGGCATGGAATGGAATGGAATGGAATGGAATGGAATGGAATGGAATGGAATGGAATGGAATCTACCCGAGTAGAACGGAATGGAATGAAAGGGAATGGAATGGAATGGAATGGAATGGAATCAACCAGAGATGAAAAAATTGGAATGGAATGGAATGGAATGGAATGGAATGGAATGGAATGGAATGGAATGCAATGGAATGGAATGGAATGGAATGGAATGGAATGGAATGGAATGGAATGGAATGGAATTAACCCGTGTAGAACGGAATGGAATGGAATGGAATGGAATGGAATGGAATGGAATGGAATTGAATGGAATTGGAATGGAATCAACCCAAGAAGGAAGGAATGGAAAGGAATGGAATAGAAAGGAATGGAATGGAATGGAATGGAATTGGAATGGAATCAACCCGAGAAGAAAGGAATGGAAAGGAATGGAATGGAATGGAATGGAATGGAATGGAATGGAATGGAATGCAACGGAATGGAATGGAATGGAATGGAACGGAACGGAATGGAATGGAATGGAATGGAATGGAATGGAATGGAATGGAATGGAATGGAATGGATAAAACACGAGTAGAACGGAAAGGAATGGAATGGAATGGAATAGAATGGAATGGAATGGAATGGAATGGAATCAACCCGAGTAGAACGGAATGGAATGGAATGGAATGGAATGGAATGGAATGGAATGGAATGGAATGGAATGGAAAGGAATGGAATGCAATGGAATACAATGGAATGGAATGGAATGGAATGGAATGGAATGGAATGGAATGCATACAACACTAGTAGAACGGAAAGCAATTGAATGGAATGGAACAGAATGGAATGGAATGGAATGGAATGGAATCAACCCGAGTAGAACGGAATGGAATGGAATGCAATGGAATGGAATGGAATGGAATGGTTCGTAATGCAATGCAATGGAATGGAATAGAATGGAATGGAATCTACCTGAGAAGAACGGAATGGAATGCAATGGAATGGAATGGAATGGAATGGAATGGAATGGAATGGAATGGAATGGAATCATCCCGAGGGTAATGGAATGGAATGGAATGGAATGGAATGGAATGGAGGGGAATGGAATGGAATGGAATGGTAGGGAATACAATGCAATTTAATGGAATGGAATGGAATGGAATGGGATGGAATGGAATGGAATGGAATGGAATGGAATGGAATGGAATGGAAAGGAATGGAATCAACCAGAGTAGAATGGAATGGAAAGGAACGGAATGGAATGGAATGGAATGGAATGGAGTGGAATGGAATCAACCAGAGTAGCACGGAATGAAATAGAATGGAATGGAATGGAATGGAATGGAATGGAATGGAATGGAATGCAAAGGAATGGAATGGAATGGAATGGAATGGAATGGAATGGAATGTATTCAACACGAGTAGAACGGAAAAGAATGGAATGGAATGCAATGGAATGGAATTGAATGGAATAGAATGGAATGGAATCAACACGAGTAGAACGGAATGGAATGGAATGCAATGGAATGGAATTGAATGGAATAGAATGGAATGGAATCAACCCGAGTAGAACGGAATGGAATGGAATGGAATGGAATGGAATGGAATGGAATGGAATGGAATGGAATGGTATGGAATGGAAAGGAGTGGTATGGAATGGAATGGAATGGAATGGAATGGAAGGCAATGGAATGGAATGGAATGGAATTGAATGGGATGGAATGGAATGGAATGGAATGGAATGGAATGGAATGGAATGGAATTTAATGGAATGGAATGGAATCAACCAGAGTAGAACGGAATGGAATGGAACAGAATGGAATGGAATGGAGTGGAGTGGAATGGAATCAAACCGAGTAGAACGGAATGGGATAGAATGGAATGTAATGGAATGGAATGCAATGGAATATAATGGAATCAACCAAGGTAGAACGGAATGAAATAGAATGGAATGGAATGGAACGGAATGCAAAGCAATGGAATGGAATGGAATGGAATGTATTCAACACGAGTAGAATGGAAAGGAATGGAATGGAATGCAATGGAATGGAAAGGAATGGAGTCAACTCGAGTAGAACGGAATGGAATGGAATGGAATGGAATGGAATGGAATGGAATGCAATGGAATGGAATGGAATGGAATGGAATGGAATGGAATGGAATGGAATGGACTGGAATGGAATGGAATGGAATGGAATGGAATGGTATGGAATGGAATCAACCCGAGTAGAACAGAATAGAATGGAATGGAGTGGAAGGGAATGGATTGGAATGAAATCAACCCGAGAGGAATGGAATGGAATGGAAAGGAATTGAACGGAAGGGAACAAAAGAGAATGGAAAGGAATGGAATGGAACGGAATGGAATGGAATGCAATCAACCCGAGTAGAAAGGAATGGAATGGAAAGGAATGGAATGGAATGGAAAGGAATGGAATGGAATGGAATGGAATGGAATGGAATGGAATGGAATGGAATGGAATGGAATGGAATGGAGTGGGATGGGATTGAATGGGATGGGATGGAATGGAATGGAATGGAATGGAATGGAATGGAATGGAATGGAATGGAATGGAATGGAATGGAATGGATTGGAATCAACCTGCGTAGAATGGAATGGAATGGAAAGGAACGGAACCGAATGGAATGGAGTGGAATGGAATGGAATGGAATGGAATAGAATGGAATGGCACGGAATGCAATGGAATGGAATGGAATGGAATTGCATGTAATGGAATGGAATGGGATGGAATGGATTGGAATCAACCTGCGTAGAATGGAATGGAAAGGAACGGAACGGCACGGAACGGAATGGAGTGGAGTGGAATGGAATGGAATGGAATGGAATGGAATGGAATGGAATCAACCCGAGTAGAAAGGAATAGAATGTAATGGAGTGGAAGGGAATGGAATGGAATGGAATCCACCAGAGTGGAATCGAATGGAATGGGATGAAATGGAATCAACCCGAGAAGAACGGAATGAAATGGAATGCAATGGAATGGAATGGAATAGAAAAGAATGAAATGGAATGGAATGGAATGGAATAGAATGGCACGGAATGCAATGGAATGGAATGGAATGGAATGGCATGGAATGGAGTGGAATGGAATGGACTGGAATGGAATGGAATGGAATGCATTGGAATCAACCTGCGTAGAATGGAATGGGATGGAACAGAACTGAACGGAATGGAATGGAGTGGATTGGAATGGAATGGAATTGAATGGAATGGAATGGAATGGAATCAACCCGAGTAGAACGGAATAGAATGGAATGGAGTGGAAGGGAATGGAATGGAATGGAATCAACCCCAGGGGAATGGAATGGAATGGAATGGAATTGAACGGAACGGAACGGAACAGAATGGAAAGGAATGCAATGGAATCAACCAGAGAAGAACGGCGTGGAATGGAATGGAATGGAATGGAATGGAATGGAAAGCAATAGAATGGAATGGAATTGGATGGAAAGGAATGGAATGGAAAGGAATGGAATGGAATGGAATGGAATGGAATCAACCCAAGTAGAATGGAAAGGAATGGAATGGAATCCAATGGAGAGGAATGGAATGGAATGGAATGGAATCAACCTGAGTAGAACGGAATGCAATGGAATGGAATGGAATGGAATGGAATTGATAGGAATGGAAAGGAATGGAAAGTAATCATCCCGAGTAGAACGGAATGGAATAGAATGGAATGGAATGGAATGGAATGCTATGGAATGGAATGGAATGGAATGGAATGGAATGAAATGGAATAGAATTTAATGGAATGCAATGGAATGGAATGGAATGCAACGTAATAAAATGGAATGGAATATAATGGAATGGAATGGATTCCACCCGAGGGGACAGAGTGGAAAGGAATGGAATGGAATGGAATGGAACGGAATGGAATGGAACGGAATGGAATGGAGTGGAATGGGATGGAATGGAATGGAATGAAATGGAACGGTATGGAATGGAATCAACCCGATTAGAATGGAATGGAATGAATGGAACGGACTGGAATGGTATGGAATGGAATGGAATGGAATGCAATGGAATGGAATGGTATGGAATGCAATCCAATGGAATGGAATGGAATCTACCCGAGTAGAACGGAATGGAATGGAATGGAATGGAATGGAAGGGAATGGAATGGAATGGAATGGAATGGAAACAACCCGAGAAGAAAAGAGTGGAATGCAAAGGAATGGAATGGAATGGAATGGACAGGAATGTATTCAACACGAGTAGAACGGAGAGGAATGGAATGGAATGCAATGGAATGGAATGCAATGGAATGGAATGGAATCAACCTGAGTAGAACGGAATGGAATGGAATGGAATGGAACGGAACGGAATGGAATGGAATGGAATGGAATGGAATGGAATGGAATGGAATGGAATCAACCCGAGAAGAAAAGACTGGAATGGAATGGAATTTAGTGGAATGGAATGGAATCGAATGGAATGCAATGGAATGGAAAGGAATGGAATGGAATGGAATGAAATGAACCCGAGAAGAATGGAATGGAATGGAATGGAATTTAATGGAATGGAATGGAATGGAATGGAATGGAATGGAATGGAATTGAATTGAATCAACCCGAGTAGAACGGAAACGAATGGAACAGCACGGAATGGAATAGCATGGAATTGAATCCACCCGAGTAAAATGGAATGGAATAGAATGGAATGGAATGGAATGTAATGGAATGGAATGGAATGCAATGGAATGGAACGGAATCAACCAGGATACAACGGCATTGAATAGAATGGAATAGAATGGAATGGAATTCAATGCAATGGAATGTAATGAAATGGAATGGAATGGAAAGGAAAGGAATGGAATAGAGTGGAATGGAATGGAATGGAATGGAATGCAATGGAATGGAATGAAATCAACCCGAGTAGAATGGAATGGAATAGAATGGAATGGAATTCAATGGAATTGAATGTAACGGAATGGAATGCATTGGAAAGGAAAGGAAGGGAATGGAATTAAATTGAATGGAAAGGAATGGAATGGAATGGAATGGAAAGGAATGGAATGGGATGGAATGCAATGGAATAGAATGGGATGGAATGCAGCGGAAATGAATGGAATGGAATGGAATGGAAACAACCAGAGTGCAATGGAATGGAATGGAATGGAACGGAATGGAAAGGAATGGAATGCAAAGGAATGCAATGGAATGGAATAGAATGTAATGTAATGGAAGGGAAGGGAATGGAATGGCATGGAATGCAATGGAATGGAATGGGATGGGATGGAATGGAATGGAATGGAGTGGAATGGAATGGAATGGAATGGAATGGAATGGAATGGAATGGAACGGAATGGAATGGAATGGAATCAACCCGAGTAGAACGGAATACAATGGAATGGAGTGGAAGGGAATGGAATGGAATGGAATCAACCTGCGAAGAATGGAATGGAATGGAACGGAATGGAATGGAATGGAATGGAGTGGAAAGGAATGGAATGGAATGGAATGGAATGGAATGGAACGGAATGGAATGGAATGGAATGGAATCAACCCGAGTAGAACGGAATACAATGGAATGGAGAGGAAGGGAATGGAATGGAATGGAATCAACCCGAGAGGAATGGAATGGAATGGAATGGAATCAACCTGAGAAGAACGGCGTGGAATGGAATGGAATGGAATGAAGTGGAATGGAATACTTTGGAATTCAATCAACCCGAGTAGAATGGAATGGAAAGGAATGGAATGGAATGGAATGGAATGGAATGGAATGGAAAGCAATAGAATGGAATGGAATTGGATGGAAAGGATTGGAATGGAAAGGAATGGAATGGAATGGAATGGAATGGAATGGAATGGAATGGAATGGAATGGAGTGGAATGGAATGGCATGGAATCAACCCAAGTAGAACGGAAAGGAATGGAATGGAATCCAATGGAGAGGAATGGAATGGAATGGAATGGAATCAACCTGAGTAGAACGGAATGGAATGGAATGGAATGGAATGGAATGGAATGGAATGGAATGGAATGGAATGGAATGGAATGGAAAGGAATGGAAAGTAATCATCCCGAGTAGAACGGAATGGAATAGAATGGAATGGAATGGAATGGAATGCAATGGAATGGAATGGAATGGAATGGAATGGAATGGAATGGAACGGAATGGAATGGAATGCAATGGAATGGAATGGAATGGAATGGAATGGAATGGAATGGAACGCAACGTAATGGAATGGAATGGAATATAATGGAATGGAAAGGAATCCACCCGAGAGGAACAGAGTGGAAAGGAATGGAATGGAATGGAATGGAATGGAATGGAATGGAATGGCATGGAATGCAAAGGAGAAGAATGGGATGGGATGGAATTGAATGGAATGGAATGGAATGGAATGGAATGGAATGGAATCAACCCGATTAGAGTGGAACGGAATGGGTTGGTATGGAATGGAATGGAATGCAATGCAATGGAATGGAATGGAATGGAATGGTATGGAATGCAGTGCAATGGAATGGAATGGAATCTACCCGAGTAGAACGGAATGGAATGGAATGGAATGGAATGGAATGGAATGGAATGGAATGGAATGGAAGAGAATGGAATTGAATCATCCCGAGTAGAATGGAATGGAACGGAACCGAATGGAACGGAAGGGAACGGAATAGAATGGAATTGAATCAACCAGAGAAGAACAGAACGCAATGGAACAGAAGGGAATGGAACGCAACGGAACGGAATTGAATGGAATTGAATCAACCAGAGTAGAAGGGAATGAAATGGAATTGAATGGAAAGGAATGGAATGTAATGGAATGTAAAGAAACGGAATAGAATGGAACGGAATGGAATGGAATGGAATCAACCCGAGTGGAATGGAATGGAATGGAATGGAATGGAATGGAATGGAATGGAATGGAAAGCAATGGAATGGAATGGAAATGAATGGAACAGAAGGGAATCAACCCGAGTAGAACGGAATGGAAATGAATGGAATTTAATGGAATGGAATGGAATGTAAAGGAATCAACCCGAGTGGAATGGAATGGAATGGAATGGAAAGGAATGGAATGGAAAGGAATGGAAAGGAATGGAATGGAATGGAATGAAATGAACCCAAGAAGTACGGAATGGAATGGAATGGAATGGAATGCAATTGAATTGAATCAACCCGAGTAGAACGGAAACGAATGGAACGGCACAGAACGGAATAGAATGGAATTGAATCCACCCGAGTAGAATGGAATCAACCTGCGAAGAATGGAATGGAATGGAACGGAATGGAATGGAATGGAATGGAATGGAATGGAATGGAATGGAATGGAATGGATTGGAATGGAAAGGAATGGAATGGAATGGATAGGAATGTAATGGAATGGAAAGGAATGGAATCAACCAGAGTGGAGGGAATTGGCATGGAATTTAATGGAATGGAATGGAATGGAAAGGAATGGAATCAACCCGAGTAGAACGGAACCGAATGGAACGGAATGGAACGGAATAGAATGGAATTCAATCCATCCGAGTAGAATGGAATGGAATGGAATGGAATGGAATGGAATGGAATGGAATGGAATGGAATGGAATGGAATGGAATGGAATGAACCCGAGTAGAAAGGAATGGAATAGAATGGAGTGGAATGGAATTGAATGCAATGGAATGGAACGGAATCAACACGAATTCAACGGAATGGAATAGATTGGAATAGAATGGAATGGAAATCAATGGAATGGAATGTAATGGAATGGAATGCAAAGAAAGGTAAGGAATGGAATAGAATGGAATAGAATGGAATGGAATGCAATGGAATTGAATGTAACGGAATGGAATGCAATGGAAAGGAAAGGAAAGGAATGGAATGGAATGGAATAGAATGGAATGGAATGGAATGGGAAGGAATTCAGCGGAATTGAATGGAACGGAATGGAATGGAATCAACCAGAGTGCAATGGAATGGAATGGAATGAAATGGAATGGAATGGAATCAACCCGAGAAGAACGGAATGGAATGGAATGCAATGGAATGGAATGGAATAGAAAGAATGGAATGGAATGGAATGGAATGGAATGGAATGGAATGGAATGGAATGGCACGGAATGCAGTGGAATGGAATGGAATAGAATGGAATGGAATGGAATGGAATGGGATGGAATGGATCGGAATCAACCTGCGTAGAATGGAATGGAAAGGAACGGAACGGAACGGAATGGAATGGAGTGGAAAGGAATGGAATGGAATGGAATGGAATGGAATGGAATGGAATGGAATCAACCCGAGTAGAACGGAATAGAATGTAATGGAATGGAAGGGAATGGAATGGAATGGAATCAACCAGAGAGGAATTGAATGGAATGGAATGTAATTGAACGGAACGTAATGGAACAGAATGGAAAGGAATAGAACGGAACGGAATGGAATGGAATGGAATCAACCCGAGAGGAATGGAATGGAATGGAATGGAATCATCCCGAGAAGAACGGTGTGGAATGGAATGGAATGGAATGGAATGAAGTGGAATGGAATACTTTGGAATTCAATCAACCCGAGGAGAATGGAATGGAATGGAATTTAATGGATTGGAATGGAAAGCAATAGAATGGAATGCAATTGGATGGAAAGGAAAGGAATGGAAAGGAATGGAATGGAATGGAATGGAATGGAATGGAATGGAATGGAATGGAATGGAATGGAGTGGAATGGAATGGAATCCACCCAAGTAGAACGGAAAGGAATGGAATGGAATCCAATGGAGTGGAATGGAATGGAATGGAATGGAATCAACCTGAGTATAAAGGAATGGAATGGAACGGAATGGAATGGAATGGAATGGAATGGAATGGAATTGAAAGGAATGGGACGGAATGGAATGTAATCATCCCGAGTATAACGGAATGGAATGGAATGGAAAGGAATGGAATGGAATGCAATGGAATGGAATGGAATGGAATGGAATGGAATGCAATAGAATGGAATGGAATGGAATGGAATGGAATGGAATGGAATGGAATGGAATGGAATGGAATGGAATGGTATGGAATGCAATGCAATGGAATGGAATGGAATATACCCGAGTAGAACGGAATGGTATGGAATGGAATGGAATGGAATACAATGGAAAGGAATGGTATGGAATGCAATGCAATGTAATGGAATTTAATCTACCCGAGTAGAACGGAATGGAATGGAATGGAATGGAATGGAATAGAATGGAATTGAATCATCCCGAATAGAATGGAACGGAACGGAACGGAATGGAACGGAAGGGAACGGAATAGAATGGAATTGAAACAACCAGAGAAGAACGGAACGGAACGGAACATAAGGGAATGGAACGAAACGGAACGGAATTGAATTGAATTGAATCAACACGAGTGGAAGGGAATGGAATGGAATTGAATGGAAAGGAATGGAATGGAATGGAATGGAAAGAAACGGAAAAGAATGGAACGGAATGGAATGGAATGGAATCAACCCGAGGGGAATGGAATGGAATGGAATGGAATGGAAAGGAATGGAACAGAATGGAATCAACCCGATTAGAACGGAATGGAAATGAATGGAATTTAATGGAATGGAATGGAATGTAAAGGAATCAACCCGAGTGGAATGGAATGGAATGGAATGGAAAGGAATGGAATGGAATGGAATGGAAAGGAATGGAATGGAATGGAATGAAATGAACCCGAGAAGAACGGAATGTAATGGAATGGAATGGAATGGAAATGAATTGAATCAACCCGAGTAGAACGGAAACGAATGGAACGGCACGGAACGGAATAGTAAGGAATTGAATCCACCCGCGTAGAATGGAAAGGAATGGAATGGAATGGAATGGAATGGAATGGAATCGAATGGAACGGAATGGAATGGAATGGAGTGGAATGGAATGGAATGGAATCAACCAGAGTGGAGAGAATTGGAATGGAATGGAATGGAATGGAATGGAATGGAATGGAATGGAAAGGAATGGAATGGAATGGAATGGAATGGAGTGGAATGGAATGGAATAGAACCAACCAGAGTGGAGAGAATTGGAATGGAATGGAATGGAATGGAATGGAATGGAATGGAAAGGAATGGAATCAACCCGAGTAGAACGGAACCAAATGGAACGGAATGGAACGGAATAGAATGGAATTCAATCCACCCGAGTAGAATGGAATGGAATGGAATGGAATGGAATGGAATGGAATGGAATGGAATGGAATGGAATGGAATGGAATGGAATGGAATCTAACCGAGTAGAGCGGAATGGAATGGAAAAGAAAGGAAAGGCATGGAATGGAATGGAATGGAATGGAATGGAATGGAATGGAATGGAATGGAATCAACCCGAGTAGAAAGGAATAGAATGGAATGGAATGGAATGGAATGGAATGGAATGGAATGGAATGGAATGGAATGCAATGGAATGGAACGGAATCAACACGAATTCAACAGAATGGAATAGAATGGAATAGAATGGAATGGAATTCAACGGAATGGAATGTAATGGAATGGAATGCATTGGAAAGAAAAGGAATGGAATAGAATGGAATGGAATGGAATGGAATGCAATGGAATGGAATGGAATCAACTCGAGTAAAACGGAATGGAATAGATTGGAATATAATGGAATGGAATTCAATGGAATTGAATGTAACGGAATGGAATGCAATGGAAAGGAAAGGAAAGGAATGGAATGGAATGGAATGGAATGGAATGGAATGGAATGGAATGGGATGGAATGCAGCGGAATTGAATGGAACGGAATGGAATGGAATCATCCAGAGTGGAATGGAATGGAATGGAATGGAATGGAATGGAATGGAGTGGAATGGAATGGAATCAACCCGAGAAGAACGGAATGGAATGGAATGCAATGGAATGGAATGAAATGGAATGGAATGGAATGGAATGGAATGGAATGGAATGGAATGGAACGGAATGGCATGGAATGCAATGGAAAGGAATGGATTGGAATGGGATGGAATGGAATGGAATGGGATGGAATGGATTGGAATCAACCTGCGTAGAGTGGAATGGAATGGAACGGAACGGAACGGAATGTAATGGAGTGGAAAGGAATGGCATGGAATGGAATGGAATGGAATGGAATCAATCCGAGTAGAACGGAATAGAATGTAATGGAGTGGAAGGGAATGGAATGGAATGGAATCATTCCGAGAAGAACGGCGTGGAATAGAATGGAATGGAATGGATTGGAAAGGAATGGAATGGAATGGATTGGAATGGAAAGGAATGGAATGGAATGTTATCAAACTGAATGGAGAGAATTGGAATGTAATGTAATGTAATGGAATGGAATGGAATGGAATGGAATGGAATGGAATGGAATGGCACGGAATGCAGTGGAATGGAATGGAATAGAATGGAATGGAATGGAATGGAATGGGATGGAATGGATCGGAATCAACCTGCGTAGAATGGAATGGAAAGGAACGGAACGGAACGGAATGGAATGGAGTGGAAAGGAATGGAATGGAATGGAATGGAATGGAATGGAATGGAATGGAATCAACCCGAGTAGAACGGAATAGAATGTAATGGAATGGAAGGGAATGGAATGGAATGGAATCAACCAGAGAGGAATTGAATGGAATGGAATGTAATTGAACGGAACGTAATGGAACAGAATGGAAAGGAATAGAACGGAACGGAATGGAATGGAATGGAATCAACCCGAGAGGAATGGAATGGAATGGAATGGAATCATCCCGAGAAGAACGGTGTGGAATGGAATGGAATGGAATGGAATGAAGTGGAATGGAATACTTTGGAATTCAATCAACCCGAGGAGAATGGAATGGAATGGAATTTAATGGATTGGAATGGAAAGCAATAGAATGGAATGCAATTGGATGGAAAGGAAAGGAATGGAAAGGAATGGAATGGAATGGAATGGAATGGAATGGAATGGAATGGAATGGAATGGAATGGAATGGAGTGGAATGGAATGGAATCCACCCAAGTAGAACGGAAAGGAATGGAATGGAATCCAATGGAGTGGAATGGAATGGAATGGAATGGAATCAACCTGAGTATAAAGGAATGGAATGGAACGGAATGGAATGGAATGGAATGGAATGGAATGGAATTGAAAGGAATGGGACGGAATGGAATGTAATCATCCCGAGTATAACGGAATGGAATGGAATGGAAAGGAATGGAATGGAATGCAATGGAATGGAATGGAATGGAATGGAATGGAATGCAATAGAATGGAATGGAATGGAATGGAATGGAATGGAATGGAATGGAATGGAATGGAATGGAATGGAATGGTATGGAATGCAATGCAATGGAATGGAATGGAATATACCCGAGTAGAACGGAATGGTATGGAATGGAATGGAATGGAATACAATGGAAAGGAATGGTATGGAATGCAATGCAATGTAATGGAATTTAATCTACCCGAGTAGAACGGAATGGAATGGAATGGAATGGAATGGAATAGAATGGAATTGAATCATCCCGAATAGAATGGAACGGAACGGAACGGAATGGAACGGAAGGGAACGGAATAGAATGGAATTGAAACAACCAGAGAAGAACGGAACGGAACGGAACATAAGGGAATGGAACGAAACGGAACGGAATTGAATTGAATTGAATCAACACGAGTGGAAGGGAATGGAATGGAATTGAATGGAAAGGAATGGAATGGAATGGAATGGAAAGAAACGGAAAAGAATGGAACGGAATGGAATGGAATGGAATCAACCCGAGGGGAATGGAATGGAATGGAATGGAATGGAAAGGAATGGAACAGAATGGAATCAACCCGATTAGAACGGAATGGAAATGAATGGAATTTAATGGAATGGAATGGAATGTAAAGGAATCAACCCGAGTGGAATGGAATGGAATGGAATGGAAAGGAATGGAATGGAATGGAATGGAAAGGAATGGAATGGAATGGAATGAAATGAACCCGAGAAGAACGGAATGTAATGGAATGGAATGGAATGGAAATGAATTGAATCAACCCGAGTAGAACGGAAACGAATGGAACGGCACGGAACGGAATAGTAAGGAATTGAATCCACCCGCGTAGAATGGAAAGGAATGGAATGGAATGGAATGGAATGGAATGGAATCGAATGGAACGGAATGGAATGGAATGGAGTGGAATGGAATGGAATGGAATCAACCAGAGTGGAGAGAATTGGAATGGAATGGAATGGAATGGAATGGAATGGAATGGAATGGAAAGGAATGGAATGGAATGGAATGGAATGGAGTGGAATGGAATGGAATAGAACCAACCAGAGTGGAGAGAATTGGAATGGAATGGAATGGAATGGAATGGAATGGAATGGAAAGGAATGGAATCAACCCGAGTAGAACGGAACCAAATGGAACGGAATGGAACGGAATAGAATGGAATTCAATCCACCCGAGTAGAATGGAATGGAATGGAATGGAATGGAATGGAATGGAATGGAATGGAATGGAATGGAATGGAATGGAATGGAATGGAATCTAACCGAGTAGAGCGGAATGGAATGGAAAAGAAAGGAAAGGCATGGAATGGAATGGAATGGAATGGAATGGAATGGAATGGAATGGAATGGAATCAACCCGAGTAGAAAGGAATAGAATGGAATGGAATGGAATGGAATGGAATGGAATGGAATGGAATGGAATGGAATGCAATGGAATGGAACGGAATCAACACGAATTCAACAGAATGGAATAGAATGGAATAGAATGGAATGGAATTCAACGGAATGGAATGTAATGGAATGGAATGCATTGGAAAGAAAAGGAATGGAATAGAATGGAATGGAATGGAATGGAATGCAATGGAATGGAATGGAATCAACTCGAGTAAAACGGAATGGAATAGATTGGAATATAATGGAATGGAATTCAATGGAATTGAATGTAACGGAATGGAATGCAATGGAAAGGAAAGGAAAGGAATGGAATGGAATGGAATGGAATGGAATGGAATGGAATGGAATGGGATGGAATGCAGCGGAATTGAATGGAACGGAATGGAATGGAATCATCCAGAGTGGAATGGAATGGAATGGAATGGAATGGAATGGAATGGAGTGGAATGGAATGGAATCAACCCGAGAAGAACGGAATGGAATGGAATGCAATGGAATGGAATGAAATGGAATGGAATGGAATGGAATGGAATGGAATGGAATGGAATGGAACGGAATGGCATGGAATGCAATGGAAAGGAATGGATTGGAATGGGATGGAATGGAATGGAATGGGATGGAATGGATTGGAATCAACCTGCGTAGAGTGGAATGGAATGGAACGGAACGGAACGGAATGTAATGGAGTGGAAAGGAATGGCATGGAATGGAATGGAATGGAATGGAATCAATCCGAGTAGAACGGAATAGAATGTAATGGAGTGGAAGGGAATGGAATGGAATGGAATCATTCCGAGAAGAACGGCGTGGAATAGAATGGAATGGAATGGATTGGAAAGGAATGGAATGGAATGGATTGGAATGGAAAGGAATGGAATGGAATGTTATCAAACTGAATGGAGAGAATTGGAATGTAATGTAATGTAATGGAATGGAATGGAATGGAGTGGAATGGAATGGAATGGAGTCAACCCGAGTAGAACGGACCCGAATGGAACAGAATGGAATGGAATAGAATGGAAATGAATCCACACGAGTAGAATGTAATGTAATGTAATGTAATGTAATGTAATGTAATGTAATGTAATGTAATGTAATGGAATCAACCAG
This sequence comes from Gorilla gorilla gorilla, assembly GCF_029281585.2. Classification (NCBI taxonomy): domain Eukaryota; kingdom Metazoa; phylum Chordata; class Mammalia; order Primates; family Hominidae; genus Gorilla; species Gorilla gorilla. Next base: position 68,969,134 of record NC_073228.2, read on the forward strand.
ATTGGAGAGAAATTGAATGGAATGGAATGGAATGGAATGGAATGGAATGGAATGGAATGGAATGGAATGCAATGGAATGGAAAGGAATGGAATGCAACGGAATGGAATGGAAAGGAATATAATGGAATGGAATGGAATCCACCCGAGAGGAACACAGTGGAAAGGAATGGAATGGAATGGAATGGAATGGAATGGAATGGAATGGAATGCAATGGAATGGAATGGAATGCCATGGAATGCAAAGGAAAGGAATGGAATGGAATGGGATGGAATGGAATAGAATGGAATGGAATGGTATGGAATGGAAACAACCCGATTAGAATGGAACGGAATGAATGGAACGGAATGGAATGGAATGGAATGGAATGGAATGGAATGGAACGGAATGGAATGGAATGGATTCAACACGAGTAGAACGGAAAGGAATGGAATGGAATGGAATAGAATGGAATGGAATGGAATGGAATGGAATGGAATGGAATGGAATGGCACGGAATGCAATGGAATGGAATGGAATGGAATGGAATGGAATGGATTGGAATGGATTGGAATCAACCTGCGTAGAATGGAATCTAATGGAACCGAACGGAACGGAATGGAATGGAGTGGAATGGAATGGAATGGAATGGAATCAACCCGAGTAGAACGGAATAGAATGAAATGGAGTGGAAGGGAATGCAATGGAATTGAACAGAATGGAACGAAACAGAATGGAAAGGAATGGAACGGAACTTAATGGAATGGAATGGAATCAACCCGATAAGAATGGCGTGTAATGGAATGGAAAGGAATGCAATGAAGTGGAATGGAATACAATGGAATTCAATCAACTCGAGTAGAATGGAATGGAATGGAATGGAATGGAAAGCAATAGAATGGAATGGAATTGGATTGAAAGGAGTGGAATGGAATGGAATGGAATGGAATGGAATGGAATGGAATGGAATCAACCCTAGTAGAAAGGAATGGAGTGGAATGGAATGGAATGGAATGGAATGGAATGGAATGGAATGGAATGGAAAGGAATGGAATTAAACCGAGTAGAATGGAGTGGAATGGAATAGTATGGTATGGTATGGAATGGAATGGAATGGAATGGAATGGAATGGAATGCAATGGAATGGAATGGAATGCAATGGAATGGAAAGGAAAAGAATATAATGGAATGGAATGGAATCCACCCGAGAGGAACAGAGTGGAAAGGAATGGTATGGAATGGAATGGAATGGAATGCAATGGAATGGAATGGAATGCAATGGAATGGAATGGAATGCCATGGAATGCAAAGGAAAGGAATGGAACGGAATGGGATGGAATGGAATGGAATGGAATGGAATGGGATGGGATGGAATGGAATGGAATGGAATGGAATGCAATGGAATGGAATCAACTCGAGTAGAACGGAATGGAATGGAATGGAATGGAATGGAATGGAAAGGAATGGAATGGTATGGAATGGAATGGAATGGAATGGAATGGGATGGAATGGGATGGAATGGAATGGAATGGAATGGAATGGAATGGATTGGAATCAACCTGCGTAGAATGGAATGGAATGGAACAGAACAGAACGGAATGGAATGGAGTGGAATGGAATGGAATGGAATGGAATGCAATGGAATGGAATGGAGTTGAATGGAATGGAATGGAACCAACCCGATTAGAACGGAACGGAATGGAATGGAACGGAATGGAAAGGAATGGAATAGAATGGAATGGCACGGAAGGCAATGGAACGGAATGGAATGGAATGGGATGGAATGCAATGGAATGGAATGGAATGGAATGGCACGGAATGGATTGGAATCAACCTGCGTAGAACGGAATGTAATGGAACGGAACGGAACGGAATGGAATGGAGTGGAATGGAATGGAATGGAATGGAATCAACCCGAGTAGAACGGAATAGAATGGAATGAAGTGGAAGGGAATGGAATGGAATTCAACAGAATGGAGCGAAACAGAATGGAAAGGAATGGAACGGAACGGAATGGAATGGAATGGAATCAACCTGAGAAGAACGGCATGGAATGGAATGGAATGGAATGGAATGAAGTGGAATGGAATACAATGGAATGCAATCAACTCGAGTAGAATGGAATGGAATGGAATGGAATGGAAAGCAATAGAATGGAATGGAATTGGATGGAAAGGAATGGAATGGAATGGAATGGAATGGAATGGAATGGAATGGAATCAACACTAGTAGAAAGGAATGGAACGGAATGGAAAGGAATGGAATTGAATGGATTGGAATGGAATGGAATGGAATGGAATGGAATGGAATGGAATCAACCCGAGTAGAAAAGAATGGAATAGAATGGAATGGAATGGAATGGAATGCAATGGAATGGAACGGAATCAACACGAATTCAACGGAATGGAATAGAATGGAATAGAAAGAATGGAATTCAATGGAATGTAATGTAATGGAATGGAATGCAATGGAAAGGAAAGGAATGGAATGGAATGGAATGGAATGGAATGCAATGGAAAGGAAAGGAATGGAATAGAATGGAGTGGAATGGAATGGAATGGAATGTTTTCAAACAGAGTGGAGAGAATTGGAATGTAATGTAATGGAATGGAATGGAATGGAATGGAGTGGAATGGAATGGAATGGAATCAACCCGAGTAGAACGGAACCGAACGGAACGGAATGGAACGGAATAGAATGGAAATGAATCCACACGAGTGGAATGGAATGGAATGGAATGGAATGGAATGGAATGGAGCGGAACCAACCAGATTGGAGAGAAATTGAATGGAATGGAATGGAATGGAATGGAATGGAATGCAACGGAATGGAATGGCATGGAATGCAAAGGAAAGGAATGGAATGGAATGGGATGGAATGAAATGGATTCAACACGAGTAGAACGTAAAGGAATGGATTGGAATGGAATAGAATGGAATGGAATGGAATCATCCCGAGTAGAACGGAATGGAATGGAATGGAATGCAATGGAATGGAATGGAAAGGAATGGAATCAACTCGAGTAGAACGGAATGGAATGGAATGGAATGGAATGGAATGGAATGGAATGGAATGGAATGGAATGGAATGGAATGGAATGGATTCAACACGAGTAGAACGGAAAGGAAAGGAATGGAACGGAATGGAATGGAATGGAATGGAATGGCATGGAAGGCATTGGAATGGAATGGAATGGAATGGAATGGAATGGAATGGAATGGAATGGAACGGAATGGATTGGAAACAACCTGCGTAGAATGGAATGGAATGGAACGGAATGGAACCGAATGGAATGGAGTGGAATGGAATGGAATGGAATGGAATGGAATGGAATGGAATGGAATGGAATCAAACCGAGTAGAATGGAGTGGAATGGAAAAGAATGGTATGGAATGGAATGGAATGGAATAGAATGGAATGCAATGGAATGGAAAGGAATGCAACGGAATGGAATGGAAAAGAATATAATGGAATGGAATGGAATCCACCCGAGAGGAACAGAGTGGAAAGGAATGGTATGGAATGGAATGAAATGGAATTGAAAGGAATGCAATGGAAAGAAATGGAATGCAATGGAATGGAATGGAATGCCATGGAATGCAAAGGAAAGAATGGAATGGAATGGGATGGAATGGAATGGAATGGAATGGAATGGGATGGAGTGGAATCAACCCGATTAGAATGGAACGGAATGAAAGGAACGGAATGGAATGGTATGGAATGGAATGGAATGGAATGCAAAGGAATGGAACGCAATGAAATGCAATGGAATGGAATTGAATGGACTCAACACGAGTGGAACGGAGAGGAATGCAATGGAATGGAATAGAATGGAATGGAATGGAATGGAATGGAAAGGAATGGAATCCACCCGAGTAGAACGGAATGGAATGGAATGGAATGGAATGGAATGGAATGGAATGGAATGGAATGGAATGGAATGGAATGGAATGGTATGGAATGGAAAGGGATGGGATGGGATGGGATGGGATGGGATGGGATGGGGTGTGATGGGATGGGATGGATTGGAATGGAATGGAATGGAATGGAGTGGAATGGATTAGAATCTACCTGCGCAGAATGGAATGGAATGGATCGGAACAGAACGGAATGGAATGGAGTGGAATGGAATGGAATGGATTCAACACGAGTAGAACGGAATGGATGGAATGGAATGGAATGGAATGGAATGAATGGCATGGAATGGAATCAACCCGAGTAGAACGGAATGGAATGAAATGGAATGGAATGGAATGGAAAGCAATGGAATGGAATGGAAATGAATGGAACAGAATGGAATCAACCCGAGTAGAACGGAATGGAAATGAATGGAATTTAATGGAATGGAATGGAATGTAAAGGAATCAACCCGAGTGGAATGGAATGGAATGGAATGGAAAGGAATGGAAAGGAATGGAATGGAAAGGAATGGAATGGAATGGAATGAAATGAACCCAAGAAGTACGGAATGGAATGGAATGGAATGGAATGCAATTGAATTGAATCAACCCGAGTAGAACGGAAACGAAAGGAACGGCACAGAACGGAATAGAATGGAATTGAATCCACCCGAGTAGAATGGAATGGAATGGAATGGAATGGAATGGAATGGAATGGAATGGAATGGAAAGGAATGGAATGGAATGGAAAGGAATGTAATGGAATGGAAAGGAATGGAATCAACCAGAGTGGAGGGAATTGGCATGGAATTTAATGGAATGGAATGGAATGGAAAGGAATGGAATCAACCCGAGTAGAACGGAACCGAATGGAATGGAATGGAACGGAATAGAATGGAATTCAATCCATCCGAGTAGAATGGAATGGAATGGAATGGAATGGAATGGAATGGAATGGAATGGAATGGAATGGAATGGAATCAACCCGAGTAGAAAGGAATGGAATAGAATGGAGTGGAATGGAATTGAATGCAATGGAATGGAACGGAATCAACACGAATTCAACGGAATGGAATAGATTGGAATAGAATGGAATGGAAATCAATGGAATGGAATGTAATGGAATGGAATGCAAAGAAAGGTAAGGAATGGAATAGAATGGAATAGAATGGAATGGAATGCAATGGAATGGAGTGGAATCAACCCGAGTAAAACGGAATGGAATAGAATGGAATAGAATGGAATAGAATTCAATGGAATTGAATGTAACGGAATGGAATGCAATGGAAAGGAAAGGAAAGGAATGGAATGGAATGGAATGGAATGGAATGGAATGGAATGGAATGGGAAGGAATTCAGTGGAATTGAATGGAACGGAATGGAATGGAATCAACCAGAGTGGAATGGAATGGAATGGAATGAAATGGAATGGAATGGAATCAACCCGAGAAGAACGGAATGGAATGGAATGCAATGGAATGGAATGGAATAGAAAGAATGGAATGGAATGGAATGGAATGGAATGGAATGGCACGGAATGCAGTGGAATGGAATGGAATAGAATGGAATGGAATGGAATGGAATGGGATGGAATGGATCGGAATCAACCTGCGTAGAATGGAATGGAAAGGAACGGAACGGAACGGAATGGAATGGAGTGGAAAGGAATGGAATGGAATGGAATGGAATGGAATGGAATGGAATGGAATGGAATGGAATCAACCCGAGTAGAACGGAATTGAATGTAATGGAGTGGAAGGGAATGGAATGGAATGGAGTCAACCGGAGAGGAATTGAATGGAATGGAATGTAATTGAACGGAACGTAACGGAACAGAATGGAAAGGAACAGAACGGAACGGAATGGAATGGAATGGAATCAACCCGAGAGGAATGGAATGGAATGGAATGGAATCATCCCGAGAAGAACGGTGTGGAATGGAATGGAATGGAATGGAATGAAGTGGAATGGAATACTTTGGAATTCAATCAACACGAGGAGAATGGAATGGAATGGAATTTAATGGATTGGAATGGAAAGGAATAGAATGGAATGCAATTGGATGGAAAGGAAAGGAATGGAAAGGAATGGAATGGAATGGAATGGAATGGAATGGAATGGAATGGAATGGAATGGAATGGAATGGAATGGAGTGGAATGGAATGGAATCCACCCAAGTAGAACGGAAAGGAATGGAATGGAATGGAATGGAATCAACCTGAGTAGAAAGGAATGGAATGGAACGGAATGGAATGGAATGGAATGTAATGGAATGGAATGGAATGGAATGGAATGGAATTGAAAGGAATGGGACGGAATGGAATGTAATCATCCGGAGTATAAAGGAATGGAATGGAATGGAATGGAATGGAATGGAATGCAATGGAATGGAATGGAATGGAATGGAATGCAATGGAATGGAATGGAATGGAATGGAATGGAATGGAATGGAATGGAATGGAATGGAATGGAATGGTATGGAATGCAATGCAATGGAATGGAATGGAATATACCCGAGTAGAACGGAATGGTATGGAATGGAATGGAATGGAATACAATGGAAAGGAATGGTATGGAATGCAATGCAATGGAATGGAATTTAATCTACCCGAGTAGAACGGAATGGAATGGAATGGAATGGAATGGAATGGAATGGAATGGAATGGAATAGAATGGAATTGAATCATCCCGAATAGAATGGAACGGAACGGAACGGAATGGAACGGAAGGGAACGGAATAGAATGGAATTGAAACAACCAGAGGAGAACGGAACGGAACGGAACATAAGGGAATGGAACGAAACGGAGCGGAATTGAATGGAATTGAATGAACACGAGTGGAAGGGAATGGAATGGAATTGAATGGAAAGGAATGGAATGGAATGGAATGGAAAGAAACGGAATAGAATGGAACGGAATGGAATGGAATGGAATCAACCCGAGTGGAATGGAATGGAATGGAATGGAATGGAAAGGAATGGAACAGAATGGAATCAACCCGATTAGAATGGAATGGAAATGAATGGAATTTAATGGAATGGAATGGAATGTAAAGGAATCAACCCGAGTGGAATGGAATGGAATGGAATGGAAAGGAATGGAATGGAATGGAATGGAAAGGAATGGAATGGAATGGAATGAAATGAACCCGAGAAGAACGGAATGTAATGGAATGGAATGGAATGGAAATGAATTGAATCAACCCGAGTAGAACGGAAACGAATGGAACGGCACGGAACGGAATAGTAAGGAATTGTATCCACCCGCGTAGAATGGAATGGAATGGAATGGAATGGAATGGAATGGAATGGAATGGAATGGAATGGAACGGAATGGAAAGGAATGGAATGGAATGGAGTGGAATGGAATGGAATAGAACCAACCAGAGTGGAGAGAATTGGAATGGAACGGAATGGAATGGAATGGAAAGGAATGGAATCAACCCGAGTAGAACGGAACCAAATGGAACGGAATGGAACGGAATAGAATGGAATTCAATCCACCCGAGTAGAATGGAATGGAATGGAATGGAATGGAGTGGAATGGAATGGAATGGAATGGAAAGGAATGGAATGGAATGGAATGGAATGGAATGGAATCTAACCGAGTAGAGCGGAATGGAATGGAAAAGTAAGGAAAGGCATGGAATGGAATGGAATGGAATGGAATGGAATGGAATGGAATGGAATCAACCAGAGTAGAAAGGAATAGAATAGAATGGAATGGAATGAAATGGAATGGAATGGAATGGAATGCAATGGAATGGAACGGAATCAACACGAATTCAATGGAATGGAATAGAATGGAATAGAATGGAATGGAATTCAACGGAATGGAATGTAATGGAATGGAATGCATTGGAAAGAAAAGGAATGGAATAGAATGGAATGGAATGGAATGGAATGCAATGGAATGGAATGGAATCAACTCGAGTAAAACGGAATGGAATAGATTGGAATATAATGGAATGGAATTCAATGGAATTGAATGTAACGGAATGGAATGCAATGGAAAGGAATGGAAAGGAATGGAATGGAATGGAATGGAATGGAATGGAATGGGATGGAATACAGCGGAATTGAATGGAACGGAATGGAATGGAATCATCCAGAGTGGAATGGAATGGAATGGAATGGAATGGAATGGAATGGAATGGAATGGAATGGAATGGAACGGAATGGCATGGAATGCAATGGAAAGGAATGGATTGGAATGGGATGGAATGGAATGGAATGGGATGGAATGGATTGGAATCAACCTGCGTAGAGTGGAATGGAATGGAACGGAACGGAACGGAATGTAATGGAGTGGAAAGGAATGGCATGGAATGGAATGGAATGGAATGGAATCAACCCGAGTAGAACGGAATAGAATGTAATGGAGTGGAAGCGAATGGAATGGAATGGAATCATTCCGAGAAGAACGGCGTGGAATAGAATGGAATGGAATGGATTGGAAAGGAATGGAATGGAATGGATTGGAATGGAAAGGAATGGAATGGAATGTTATCAAACTGAGTGGAGAGAATTGGAATGTAATGTAATGGAATGGAATGGAATGGAATGGAGTGGAATGGAATGGAATGGAGTCAACCCGAGTAGAACGGACCCGAATGGAACAGAATGGAATGGAATAGAATGGAAATGAATCCACACGAGTAGAATGTAATGTAATGTAATGTAATGTAATGTAATGTAATGTAATTTAATGGAATGGAATGGAATGGAATGGAATCAACCAGATTGGACAGAAATTGAATGGAATGGAATGGAATGGAATGGAATGGAATGGAATGGAATGGAAAGGAATGGAATGCAACGGAATGGAATGGAAAGGAATATAATGGAATGGAATGGAATCCACCCGAGAGGAACACAATGGAAAGGAATGGAATGGAATGGAATGGAATGGAATGGAATGGAATGGAATGGAATGCAATGGAATGGAATGGAATGCCATGGAATGCAAAGGAAAGGAATGGAATGGAATGGGATGGAATGGAATAGAATGGAATGGAATGGTATGGAATGGAAACAACCCGATTAGAATGGAACGGAATGAATGGAACAGAATGGAATGAAATGGAATGGAATGGAATGGAATGGAATGGAATGGAAAGGAACGGAACGGAATGGAATGGATTCAACACGAGTAGAACGGAAAGGAATGGAATGGAATGGAATAGAATGGAATGGAATGGAATGGAATGGAATCAACCCGAGTAGAACGGAATGGAATGGAATGGAATGGAATGGAATGGAATGAAATGGAATGGAATGGAATGGAATGGAATGGAATGGAATGGAATGGTTTGGAATTCAATGCAATGGAATGGAATAGAATGGAATGGAATCTACCTGAGTAGAACGGAATGGAATGAAATGGAATTTAATGGAAAGGAATGGGATGGAATGGAATGGAAAGGAATGGAATGGAATGGAATGGAATGGAATAGAATGGAATCACCCCGAGTAGAACGGAATAGAATGGAACCGAGTGGAAGGGAATGGATTGGAATGGAATCAACCCGAAAGGAATGGAATGGAATGGAATTGAACGGAAGGGAACGAAACAGAATGGAAAGGAATGGAACGGAACGGAATGGAATGGAATGGAATCAACCCGATAAGAATGGCGTGTAATGGAATGGAAAGGAATGGAATGAAGTGGAATGGAATACAATGGAATTCAATCAACTCGAGTAGAATGGAATGGAATGGAATGGAATGGAAAGCAATAGAATGGAATGGAATTGGATTGAAAGGAGTGGAATGGAATGGAATGGAATGGAATGGAATGGAATGGAATGGAATGGAATGGAATGGAATGGAATCAACCCTAGTAGAAAGGAATGGAGTGGAATGGAATGGAATGGAATGGAATGGAATGGAATGGAATGGAATGGAATTAAACCGAGTAGAATGGAGTGGAATGGAATAGTATGGTATGGAATGGAATGGAATGGAATGGAATGGAATGGAATGCAATGGAATGGAATGGAATGCAATGGAATGTAAAGGAAAAGAATATAATGGAATGGAATGGAATCCACCCGAGAGGAACAGAGTGGAAAGGAATGGTATGGAATGGAATCGAATGGAATGGGATGGGAGGGAATGGAATGGAATGGAATGGAATGCAATGGAATGGAATCAACTCGAGTAGAACGGAATGGAATGGAATGGAATGGAATGGAATGGAATGGAAAGGAATGGAATGGTATGGAATGGAATGGAATGGAATGGAATGGGATGGAATGGGATGGAATGGAATGGAATGGAATGGAATGGAATGGAATGGAATGGAATGGATTGGAATCAACCTGCGTAGAATGGAATGGAATGGAACGGAACAGAACGGAATGGAATGGAGTGGAATGGAATGGAATGGAATGGAATGCAATGGAATGGAATGGAGTTGAATGGAATGGAATGGAACCAACCCGATTAGAACGGAACGGAATGGAATGGAATGGAATAGAATGGAATGGCATGGAAGGCAATGGAACGGAATGTAATGGAATGGGATGGAATGCAGTGGAATGGAATGGAATGGAATGGCATGGAATGGATTGGAATCAACCTGCGTAGAACGGAATGTAATGGAACGGAACGGAACGGAATGGAATGGAGTGGAATGGAATGGAATGGAATGGAATCAACCCGAGTAGAACGGAATAGAATGGAATGGAGTGGAAGGGAATGGAATGGAATTCAACAGAATGGAGCGAAACAGAATGGAAAGGAATGGAACGGAACGGAATGGAATGGAATGGAATAAACCTGAGAAGAACGGCATGGAATGGAATGAAATGGAATGGAATGAAGTGGAATGGAATACAATGGAATGCAATCAACTCGAGTAGAATGGAATGGAATGGAATGGAATGGAAAGCAATAGAATGGAATGGAATTGGATGGAAAGGAATGGAATGGAATGGAATGGAATGGAATGGAATGGAATGGAATGGAATGGAATCAACAGTAGTAGAAAGGAATGGAACGGAATGGAATGGAATGGAATTGAATGGATTGGAATGGAATGGAATGGAATGGAATGGAATGGAATCAACCCGAGTAGAAAAGAATGGAATAGAATGGAATGGAATGGAATGGAATGCAATGGAATGGAACGGAATCAACACGAATTCAACGGAATGGAATAGAATGGAATAGAAAGAATGGAATTCAATGGAATGGAATGGAATGGAATGGAATGGAATGCAATGGAAAGGAAAGGAATGGAATGGAATGGAATGGAATGGAATGCAATGGAAAGGAAAGGAATGGAATAGAATGGAATGGAATGGAATGGAATGGAATGTTTTCAAACAGAGTGGAGAGAATTGGAATGTAATGTAATGGAATGGAATGGAATGGAATGGAGTGGAATGGAATGGAATGGAATCAACCCGAGTAGAACGGAACCGAACGGAACGGAATGGAACGGAATAGAATGGAAATGAATCCACACGAGTGGAATGGAATGGAATGGAATGGAATGGAATGGAATGGAATGGAGCGGAACCAACAAGATTGGAGAGAAATTGAATGGAATGGAATGGAATGGAATGGAATGGAATGGAATGCAACAGAATGGAATGGCATGGAATGCAAAGGAAAGGAATGGAATGGAATGGGATGGAATGGAATGGATTCAACACGAGTAGAACGTAAAGGAATGGATTGGAATGGAATACAATGGAATGGAATGGAATGGAATGGAATCAACCCGAGTAGAACGGAATGGAATGGAATGGAATGCAATGGAATGGAATGGAAAGGAATGGAATCAACTCGAGTAGAACGGAATGGAATGGAATGGAATGGAATGGAATGGAATGGAATGGAAAGGAATGGAATGGTATGGAATTGAATGGAATGGAATGGAATGGAAGGCATTGGAATGGAATGGAATGGAATGGGATGGAATGGAATGGAATGGAATGGAATGGAATGGAACGGAATGGATTGGAAACAACCTGCGTAGAATGGAATGGAATGGAACGGAATGGAACCGAATGGAATGGAGTGGAATGGAATGGAATGGAATGGAATGGAATGGAATGGAATGGAATCAAACCGAGTAGAATGGAGTGGAATGGAAAAGAATGGTATGGAATGGAATGGAATGGAATCCACCCGAGAGGAACAGAGTGGAAAGGAATGGTATGGAATGGAATGAAATGGAATCGAAAGGAATGCAATGGAATGGAATGGAATGCAATGGAATGGAATGGAATGCAATGGAATGGAATGGAATGCCATGGAATGCAAAGGAAAGGAATGGAATGGAATGGGATGGAATGGAATGGAATGGAATGGAATGGGATGGAATGGAATCAACCCGATTAGAATGGAACGGAATGAAAGGAACGGAATGGAATGGTATGGAATGGAATGGAATGGAATGCAATGGAATGGAACGCAATGAAATGCAATGGAATGGAATTGAATGGACTCAACACGAGTGGAACGGAGAGGAATGGAATGGAATGGAATAGAATGGAATGGAATGTAATGGAATGGAAAGGAATGGAATCCACCCGAGTAGAACGGAATGGAATGGAATGGAATGGAATGGAATGGAATGGAATGGAATGGAATGGAATGGAATGGAATGGAATGGTTTAGAATGCAATGCAATGGAATGGAATAGAATGGAATGGAATCTACCCGAGCAGAACGGAATGGAATGGAATGGAATGGAATGGAATGGAATGGAATGGAATGGAATGGAATGGAATGGAATGGAATGGAATGGAATGGAATCATCCCGAGTATAACGGAATGGAATGGAATGGAATCTAATGGAATGGAATGTAATGGTATGGAATGCAATGCAATGGAATGGAATGCAATGCAATGGAATGGAATGGAATGGAAAGGAATGGAATGGAATCAACCAGAGTAGAACGGAATGGAATGGAACGAAATGGAATGGAACGGAATGGAATGGAATGGAATGGAGTGCAATGTAATCAAACCTAGTAGAACAGAATGGGATGGAATGGAATGTAATGGAATGGAATGCAACGGAATATAATGGAATCAACCAGGGTATAACGGAATGAAATAGAATGGAATGGAATGGAATGGAATGCATAGCAATGGAATGGAATGGAATGGAATGTATTCAACACGAGTAGAACGGAAAGGAACGAAATGGAATGCAAAGGAATGGAATGGAATGCAATGGAAAGGAATCAACTCGAGTAGAACGGAATGGAATGGAATGGAATGGAATGGAATGGAATGGAATGGAATGGAATGGAATGGAATGGTATGGAATGGAATGGGATGGGATGGGATGGGATGGATTGGAATGGAATGGAATGGAATGGAATGGAATGGAATGGATTAGAATCTACCTGCGTAGAATGGAATGGAATGGATCGGAACAGAACGGAATGGAATGGAGTGGAATGGAATGGAATGAATTCAACACGAGTAGAACGGAATGGATGGAATGGAATGGAATGGAATGGAATGGAATGGAATGGAATGGTATGGAATGCAATGCAATGGAATGGAATGAAATATACCCGAGTAGAACGGAATGGTATGGAATGGAATGGAATGGAATACAATGGAAAGGAATGGTATGGAATGCAATGCAATGGAATGGAATTTAATCTACCCGAGTAGAACGGAATGGAATGGAATGGAATGGAATGGAATGGAATGGAATGGAATGGAATAGAATGGAATTGAATCATCCCGAATAGAATGGAACGGAACGGAACGGAATGGAACGGAAGGGAACGGAATAGAATGGAATTGAAACAACCAGAGAAGAACGGAACGGAACGGAACATAAGGGAATGGAATGCAACGGAACGGAATTGAATGGAATTGAATCAACACGAGTGGAATGGAATGGAATGGAATTGAATGGAAAGGAATGGAATGGAATGGAATGGAAAGAAACGGAATAGAATGGAACGGAATGGAATGGAATGGAATCAACCCGAGTGGAATGGAATGGAATGGAATGGAATGGAAAGGAATGGAACAGAATGGAATCAACCCGATTAGAACGGAATGGAAATGAATGGAATTTAATTGAATGGAATGGAATGTAAAGGAATCAACCCGAGTGGAATGGAATGGAATGGAATGGAAAGGAATGGAATGGAATGGAATGGAATGGAATGGAATGAAATGAACCCGAGAAGAACGGAATGTAATGGAATGGAATGGAATGGAAATGAATTGAATCAACCCGAGTAGAACGGAAACGAATGGAACGGCACGGAACGGAATAGTAAGGAATTGAATCCACCCGCGTAGAATGGAATGCAATGGAATGGAATGGAATGGAATGGAATGGAATGGAATGGAATGGAATGGAACGGAATGGAAAGGAATGGAATGGAATGGAGTGGAATGAAATGGAATGGAATCAACCAGAGTGGAGAGAATTGGAATGGAATGGAATGGAATGGAATTGAGTGGAATGGAATGGAATGGAATGGAATGGAAAGGAATGGAATGGAATGGAATGGAATGGAATGGAATAGAACCAACCAGAGTGGAGAGAATTGGAATGGAATGGAATGGAATGGAATGGAATGGAAAGGAATGGAATCAACCCGAGTAGAACGGAACCAAATGGAACGGAATGGAACGGAATAGAATGGAATTCAATCCACCCGAGTAGAATGGAATGGAATGGAATGGAATGGAGTGGAATGGAATGGAATGGAATGGAATGGAATGGAATCTAACCGAGTAGAGAGGAATGGAATGGAAAAGAAAGGAAAGGCATGGAATGGAATGGAATGGAATGGAATGGAATGGAATGGAATGGAATGGAATGGAATGGAATCAACCCGAGTAGAAAGGAATAGAATAGAATGGAATGGAATGGAATGGAATGGAATGGAATGCAATGGAATGGAACGGAATCAACACGAATTCAACGGAATGGAATAGAATGGAATAGAATGGAATGGAATTCAACGGAATGGAATGTAATGGAATGGAATGCATTGGAAAGAAAAGGAATGGAATAGAATGGAATGGAATGGAACGGAATGCAATGGAATGGAATGGAATCAACTCGAGTAAAACGGAATGGAATAGATTGGAATATAATGGAATGGAATTCAATGGAATTGAATGTAACGGAATGGAATGCAATGGAAAGGAAAGGAAAGGAATGGAATGGAATGGAATGGAATGGAATGGAATGGAATGGAATGGAATGGGATGGAATGCAGCGGAATTGAATGGAACGGAATGGAATGGAATCATCCAGAGTGGAATGGAATGGAATGGAATGGAATGGAATGGAATGGAATGGAATGGAACGGAATGGCATGGAATGCAATGGAAAGGAATGGATTGGAATGGGATGGAATGGAATGGAATGGGATGGAATGGATTGGAATCAACCTGCGTAGAGTGGAATGGAATGGAACGGAACGGAACGGAATGTAATGGAGTGGAAAGGAATGGCATGGAATGGAATGGAATGGAATGGAATCAACCCGAGTAGAACGGAATAGAATGTAATGGAGTGGAAGTGAATGGAATGGAATGGAATCATTCCGAGAAGAACGGCGTGGAATAGAATGGAATGGAATGGATTGGAAAGGAATGGAATGGAATGGATTGGAATGGAAAGGAATGGAATGGAATGTTATCAAACTGAGTGGAGAGAATTGGAATATAATGTAATGGAATGGAATGGAATGGAATGGAGTGGAATGGAATGGAATGGAATGGAATCAACCCGAGTAGAACGGAATAGAATGGAATGGAGTGGAAGGGAATGGAATGGAATTCAACAGAATGGAGCGAAACAGAATGGAAAGGAATGGAACGGAACGGAATGGAATGGAATGGAATCAACCTGAGAAGAACGGCATGGAATGGAATGGAATGGAATGGAGTGGAATGAAGTGGAATGGAATACAATGGAATGCAATCAACTCGAGTAGAATGGAATGGAATGGAATGGAATGGAAAGCAATAGAATCGAATGGAATTGGATGGAAAGGAACGGAATGGAATGGAATGGAATGGAATGGAATGGAATGGAATGGAATGGAATCAACCCGAGTAGAAAAGAATGGAATAGAATGGAATGGAATGGAATGGAATGGAATGCAATGGAATGGAACGGAATCAACACGAATTCAACGGAATGGAATAGAATGGAATAGAAAGAATGGAATTCAATGGAATGGAATGGAATGGAATGGAATGCAATGGAAAGGAAAGGAATGGAATGGAATGGAATGGAATGGAATGCAATGGAAAGGAAAGGAATGGAATAGAATGGAATGGAATGGAATGGAATGGAATGATTTCAAACAGAGTGGAGAGAATTGGAAAGTAATGTAATGGATTGGAATGGAATGGAATGGAATGGAATCAACCCGAGTAGAACGGAACCGAACGGAACGGAATGGAACGGAATAGAATGGAAATGAATCCACACGAGTGGAATGGAATGGAATGGAGTGGAATGGAATGGAATGGAATGGAATGGAGCGGAACCAACCAGATTGGAGAGAAATTGAATGGAATGGAATGGAATGGAATGGAATGGAATGGAATGGAATGGAATGGAATGGAATGCAACGGAATGGAATGGCATGGAATGCAAAGGAAAGGAATGGAATGGAATGGGATGGAATGGAATGGATTCAACACGAGTAGAACGTAAAGGAATGGATTGGAATGGAATAGAATGGAATGGAATGGAATGCAATGGAATCAACCCGAGTAGAACGGAATGGAATGGAATGGAATGCAATGGAATGGAATGGAAAGGAATGGAATCAACTCGAGTAGAACGGAATGGAATGGAATGGAATGGAATGGAATGGAATGGAATGGAATGGAATGGAAAGGAATGGAATGGTATGGAATTGAATGGAATTGAATGGAATGGATTCAACAAGAGTAGAACGGAAAGGAAAGGAATGGAACGGAATGGAATGGAATGGAATGGAATGGCATGGAAGGCATTGGAATGGAATGGAATGGAATGGGATGGAATGGAATGGAATGGAATGGAATGGAATGGAACGGAATGGATTGGAAACAACCTGCGTAGAATGGAATGGAATGGAACGGAATGGAACCGAGTGGAATGGAGTGGAATGGAATGGAATGGAATGGAATGGAATGGAATGGAATGGAATCAAACCGAGTAGAATGGAGTGGAATGGAAAAGAATGGTATGGAATGGAATGGAATGGAATAGAATGGAATGCAATGGAATGGAAAGGAATGCAACGGAATGGAATGGAAAAGAATATAATGGAATGGAATGGAATCCACCCGAGAGGAACAGAGTGGAAAGGAATGGTATGGAATGGAATGAAATGGAATCGAAAGGAATGCAATGGAATGGAATGGAATGCAATGGAATGGAATGGAATGCCATGGAATGCAAAGGAAAGGAATGGAATGGAATGGGATGGAATGGAATGGAATGGAATGGAATGGGATGGAATGGAATCAACCCGATTAGAATGGAACGGAATGAAAGGAACGGAATGGAATGGTATGGAATGGAATGGAATGGAATGCAATGGAATGGAACGCAATGAAATGCAATAGAATGGAATTGAATGGACTCAACACGAGTGGAACGGAGAGGAATGGAATGGAATGGAATAGAATGGAATGGAATGGAATGGAATGGAAAGGAATGGAATCCACCTGAGTAGAACGGAATGGAATGGAATGGAATGGAATGGAATGGAATGGAATGGAATGGAATGGAATGGAATGGAATGGTTTAGAATGCAATGCAATGGAATGGAATAGAATGGAATGAAATCTACCCGAGCAGAACGGAATGGAATGGAATGGAATGGAATGGTATGGAATGGAATCATCCCGAGTATAACGGAATGGAATGGAAAGGAATCTAATGGAATGGAATGTAATGGTATGGAATGCAATGCAATGCAATGGAATGCAATGCAATGGAATGGAATGGAATGGAATGGAATGGAAAGGAATGGAATGGAATCAACCAGAGTAGAACGGAATGGAATGGAACGAAATGGAATGGAACGGAATGGAATGGAATGGAATGGAGTGCAATGTAATCAAACCTAGTAGAACAGAATGGGATGGAATGGAATGTAATGGAATGGAATGCAACGGAATATAATGGAATCAACCAGGGTAGAACGGAATGAAATAGAATGGAATGGAATGGAATGGAATGCATAGCAATGGAATGGAATGGAATGGAATGTATTCAACACGAGTAGAACGGAAAGGAACGGAATGGAATGCAAAGGAATGGAATGGAATGCAATGGAAAGGAATCAACTCGAGTAGAACGGAATGGAATGGAATGGAATGGAATGGAATGGAATGGAATGGAATGGAATGGAATGGAATGGAATGGAATGGAATGGGATGGAATGGAATGGGATGGGATGGGATGGGATGGGATGGGATGGGATGGGGTGGGATGGGATGCGATGGATTGGAATGGAATGGAATGGAATGGAATGGAATGGAATGGAATGGATTAGAATCCACCTGCGTAGAATGGAATGGAATGGATCGGAACAGAACGGAATGGAATGGAGTGTAATGGAATGGAATGTATTCAACACGAGTAGAATGGAATGGATGGAATGGAATGGAATGGAATGGAATGAATGGCATGGAATGGAATCAACCCGAGTAGAACGGAATGGAATGAAATGGAATGGAATGGAGAGGAATGGAATGGAATGGAATGTAATGGAATGGTATGGAATGGAATGGAATGGAATGGAATGGAATGGAATGGGATGGAATTTGATGGAATGGAATGGAATGGAATGGAATGGAATGGAATGGAATGGAATGGATTGGAATCAACCTGCGTATAATGGAATGGAATGGATCGGAACAGAAAGGAATGGAATGGAGTGGAATGGAATGGAATGGAATGGAATGCAATGGAATGGAATGGAATGGAATGGAATGCAATGGAATGGAATGGAATGGAATGGAATGCAATGGAATGGAATGGAGTTGAATGGAATGGAATGGAACCAACCCGATTAGAACGGAACGGAATGGAATGGAAGGGAATGGCATGGTATGGAATGGAATGGAATGGAATGGAATGGATTCAACACGAGTAGAACGGAAAGGAATGGAATGGAATGGATTGGAATGGAAAGGAATGGAATGGAATGATATCAAACAGAGTGGAGAGAATTGGAATGTAATGTAATGGAATGGAATGGAATGGAATGGAGTGGAATGGAATGGAATGGAGTCAACCCGAGTAGAACGGAACCGAATGGAACGGAATGGAATGGAATAGAATGGAAATGAATCCACACGAGTGGAATGGAATGGAATGGAATGGAATGGAATGGAATGGAATGGAATGGAATGGAATCAACCAGATTGGAGAGAAATTGAATGGAATGGAATGGAATGGAATGGAATGGAATGGAATGGAATGGAATGCAACGGAATGGAATGGAAAGGAATATAATGGAATGGAATGGAATCCACCCGAGAGGAACAAAGTGGAAAGGAATGGAACGGAATGGAATGGAATGGAATGGAATGGAATGGAATGGAATGCAATGGAATGTAATGGAATGCCATGGAATGCAAAGGAAAGGAATGGAATGGAATGGGATGGAATGGAAACAACCCGATTTGAATGGAACGGAATGAATGGAACGGAGTGGAATGGTATGGAATGGAATGGAATGGAATGGAACGGAATGGAATGGAATGGATTCAACACGAGTAGAACGGAAAGGAATGGAATTTCATGGAATAGAATGGAATGGAATGGAATGGAATGGAATCAACCCGAGTAGAACGGAATGGATGGAATGGAATGGAATGGAATGGAATGAATGGCATGGAATGGAATCAACCCGAGTAGAACGGAATGGAATGAAATGGAATGGAATGGAATGGAATGCAATTCTATGCAATGGAATGGAATGGAATGGAATGGAATGGAGTGGAATGGAATGGAATGGAATGGAATGGAGTGGAATGGAATGGAATGGAATGTAATGGAATGGTATGGAATGGAATGGAATGGAATGGAATGGAATGGAATGGGATGGAATTTGATGGAATGGAATGGAATGGAATGGAATGGAATGGAATGGAATGGAATGGATTGGAATCAACCTGCGTAGAATGGAATGGAATGGATCGGAACAGAAAGGAATGGAATGGAGTGGAATGGAATGGAATGGAATGGAATGCAATGGAATGGAATGGAATGGAATGGAATGCAATGGAATGGAATGGAATGGAATGGAATGCAATGGAATGGAATGGAGTTGAATGGAATGGAATGGAACCAACCCGATTAGAACGGAACGGAATGGAATGGAACGGAATGGCATGGTATGGAATGGAATGGAATGGAATGGAATGGATTCAACACGAGTAGAACGGAAAGGAATGGAATGGAATGGATTGGAATGGAAAGGAATGGAATGGAATGATATCAAACAGAGTGGAGAGAATTGGAATGTAATGTAATGTAATGGAATGGAATGGAATGGAGTGGAATGGAATGGAATGGAGTCAACCCGAGTAGAACGGAACCGAATGGAACGGAATGGAATGGAATAGAATGGAAATGAATCCACACGAGTGGAATGGAATGGAATGGAATGGAATGGAATGGAATGGAATGGAATGGAATGGAATGGAATCAACCAGATTGGAGAGAAATTGAATGGAATGGAATGGAATGGAATGGAATGGAATGGAATGGAATGGAATGGAATGGAATGGAATGGAATGCAACGGAATGGAATGGAAAGGAATATAATGGAATGGAATGGAATCCACCCGAGAGGAACAAAGTGGAAAGGAATGGAACGGAATGGAATGGAATGGAATGGAATGGAATGGAATGGAATGGAATGGAATGCAATGGAATGTAATGGAATGCCATGGAATGCAAAGGAAAGGAATGGAATGGAATGGTATGGAATGGAAACAACCCGATTTGAATGGAACGGAATGAATGGAACGGAATGGAATGGTATGGAATGGAATGGAATGGAATGGAACGGAATGGAATGGAATGGATTCAACACGAGTAGAACGGAAAGGAATGGAATTTCATGGAATAGAATGGAATGGAATGGAATGGAATGGAATCAACCCGAGTAGAACGGAATGGAATGGAATGGAATGGAATGGAATGGAATGGAATGGAATGGAATGGTTTGGAATGCAATGCAATGGAATGGAAAAGAATGGAATGGAATCTACCTGAGTAGAAAGGAATGGAATGAAATGGAATTTAATGGAAAGGAATGGGATGGAATGGAATGGAATGGTATGGAATGGAATGGAATGGAATGGAATGGAATGGAATGCAATGGAATGGAATGGAATCAACCCGAGAGGAATGGAATGGAATGGAATGGAATGGAATGGAATGGAATGGAATGGAATGGAATGGAATGGAATGGAATGGATTGGAATGGAATCAACCCGAGAGGAATGGAATGGAATGGAATTGAACGGAAGGGAACAAAACAGAATGGAAAGGAATGGAACGGAATGGAATGGAATGGAATGGATTCAACCCGAGAAGAACGGCGTGTAATGGAACGGAAAGGAATGGAATGAAGTGGAATGGAATACAATGGAATTCAATCAACTCGAGTAGAATGGAATGGAATGGAATGGAATGGAAAGCAATAGAATGGAATGGAATTGGATTGAAAGGAGTGGAATGGAATGGAATGGAATGGAACGGAATGGAATGGAATCAACCCTATCAGAAAGGAATGCAGTGGAATGGAATGGAATGGAATGGAATGGAATGGAATGAAATGGAATGGAATGGAATCAAACCGAGTAGAATGGAGTGGAATGGAATAGAATGGTATGGAATGGAATGGAATGGAATGGAATGGAATGGAACGGAATGGAATGGAAAAGAATATAATGGAATGGAATGGAATCCACCCGAGTGGAACAGAGTGGAAAGGAATGGTATGGAATGGTATGGAATTGAATGGAATGGAATGCAATGGAATGGAATGGAATGCAATGGAATGGAATGGAATGCCATGGAATGCAAAGGAAAGGAATGGAATGGAATGGGATGGAATGGAATGGAATGGAATGGAATGGGAAGGAATGGAATGGAATGGAATGGAACGGTATGGAATGGAATCAACCCGATTAGAATGGAACGGAATGAATGGAATGGAATGGAATGGAATGGAATGGAATGCAATGGAATGGAATGCAATGAAAGGCAATGGAATGGAATGGAATGGATTCAACACGAGTAGAACGGAAAGGAATGGAATGGAAAGAATTGAATGGAATGGAATGGAATGGAATGGAATGGAATCAACCCGAGTAGAACGGAATGGAATGGAATGGTATGGAATGGAATGCAATGGAATGGAATGGAATGGAATGGTTTAGAATGCAATGCAATGGAATGGAATAGAATGGAATGGAATCTCCCCGAGTAGAACGGAATGGAATGGAATGGAATGGAATGGAATGGAATGGAATGGAATCATCCCGAGTATAACGGATTGGAATGGAATGGAATCTAATGGAATGTAATGGAATGGAATGGAATGCAATGGAATGGAATGGAATGGAATGGTAAGGAATGCAATGCAATGGAATGGAATGCAATGGAATGGAATGGAATGGAATGGAATTGAATGGAATGGAATGGAGTGCAATGGAATCAAACCTAGTAGAACGGAATGGGATAGAATGGAATGTAATGGAATTTAATGCAACGGAATATAATGGAATCAACCACGGTAGAACGGAATGAAATAGAATGGAATGGAATGGAATGGAATGCAAAGCAATGGAATGGAATGGAATGGAATGTATTCCACAGGAGTAGAACGGAAAGGAACGGAATGGAATGCAATGGAATGCAATGGAATGGAATCAACTCGAGTAGAACGGAATGGAATGGAATGGAATGGAATGGAATGGAACGGAATGGGATGGAATGGGATAGAATGGAATGGAATGGAATGGAATGGATTGGAATCAACCTGCATAGAATGGAATGGAATGGAACGGAACAGAACAGAATGGAATGGAGTGGAATGGAATGGAATGGAATGGAATGCAATGGAATGGAATGGAGTTGAATGGAATGGAATGGAACCAACCCGATTAGAACGGAATGGAATGGAATGGAACGGAATGGAATGGTATGGAATGGAATGGAATGGAATGGAATGGAATGGAATGGATTCAACACGAGTAGAACGGAAAGGAATGGAATGGAAAGGAATGGAATGGAATGGAAAGGAATGGAATGGAATGGAATGAATGGCATGGAATGGAATCAACCCGAGTAGAACGGAATGGAATGGGATGGAATGGAATGGAATGGAATGGAATGCAATTCAATGCAATGGAATGGAATGGAATGCAATGGAATGGAATGGAATGGAATGGAATGTACCCGTGTAGAACGGAATGGAATGGAATGGAATGGAATGGAATGGAATGGAAATGGAATGGAATCAACCCGAGAAGAAAGGAATGGAAAGGAATGGAATGAAATGGAATGGAATGGAATGGAATGGAATGGAAAGGAATTGAATGGAATGGAATGGAATGGAATGGAATGGAATGGAAAGGAATAGAATGGAATGGAATGGAATGGAATGGAATGGAATGGAATGGAATGGAATGGAATGGAACGGAATGAAATGGAATGGTATGGAATTGAATGCAGTTGAATGGAATGGAATGGAATGGAATCCACGCGAGTAGAACGGAATGGAATGGAATGGAATGGAATGGAATGAAATGGAATGGAATGGTATGGAATGGAATGGAATGGAATGGAATGGAATGAAATGGAATGGAATGGTATGGAATGGAATGGAATGGAATGGAATGGAATGGAATGGAATGGAATGGAATGGAATGGAATACAATGCAATGGAATGGAATGGAATGGAATGGAATGGATTGGAATGGAATGGAATGGCATGGCATGGAATGGAATGGAATGGAATGGAATGGAATGGTATGGAATGGAATGGAATGGAATGGAATGGAATGGAATGCAATGGAATGGAATGGAATGGAATGTATTCCACACGAGTAGAACGGAAAGGAATGGAAGGGAATGCAATGGAATGGAATTGAATTGAATGGAATGGAATGGAATCAAGCCGAGTAGAACGGAATGGAATGGAAAGGAATGGAATGGAATGGAAATGTATGGAATGGAATGGAATTCAATGGTATGGAATGAAATGAAATGGAATGGAATGGAATGGAATGGAATGGAATAGAATAGAATGGCATGGAAGGCAATGGAACGGAATGGAATGGAATGGGATGGAATGGAATGGAATGGAATGGAATGGAATGGAATGGAATGCAATGGATTGGAATCAACCTGCGTAGAATGGAATGTAATGGAACCGAACGGAACGGAATGGAATGGAACGGAATGGAATGGAATGGAATGGAATCAACCCGAGTGGAACGGAAGAGAATGGAATGGAGTGGAAGGGAATGCTATGGAATTGAACGGAATGGAACGAAACAGAATGGAAAGGAATGGAACGGAACGGAATGGAATGGAATGGAATCAACCTGAGAAGAACGGCATGGAATGGAATGGAATGGAATGGAATGAAGTGGAATGGAATACAATGGAATGCAATCAACTCGAGTAGAATGGAATGGAATGGAATGGAATGGAAAGCAATAGAATGGAATGGAATTGGTTGGAAAGGAATGGAATGGAATGGAAAGGAATGGAATGGAATGGAGTGGAATCAACCCTAGTAGAAAGGAATGGAACGGAATGGAGTGGAATGGAATGGAATGGAATGGAGTGGAATGGAATGGAATGAAATGGAATGAAATGGAATGGAATCAAACCGAGTAGAATTTAGTAGAATGGAATAGAATGGTATGGAATGGAATGGAATGGAATGGAATCAACCCGAGTAGAAAAGAATGGAATAGAATGGAATGGAATGGAATGGAATGCAATGGAATGGAACGTAATCAAAATGAATTCAACGGAATGGAATAGAATGGAATAGAAAGAATGGAATTCAATGGAATGGAATTAAATGGAAAGGAATGCAATGGAAAGGAAAGGAAGGGAATAGAATGGAATGGAATGGAATGGAATGGAATGCAATGGAAAGGAAAGGAATGGAATAGAATGGAATGGAATGGAATGGAATGGAATGTTATCAAACAGAGTGGAGAGAATTGGAATGGAATGGAATGGAATGGAATGGAATGGAATGGAGTGGAATGGAATGGAATCAACCCGAGTAGAATGGAACCAAACGGAACGGAATGGAATGGAATAGAATGGAAATGAATCCACACGAGTGGAATGGAATGGAATGGAATGGAATGGAATGGAATGGAATGGAGCGGAACCAACCAGATTGGAGAGAAATTGAATGGAATGGAATGGAATGGAATGGAATGGAATGGAATGGAATGGAATGGAATGGAATGCAACGGAATGGAATGGAAAGGAATATAATGGAATGGAATGGAATCCACCCGAGAGGAACAGAGTGGAAAGGAATGGAATGGAATGTAATGGAATGGAATGGAATGGAATGGAATGGAATGCAATGGAATGGAATGGAATGCCATGGAATGCAAAGGAAAGGAATGGAATGGAATGTGATAGAATGGAATGGAATGGAATGGAATGGAATGGAATGGAAACAACCCGATTAGAATGGAACGGAATGAATGGAACGGAATGGAATGGTATGGAATGGAATGGAATGGAATGGAACGGAATGGAATTGAATGGATTCAACACGAGTAGAACGGAAAGGAATGGATTGGAATGGAATAGAATGGCATGGAATGGAATGGAATGGAATGGAATGGAATCAACCAGAGTAGAGCGGAATGGAATGGAATGGAATGGAATGGAATCAACTCGAGTAGAACGGAATGGAATGGAATGGAATGGAATGGAATGGAATGGAATGGAATGGAATGGAATGGAATGGAATGGAATGGAATGGAATGGAAAGGAATGGAATGGTATGGAATTGAATGGAATGGAATGGAATGGATTCAACACGAGTAGAACGGAAAGGAAAGGAATGGAATGGAATGGAATGGAATGGAATGGCATGGAAGGCATTGGAATGGAATGGAATGGAATGGGATGGAATGGAATGGAATGGAATGGAACGGAATGGATTGGAAACAACCTGCGTAGAATGGAATGGAATGGAACGGAATGGAACAGATTGGAATGGAGTGGAATGGAATGGAATGGAATGGAATGGAACGGAATGGAAGGGAATCAAACCGAGTAGAATGGAGTGGAATGGACTAGAATGGTATGGAATGGAATGGAATGGAATAGAACGGAATGCAATGGAATGGAATGGAATGCAAAGGAATGGAATGCAAAAGAATATAGTGGAATGGAATGGAATCCACCCGAGAGGAACAGAGTGGAAAGGAATGGTATGGAATGGAATGAAATGGAATCGAACGGAATGGAATGGAATGGAATGGAATGCAATGGAATGGAATGGAATGCCATGGAATGCAAAGGAAAGGAATGGAATGGAATGGGATGGAATGGAATGGAATGGAATGGAATGGAATGGGATTGAATGGAATGGAATGGAATGGAACGCTATGGAATGGAATCAACCCGATTAGAATGGAACAGAATGAATGGAACGGAATGGAATGGTATGGAATGGAATGGAATGGAATGCAATGGAATGGAACGCAATGAAATGCAATGGAATGGAATGGAATGGATTCAACACGAGTAGAACGGAAAGGAATGGAATGGAATGGAATACAATGGAATGTAATGGAATGGAATGGAATGGAATGGAATGGAATGGAATGGAATCAACCCGAGAAGAACGGATTGGAATGGAATGGAATGGAATGGAATGGAATGGAATGGTATGGAATGCAA
The DNA here is from genome assembly GCF_029281585.2 of Gorilla gorilla gorilla. Lineage (NCBI taxonomy): Eukaryota > Metazoa > Chordata > Mammalia > Primates > Hominidae > Gorilla > Gorilla gorilla. Next base: position 68,995,951 of record NC_073228.2, read on the forward strand.
TGCAATGGAATGGTTTAGAATGCAATGCAATGGAATGGAATAGAATGGAATGGCATCTACACGAGTAGAACGTAATGGAATGGAATGGCATGGAATGGAATGGAATGGAATGGTATGGAATAGAATGGAATGGAATGGAATGGAATGGAATGGAATGGAATGGTATGGAATGGAATGGAACGGAATGGAATGGAATGGAATGGAATGGAATGGAATGGATACAACACGAGTTGAACGGAATGGAATGGAATGGAATGGAATGGAATGGAATGGAATGGAATGGTTTGGAATGCAATGCAATGGAATGGAATAGAATGGAATGGAATCTACCTGAGTAGAACGGAATGGAATGGAATGGAATAAAATGGAATGGAATCATCCTGAGTGTAATGCAATGGAATGGAATGGAATGGAATGTAGTGGAATGGAATGAATGGAATGGTATGGAATACAATGCAATGGAATGGAATGCAATGGAATGCAAAGGAAAGGAATGGAATGGAATGTGATGGAATGGAATGGAATGGAATGGAATGGTATGGAATGGAAACAACCGGATTAGAATGGAACGGAATGAATGGAACGGAATGGAATGGTATGGAATGGAATGGAATGGAGTGGAACGGAATGGAATGGAATGGATTCAACACGAGTAGAACGGATAGGAATGGATTGGAATGGAATAGAATGGAATGGATTGGAATGGAGTGGAATCAACCCGTGTAGAACGGAATGGAATGGAATGGAATGGAATGGAATGGAATGGAATCAACTCGAGTAGAACGGAATGGAATGGAATGGAATGGAATGGAATGGAATGGAATGGAATGGAAAGGAATGGAATGGTATGGAATTGAATGGAATGGAATGGAATGGATTCAACACGAGTTGAACGGAAAGGAAAGGAACTGAACGGAATGGAATGGAATGGAATGGAATGGCATAGAAGGCATTGGAATGGAATGGAATGGAATGGGATGGAATGGAATGGAATGGAATTGAATGGAATGGAATGGAACGGAATGGATTGGAAACAACCTGCGTAGAATGGAATGGAATGGAACGGAATGTAACCGATTGGAATGGAGTGGAATGGAACGGAATGGAATGGAATGGAATGGAATGGAATCAAACCGAGTAGAATGGAGTGGAATGGACTAGAATGGTATGGAATGGAATGGAACGGAATAGAATGGAATGCAATGGAATGGAATGCAAAGGAATGGAATGGAAAAGAATATAATGGAATGGAATGGAATCCACCCGAGAGGAACAGAGTGGAAAGGAATGGTATGGAATGGAATGAAATGGAATCGAACGGAATGCAGTGGAATGGAATGGAACGCAATGGAATGGAATGGAATGCCATGGAATGCAAAGGAAAGGAATGGAATGGAATGGAATGGAATGGAATGGAATGGAATGGAACGGAATGGAATGGGATGGAATGGAATGGAATGGAATGGAACGGTATTGAATGGAATCAACCCGATTAGAATGGAACGGAATGAATGGAACGGAATGGAATGGAATGGAATGGAATGGAATGGAATGGAGTGGATTGGAATCAACCTGCATAGAATGCAATGTAATGGAACGGAACGGAACGGAATGGAATGGAGTGGAATGGAATGGAATGGAATGGAATCAACCCGAGTAGAACGGAATAGAATGGAATGGAGTGGAAGGGAATGGAATGGAAGTGAACGGAATGGAACGAAACAGAATGGAAAGGAATGGAACGGAACGGAATGGAATGGAATGGAATCAACCTGAGAAGAACGGCATGGAATGGAATGGAATGGAATGGAATGAAGTGGAATGGAATACAATGGAATGCAATCAACTCGAGTAGAATGGAATGGAATGGAATGGAATAGAAAGCAATAGAATATAATGGAATTGGATGGAAAGGAATGATATGGAATCGAATGGAATGGAATGGAATCAACCCTAGTAGAAAGGAATGGAACGGAATGGAAAGGAATGGAATGGAATGGAATGGAATGGAATGGAATGGAATGGAATGGAATGGAATGGAATCAAACCGAGTAGAATTTAGTGGAATGGAATAGAATGGTATGGAATGGAATGGAATTGAATGGATTGGAATGGAATGGAATGGAATGGAATGGAATCAACCTGAGTAGAAAAGAATGGAATAGAATGGAATGGAATGGAATGGAATGCAATGGAATGGAACGGAATCAACACGAATTCAACGGAATGGAATAGAATGGAATAGAAAGAATGGAATTCAATGGAATGGAATGAAATGGAATGGAATGCATAGGAAAGGAAAGGAATGGAATAGAATGGAATGGAATGGAATGGAATGGAATGCAATGGAAAGGAAAGGAATGGAATAGAATGGAATGGAATGGAATGGAATGGAATGGAATGGAATGGAATGTTATCAAACAGAGCGGAGAGAATTGGAATGTAATTTAATGGAATTGAATGGAATGGAATGGAATGGAATGGAATGGAGTGGAATGGAATGGAATGGAATCAACCCGAGTTGAACGGAACCGAGCGGAACGGAATGGAATGGAATGGAATGGAATGGAAATGGAATGGAATTGGAATGGAATCAACCCGAGAAGAAAGGAATGGAAAGGAATGGAATGGAATGGTATTTAAAGGAATGGAATGGAATGGTATGGAATGGAATGGCATGGAATGGTATGGAATGAAATGAAATGGATTGGAATGGAATGGAATGGAATGGAATAGAATGGAATGGCATGGAAGGCAATGGAACGGAATGGAATGGAATGGGATGGAATGCAATGGAATGGAATGGAATGGAATGGAATGGAATGAAATGGATTGGAATCAAAATGCGTAGAATGGAATGTAATGGAACGGAACGGAATGGAATGGAATGGAGTGGAATGGAATGGAATGGAATGGAATGGAATCAACCCGAGTAGAACGGAATATAATGGAATGGAGTGGAAGGGAATGGAATGCAATTGAACGGAATGGAACGAAACAGAATGGAAAGGAATGGAACGGAAAGGAATGGAATGGAATGGAATCAACCCGAGAAGAACGGCATGGAATGGAATGGAATGGAATGGAATGAAGTGGAATGGAATACAATGGAATGCAATCAACTCGAGTAGAATGGAATGGAATGGAATGGAATGGAAAGCAATAGAATGGAATGGAATTGGATGGAAAGGAATGGAATGGAATGGAATGGAATGGAATGGAATGGAATCAACCCTAGTAGAAAGGAATGGAACGGAATGGAATGGAATGGAATGGAATGGAATGGAATGGAATGGAATGGAATGAAACGGAATGGAATCAAACCGAGTAGAATTTAGTGGAATGGAATAGAATGCTATGGAATGGAAAGGAATTGAATGGATTGGAATGGAATGGAATGGAATGGAATGGATTGGAATCAACCTGAGTAGAAAAGAATGGAATAGAATGGAATGGAATGGAATGGAATGCAAAGGAATGGAACGGAATCAACACGAATTCAACGGAATGGAATAGAATGGAATAGAAAGAATGGAATTCAATGGAATGGAATGTAATGTAATGGAATGCAATGGAAAGGAAAGGAATGGAATAGCATGGAATGGAATGGAATGGAATGGAATGGAATGCAATGGAAAGGAAAGGAATGGAATAGAATGGAATGGAATGGAATGGAATGGAATGGAATGGAATGGAATGGAATGTTATCAAACAGAGTGGAGAGAATTGGAATGGAATGGAATGGAATGGAATGGAATGGAATGGAATGGAATGGAATGGAATGGAATCAACCCGAGAAAAACGGAATGGAATGGAATGGAATGGAATGGAATGGAATGGAATGGAAAGGTTTGGAATGCAATGCAATGGAATGGAATAGAATGGAATGGAATCTACCCGAGTAGAACGGAATGGAATGGAATGGAATGGAATGGGATGGAATGGAATGGAATGGAATGGAATGCAATGGAATATAATGGAATCAACCAGGGTAGAACGGAATGAAATAGAATGGAATGGAATGGAATGGAATGCAAAGCAATGGAATGGAATGGAATGGAATGTATTCAACACGAGTAGAACGGAAAGGAACGGAATGGAATGCAATGGAATGGAATGGAATGGAATGCCATGGAAGGCATTGGAATGGAATGGAATGGAATGGGATGGAATGGAATGGAATGGAATGGAATGGAATGGAATGGAATGGAATGGAATGGATTGGAAACAACCTGGGTAGAATGGAATGGAATGGAACGGAATGGAACCGAATGGAATGGAGTGGAATGGAATGGAATGGAATGGAATGGAACGGAATGGAATGGAATGGAATGGAATGGAATCAACCCGAGTAGAACGGAAAAGAATGGAATGGAGTGGAAGGGAATGGATTGGAATAGCATCAACCCGAGAGGAATGGAAAGGAATGGAATGGAATTGAACGGAAGGGAATGAAACAGAATGGATAGGAATGGAACGGAACGGAATGGAATGGAATGGAATCAACACGAGAAGAACGGCGTGTAATGGAACGGAAAGGAATGGAATGAAGTGGAATGGAATGCAATGGAATTCAATCAACTCGAGTAGAATGGAATGGAATGGAATGGAAAGGAAAGCAATAGAATGAAATGGAATTGGATGGAAAGGAGTGGAACGGAATGGAATGGAATGGAATGGAATCAACCCTAGTAGAAAGGAATGGAGTGGAATGGAATGGAATGGAATGGAATGGAATGGAATAGAGTGGAATGGAATCAAACCGAGTAGAATGGAGTGGAATGGAATAGAATTGTATGGAATGGAATGAAATGGAATGGAACGGAATGGAATGGAATGGAATGGAATACAATGTAATAGAACGGAATCACCAAGATTGGAGAGAAATTGAATGAATGGAATGGAATGGAATAGAATGGAATGCAACGGAATGGAATGGAAAAGAATATAATGGAATGGATTGGAATCCACCCGAGAGGAAGAGAGTGGAAAGGAATGGTATGGAATGGAATGGAACGGAATGGAATGGAATGGAATGGAACGGAATGCAATGGAATGGAATGGAATGCAATGGAATGGAATGGAATGCCATGGAATGCAAAGGAAAGGAATGGAATGGAATGGGATGGAATGGAATGGAATGGAATGGAATGGGATGGAATGGAATGGAATGGAATGGAATGGAATGGAATGGATTCAGCACGAGTAGAACAGAAAGGAATTGAATGGAATGGAATAGAATGGAATGGAATGGAATGGAATGGAATGGAATGGAATGGAATGGAATGGAATGGAAAGGAATAGAATCAACCCGAGTAGAACTGAATGGAATGGAATGGAATGGAATGGAATGGAATGGAATGGAATGGAGTGGAATGGTTTAGAATGCATTGCAATGGAATGGAATAGAATGGAATGGAATCTACCCGAGTAGAACGGAATGGGATGGAATGGAATGGAATGGAATGGAATGGAATGGAATCATCCCGAGTATAATGGAATGGAATGGAATGGAATCTATTGGAATGGAATGGAATGGAATGGAATGGAATGGAATGGAATGGAGTGGTATGGAATGCAATGCAATGGAATGCAATGCAATGCTATGGAATGGAATGGAATGGAATGGAATGGAATGGAATGGAATCAACCAGAGTAGAACGGAATGGAATGGAACGGAATGGAATGGAATGGAATGGAGTGGAATGGAATCAAACCGAGTAGAACGGAATGGGATAGAATGGAATGTAATGGAATGGAATGCAACGGAATATAATGGAATCAACCAGGGTAGAACGGAATGAAATAGAATGGAATGGAATGGAATGGAATGCAAAGCAATGGAATGGAATGGAATGGAATGTATTCAACACAAGTAGAACGGAAAGGAACGGAATGGAATGCAATGGAATGGAATGGAATGGAATGGTTTGGAATGCAATACAATGGAATGGAATAGAATGGAATGGAATCTACACGAGTAGAACGTAATGGAATGGAATGGAATGGAATGGAATGGAATGGAATGGAATGGAATGGAATTGAATGGAATGGTATGGAATGCAATGCAATGGAATGGAATGGAATGGAATGCAATGGAATGGAATGGAATGGAATGGAATAGAATCAACCAGAGTAGAACGGATTGGAATGGAAAGGAATGGAATGGAATGGAGTGGAGTGGAATGGAATCAAACCGAGTAGAACGGAATGGGATAGAATGGAATGTAATGGAATGGAATCCAATGGGATATAATGGAATCAACCAGGGTAGAACAGAATGGAATGGAATGAAATAGAATGGAACGGAAAGGAACGGTATGCCAAGCATTGGACTGGAATGTAATGGAACGTATTCAACACGAGTAGAAAGGAAAGGAACGGAATGGAATGCAATGGAATGGAATGGAATGGAATCAACTCGAGTAGAACGGAATGGAATGGAATGGAATGGAATGGAATGGAATGGAATGGAATGGAATGGAATGGTATGGAATGGAATAGAATGGTATGGAATGGAATGGAATGGAATGGAATGGAATGGAATGGAACGGCATGGAAGGCAATGGAATGGAATGGGATGGAATGGAATGGAACTGAATGGAATGGAATGGAATGGAATGGAATGGAATGGAATGGAATGGAATGGATTGGAATCAACCTGCGTAGAATGGAATGGAATGGAACGGAATGGAACGGAATGGAATGGAACGGAATGGAATGGAGTGGAATGGGATGGAATGGAATGGAATGGAATGGAACGGTATGGAATGGAATCAACCCGATTAGAAGGGAATGGAATGAATGGAACGGACTGGAATGGTATGGAATGGAATGGAATGGAATGCAATGGAATGGAATACAATGAAATGCAAAGGAATGGAATGGAATGGATTCAACACGAGTAGAACGGAAAGGAATGGAAAGGAATGGAATAGAATGGAATGGAATGGAATGGAATGGAATGGAATGGAATGGAATCAACCCGAGTAGAACGGAATGGAATGGAATGGAATGGAATGGAATGGAATGGAATGGAATGGAATGGAATGGAATGGAATGGAACGGTTTAGAATGCATTGCAATGGAATGGAATAGAATGGAATGGAATCTACCCGAGTAGAACGGAATGGGATGGAATGGAACGGAATGGAATAGAATGGAATGGAATCATCCCGAGTATAACGGAATGGAATGGAATGGAATCTATTGGAATGGAATGGAATGGAATGGAATGGAATGGAATGGAATGGAATGGAATGGAGTGGTATGGAATGCAATGCAATGGAATGCATTGCAATGCAATGGAATGGAATGGAATCAACCAGAGTAGAACGGAATGGAATGGAACGGAATGGAATGGAATGGAATGGAGTGGAATGGAATCAAACCGAGTAGAACGGAATGGGATAGAATGGAATGTAATGGAATGGAATGCAACGGAATATTATGGAATCAACCAGGGTAGAGTGGAATGAAATAGAATGGAATGGAATGGAATGGAATGCAAAGCAATGGAATGGAATGGAATGGAATGTATTCAACACGAGTAGAACGGAAAGGAATGGAATGGAATGCAATGGAATGGAGTGGAATGGAATAGAATCAACCAGAGTAGAACGGAATGGAATGGAAGGGAATGGAATGGAATGGAGTGGAGTGGAATGGAATCAAACAGAGTAGAACGGAATGGGATAGAATGGAAAGTAATGGAATGGAATGCAATGGAATATTTTGGAAACAACCAGGGTAGAACGGAATGGAATGGAATGAAATAGAATGGAATGGAATGGAATGAAATGCAAAGCATTGGACTGGAATGGAATGGAATGTATTCAACACGAGTAGAACGGAAAGTAACGGAATGGAATGCAATGGAATGGAATGGAATGGAATCAACTCGAGTAGAACGGAATGGAATGGAATGGAACGGAATGGAATGGAATGGAATGGAATGGAATGGAATGGAATGGAATGGAAAGGTATGGAATGGAATGGAATGGAATGGAATGGAATGGCATGGAAGGCAATGGAATGGAATGGAATGGAATGGGATGGAATGTAATGGAATGGAATGGAATGGAATGAATGGAATGGAATGGAATGGATTGGAATCAACCTGTGTAGAATGGAATGGAATGGAACGGAATGGAACGGAATGGAATGGAGTGGAATGGAATGGAATGGAATGGAATGGAATGGAAAGGAATGCAATGGAATCAACCCGAGTAGAACGGAATAGAATAGAATGCAGCGGAAGGGAATGGATTGGAATGGAATCAACCCAAGAAGAACGGCGTGTAATGGCACGGAAAGGAATGGAATGAAGTGGAATGGAATACAATGGAATTCAATCAACTCGAGTAGAATGGGATGGAATGGAATGGAATGGAAAGCAATAGAATGGAATGGAATTGGATGGAAAGAGTGGAATGTAATGGAATGGAAAGGAATGGAATCAACCCTATTAGAAAGGAATGGAATGGAATTTAATGGAATGGAATGGAATGGAATGGAATGGAATGGAATGGAATGGAATGGAATGGAATGGAATGGTATGGAATGGAATCAAACCGAGTAGAATGGAGTGGAATGGAATAGAATTGTATGGAATGGAATGGAATGGAATGGAATGGAATGCAATGGAAAGGAATGGAATTGAACGGAATGGAATGGATTCAACCCGAGTAGATCAGAAAGGAATGGAATGGAATGGAACGGAATGGAATGGAATGCAATGGAATGGAATGCAATTGAATGGAATGCAATGGAATGGAATGGAATGGAACGGAATGGAATGGAATCAACCCTAGTAGAACGGAAAGGAATGGAATGGAATGGAATGGAATGGAATGGAATGGAATGGAATGGAATGGAATGGAATGGAATGGAAAGGAATGGAAAGGAATGTAATGTAATCATCCCGAGTAGAACAGAATAGAATGGAATGGAATGGAATGGAATGGAATGGAATGGAATGGAATGGAATGGAATATAATGGAATGGACTGGAATACACCCAAGAGGAACAGAGTGGAAAGGAATGGAATGGAATGGAATGGAATGGAATGGAATGGAATGGAATGGAATGGAATATAATGGAATGGAATGGAATGGAATGAAATGGAATCGAATGGAATGGAATGGAATGGATTGGAATGGAATGGAATGGAATGGAATGGAATGGAATGGCATGGAATGCAAAGGAGAGGAATGGAATAGGATGGAATGGAATGGAAAGGAATGGAATGGAATGGAATGGAATGGAAAGGAATGGAATGGAATGGAATGGAATGGAACGGAATGCAATGGAATGGAATGGAATGGAATGGCATGGAATGCAAAGGAGAGGAATGGAATAGGATGGAATGGAATGGAATGGAATGGAATTGCATGGAATGCAAAGGAGAGGAATGGAATGGGATGGAATGGAATGGAATGCAATGGAATGGAATGGAATGGAACGGAATGGAATTGAATGGAATGGAATGGAACCAACCCCATTAGAACGGAACAGAATGGAATGGAAAGGAATGGAATGGATTCAACACGAGTAGAACGGAAAGGAAAGTAATGGAATGGAATGGAATGGAACGGAATGGAATGGAATGGAATGGATGGAATGGAATGGAATGGAATGCAATGGAATGCAATGGAATGCAATGGAATGGAATGGAATGGAATGGAATGGAATGGAATGTACCCGTGTAGAACGGAATGGAATGGAATGGAATGGATGGAATGGAATGGAATCAACCCGAGTAGAAAGGAATGGAATGGAATGGAATGGAGTGGAATGGAATGGAATGGAATGGAATGGAATGGAATGGAATGGAATGCAATGCAATGGAATGGAATGGAATGGAATGGAATGGAATGGAATGGAATATAATGGAATGGAATGGAATGGAATGGAATGGAATCGAATGGAATGGAATGGAATGGATTGGAATGGAATGGAATGGAATGGAATGGAATGGAATGGCATGGAATGCAAAGGAGAGGAATGGAATAGGATGGAATGGAATGGAAAGGAATGGAATGGAATGGAATGGAATGGAAAGGAATGGAATGGAATGGAATGGAATGGAACGGAATGCAATGGAATGGAATGGAATGGAATGGCATGGAATGCAAAGGAGAGGAATGGAATAGGATGGAATGGAATGGAATGGAATGGAATTGCATGGAATGCAAAGGAGAGGAATGGAATGGGATGGAATGGAATGGAATGCAATGGAATGGAATGGAATGGAACGGAATGGAATTGAATGGAATGGAATGGAACCAACCCCATTAGAACGGAACAGAATGGAATGGAACGGAATGGAATGGATTCAACACGAGTAGAACGGAAAGGAAAGTAATGGAATGGAATGGAATGGAACGGAATAGAATGGAATGGAATGGATGGAATGGAATGGAATGGAATGCAATGGAATGCAATGGAATGCAATGGAATGGAATGGAATGGAATGGAATGGAATGGAATGTACCCGTGTAGAACGGAATGGAATGGAATGGAATGGATGGAATGGAATGGAATCAACCCGAGTAGAAAGGAATGGAATGGAATGGAATGGAGTGGAATGGAATGGAATGGAATGGAATGGAATGGAATGGAATGCAATGCAATGCAATGGAATGGAATGGAATGGAATGGAATGTACCCATGTAGAACGGAATGGAATGGAATGGAATGGAATGGAATGGAATGGAATGGAACGGAATGGAATGGAAATGGAATGGAATCAAGCCGAGAAGAAAAGAATGGAAAGGAATTCAATGGAATGGAATTGAATGGAATGGAAAGGAATGGAATGGAATGGAATGGAATGGAATGGAAAGGAATGGAATGGAACGCACTTTTATGGAATTGAATGCAATGTAATGGAAAGGAAAGGGATGGAATCTACGTGAGTAGAACGGAATGGAATGGAATGGAATGGCATGGGATGGAATGGAATGGAATGGAATGGTATGGAATGGAATGGAATGGAAGGGAAAGGAGTGGAATGGAATCAAACCGAGTAGAACCGAATGGGATAGAATGGAATGTAATGGAATGGAAAGTAATGGAATATAGTGGAATCAACCAGGGTAGAACGGAATGAAATAGAATGGAATGGAATGGAATGGAAAGCAAAGGAATGGAATGGAATGGAATGCAATGGAATGTATTCAACACAAGTAGAACGGAAAGGAATGGAATGGAATGCAATGGAATGGAACGGAATGGAATGGAATGGAATCAACCTGAGTAGAACGGAATGGAATGGAATGGAATGGAATGGAATGGAATGGAATGGCATGGAATGGAATGGAATGGAATGGAATGGAATGGAATGGAATGGAATCTACCCGAGTAGACCGGAATGGAATGAAAGGGAATGGAATGGAATGGAATGGAATGGAATCAACCAGAGATGAAAAAATTGGAATGGAATGGAATGGAATGGAATGGAATGGAATGGAATGGAAGAGAATGGAATTGAATCATCCCGAGTAGAATGGAATGGAACGGAACCGAATGGAACGGAAGGGAACGGAATAGAATGGAATTGAATCAACCAGAGAAGAACGGAACGCAATGGAACTGAAGGGAATGGAACGCAACGGAACGGAATTGAATGGAATTGAATCAACCTGAGTAGAAGGGAATGGAATGGAATTGAATGGAAAGGAATGGAATGTAATGGAATGTAAAGAAATGGAATAGAATGGAACGGAATGGAATGGAATGGAATCAAACCGAGTGGAATGGAATGGAATGGAATGGAATGGAATGGAATGGAAAGCAATGGAATGGAATGGAAATTAATGGAACAGAATGGAATGAACCCGAGTAGAAGGGAGTGGAAATGAATGGAATTTAATGGAATGGAATGGAATGTAAAAGAATCAACCCGAGTGGAATGGAATGGAATGGAATGGAAAGGAATGGAATGGAATGGAATGGAAAGGAATGGAATGGAATGGAATGAAATTAACCCGAGAAGTACGGAATGGAATGGAATGGAATGGAATGGAATGGAATTGAATCAACTCGAGTAGAACGGAAACGAATGGAACGACACAGAACGGAATAGAATGGAATTGAATCCACCCGAGTAGAATGGAATGGAATGGAATGGAATGGAATGGAATGGAATGGAATGGAATGCAATGGAATGGAATGGAAAGGAATGGAATGGAATGGAAAGGAATGGAATGGAATGGAATGGAATGGAATCAACCAGAGTGGAGAGAATTGGAATGGAATTGAATGGAATGGAATGGAATGGAAAGTAATGGAATCAACCCGAGTAGAATGGAACCGAATGGAATGGAATGGAACGGAATAGAATGGAATTCAATCCATCCGAGTAGAATGGAATGGAATGGAATGGAATGGAATGGAATGGAATGGAATCAACACGAGTAGAAAGGAATGGAATAGAATGGAACGGAATGGAATGGAATGCAATGGAATGGAACGGAATCTACCCGAATTCAACGGAATGGAATAGAATGGAATAGAATGGAATGGAATTCAAAGGAATGGAATGTAATGGAATGGAATGCAATGGAGAGGAAAGGAATGGAATAGAATGGAATGGAATGGATTGGAATGCAATGGAATGGAATGGAATCAACACGAGAAAAACGGAATGGAAAAGATTGGAATAGAATGGAATGGAATTCAATGGAATTGAATGTAACGGAATGGAATGCAATGGAAAGGAAAGAAAGGAAAGGAATGGAATGGAATGGAATGGAATGGGATGGAATGCAGCGGAATTGAATGGAACGGAAAGGAATGGTATCAACCAGAGTGGAATGGAATGGAATGGAATGGCATGGAATGGAATGGAATGGAATAGAATGGCACGGAATGCAATGGAATGGAATGGAATGGAATGGAATGGAATGGAATGGGATGGAATGGAATGGAATGGAAAGGAATGGAATGGAATGGAATGGAATGGAATCAAGACGAGTAGAATGGAGTGGAATGGAATAGAATGGTATGATATGGAATGGAATGGAATGGAATGGAATGGAATGGAATGGAATGGAATGGAATGGAATGGAATCAACCCGAGTAGAAAGGAATGGAATAGAATGGAATGGAACGGAATGGAATGCAATGGAATGGAACGGAATCAACACGAATTCAACGGAATGGAATAGATTGGAACAGAATGGAATGGAATTCAATGGAATGGAATGTAATGGAATGGAATGCAAAGGAAAGGTAAGGAATGGATTAGAATGGAATGGAATGGAATGGAATGCAATGGAATGGAATGGAATCAACCCGAATAAAACGGAATGGAATAGAATGGAACAGAATGGAATAGAATTCAATGGAATTGAATGTAACGGAATGGAATGCAATGGAAAGGAAAGGAAAGGAAAGGAAAGGAAAGGAATGGAATGGAATGGAATGGAATGGAAAGGAATGGAATGGAATGGGAAGGAATTCAGCGGAATTGAATGGAACGGAATGGAATGGAATCAACCAGAGTGGAATGGAGTGGAATGGAATGAAATGGAATGGAATGGAATCAACCCGAGAAGAACGGAATGGAATGGAATGCAATGGAATGGAATGGAATGGAATGGAATGGAATGGAATGGAATGGAATGGAATGCAATGGAATGGAATGGAAAGGAATGGAATGGAATGGAATGGAATGGAATGGAATGGAATGGAATGGAATGGAATGGAATGGAATGGAATGGAATGCAACTTAATAGAATGGAATGGACTATAATGGAATGGAATGGAATCCACCCGAGAGGAACAGAGTGGAAAGGAATGGAATGGAATGGAATGGAATGGAATGGAATGGAATGGAATGGCATGGAATGAAAAGGAAAAGAATGGGATGTGATGGAATTGAATGGAATGGAATGGAATGGAATGGAATGGAATGGAATGGAATGGAATCAACCCGATTAGAATGGAACGGAATGGAATGGTATGGAATGGAATGGAATGGAATGCAATGGAATGGAATGGTATGGAATGCAATGCAATGGAATGGAATGGAATCTACCCGAGTAGAACGGAATGGAATGGAATGGAATGGAATGGAATAGAATGGAATTGAATCATCCCGAGTAGAATGGAACGGAACGGAATGGAATGGAACGGAAGGGAACGGAATAGAATGGAATTGAATCAACCAGAGAAGTACGGAACGGAACGGAACATAAGAAAATGGAACGCAACGGAACGGAATTGAATGGAATTGAATCAACCCGAGTGGAAGGGAATGGAATGGAATTGAATGGAAAGGAATGGAATGGAATGGAATGGAAAGAAACGGAATAGAATGGAACGGAATGGAATGGAATGGAAAGGAATGGAACAGAATGGAATCAACCCGATTAGAACGGAATGGAAATGAATGGAATTTAATGGAATGGAATGGAATGTAAAGGAATCAACCCGAGTGGAATGGAATGGAATGGAATGGAAAGGAATGGAATGGAATGGAATGGAAAGGAAAGGAATGGAATGGAATGAAATGAACCCGAGAAGAACGGAATGTAATGGAATGGAAATGAATTGAATCAACCCGAGTAGAACGGAAACGAATGGAACGGCACGGAACTTAATAGAAAGGAATTGAATCCAACCGAGTAGAATGGAATGGAATGGAATGGAATGGAATGGAATGGAATGGAATGGAATGGAATGGAATGGAATGGAATGGAACGGAATGGAAGGGAATGGAATGGAATGGAATGGAGTGGAATGGAATGGAATGGAATGGAATGGAATGGAATCAACTTGAGTGGAGAGAATTGGAATGGAATGGAATGGAATGGAATGGAATGGAATGGAATGGAATGGAATGGATTGGAAATAATGGAATGGAATGGAATGGAAATAATGGAATGGAATGGAATGGAATGGAATCTACCAGAGTGGAGAGAATTGGAATGGAATGCAATGGAATGGAATGGAATGGAATGGAATGGAAAGGAATGGAATCAACCCGAGTAGAACGGAACCAAATGGAACGGAATGGAACGGAATAGAATGGAATTCAATCCACCCGAGTAGAATGGAATGGAATGTAATGGAATGGAATGGAATGGAATGGAATGGAATGGAATGGAATGGAATGGAATGGAATCTAACCGAGTAGAGCGGAATGGAATGGAAAAGAAAGGAAAGGCATGGAATGGAATGGAATGGAATGGATTGGAATGGAATGGAATGGAATGGAATGGAATCAACCCGAGTAGAAAGGAATAGAATAGAATGGAATGGAATGGAATGGAATGGAATGCAATGGAATGGAACGGAATCAACCCGAATTCAACGGAATGGAATAGAATGGAATAGAATGGAATGGAATTCAATGGAATGTAATGTAATGGAATGGAATGCAATGGAAAGGAAAGGAATGGAATAGAATGGAATGTAATGGAATGGAATGCAATGGAATGGAATGGAATCAACTCGAGTAAAACGGAATGGAATAGATTGGAATAGAATGGAATGGAATTCAATGGAATTGAATGTAACGGAATGGAATGCAATGGAAAGAAAAGGAAAGGAATGGAATGGAATGGAATGGAATGGAATGGAATGGAATGGAATGGAATGGAATGGGATGGAATGCAGCGGAATTGAATGGAACGGAATGGAATGGAATCAACCAGAGTGGAATGGAATGGAATGGAATGGAATGGAAGGGAATGGAATGGAATGGAATGGAATCAACCCGAGAAGTACGGAATGGAATGGAATGCAATGGAATGGAATGAAATGGAACAGAATGGAATGGAATGGAATGGAATGGAATGGAATGGAATGGAATGGACTGGAATGGAATGGAACGGAATGGCACGGAATGCAATGGAATGGAATGGATTGGAATGGGATGGAATGGAATGGAATGGGATGGAATGGATTGGAATCAACCTGCGTAGTATGGAATGGAATGGAACGGAACGGAACGGAATGGAATGGAGTGGAAAGGAATGGAATGGAATGGAATGGAATGGAATGGAATGGAATCATCCCGAGTAGAACGGAATTGAATGTAATGGAGTGGAAGGGAATGGAATGGAACGGAATCAATCCGAGAAGAAAAGCGTGGAATAGAATGGAATGGAATGGAAAGGAATGGAATGGAATGGATTGGAATGGAAAGGAATGGAATGGAATGTTATCAAACAGAGTGGAGAGAATTGGAATGTAACGTAATGTAATGGAATGGAATGGAATGGAATGGAGTGGAATGGAATGGAATGGAGTCAACCCGTGTAGAACGGAACCGAATGGAACAGAATGGAATGGAATAGAATGGAAATGAATCCACACAAGTAGAATGGAATGGAATGGAATGGAATGGAATAGAATGGAATGGAATGGAATGGAATGGAATGGAATGGAATGGAATGGAATGGAATGGAATGGAATGGAATGGAATCAACCAGATTGGAGAGAAATTGAATGGAATGCAATGGAATGGAATGGAAAGGAATGGAATGGAAAGGAATGGAATGCAACAGAATGGAATGGAAAGGAATATAATGGAATGGAATGGAATCCACCCGAGAGGAACACAGTGGAAAAGAATGGAATGGAATGGAATGGAATGGAATGGAATGGAATGCAATGGAATGGAATGGAATGCCATGGAATGCAAAGGAAATGAATGGAATGGAATGGGATGGAATGGAATAGAATGGAATGGAATGGCATGGAATGGAAACAACCCGATTAGAATGGAACGGAATGAATGGAACGGAATGGAATGGTATGGAATGGAATGGAATGGAATGCAGTGGAATGGAACGCAATGAAAGGCAATGGAATGGAATGGAATGGATTCAACACGAGTAGAACGGAAAGGAATGGAATGGAATGGAATAGAATGGAATGGAATGGAATGGAATGGAATGGAATCAACCCGAGTAGAACGGAATGGAGTGGAATGGAATGGAATGGAATGGAATGGAATGGAATGGAATGGAATGGAATGGAATGGAATGGAATGGTTTGGAATGCAATGCAATGGAATGGAATAGAAAGGAATGGAATCTACCTCAGTAGAACGGAATGGAATGGAATGGAATGGTATGGAAAGGAATGGAATGGAATGGAATGCAATGGAATGGAACGGAATCAAAACGAATTCAACGGAATGGAATAGAATGGAATAGAATGGAATGGAATACAATGGAATGGAATGGAATGGAATGGAATGCAAAGGAAAGGAAAGGAATGGAATAGAATGGAATGGAATGGAATGGAATGCAATGGAATGGAATGGAATCAACCCGAGAGGAACGGAATGGAATGGAATGCAATGGAATGGAATGGAATGGAATAGAATGGAATGGAATGGAATGGAATTCAATGGAATTGAATGTAACGGAATGGAATGCAATGGAAAGAAAAGGAAAGGAATGGAACGGAATGGAATGGAATGGAATGGAATGGAATCAACCAGAGTGGAATGGAATGGAATGGAATGGAATGGAAGGGAATGGAATGGAATGGAATGGAATCAACCCGAGAAGTACGGAATGGAATGGAATGCAATGGAATGGAATGAAATGGAACAGAATGGAATCGAATGGAACGGAATGGAATGGACTGGAATGGAATGGAACGGAATGGCACGGAATGCAATAGAATGGAATGGATTGGAATGGGATTGAATGGAATGGAATGGGATGGAATGGATTGGAATCAACCTGCGTAGAATGGAATGGAATGGAATGGAACGGAACGGAATGGAATGGAGTGGAAAGGAATGGAATGGAATGGAATGGAATGGAATGGAATCATCCCGAGTAGAACGGAATTGAATGTAATGGAGTGGAAGGGAATGGAATGGAACGGAATCAATCCGAGAAGAACGGCGTGGAATAGAATGGAATGGAATGGAATGGAAAGGAATGGAATGGAATGGATTGGAATGGAAAGGAATGGAATGGAATGTTATCAAACAGAGTGGAGAGAATTGGAATGTAATGTAATGTAATGGAATGGAATGGAATGGAATGGAATGGAGTGGAATGGAATGGAATGGAGTCAACCCGAGTAGAACGGAACCGAAAGGAACAGAATGGAATGGAATAGAATGGAAATGAATCCACACGAGTAGAATGGAATGGAATGGAATGGAATGGAATAGAATGGAATGGAATGGAATGGAATGGAATGGAATGGAATGGAATGGAATGGAATCAACCAGATGGGAGAGAAATTGAATGGAATGGAATGGAATGGAATGGAATGGAAAGGAATGGAATGCAACAGAATGGAATGGAAAGGAATATAATGGAATGGAATGGAAACCACCCGAGAGGAACACAGTGGAAAGGAATGGAATGGAATGGAATGGAATGGAATGGAATGGAATGGAATGGAATGGAATGCAATGGAATGGAATGGAATGCCACGGAATGCAAAGGAAACGAATGGAATGGAATGGGATGGAATGGAATAGAATGGAATGGAATGGCATGGAATGGAAACAACCCGATGAGAATGGAACGGAATGAATGGAACGGAATGGAATGGTATGGAAAGGTATGGAATGGAATGGAATGGAACGGAATGGAATGGACTGGATTCAACGCGAGTAGAATGGAAAGGAATGGAATGGAATGGAATAGAATGGAATGGAATGGAATGGCATGGAATGGAATAGAATGGAATGGAATGGAATGGAATGGAATCAACCCGAGTAGAACGGAATGGAATGGAATGGAATGGAATGGAATGGAATGGAATGGAATGGAATGGAATGGAATGGAATGGAATGGTTTGGAATGCAATGCAATGGAATGGAATAGAATGGAATGGAATCTACCTCAGTAGAACGGAATGGAATGGAATGGAATGGTATGGAAAGGAATGGAATGGAATGGAATGCAATGGAATGGAACGGAATCAAAACGAATTCAACGGAATGGAATAGAATGGAATAGAATGGAATGGAATACAATGGAATGGAATGGAATGGAATGGAATGCAAAGGAAAGGAAAGGAATGGAATAGAATGGAATGGAATGGAATGGAATGCAAAGGAATGGAACGGAATCAACCCGAGAGGAACGGAATGGAATGGAATGCAATGGAATGGAATGGAATGGAATAGAATGGAATGGAATGGAATGGAATTCAATGGAATTGAATGTAACGGAATGGAATGCAATGGAAAGGAAAGGAAAGGAATGGAATGGAATGGAATGGAATGGAATGGGATGGAATTCAGCGGAATTGAATGAAACGGAATGGAATGGAATCAACCAGAGTGGAATGGAATGGAATGGAATGAAATGGAATGAAATGGAATCAACCCGAGAGGAACGGAATGGAATGGAATGCAATGGAATGGAATGGAATGGAATAGAATGGAATGGAATGGAATGGAATGGAATGGAATGGAATGGAATGGAATGGAATGGAATGGCACGGAATGCAATGGAATGGAATGGAATAGAATGGGATGGAATGGAATGGAATGGGATGGATTGGATAGGAATCAACATGCGTAGAATGGAATGGAAAGGAACGGAACGGAACGGAATGGAATGGAGTGGAATGGAATGGAATGGAATGGAATGGAATGGAATGGAATGGAATCAACCCGAGTAGAATGGAATAGAATGTAATGGAGTGGAAGGGAATGGAATGGAATGGAATCAACCCGAGAGGAATGGAATGGAATGGAATGTAATTGAATGGAACGTAACGGGGCAGAATGGAAAGGAATAGTACGGAACGGAATGGAATGGAATGGAATCAACCCGAGAAGAACGGCGTGGAATAAAATGGAATGGAATGGAATGGAATGGAATGGAATGGAATGGAATGGAATGGAATGGAAAGCAATGGAATGGAAAGGAATGCCATGGAATGCAAAGGAAAGGAATGGAATGGAATGGGATAGAATGGAATGCAATGGAATGGAATGGTATGGAAAGGAATCAACCCGATTAGAATGGAACGGAATGAATGAAACGGAATGGAATGGTATGGAATGGAAAGAATGGAATGCAATGGAATGGAACGGAATGGAATGGAATGGAATGGAATGGAATGGAATGGAATGGATTCAACACGAGTAGAACGGAAAGGAATGGAATGGAGTGGAATAGAATGGAATGGAATTTAATGGAATGGAATCAACCCGAGTAGAACGGAATGGAATGGAATAGAATGGAATGGAATGGAATGGAATGGAATGGAATGGAATGGAATGGAATGGAATGGAATGGAATGGACTGGAATGGTTTGGAATGCAATGCAATGGAATGGAATAGAATGGAATGGAATCAACCCGAGTAGAACGGAATGGAATGGAATAGAATCTAATGGAATGGAATGGAATGCAATGGAATGGAATGTAATGGAATGGTATGGAATGCATGGCAATTGAATGGAATGGACAACCAGAGTAGAACGGAATGGAATGGAACGGAATGCAATGGAATGGAATGGAGTGGAATGGAATCAAACCGAGTAGAACGGAATGGGATAGAATGGAATGTAATGGAATGGAATGCAGTGGAATATAATGGAATCAACCAGGGTAGAACGGAATGAAATATAGAACGGAATGGAATGGAATGGAATGCAAAGGAATGGAATGGAATGGAATGGAATGGAATGGAATGGAATGGAATGGAATGGAATGGATTGTATTCAACACGAGTAGAACGGAAAGGGATGGAATGGAATGCAAAGGAATGGAATGAAATGGAATGGAATGGAATCAACCCGAGTAGAATGGAATGGAATGGAATGGAATGGAATGGAATGGAATGGAATGGAATGGATTGGAATCAACCTGCGTAGAATGGAAAGGAATGGAACGGAACGGAACGGAATGGAATGGACTGGAATGGAATGCAATGGAATGGAATGGAATCAACCCGAGTGGAATGGAAAGGAATGCAAAGGAATTGAACGGAATGGAAAGAAAAAGAATGGAAAGGAATGCAAAGGAACGGAATGGAATGGAATGGAATCAACCCGAGAAGAATGGTGTGGAAAGGAATGGAATGGAATGGAATTAAGTGGAATGGAATACAATGGAATGCAATCAACCCGAGTAGAATGGAATGGAATGGAATGGAATGGAATGGAAAGCAACAGAGTGGAATGGAATTGGATGGAAAGGAATGGAATGGAATGGAATGGAATGGAATGGAATGGAATGGAATGGAATGGAATGGAATGGAATGCAACGTAATAGAATGGAATGGACTATAATGGAATGGAAAGGAATCCACCCGAGAGGAACAGAGTGGAAAGGAATGGAATGGAATGGAATGGAATGGCATGGAATGCAAAGGAAAAGAATGGGATGTGATGGAATTGAATGGAATGGAATGGAAAGGAATGGAATCAACCCGATTAGAATGGAACGGAATGGAATGGTATGGAATGGAATGGAATGGAATGCAATGGAATGGAATGGTATGGAATGCAATGGAATGGAATGGAATGGAATCTACCCGAGTAGAACGGAATGGAATGGAATGGAATGGAATGGAATGGAATAGAATGGAATTGAATCATCCCGAGTAGAATGGAACGGAATGGAACGGAATGGAACGGAAGGGAACGGAATAGAATGGAATTGAATCAACCAGAGAAGAACGGAACGGAACGGAACATAAGAAAATGGAACGCAACGGAACGGAATTGAATGGAATTGAATCAACCCGAGTGGAAGGGAATGGAATGGAATTGAATGGAAATGAATGGAATGGAATGGAATGGAAAGAAACGGAATAGAATGGAACGGAATGGAATGGAATGGAATCAACCCGAGTAGAATGGAATGGAATGGAATGGAATGGAATGGAAAGGAATGGAACAGAATGGAATCAACCCGATTAGAACGGAATGGAAATGAATGGAATTTAATGGAATGGAATGGAATGTAAAGGAATCAACCCGAGTGGAATGGAATGGAATGGAATGGAAAGGAATGGAATGGAATGGAATGGAAAGGAATGGAATGGAAGGGAATGAAATGAACCCGAAAAGAACGGAATGTAATGGAATGGAAATGAATTGAATCAACCCGAGTAGAACGGAAACGAATGAAACGGCACGGAACTTAATAGAAAGGAATTGAATCCAACCGAGTAGAATGGAATGGAATGGAATGGAATGGAATGGAATGGAATGGAATGGAATGGAATGGAATGGAACGGAATGGAAGGGAATGGAATGGAATGGAATGGAATGGAATGGATTGGAATCAACCAGAGTGGAGAGAA
This sequence comes from Gorilla gorilla gorilla, assembly GCF_029281585.2. Classification (NCBI taxonomy): domain Eukaryota; kingdom Metazoa; phylum Chordata; class Mammalia; order Primates; family Hominidae; genus Gorilla; species Gorilla gorilla. The sequence continues at coordinate 69,018,213 of NC_073228.2, forward strand.
TTGGAATGGAATGGAATGGAATGGAATGGAATGGAATGGAATGGAATGGAATGGAATGGAAATAATGGAATGGAATGGAATGGAAATAATGGAATGGAATGGAATGGAATGGAATCAACCAGAGTGGAGAGAATTGGAATGGAATGGAATGGAATGGAATGGAATGGAATGGAATGGAATGGAAAGGAATGGAATCAACCCGAGTAGAACGGAACCAAATGGACCGGAATGGAACGGAATAGAATGGAATTCAATCCACCCGAGTAGAATGTAATGTAATGGAATGGAATGGAATGGAATGGAATGGAATGGAATGGAATGGAATGGAATGGAATGGAATCTAACCGAGTAGAGCGGAATGGAATGGAAAAGAAAGGAAAGGCATGGAATGGAATGGAATGGAATGGAATGCAATGGAATGGAACGGAATCACCCCGAATTCAACGGAATGGAATAGAATGGAATAGAATGGAATGGAATTCAATGGAATGGAATGTAATGGAATGGAATGCAATGGAAAGGAAAGGAATGGAATAGAATGGAATGTAATGGAATGGAATGCAATGGAATGGAATGGAATCAACTCGAGTAAAACGGAATGGAATAGATTGGAATAGAATGGAATGGAATTCAATGGAATTGAATGTAACGGAATGGAATGGAATTCAATGGAATTGAATGTAACGGAATGGAATGCAATGGAAAGAAAAGGAAAGGAATGGAATGGAATGGAATGGAATGGAATGGAATGGAATGGAATGGAATGGAATGGAATGGAATGGGATGGAATGCAGCGGAATTGAATGGAACGGAATGGAATGGAATCAACCAGAGTGGAATGGAATGGAATGGAATGGAATGGAAGGGAATGGAATGGAATGGAATGGAATCAACCCGAGAAGTACGGAATGGAATGGAATGCAATGGAATGGAATGAAATGGAACAGAATGGAATGGAATGGAATGGAATGGAATGGACTGGAATGGAATGGAACGGAATGGCACGGAATGCAATGGAAAGGAATGGATTGGAATGGGATTCAATGGAATGGAATGGGATGGAATGGATTGGAATCAACCTGCGTAGAATGGAATGGAATGGAACGGAACGGAACGGAATGTAATGGAGCGGAAAGGAATGGAATGGAATGGAATGGAATGGAATGGAATGGAATGGAATGGAATGGAATGGAATCATCCCGAGTAGAACGGAATTGAATGTAATGGAGTGGAAGGGAATGGAATGGAACGGAATCAATCCGAGAAGAACGGCGTGGAATAGAATGGAATGGAATGGAATGGAAAGGAATGGAATGGAATGGATTGGAATGGAAAGGAATGGAATGGAATGTTATCAAACAGAGTGGAGAGAATTGGAATGTAATGTAATGGAATGGAATGGAATGGAATGGAATGGAGTGGAATGGAATGGAATGGAATCAACCCGTGTAGAACGGAACCGAATGGAACAGAATGGAATGGAATAGAATGGAAATGAATCCACACGAGTAGAATGGAATGGAATGGAATGGAATGGAATAGAATGGAATGGAATGGAATGGAATAGAATGGAATGGAATGGAATGGAATGGAATCAACCAGATTGGAGAGAAATTGAATGGAATGGAATGGAATGGAATGGAAAGGAATGGAATGGAAAGGAATGGAATGGAAAGGAATGGAATGCAACAGAATGGAATGGAAAGGAATATAATGGAATGGAATGGAATCCACCCGAGAGGAACACAGTGGAAAGGAATGGAATGGAATGGAATGGAATGGAATGGAATGGAATGGAATGGAATGCAATGGAATGGAATGGAATGCCATGGAATGCAAAGGAAACGAATGGAATGGAATGGGATGGAATGGAATAGAATGGAATGGAATGGCATGGAATGGAAACAACCCGATTAGAATGGAACGGAATGAATGGAACGGAATGGAATGGTATGGAATGGTATGGAATGGAATGGAATAGAACGGAATGGAATGGAATGGATTCAACGCGAGTAGAATGGAAGGGAATGGAATGGAATGGAATAGAATGGAATGGAATGGAATGGAATGGAATCAACACGAGTAGAACGGAATGGAATGGAATGGAATGGAATGGAATGGAATGGAATGGAATGGAATGGAATGGAATGGAATGGAATGGAATGGTTTGGAATGCAATGCAATGGAATGGAATAGAATGGAATGGAATCTACCTCAGTAGAACGGAATGGAATGGAATGGAATGGTATGGAAAGGAATGGAATGGAATGGAATGCAATGGAATGGAACGGAATCAAATCGAATTCAAAGGAATGGAATAGAATGGAATAGAATGGAATGGAATACAATGGAATGGAATGGAATGGAATGGAATGCAAAGGAAAGGAAAGGAATGGAATAGAATGGAATGGAATGGAATGGAATGCAATGGAATGGAATGGAATCAACCCGAGAGGAACGGAATGGAATGGAATGCAATGGAATGGAATGGAATGGAATAGAATGGAATGGAATGGAATGGAATTCAATGGAATTGAATGTAACGGAATGGAATGCAATGGAAAGAAAAGGAAAGGAATGGAATGGAATGGAATGGAATGGAAAGGAATGGAATGGAATGGGATGGAATGCAGCGGAATTGAATGGAACGGAATGGAATGGAATCAACCAGAGTGGAATGGAATGGAATGGAAGGGAATGGAATGGAATGGAATGGAAAGGAATGGAATCAACCCGAGTAGAACGGAACCAAATGGAACGGAATGGAACGGAATAGAATGGAATTCAATCCACCCGAGTAGAATGTAATGTAATGAAATGTAATGTAATGGAATGGAATGGAATGGAATGGAATGGAATCTAACCGAGTAGAGCGGAATGGAATGGAAAAGAAAGGAAAGGCATGGAATGGAATGGAATGGAATGGAATGGAATGGAATGGAATGGAATGGAATCAACCCGAGTAGAAAGGAATAGAATAGAATGGAATGGAATGGAATGGAATGGAATGCAATGGAATGGAACGGAATCACCCCGAATTCAACGGAATGGAATAGAATGGAATAGAATGGAATGGAATTCAATGGAATGGAATGGAATGGAATGGAATGCAATGGAAAGGAAAGGAATGGAATAGAATGGAATGTAATGGAATGGAACGCAATGGAATGGAATGGAATCAACTCGAGTAAAACGGAATGGAATAGATTGGAATAGAATGGAATGGAATTCAATGGAATTGAATGTAACGGAATGGAATGCAATGGAAAGAAAAGGAAAGGAATGGAATGGAATGGAATGGAATGGAATGAAATGGAATGGAATGGAATGGAATGGAATGGAATGGGATGTAATGCAGCGCAATTGAATGGAACGGAATGGAATGGAATCAACCAGAGTGGAATGGAATGGAATGGAATGGAATGGAAGGGAATGGAATAGAATGGAATGGAATCAACCCGAGAAGTACGGAATGGAATGGAATGCAATGGAATGGAATGAAATGGAACAGAATGGAATGGAATGGAATGGAATGGAATGGAATTGAATGGAATGGAATGGACTGGAATGGAATGGAACGGAATGGCACGGAATGCAATGGAATGGAATGGATTGGAATGGGATGGAATGGAATGGAATGGGATGGAATGGATTGGAATCAACCTGCGTAGAATGGAATGGAATGGAACGGAACGGAACGGAATGTAATGGAGTGGAAAGGAATGGAATGGAATGGAATGGAATGGAATGGAATCATCCCGAGTTGAACGGAATTGAATGTAATGGAGTGGAAGGGAATGGAATGGAACGGAATCAATCCGAGAAGAACGGCGTGGAATAGAATGGAATGGAATGGAATGGAAAGGAATGGAATGGAATGGATTGGAATGGAAAGGAATGGAATGGAATGTTATCAAACAGAGTGGAGAGAATTGGAATGTAATGGAATGGAATGGAAAGGAATGGAATGGAATGGAATGGAATGGAGTGGAATGGAATGGAATGGAGTCAACCCGTGTAGAACGGAACCGAATGGAACAGAATGGAATGGAATAGAATGGAAATGAATCCACACGAGTAGAATGGAATGGAATGGAATGGAATGGAATAGAATGGAATGGAATGGAATGGAATGGAATGGAATGGAATGGAATGGAATCAACCAGATTGGAGAGAAATTGAATGGAATGGAATGGAATGGAATGGAATGGAAAGGAATGGAATGGAAAGGAATGGAATGCAACAGAATGGAATGGAAAGCAATATAATGGAATGGAATGGAATCCACACGAGAGGAACACAGTGGAAAGGAATGGAATGGAATGGAATGGAATGGAATGGAATGGAATGGAATGCAATGGAATGGAATGGAATGCCATGGAATGCAAAGGAAACGAATGGAATGGAACGGGATGGAATGGAATAGAATGGAATGGAATGGCATGGAATGGAAACAACCCGATTAGAATGGAACGGAATGAATGGAACGGAATGGAATGGTATGGAATGGTATGGAATGGAATGGAATAGAACGGAATGGAATGGAATGGATTCAACGCGAGTAGAATGGAAAGGAATGGAATGGAATGGAATAGAATGGAATGGAATGGAATGGAATGGAATCAACCCGAGTAGAACGGAACGGAATGGAATGGAATGGAATGGAATGGAATGGAATGGAATGGAATGGAATGGAATGGAATGGAATGGAATGGAATGGTTTGGAATGCAATGCAATGGAATGGAATAGAATGGAATGGAATCTACCTCAGTAGAACGGAATGGAATGGAATGGAATGGTATGGAAAGGAATGGAATGGAATGGAATGCAATGGAATGGAACGGAATCAAAACGAATTCAACGGAATGGAATAGAATGGAATAGAATGGAATGGAATACAATGGAATGGAATGGAATGGAATGGAATGCAAAGGAAAGGAAAGGAATGGAATAGAATGGAATGGAATGGAATGGAATGCAATGGAATGGAATGGAATCAACCCGAGAGGAAAGGAATGGAATGGAATGCAATGGAATGGAATGGAATGGAATAGAATGGAATGGAATGGAATGGAATTCAATGGAATTGAATGTAACGGAATGGAATGCAATGGAAAGAAAAGGAAAGGAATGGAATGGAATGGAATGGAATGGAATGGAATGGAATGGGATGGAATGCAGCGGAATTGAATGGAACGGAATGGAATGGAATCAACCAGAGTGGAATGGAATGGAATGGAATGAAATGGAAGGGAATGGAATGGAATGGAATGGAATCAACAAGAGAAGTACGGAATGGAATGGAATGCAATGGAATGGAATGAGATGGAAGAGAATGGAATGGAATGGAATGGAATGGAATGGAATGGAATGGAATGGAATGGACTGGAATGGAATGGAACGGAATGGCACGGAATGCAATGGAATGGAATGGATTGGAATGGGATTCAATGGAATGGAATGGGATGGAATGGATTGGAATCAACCTGCGTAGAATGGAATGGAATGGAACGGAACGGAACGGAATGGAATGGAGTGGAAAGGAATGGAATGGAATGGAATGGAATGGAATCATCCCGAGTAGAACGGAATAGAATGTAATGGAGTGGAAGGGAATGGAATGGAACGGAATCAATCCGAGAAGAACGGCGTGGAATAGAATGGAATGGAATGGAATGGAAAGGAATGGAATGGAATGGATTGGAATGGAAAGGAATGGAATGGAATGTTATCAAACAGAGTGGAGAGAATTGGAATGTAATGTAATGGAATGGAATGGAATGGAATGGAATGGAGTGGAATGGAATGGAATGGAGTCAACCCGAGTAGAACGGAACCGAATGGAACAGAATGGAATGGAATAGAATGGAAATGAATCCACACGAGTAGAATGGAATGGAATGGAATGGAATGGAATAGAATGGAATGGAATGGAATGGAATGGAATGGAATGGAATGGAATGGAATGGAATGGAATGGAATCAACCAGATTGGAGAGAAATTGAATGGAATGGAATGGAATGGAATGGAATGGAATGGAAAGGAATGGAATGCAACAGAATGGAATGGAAAGGAATATAATGGAATGGAATGGAATCCACCCGAGAGGAACACAGTGGAAAGGAATGGAATGGAATGGAATGGAATGGAATGGAATGGAATGGAATGGAATGGAATGGAATGGAATGCAATGGAATGGAATGGAATGTTGGAATGCAAAGGAAACGAATGGAATGGAATGGGATGGAATGGAATAGAATGGAATGGAATGGCATGGAATGGAAACAACCTGATTAGAATGGAACGGAATGAATGGAACGGAATGGTATGGTATGGAATGGTATGGATTGGAATGGAATGGAACGGAATGGAATGGACTGGATTCAACGCGATTAGAATGGAAAGGAATGGAATGGAATAGAATGGAATGGAATGGAATGGAATGGAATTGAATAGAATGGAATGGAATGGAATGGAATGGAATCAACCCGAGTAGAACGGAATGGAATGGAATGGAATGGAATGGAATGGAATGGAATGGAATGGAATGGAATGGAATGGAATGGAATGGAATGGAATGGTTTGGAATGCAATGCAATGGAATGGAATAGAATGGAACGGAATCTACCTCAGTAAAACGGAATGGAATGGAATGGAATGGTATGGAAAGGAATGGAATGGAATGGAATGCAATGGAATGGAACGGAATCAAAACGAATTCAACGGAATGGAATAGAATGGAATAGAATGGAATGGAATACAATGGAATGGAATGGAATGGAATGGAATGCAAAGGAAAGGAAAGGAATGGAATAGAATGGAATGGAATGGAATGGAATGCAATGGAATGGAACGGAATCAACCCGAGAGGAACGGAATGGAATGGAATGCAATGGAATGGAATAGAATGGAATGGAATGGAATGGAATTCAATGGAATTGAATGTAACGGAATGGAATGCAATGGAAAGGAAAGGAAAGGAAAGGAATGGAATGGAATGGAATGGAATGGAATGGAATGGAATGGAATGGAATGGGATGGAATTCAGCGGAATTGAGTGAAACGGAATTGAATGGAATCAACCAGAGTGGAATGGAATGGAATGGAATGAAATGGAATGGAATGGAATCAACCCGAGAGGAACGGAATGGAATGGAATAGAATGGAATGGAATGGAATGGAATGGAATGGAATGGAATGGAATGGAATGGAATGGAATGGAATGGAATGGAATGGAATGGCACGGAATGCAATGGAATGGAATGGAATAGAATGGGATGGAACGGAATGGAATGGGATGGATTGGATCGGAATCAACCTGCGTAGAATGGAATGGAAAGGAACGGAACGGAACGGAATGGAATGGAGTGGAATGGAATGGAATGGAATGGAATCAACCCGAGTAGAATGGAATAGAATGTAATGGAGTGGAAGGGAATGGAATGGAATGGAATCAACCCGAGAGGAATGGAATGGAATGGAATGGAATTGAATGGAACGTAACGGAGCAGAATGGAAAGGAATAGTACGGAACGGAATGGAATGGAATGGAATCAACCCGAGAAGAACGGCGTGGAATAAAATGGAATGGAATGGAATGGAATGGAATGGAATGGAATGGAATGGAATGGAATGGAATGGAATGGAAAGCAATGGAATGGAAAGGAATGCCATGGAATGCAAAGGAAAGGAATGGAATGGAATGGGATAGAATGGAATGCAATGGAATGGAATGGTATGGAAAGGAATCAACCCGATTAGAATGGAACGGAATGAATGAAACGGAATGGAATGGTATGGAATGGAAAGAATGGAATGCAATGGAATGGAACGGAATGGAATGGAATGGAATGGAATGGAATGGAATGGAATGGAATGGATTGGAATGGATTCAACACGAGTAGTACGGAAAGGAATGGAATGGAGTGGAATAGAATGGAATGGAATGGAATGGAATGGAATCAACCCGAGTAGAACGGAATGGAATGGAATGGAATGGAATGGAATGGAATGGAATGGAATGGAATGGAATGGACTGGAATGGTTTGGAATGCAATGCAATGGAATGGAATAGAATGGAATGAAATCAACCCGAGTAGAACGGAATGGAATGGAATAGAATCTAATGGAATGGAATGGAATGCAATGGAATGGAATGTAATGGAATGGTATGTAATGCATGGCAATTGAATGGAATGGAATGGAATGGAATGGAATGAAATGGAATGGAATGGAATGGAAACAACCAGAGTAGAACGGAATGGAATGGAGCGGAATGGAATGGAATGGAATGGAGTGGAATGGAATCAAACCGAGTAGAACGGAATGGCATAGAATGGAATGTAATGGAATGAAATGCAGTGGAATATAATGGAATCAACCAGGGTAGAACGGAATGAAATATAGAACGGAATGGAATGGAATGGAATGCAAAGGAATGGAATGGAATGGAATGGAATGGAATGGAATGGAATGTATTCAACACGAGTAGAACGGAAAGGGATGGAATGGAATGCAAAGGAATGGAATGGAATGGAATGGAATGGAATCAACACGAGTAGAACGGAATGGAATGGAATGGAATGGAATGGAATGGAATGGAATGGAATGGAATGGATTGGAATCAACCTGCTTAGAATGGAAAGGAATGGAACGGAACGGAACGGAATGGAATGGACTGGAATGGAATGCAATGGAATGGAATGGAATCAACCCGAGTGGAATGGAAAGGAATGAAAAGGAATTGAACGGAATGGAAAGAAAAAGAATGGAAAGGAATGCAAAGGAACGGAATGGAATGGAATGGAATCAACCAGAGAAGAATGGCGTGGAAAGGAATGGAAGGGAATGGAATTAAGTGGAATGGAATACAATGGAATGCAATCAACCCGAGTAGAATGGAATGGAATGGAATGGAATGGAAAGCAATAGAGTGGAATGGAATTGGATGGAAAGGAATGGAATGGAATGGAATGGAATGGAATGGAATAAACCCTAGTAGAAAGGAATGGAATGGAATGGAATGGAATGGAATGGAATGGAAAGGAATGAAATGGAATGGAATGGAATGGAATAGAATGGAATGGAATGGAATGGAATCAAACCGAGTTGAATGGAGTGGAATGGAATAGAATGGTATGGAATGGAATGGAATGGAATGGAATGGAATGGAATGGAATGGAATGGAATGGAATGGAATGGAATGGAATGGTATGGAATGGAATAGAATCATCCCGAGTAGAAAGGAATGGAATAGAATGGAATGGAATGGAATGGAATGCAATGGAATGGAACGGAAACAACACGAATTCAACGGAATGGAATAGAATGGAATAGAATGAAATGGAATTCAATGGAATGGAATGGAATGCAATGGAAAGGAAAGGAATGGAATAGAATGGAATGGAATGGAATGGAATGCAATGGAATGGAATGGAGTCAACCCGAGTAGAATGGAACCGAATGGAACAGAATGGAATGGAATAGAATGGAATAGAATGGAATGGAATTCAATGGAATTGAATGTAACGGAATGGAATGCAATGGAAAGGAAAGGAAAGGAATGGAATGGAATGGGATGGAATGCAGCGGAAATGAATGGAACGGAATGGAATGGAATCAACCAGAGTGGAATGGAATGGAATGGAATGGAATGGAATGGAATCAACCCGAGAAGAACGGAATGGAATGGAATGCAATGGAATGGAATGAAATGGAATAGAATGGAATGGAATGGAATGGAATGGAATGGAATGGAATGGAATGGAATGGAATGGAATGGAACGGAATGGCACGGAATGCAATGGAATGGAATGGATTGGAATGTGATGGAATGGAATGGAATGGGATGGAATGGATTGGAATCAACCTGCGTAGAATGGAATGGAATGGAACGGAACGGAACGGAATGGAATGAAGTGGAAAGGAATGGAATGGAATGGAATGGAATGGAATCATCCCGAGTAGAACGGAATGGAATGTAATGGAGTGGAAGGGAATGGAATGGAATGGAATCAATCCAAGAAGAACGGAGTGGAATAGAATGGAATGGAATGGAAAGGAATGGAATGGAATGGATTGGAATGGAAAGGAATGGAATGGAATGTTATCAAACAGAGTGGAGAGAATTGTAATGTAATGTAATGGAATGGAATGGAATGGAATGGAATGGAGTGGAATGGAATGGAATGGAATCAACCCGAGTAGAATGGAACCGAATGGAACAGAATGGAATGGAATAGAATGGAAATGAATCCACACGAGTAGAATGGAATGGAATGGAATGGAATGGATTCATTCAGATTGGAGAGAAATTGAATGGAATGGAATGGAATGGAATGGAATGGAATGGAATGGAATCGAATGGAAAGGAATGGAATGCAACGGAATGGAATGGAAAGGAATATAATGGAATGGAATGGAATCCACCCGAGAGGAACACAGTGGAAAGGAATGGAATGGAATGGAATGGAATGGAATGGAATGGAATGGAATGGAATGGAATGGAAAGGAATGCAATGGAATGGAATGGAATGCCATGGAATGCAAAGGAAAGGAATGGAATGGAATGGGATGGTATGGAATAGAATGGAATGGAATGGTATGGAATGGAAACAACTCGATTAGAATGGAACGGAATGAATAGAACGGAATGGAATGGTATGGAATGGAATGGAATGGAATGGAATGGAACGGAATGGAATGGAATGGATTCAACACGAGTAGAACGGAAAGGAATGGAATGGAATGGAATAGAATAGAATGGAATGTAATGGAATGGAATGGAAACAACCCGAGTAGAACGGAATGGAATGGAATGGAATGGAATGGAATGGAATGGAATGGAATGGAATGGAATGGAATGGAATGGAATGGTTTGGAATGCAATGCAATGGAATGGAAGAGAATGGAATGGAATCTACCTGAGTAGAACGGAATGGAATGAAATGGAATTTAATGGAAAGAATGGGATGGAATGGAATGGAATGGAATGGAATGGAATGGAATGGAATGGAATGGAATGGAATCAACCCGAGTAGAACGGAATAGAATGGAACGGAGTGGAAGGGAATGGATTGGAATGGAATCAACCCGAAAGGAATGGAATGGAATGGAATTGAACGGAAGGGAACGAAACAGAATGGAAAGGAATGGAACGGAACGGAATGGAATGGAATCGAATCAACCCGAGAAGAACGGCGTGTAATGGAACGGAAAGGAATGGAATGAAGTGGAATGGAAAACAATGGAATTCAATCAATTCGAGTAGAATGGAATGGAATGGAATGGAATGGAAAGCAATAGAATGGAATGGAATTGGATTGAAAGGAGTGGAATGAAATGGAATGGAATGGAATGGAATGGAATCAACCCTAGTAGAAAGGAATGGAGTGGAATGGAATGGAATGGAATGGAATGGAATGGAATCAAACCGAGTAGAATGGAGTGGAATGGAATAGAATGGTATGGAATGGAATGGAATGCAATGCAATGGAATGGAATGGAATGCAACGGAATGCAATGGAAAAGAATATAATGGAATGGAATGGAATCCACCCGAGAGGAACAGAGGGGAAAGGAATGGTATGGAATGGAATGAAATGGAATGGAATGGAATGCAATGGAATGGAATGGAATGCAATGGAATGGAATGGAATGCCATGGAATGCAAAGGAAAGGAATGGAATGGAATGGGATGGAATGGAATGGAATGGAATGGAATGGGATGGAATGGAATGGAATGGAATGGAACGGTATGGAATGGAATAAACCCGATTAGAATGGAACGGAATGAATGGAACGGAATGGAATGGTATGGAATGGAATGGAATGGAATGCAGTGGAATGGAACGCAATGAAAGGCAATGGAATGGAATGGAATGGATTCAACACGAGTAGAACGGAAAGGAATGGAATGGAATGGAATAGAATGGAATGGAATGGAATGGAATGGAATGGAATCAACCCGAGTAGAACGGAATGGAATGGAATGGAATGGAATGGAATGGAATGGAATGGAATGGAATGGAATGGAATGGAATGGAACGGTTTAGAATGCAATGCAATGGAATGGAATAGAATGGAATGGAATCTACCCGAGTAGAACGGAATGGAATGGAATGGAATGGAATGGAATGGAATGGAATGGAATGGAATCATCCCGAGTATAACGGAATGGAATGGAATGGAATCTAATGGAATGGAATGGAATGGAATGGAATGGAATGGTATGGAATGCAATGCAATGGAATGGAATGCAATGCAATGGAATGGAATGGAATCGAATGGAATGGAATGGAATGGAATGGAATGGAATCAACCAGAGTAGAACGGAATGGAATGGAACGGAATGGAATGGAACGGAATGGAATGGAATGGAATGGAGTGCAATGGAATCAAAACTAGTAGAACGGAATGAGATAGAATGGAATATAATGGAATGGAATGCAACGGAATATAATGGAATCAACCAGGGTAGAACGGAATGAAATAGAATGGAATGGAATGGAATGGAATGCAAACCAATGGAATGGAAAAGAATGGAATGTATTCAACACGAGTAGAACGGAAAGGAACGGAATGGAATGCACTGGAATGGAATGGAATGCAATGGAATGGAATCAGCTCGAGTAGAACGGAATGGAATGGAATGGAATGGAATGGAATGGAATGGAATGGAATAGAATGGAATGGAATGGAATGGAATGGAATGGAATGGAATTGAATGGGATGGAATGGGATGGAATGGAATGGAATGGAATGGAATGGATTGGAATCAACATGCGTAGAATGGAATGGAATGGAACGGAACAGAACGGAATGGAATGGAGTGGAATGGAATGGAATGGAATGGAATGGAATGGAACCAACCCGATTAGAACGGAACGGAATGGAATGGAACGGAATGGAATGGTATGGAATGGAATGGAATGGAATGGAATGGATTCAACACGAGTAGAATGGAAAGGAATGGAATGGAATTGAATGGAATGGAATGGAATGGAATGGAATGGAATGGAATGGAATCATCCCGAGTGTAATGCAATGGAATGGAATGGGATGGAAAGGAGTGGAATGGAATGGAATGTAATGGTATGGAATACAATGCATTGGAATGGAATGGAATGGAATGGAATGGGATGGAATGGAATGGAATGGAATGGAATGGAATGGAATGGAGTGGAATGGAATCAAACCTAGTAGAACGGAATGGGATAGAATGGAATGTAATGGAATGGAATGCCAAGGAATATAATGGAATCAACCAGGGTAAAACGGAATGAAGTAGAAAGGAATGGAATGGAATGGAATGCAAAGGAATGGAATGGAATGGAATGGAATGGAATGTATTCCACACGAGTAGAACGGAAAGGAATGGAAGGGAATGCAAAGGAATGGAATTGAATTGAATGGAATGGAATGGAATCAAGCCGAGTAGAACGGAATGGAATGGAATGGAATGGAATGGAATGGAATGGAATGGAACGGTATGGAATGGAATGGAATAGAATGGAATGGCATGGAAGGCAATGGAACGGAATGGAATGGAATGGGATGGAATGCAATGGAATGGAATGGAATGGAATGGAATGGAATGGAATGGAATGGAATGGAATGGATTGGAATCAACCTGCGTAGAACGGAATGTAATGGAACGGAACGCAACGGAATGGAATGGAGTGGAATGGAATGGAAAGAATTGAATCAAACCGAGTAGAACGGAATAGAATGGAATGGAGTGGAAGGGAATGGAATGGAATTGAACGGAATGGAACGAAACAGAATGGAAAGGAATGGAACGGAACGGAATGGAATGGAATGGAATCAACCTGAGAAGAACGGCATGGAATGGAATGGAATGGAATGGAATGGAATGGAATGGAATGAAGTGGTATTGAATACAATGGAATGCAATCAACTCGAGTAGAATGGAATGGAATGGAATGGAATGGAAAGCAATAGAATGGAATGGAATTGGATGGAAAGGAATGGAATGGAATGGAATGGAATGGAATGGTATGGAATGGAATGGAATCAACCCTAGTAGAAAGGAATGGAACGGAATGGAATGGAATGGAATGGAATGGAATGGAATGGAATGGAATGGAATGGAATGAAATGGAATGGAATCAAACCGAGTAGAATTTAGTGGAATGGAATAGAATGGTATGGAATGGAATGGAATTGAATGGATTGGAATTGAATGGAATGGAATGGAATGGAATCAACCCGAGTAGAAAAGAATGGAATAGAATGGAATGGAATGGAATGGAATGCAATGGAATGGAACGGAATCAAAACGAATTCAACGGAATGGAATAGAATGGAATAGAAAGAATGGAATTCAATGGAATGGAATGTAATGGAATGGAATGCAATGGAAAGGAAAGGAATGGAATAGAATGGAATGGAATGGAATGGAATGGAATGTTATCAAACAGAGTGGAGAGAATTGGAATGTAATGTAATGGAATGGAATGGAATGGAATGGAGTTGAATGGAATGGAATGGAATCAACCCGAGTAGAACGGAACCGAACGGAACGGAATGGAACGGAATAGAATGGAAATGAATCCACACGAGAGGAATGGAATGGAATGGAATGGAATCGAATGGAAAGGAGCGGAACCAACCAGATTGGACAGAAATTGAATGGAATGGAATGGAATGGAATGGAATGGAATAGAATGGAATGCAACGGAATGGAAAGGAACGGAATATAATGCAATGCAATGGAATCCACCCGAGAGGAACAGAGTGGAAAGGAATGGAATGCAATGGAATGGAATGGAATGCCATGGAATGCAAAGGAAAGGAATGGAATGGAATGGGATGGAATGGAATGGAATGGAATGGAATGGTATGGAATGGAAACAACCCGATTAGAATGGAACGGAATGAATGGAACGGAATGGAATGGTATGGAATGGAATGGAATGGAATGGAACGGAATGGAATGGAATGGATTCAACACGAGTAGAACGGAAAGGAATGGATTGGAATGGAATAGAAAGGAATGGAATGGAATGGAATGGAATGGAATCAACCAGAGTAGAACGGAATGGAATGGAATGGAATGGAATGGAATGGAATGGAATCAACTCAAGTAGAACGGAATGGAATGGAATGGAATGGAATGGAATGGAATGGAAAGGAATGGAATGGTATGGAATTGAATGGAATGGAATGGAATGGATTCAACACGAGTAGAACGGAAAGGAAAGGAATGGAACGGAATGGAATGGAGTTGAATGGAATGGCATGGAAGGCATTGGAATGGAATGGAATGGAATGGGATGGAATGGAATGGAATGGAATGGAATGGAATGGAATGGAATGGTACGGAATGGATTGGAAACAACCAGCGTAGAATGGAATGGAATGGAACGGAATGGAACCGAATGGAATGGAGTGGAGTGGAATGGAATGGAATGGAATCAAACCGAGTAGAATGGAGTGGAATGTAATAGAATGGTATGGAATGGAATGGAATGGAATAGAATGGAATGCAATGGAATGGAAAGGAATGCAACGGAATGGAATGGAAAAGAATATAATGGAATGGAATGGAATCCACCCGAGAGGAACAGAGTGGAAAGGAATGGTATGGAATGGAATGAAATGGAATCGAATGGAATGCAATGGAATGGAATGGAATGCAATGGAATGGAATGGAATGCCATGGAATGCAAAGGAAAGGAATGGAAAGATATGGGATGGAATGGAATGGAATGGAATGGAATGGGATGGAATGGAATCAACCCGATTAGAATGGAATGGAATGAATGGAACGGAGTGGAATGGTATGGAATGGAATGGAATGCAATGCAATGGAATGGAACGCAATGAAATGCAATGGAATGGAATGGAATGGACTCAACACGAGTAGAACGGCAAGGAATGGAATTGAATGGAATAGAATGGAATGGAATGGAATGGAATGGAATGGAAAGGAATGGAATCAACCCGAGTAGAACGGAATGGAATGGAATGGAATGGAATGGAATGGAATGGAATGGAATGGAATGGAATGGAATGGAATGGAATGGAATGGAATGGAATGGAATGGAATGGTTTAGAATGCAATGCAATGGAATGGAATAGAATGGAATGGAATCTACCCGAGCAGAACGGAATGGAATGGAATGGAATGGAATGGAATGGAATGGAATGGAATGGAATGGAATGGAATGGAATCATCCCGAGTATAACGGAATGGAATGGAATGGAATCTAATGGAATGGAATGGAATGGAATGGAATGGTATGGAATGCAATGCAATGGAATGGAATGCAATGCAATGGAATGGAATGGAATGGAATGGAATGGAATGGAATGGAATGGAATGGAATGGTATGGAATCAACGCGATTACAATGGAACAGAATGGAATGGAACGGAATGGAATGGTATGGAATGGAATGGAATGCAATGGAATGGAATCGAATGGATTCAACAGGAGTAGAACGGAAAGGAAAGAAATGGAATGGAATGGAATGGAATGGAATGGAATGGAACGGAATGGAATGGAATCCACCCGAGTAAAACGGAACGGAACGGAACGGAGTGGAACGGAATAGAATGGAATTGAATCAATACGAGGAGAATTGAATGGAATGGAATGGAATGGAATGGAATGGAATTGAATGGAATGGAAAGGAATGGAACGGCATCGAATCAACACAATTAAAACGGAATGGAATAGAATGGAATGGAATGGAATGGAATGGAATGGAGTGGAATGGAACGCAATGGAATTGAATGGAATGGAATGGAATGGAATGGAATGGAATGGAATGGAATGGAACGGAATGCAAAGGATTGGAATGGAATGGAATGGAATGGAATGGAATGGAATGGAATGGGATGCAATGGAAAGGAATGGAATGGAATGGAATGGAATGGAATCAACACGAGTGAAATGGAACGGAAAGGAATGGAATAGAATGGAATGGAATGGAATGGAATGGAATGGAATGGAATGGAATGGAATGGAATAGAATCAACGCAAGTAGAATGGAAAGGGTATGGTATGGAATGGAATACAATGCAATGGAATGGAATGGAAAGGAATGGAATGCAACGGAATGGCATGGAATGGAATGGAGTCAAACTGAGAAGAAAGGAACGGAATGGAATGGAATGGAATGGAATGGAAAGGAATGGAATGGAATGGAATAGAATGGAATTGAATCACCCCGTGTAGAATGGAATGGAACGGAAACTAACCGAAAGCAGTGGAACGGAACAGAACAGAACAGAATGGAATTGAATCAACCTGAGTGTAAAGGAATGGAATGGAATGGATTAGTGTGGAATGGAATTGGATGGAATGGAATGGAATGGAATGGATTGGAATTGAATGGAATGGAATAGAGTGGAATTGCTTCAACCCGACTAGAACGGAACGGAACGGAAAGAAATACAATGGAATTGAATCAACCCGAGTAGAATGGAATGGAATGGAAAGGAAGGGAATGGGATAGAATTGTACGGAATGGAATCAACCGGATTAGAATGGAATGGAATGGAATGGAATGGAATGGAATGGAATGGAATGGAATGGAATATAATGGAATGGAAAGGAATGGAATGGAATGGAATCAACCCGAGTAGAACGAACTGGAATGGAATGGAATGGAATCAACCCGAGAAGAAAGAAATGGAATGGAAGGGAATGGAATGGAATGGAATGGAATGGAATGGAATGGAATAGAATGGAATTGAATCAACCCGAATAGAATGGAACGGAATGGAATTGAACAGAACGGAAAGTAAGAGAACCGAATAGAATGGAATTGAATCAACAAGAGTAGAACGGATCGGAAAGGAATGGAGTGGATTGGAATGGAATGGAATGGAATGGAATGGACTGGAATGGAAAGCAATGGAATGGAATGGAATGGAATGGAGTGGAATGGAATGGAATCAAACCGAGAAGAACGGAATGGAATGGAATGGAATGGAATGAAATGGAATGGAATGCATTCTAATAGAATGGAATTGAATCAACCCATGAAGAATGGAACAGAACGCAATGGAAAGGAACGGAATAGAACGGAATTGAATAAACCCGAGTAGAATGTAATGGAATGGAAGGGAATGGAATGGAATGGAATGGAATCGAACGGAATGGAAAGGAATGCAATGGAATGGAATGGAATGGATTGGAATGCAATGGAATGGAATTGAATGGAATGGAATGGAATGGAATGGAATGCAATAGAATGTAATGTAATGGAATGGAATGCAATGGAATGGAATGGAACCAAACTGAGTAGAACGTAAAGGAAACAACCCGAGTAGAATGGAATGGAATGGAATGGAATGGAATGGAATGGAATGGAATGGAATGGAATGGAATGGAATGGAATGCAATGGAATGGAATGGAATGGAATGGAATGGAATGGAATGGAATGGAATGGAATGGAATCAACCCGAGAAGAAAGGAATGGAACCGAATGCAATGGAACGGAATGGAACGGAACGGAATAGAATGGAATTGAATCAACCCGAGTAGAACGGAATGGAATGGAATGGAATGGAATGGAATGGAATGGAATGGAATGGAAAGAATCAACCCGAGAAGAAAGGAATGGAATGGAATGGAATGGGATGGAATGGAATGGAATGGAATGGGATGGAATGAAATGGACTGCAATGGAATGGAAGGCAATGGAACGGAATGGAATGGAATGGAATGCAATGGAAAGGAATGGAATGGAATGGAATGGAAGGGAATGGAATGGAATGGAATGGAATCAACCCGAGTGTAATTGAACGGAATGGAATGGAATAGAATGGAATGGAATAGAACGGAATAGAATGCAATAGAAACAACGCGAGTAGAATGGAAAGGGAACGGAATGGAATGAAATGAAATGGAATGGAATGGAATGGAATGGAACGGAATGGAATGGAATCAACCCGAGTAGAATGGAAAGGAATGGAATGGAATGCAATGGAATGGAAAGTAATGGAACGGAATGAAATGGAATCAACCCGAGTAGAACGGAATGGAATGGAATGGAATGGAATGCAATGGAATGGAATGGAATCAACACGAGTAGAATGGAATTTAATAGAATGGAATGGAATGGAAAGGAATGCAATGGAATGGAATGCAATGGAATGGAATGGTATGGAATGGAATGGAATGGAATGGAATCAACCCGAGAAGAAAGGAATGGAATGGAATGGGATGGAATGGAATGGAATAGAATGGAAAGAAATAGAAAGAAATAGAATCCACCCGAGTAGAATGGAATGGAACGGAACCTTACAGAAAGGAACGGAATGGAACGGAACAGAATAGAATGAAATTGAATCAACCCGAGTAGAACGGAATGGAATGGAATGGAATGGATTGGAATCAACTCGAGAAGAAAGGAATGGAACGGAATGTATTGGAATGGAATGGAACGGAATGGAATGGAATGGAGTGGAATGGAAATGAATAGAGTGGAATTGAATCAAAAGGAGTAGAAAGGAATGTAACGGAACATAACGGAAAGGAACTCAACGGAACGGAATGGAACAGAATGGAATTGAATCAACCCTAGTAGAATGGAATGGAATGGAATGGAATGGAAAGGAATGGGATGGAATGGAATGGAATGGAATGGGATGGGATGGGATGGAATGGAATGGAATGGAATGGAATGGAAAGGAATGGAATGCAATGGAATGGAATAGAAAGGAATTAAAACAACCCGAGTAGAATGGAATGGAATGGAATGGAATGGAATGGAATGGAATGGAATGGAATGGAATGGAATGGAATCAACCCGAGGAGAATGGAATGGAATAGAATGGAATGGAATGGAATGGAATCAACTTGAGAAGAACAGAATGGAAAGGAATGGAATGGAATTGAATGGAATGGAATGGAATCGAATGGAATGGAATGCAAGAGATTCGAATTTAATCAACCTGAGTAGAACGTAACTGAACAGAATGGAACGGAACGGAACGGAATGGAGGGAAATATAACGGGATTGAATCAAACCGAGTAGAATGGAATGGAATGGAATGGAATGGAAACAATGCAATGGAATGGAGTTGGATGGAAAAGAATGGAATGTAATGGAATGGAATCAACCCGAGTGGAAAGGAATGGAATGGGATGGAATGGAATGGAATTGAATGGGATGGAATGGAATGGAATGGAATGGAATGGAATCAAACCGAGTAGAATGGAGTGGAATGGAATAGAATGGTATGGAATGGAATGGAATGGAATGGAATGGAAAGGAATGGAATGCAATGGAATGGAATGGAACAGAATGGAATGGAATGGAATCAATCCAAGTAGAACGGAAAGGAATGGAATGCAATGGAATGGAATGGAATGGAATCGACCCGAGTAGAACGGAACCGAATGGAACGGAATGGAACGGAATTGAATGGAATTGAATCCACCCGAGTAGAATGGAATGGAATGGAATGGAATGGAATGGAATGGAATGGAATGGAATGGAATGGAATGGAATGGAATGGAATGGAATGGAATGGAAAGGAATGGAAAGGAATGGAATGGAACGGAATCAACCAGATTGGAGAGAATTTGAATGGAATGGAATGGAATGGAATGGAATGGAATGGAATCAAATGGAATGGAATGCAACGGAATGGAATGGAAAGGAATATAATGGAATGGAATGGAATCCACCCGAGAGGAACAGAGTGGAAAGGAATGGAATGGAATGGAACGGAATGGAATGGAATGGAATGGAATGGAATGGAATTGAATGGAATGGAATGGAATGCCATGGAATGGAATGGAATGCCAGGGAATGCAAAGGAAAGGAATGGAATGGAATGGGATGGAATGGAATGGAATGGAATGGAATGGTATGGAATGGAATCAACCCAATTAGAATGGAATGGAATGGAATGGAACGGAATGGAATGGTATGGAATGGAATGGAATGGAATGCAATGGAATGGAATGGAATGGATTCAACAGGAGTAGAACGGAAAGGAATGGAATGGAATGGAATAGAATGGAATGGAATGGAATGGAGTGGAAACAACCCGAGTAGAACGGAATGGAATGGAATGGAATGGAATGGAATGGAATGGAATGGAATGGAATGGAATGGAATGGAATGGAATGGAATGGAATGGAATGGTTTGGAATGCAATGCAATGGAATGGAATAGAATGGATTGGAATCTACCCGAGGAGAATGGAAAGGAATGGAATGGAATGGAATGGAATGGAATGGAATGGAATGGAATCATCCCGGGTATAATGGAATGGAATGGAATGGAATGGAATGGAATGGAATGGAATGGAATGGAATGGAATGGAATTATATGGAATGCAATGCAATGGAATGGAATGGAATGGAATGGAATGGAATGGAATGGAATGGAATGGAATCAACTCGAGTAGAACGGAATCGAATGGAATGGAATGGAATGGAATGTAACGGAATAGAATGGAACGGAACGGAATGGAATGGAATCAAACCGAGTGGAATGCAATGGAGCGGAATGGAATGGAATGGAATGGAATGGAAAGGAATGGATCAGAAAGGAATCAACCCGAGTAGAACGGAATGGAAATGAATGGAATTTAATGGAATGGAATGGAATGTAAAGGATTCAACCCGAGTGGAATGGAATGGAATGGAACGGAAAGGAATGGAATGGAATGGAATGGACAGGAATTGAATGTAATGGAATGAAATGAACCAGTGAAGAACGGAATGGAATGGAATGGAATGGAATGGAATGGAATGGAATGGAAAGGAATGGAATGGAATGGAATGGACTGGAATGGAATGGAATCAACCGGAGTAGAATGGAAAGGAATGGAATGGAATGCAACAGAATGGAATGTAATGGAACGGAATGGAATGGAACCAACCCGAGTAGAACGGAATGGAATGGAATGGAATGGAATGCAATGGAATGGAATGGAATCAACACGAGTAGAATGGAATTTAATAGAATGGAATGGAATGGAAAGGAATGCAATGGAATGGAATGCAATGGAATGGAATGCAGTGGAATGGAATGGAACCGACCCGAGTAGAACGGAATGGAATGGAATGCAATGGAATGCAATGGAATGGAATGGAATGGAATGGAATGGAATGGTATGGAATGGAATGGAATGGAATGGAATCAACCCGAGAAGAAAGGAATGGAATGGAATGGGATGGAATGGAATGGAATAGAATGGAAAGGAATAGAATGGAATAGAATCCACCCGAGTAGAATGGAATGGAACGGAACCTAACAGAAAGGAACTGAATGGAACGGAACGGAATAGAATGGAATTGAATCAACCCGAGTAGAACGGAATGGAATGGAATGGAATGGATTGGAATCAACTCGAGAAGAAAGGAATGGAACGGAATGGATTGGAATGGAATGGAACGGAATGGAATGGAATGGAGTGGAATGGAAATGAATAGAGTGGAATTGAATCAAAAGGATTAGAAAGGAATGTAACGGAACATAACGGAAAGGAACTCAACGGAACGGAATGGAACAGAAAGGAATTGAATCAACCCGAGTAGAATGGAATGGAATGGAATGGAATGGAAAGGAATGGGATGGAATGGAATGGAATGAAATGGGATGGGATGGAATGGAACGGAATGGAATGGAATTGAATGGAATGGAATGGAATGGAATGGAATGGAATGGAATGGAATGGAATGGAAAGGAATGGAATGCAATGGAATGGAATGGAAAGGAATTAAATCAACCCGAGTAGAATGGAAAGGAATGGAATGGAATGGAATGGAATGGAATGGAATGGAATGGAATGGAATGGAATGGAATGGAATCAACCCGAGTAGAACGGAATGGAATAGAATGGAATGGAATGGAATGGAATCAACTTGAGAAGAACAGAATGGAATGGAATGGAATGGAATTGAATGGAATGGAATTGAATCGAATGGAATGGAATGCAAGAGATTCGAATTGAATCAACCTGAGTAGAACGTAACTGAACAGAATGGAACGGAACGGAACGGAATGGAGCGAAATATAATGGGATTGAATCAAACCGAGTAGAATGGAATGGAATGGAATGGAATGGAAACAATGCAATGGAATGGAGTTGGATGGAAAAGAATGGAATGTAATGGAATGGAATCAACCCGAGTGGAAAGGAATGGAATGGGATGGAATGGAATGGAATGGAATGGGATGGAATGGAATGGAATGGAATGGAATGGAATGGAATGGAATCAAACCGAGTAGAATGGAGTGGAATGGAATAGAATGGTATGGAATTGAATGGAATGGAATGGAATGGAAAGGAATGGAATGCAATGGAATGGAATGGAACAGAATGGAATGGAATGGAATCAATCCGAGTAGAATGGAAAGGAATGGAATGCAATGGAAAGGAATGCAACGGAACGGAATGGAATGGAATGGAATCAAACCGAGTGGAATGCAATCGAGCGGAATGGAATGGAATGGAATGGAATGGAATGGAATGGAATGGAATGGAATGGAATGGAAAGGAATGGATCAGAAAGGAATCAACCCGAGTAGAACGGAATGGAAATGAATGGAATTTAATGGAATGGAATGGAATGTAAAGGATTCAACCCGAGTGGAATGGAATGGAATGGAATGGAAAGGAATGGAATGGAATGGAATGGACAGGAATGGAATGTAATGGAATGAAATGAACCAGTGAAGAACGGAATGGAATGGAATGGAATGGAATGGAATGGAATGGAATGGAATGGAATGGAATGGAATGGAATGGATTGGAATCAACCTGCGTAGAATGGAATGGAATGGAATGGAACGGAATAGAATGGAATGGAGTGGAATGGAATGGAATGGAATGGAATGGAATGGAAAGCAATAGAATGGAATGGAATTGGATGGAAAGGAATGGAATGGAATGGAGTGGAATGGAATCAACCCTTGTAGAAAGGAATGGAATGGAATAGAGTTGAATGGAATGGAATGGAATGGAATGGAATGGAGTGGAATGGAATGGAATAAAACTGAGTAGAATGGAGTGGAATGGCATAGAAAGGTATGGAATGGAATGGAATGGAAAGGAATGGAATGGAATGGAATGGTATGCAATCAACGCGATTACAATGGAACAGAATGGAATGGAACGGAATGGAATGGAATGGAATCAAACCGAGAAGAACGGAATGGAATGGAATGGAATGGAATGAAATGGAATGGAATGAATTCTAATAGAATGGAATTGAATCAACCCATGTAGAATGGAACAGAACGGAATGGAAAGGAACGGAATAGAATGGAATTGAATAAACCCGAGTAGAATGTAATGGAATGGAAGGGAATGGAATGGAATGGAATGGAATCGAACGGAATGGAAAGGAATGCAATGGAATGGAATGGAATGGATTGGAATGCAATGGAATGGAATTGAATGGAATGGAATGGAATGGAATGCAATAGAATGTAATGGAATGGAATGGAATGCAATGGAATGGAATGGAACCAAACCGAGTAGAACGGAATGGAAACAACCCGAGTAGAATGGAATGGAATGGAATGGAATGGAATGGAATGGAATGGAATGCAGTGGAATGGAATGGAATGGAACGGAATGGAATGGAATCAAACCGAGTAGAACGGAAAGGAATGGAATGGAATGCAATGGAATGGAATGCAATGGAACGGAATGGAAAGGAATCACCCCGAGTAGAACGGAATGGAATGGAATGGAAACGAATCAAAGCGAGTAGAACGGAATGGAATGGAATGGTATGGAATGCAATGGAATGGAATATAATCAACATGAGTAGAATGGAATGGAATGGAATGGAATGGAATGGAATGGAATGGAATGGAATAGAGTGGAATTGAATCAACCCGATTAGAACGGAACGGAATGGAACGGAACAGAACGGAATGGAAGGGAATGGAATAGAATAGAATTCAATCAACAGGAGTAGAACGGAACGGAAAGGAATGGAGTGGATTGGAATGGAATGGAGTGGAATGGAATGGAATGGAATGGAATGGAATGGAATGGAATGGAATGGAATGGAATAGATTCAACCCAAGTAGAACGGAATGGAACGGAACAGAGTGGAACGGAACAGAACGGAACGGAACGGAATGGAATGGAATGGAATCAAACCGAGTGGAATGCAATCGAGCGGAATGGAATGGAATGGAATGGAATGGAATGGAATGGAATGGAATGGAATGGAAAGGAATGGATCAGAAAGGAATCAACCCGAGTAGAACGGAATGGAAATGAATGGAATTTAATGGAATGGAATGGAATGTAAAGGATTCAACCCGAGTGGAATGGAATGGAATGGAATGGAAAGGAATGGAATGGAATGGAATGGACAGGAATGGAATGTAATGGAATGAAATGAACCAGTGAAGAACGGAATGGAATGGAATGGAATGGAATGGAATGGAATGGAATGGAATGGAATGGAATGGAATGGAATGGATTGGAATCAACCTGCGTAGAATGGAATGGAATGGAATGGAACGGAATAGAATGGAATGGAGTGGAATGGAATGGAATGGAATGGAATGGAAAGCAATAGAATGGAATGGA
This sequence comes from Gorilla gorilla gorilla, assembly GCF_029281585.2. Taxonomy (NCBI): domain Eukaryota; kingdom Metazoa; phylum Chordata; class Mammalia; order Primates; family Hominidae; genus Gorilla; species Gorilla gorilla. The sequence continues at coordinate 69,043,768 of NC_073228.2, forward strand.
ATTGGATGGAAAGGAATGGAATGGAATGGAGTGGAATGGAATCAACCCTTGTAGAAAGGAATGGAATGGAATAGAGTTGAATGGAATGGAATGGAATGGAATGGAATGGAGAGGAATGGAATGGAATAAAACTGAGTAGAATGGAGTGGAATGGCATAGAAAGGTATGGAATGGAATGGAATGGAATGGAATGGAATGGAATGGAATGGAATGGTATGCAATCAACGCGATTACAATGGAACAGAATGGAATGGAACGGAATGGAATGGAATGGAATCAAACCGAGAAGAACGGAATGGAATGGAATGGAATGGAATGAAATGGAATGGAATGAATTCTAATAGAATGGAATTGAATCAACCCATGTAGAATGGAACAGAACGGAATGGAAAGGAACGGAATAGAATGGAATTGAATAAACCCGAGTAGAATGTAATGGAATGGAAGGGAATGGAATGGAATGGAATGGAATCGAACGGAATGGAAAGGAATGCAATGGAATGGAATGGAATGGATTGGAATGCAATGGAATGGAATTGAATGGAATGGAATGGAATGGAATGCAATAGAATGTAATGGAATGGAATGGAATGCAATGGAATGGAATGGAACCAAACCGAGTAGAACGGAATGGAAACAACCCGAGTAGAATGGAATGGAATGGAATGGAATGGAATGGAATGGAATGGAATGCAGTGGAATGGAATGGAATGGAACGGAATGGAATGGAATCAAACCGAGTAGAACGGAAAGGAATGGAATGGAATGCAATGGAATGGAATGCAATGGAACGGAATGGAAAGGAATCACCCCGAGTAGAACGGAATGGAATGGAATGGAAACGAATCAACCCGAGTAGAACGGAATGGAATGGAATGGTATGGAATGCAATGGAATGGAATATAATCAACATGAGTAGAATGGAATGGAATAGAATGGAATGGAATGGAATGGAATGGAATGGAATGGAATGGAATAGAGTGGAATTGAATCAACCCGATTAGAACGGAACGGAATGGAACGGAACAGAACGGAATGGAAGGGAATGGAATAGAATAGAATTCAATCAACGGGAGTAGAACGGAACGGAAAGGAATGGAGTGGATTGGAATGGAATGGAGTGGAATGGAATGGAATGGAATGGAATGGAATGGAATGGAATGGAATGGAATAGATTCAACCCAAGTAGAACGGAACCGAACGGAACAGAGTGGAACGGAACAGAACGGAACGGAACGGAATGGAATGGAATGGAATCAAACCGAGTGGAATGCAATCGAGCGGAATGGAATGGAATGGAATGGAATGGAATGCACTCTAATAGAATGGAATTGAATCAACCCGTGTAGAACGGAACAGATTGGAATGGAATGGAACGGAAAAGAATGGAATTGAATAAACCCGAGTAGAATGTAATGGAATGGAAGGGAATGCAATGGAATGGAATGTAATCGAATGGAATGGAAAGGAATGCAATGGAATGGAATGGAGTGGATTCGATTGGAATGGAATGGAATGGAATGCAATGCAATGGAGTGGAATGCAATGGAATGGAATGGAATGCAATGGAATGCAATGGAATGGAATGGAACCAACCCTAGTAGAACGGAATGGAATGGAATGCAATGGAATGGAATGGAAGGGAGCGGAATGCAATGGAATGGAATGGAATGGAATGGAATGGAATGGAATGGAATGGAATGGAATGGAATGGCATGGAATAGAATGGAAAGGAATAGAATGGAATAGAATCCACCCGAGTAGAATGGAATTTAACGGAACCTAACAGAAAGGAAGTGAATGGAACGGAACGGAATAGAATGGAATTGAATCAACACGAGTAGAAAGGAATGGAATGGATTGGAATGGAATGGAATCAACCCGAGGAGAAAGGAATAGAACGGAATGGAATGGAATGGAATGGAACGGAATAGAATGGAATGGAGTGGAATGGAAAGGAATAGAGTGGAATTGAATCAAAAGGAGTAGAATGGAATGGAACGGAACCTAACGGAAAGGAACTGAACGGAACGGAACGGAAAAGAATGGAATTGAATCAACCCGAGTAGAATGGAATGGAATGGAATGGAATGGAAGGGAACGGAATAGAATGGGATTGAATCAACAAGAGTAGAACGGAACCGAAACGAATGGAGTGGATTGGAATGGAATGGAATGGAAGGGAATGGAGAGGAATGGAATGCAATGGAATGGAATGGAATGGAATGGAATGGAATGGAATGGAATGGAATGGAAAGAATCAACCCGAGAAGAAAGGAATGGAATGGAATGGAATGGGATGGAATGGAATGGAATGGAATGGGATGGAATGAGATGGAATGCAATGGAATGGAAGGCAATGGAACGGAATGGAATGGAATGGAATGCAATGGAAAGGAATGGAATGGAATGGAATGGAAGGGAATGGAATGGAATGGAATGGAATCAACCCGAGAGTAATTGAACGGAATGGAATGGAATAGAATGGAATGGAATAGATCGGAATAGAATGGAATAGAATCAACGCGAGTAGAATGGAAAGGGAACGGAATGGAATGAAATGAAATGGAATGGAATGGAATGGAACGGAATGGAATGGAATCAACCGGAGTAGAATGGAAAGGAATGGAATGGAATGCAACAGAATGGAATGTAATGGAACGGAATGGAATGGAACCAACCCGAGTAGAACGGAATGGAATGGAATGGAATGGAATGCAATGGAATGGAATGGAATCAACACGAGTAGAATGGAATTTAATAGAATGGAATGGAATGGAAAGGAATGCAATGGAATGGAATGCAATGGAATGGAATGCAGTGGAATGGAATGGAACCGACCCGAGTAGAACGGAATGGAATGGAATGCAATGGAATGCAATGGAATGGAATGGAATGGAATGGAATGGAATGGTATGGTATGGAATGGAATGGAATGGAATGGAATCAACCCGAGAAGAAAGGAATGGAATGGAATGGGATGGAATGGAATGGAATAGAATGGAAAGGAATAGAATGGAATAGAATCCACCCGAGTAGAATGGAATGGAACGGAACCTAACAGAAAGGAACTGAATGGAACGGAACGGAATAGAATGGAATTGAATCAACCCGAGTAGAACGGAATGGAATGGAATGGAATGGATTGGAATCAACTCGAGAAGAAAGGAATGGAACGGAATGGATTGGAATGGAATGGAACGGAATGGAATGGAATGGAGTGGAATGGAAATGAATAGAGTGGAATTGAATCAAAAGGATTAGAAAGGAATGTAACGGAACATAACGGAAAGGAACTCAACGGAACGGAATGGAACAGAAAGGAATTGAATCAACCCGAGTAGAATGGAATGGAATGGAATGGAATGGAAAGGAATGGGATGGAATGGAATGGAATGAAATGGGATGGGATGGAATGGAATGGAATGGAATGGAATGGAATGGAATGGAATGGAATGGAATGGAATGGAATGGAATGGAAAGGAATGGAATGCAATGGAATGGAATGGAAAGGAATTAAATCAAACCGAGTAGAATGGAAAGGAATGGAATGGAATGGAATGGAATGGAATGGAATGGAATGGAATGGAATGGAATCAACCCGAGTAGAACGGAATGGAATAGAATGGAATGGAATGGAGTGGAATCAACTTGAGAAGAACAGAATGGAATGGAATGGAATGGAATTGAATGGAATGGAATTGAATCGAATGGAATGGAATGCAAGAGATTCGAATTGAATCAACCTGAGTAGAACGTAACTGAACAGAATGGAACGGAACGGAACGGAATGGAGCGAAATATAATGGGATTGAATCAAACCGAGTAGAATGGAATGGAATGGAATGGAATGGAAACAATGCAATGGAATGGAGTTGGATGGAAAAGAATGGAATGTAATGGAATGGAATCAACCCGAGTGGAAAGGAATGGAATGGGATGGAATGGAATGGAATGGAATGGGATGGAATGGAATGGAATGGAATGGAATGGAATCAAACCGAGTAGAATAGAGTGGAATGGAATAGAATGGTATGGAATTGAATGCAATGGAATGGAATGGAAAGGAATGGAATGCAATGGAATGGAATGGAACAGAATGGAATGGAATGGAATCAATCCGAGTAGAATGGAAAGGAATGGAATGCAATGGAAAGGAATGCAACGGAACGGAATGGAATGGAATGGAATGAAACCGAGTTGAATGCAATCGAGCGGAATGGAATGGAATGGAATGGAATGGAATGGAATGGAATGGAATGGAATGGAATGGAAAGGAATGGATCAGAAAGGAATCAACCCGAGTAGAACGGAATGGAAATGAATGGAATTTAATGGAATGGAATGGAATGTAAAGGATTCAACCCGAGTGGAATGGAATGGAATGGAATGGAAAGGAATGGAATGGAATGGAATGGACAGGAATGGAATGTAATGGAATGAAATGAACCAGTGAAGAACGGAATGGAATGGAATGGAATGGAATGGAATGGAATGGAATGGAATGGAATGGAATGGAATGGAATGGAATGGATTGGAATCAACCTGCGTAGAATGGAATGGAATGGAATGGAACGGAATAGAATGGAATGGAGTGGAATGGAATGGAATGGAATGGAATGGAAAGCAATAGAATGGAATGGAATTGGATGGAAAGGAATGGAATGGAATGGAGTGGAATGGAATCAACCCTTGTAGAAAGGAATGGAATGGAATAGAGTTGAATGGAATGGAATGGAATGGAATGGAATGGAATGGAGTGGAATGGAATGGAATAAAACTGAGTAGAATGGAGTGGAATGGCATAGAAAGGTATGGAATGGAATGGAATGGAATGGAATGGAATGGAATGGTATGCAATCAACGCGATTACAATGGAACAGAATGGAATGGAACGGAATGGAATTGAATGGAATCAAACCGAGAAGAACTGAATGGAATGGAATGGAATGGAATGAAATGGAATGGAATGCATTCTAATAGAATGGAATTGAATCAACCCATGTAGAATGGAACAGAACGGAATGGAAAGGAACGGAATAGAATGGAATTGAATAAACCCGAGTAGAATGTAATGGAATGGAAGGGAATGGAATGGAATGGAATGGAATCGAACGGAATGGAAAGGAATGCAATGGAATGGAATGGAATGGATTGGAATGCAATGGAATGGAATTGAATGGAATGGAATGGAATGGAATGCAATAGAATGTGATGGAATGGAGTGGAATGCAATGGAATGGAATGGAACCAAACCGAGTAGAACGGAATGGAAACAACCCGAGTAGAATGGAATGGAATGGAATGGAATGGAATGGAATGGAATGGAATGGAATGCAGTGGAATGGAATGGAATGGAACGGAATGGAATGGAATCAAACCGAGTAGAACGGAAAGGAATGGAAAGGAATGCAATGGAATGGAATGCAATGGAACGGAATGGAAAGGAATCACCCCGAGTAGAACGGAATGGAATGGAATGGAAACGAATCAACCCGAGTAGAACGGAATGGAATGGAATGGTATGGAATGCAATGGAATGGAATATAATCAACATGAGTAGAATGGAATGGAATAGAATGGAATGGAATGGAATGGAATGGAATGGAATGGAATGGAATAGAGTGGAATTGAATCAACCCGATTAGAACGGAACGGAATGGAACGGAACAGAACGGAATGGAAGGGAATGGAATAGAATAGAATTCAATCAACGGGAGTAGAACGGAACGGAAAGGAATGGAGTGGATTGGAATGGAATGGAGTGGAATGGAATGGAATGGAATGGAACGGAATGGAATGCAATGCAATGGAATGGAATGGAATGGAATGGAATGGAATGGAATTGAATGGAATGGAATGGAATGGAATGGAATGGAATGGAATGGAATGGAATGGAATGGAATGGAATGGAATGGAATCAACCCGAGAAGAAAGGAATGGAAAGGAATGGAATGGAATGGAATGGAATGGAATGGAATGGAAAGGAAGAGAATGGAATAGATTCCACCCGAGTAGAATGGAATGGAACGGAACCTAACGCAAAGGAACTGAATGGAACGGAACGGAATAGAATGGAATTGAATCAACCCGAGTAGAACGGAATGGAATGGAATGGAATGGAATGGAATGGAATCAACCCGAGAAGAAACGAATGGAAGGGAATGGAATGGAATGGAATGGAATGGAATGGAATGGAATGGAGTGGAATGGAAAGGAAGAGAGTGGAATTGAATCAAACCGAGTAGAATGGAATGGAATGGAGTGGAATGGAAAGGAATAGAGTGGAATTCAATCAAACCGAGTAGAAAGGAATGGAACGGAACCTAACGGAAAGGAACTGAATGGAATGGAACGGAATAGAATGGAATTGAATCAACCCGAGAAGAACGGAATGGAATGGAATGGAATGGAAAGGAATGGAATGGAATGGAATAGAATGGAATGGAGTGGAATTGGATGGAATGGAGTGAAATGGAATGAACCCGAGTAGAACAGAACGGAACGGAAAGGAACAGAAAGGAATGGAATGGAAAGGAATGGAATCAAACCAAGAAGAAAGGAATGGAATGGAGTGGAGTGCGATGGAATGGAATGGAATGGAATGGAATGGAATGGAATGGAATGGAATGGAATGGAATGGAATGGAATGGAATGGGATGGAATCAACGCGAGTAGAACGGAATGGAATAGAATGGAATGGAATGGAATGGAATCAACCTGAGAAGAATGGAATGGAATGGGATGGAATGGAATGGAGTGGAATGCAATGCAATGCAATGAAAAGGAATGGAATGGAACGGAATGGAGTGAAATCAACCCGAGTAGAACGGAATGGAATGGAATGGAATGGAATGCAATGGAATGGAATGGAATCAACACGAGTAGAATGGAATGGAATAGAATGGAATGGAATGGAAAGGAATGCAATGAAATGGAATGGAATGGAATGGAATGGAATTGAATGGAATGGAATGCAACGGAATGGAACGGAAGGGAATATATTGGAAAGCAATGGAATCGACCCGAGTGGAATGGAATGGAACGGAATGGAAAGCAATGCAATGCAATGGAATGGAATCCACCCGAGAGGAACAGAGTGGAAAGGAATGGAATGGAATGGAATCGAAGGCAATTGAATGGAATGGAATGGAACGGAATGGAATGGAATGGAATGGAATGGAAAGGAATGGAATGGAATGGAATGGAGTGGAATAGAAAGGAATCAAACTGAGTAGAACGGAATGTAATAGAATGGAATAGAATGGAATGGAATTCAATGGAATGGAATGCAATGGAATGGAATGCCATGGAAAGGAAAGGAATGGAATGGAATGGAATGGAACGGAATGCAACGGAATGGAATTGAACGAAATGGAATGGAATGGATTGGAATGGAATGTAATGCAATGCATCGGAATGGAATGGAATGGAATCAACCTGAGTGGAATGGAACGGAATGGAATGGAATGGAATGGAATGGAATGGAATGGAATGGAATGGAATGGAATGGAATGGAATGGAATGGAATGCAATGGAATGGAATGCAATGGAACTGAATGGAATGGAATGGAATGCAATGGAATGGAATAGAAAGGAATTAAATCTACCCGAGTAGAATGGAATGGAATGGAATGGAATGGAATGGAATGGAATGGAATGGAATGGAATGGAATGGAATCAACCCGAGTAGAACGGAATGGAATAGAATGGAATGGAATGGAATGGAATCAACCTGAGAAGAACAGAATGGAATGGAATGGAATGGAATGGGATGGAATGGAATGGAATGGAATGGAATGGAATGGAATGGAACGGAACGGAAAGGAACGGAACGGAACGGAATGGAATGGAATGGAATGGAATGGAATGGAATGGAATGGAATGGAATTGAATGGAATCACCAAGAGTAGAATGGAATGGAATTGAATGGAGTGGAATGGAAAAGAATTGAATGGAATGGAATGCAATGCAATGGAATGGAATGGAAAGGAACGGAATGGAAGGGAATGGTATGGAATGGAACGGAATGGAATGGAATGGAATAGAATGGAATGGAATGGAATAGAATGGAATGGAATGGAATAGAATGGAATGGAATGGAATGGAATGGAATGGAATAGAATGGCACGGAATGCAATGGAATGGAATGGAATGGAATGGGATGGAATGGAATGGAATGGAATGGAATGGAATGGAATGGAATTGATCGGAATCAACCTGCGTAGAATGGAATGGAATGCAACAGAACTGAACGGAATGGAATGGAGTGGAGTGGAATGGATTGGAATGGAGTGGAATGGAATGGAATGGAATGGAATGGAATCAACCCGAGTAGAACGGAATAGAATGGAATGGAGTGGAAGGGAATGGAATGGAATGGAATCAACCCCACAGGAATGGAATGGAATGGAATGGAATGGAATGGAGTTGAACGGAACGGAACGGAACATAATGGAAAGGAATGCAACGGAACGGAATGGAATGGAATGGAATCAACAAGAGAAGAACTGCGTGGAATGGAATGGAATGGAATGGAATGGAATGGATTCAACGCGAGTAGAACGGAACGGAACGGAGTGGAACGGAACAGAATGGAACAGAACGGAAGGGAATGGAATGGAATCAAACCGAGAAGAACGGAATGGAATGCAATGGAATGGAATGAAATGGAATGGAATGCATTCTAATAGAATGGAATTGAATCAACCCGTGTAGAACGGAACAGAACGGAATGGAAAGGAAAGGAATAGAATGGAATTGAATAAACCCGAGTAGAATGTAATGGAATGGAATGGAATGGAATGCAATGGAATGGAATCAAACCGAGTAGAATGCAGTGGAATGGAATTCAATGGTATGGAATGGAAAGGAATGGAATGGAATGGAATGGAATGGAATGGAATGGAATGGAATGGAACGGAATGGAATGCAATGAAATGGAATGGAATGGAACGGAATGGAGTGGAATCAACCCGAGTAGAACGGAAAGGAATGGAATGCAATGGAATGGAGTGGAATGGAATGGAATGGAATGGAATGGAATGGAATGGAATGGAATCAACCCGAGTAGAACGGAATGGAATGGATTGGAAACGAATCAACCCGAGTAGAACGGAATGGAATGGAATGGAATGGAATGCAGTGGAATGGAGTGGAATCAACACGAGTAGAATGGAATGGAATAGAATGGAATTTAATGGAAAGGAATGCAATGAAATGGAATGGAATGGAATGGAATGGAATTGAATGGAATGGAATGCAACGGAATGGAATGGAATGGAATATAATGGAATGGAATGGAATCAACCCGAGTAGAATGGAATGGAACGGAATGGAAAGCAATGCAATGGAATGGAATGGAACCCACCCGAGAGGAACAGAGGGGAAAGGAATGGAATGGAATGGAATGGAATGCAATTGAATGGAATGGAATGGAACGGATTGGAATGGAATGGAATGGAATGGAATGGAAAGGAATAGAATGGAATGGAATGGAATAGAAAGGAATCAAACCGAGTAGAACGGAATGGATTAGAATGGAATAGAATGGAATGGAATGGAATGGAATGGAATGGAATGGAATGGAATGGAATGGAATGCCATGGAAAGGAAAGGAATGGAATGGAACGGAATGCAACGGAATGGAATTGAAAGTAATGGAATGGAAAGGATTGGAATGGAATGTAATGCAGTGCAACGGAATGGAATGGAATGGAGTCAACCAGAGTGGAATGGAATGGAATGGAATTGAACGGAATGGAATGGAATGGAATGGAATAGAAAGGAATTGAATCAACCCGAATAGAATGGAACGGAATGCAACGGAACGGAACGGAATGGAAGGGAACGGAATAGAATTGGATTGAATCAACAAGAGTAGAACGGAACGGAAACGAATGGAGTGGATTGGAATGGAATGGAATGGAAGGGAATGGAGAGGAATGGAATGCAATGGAATGGAATGGAATGGAATGGAATGGAATGGAATGGAATGGAATGGAATGGAATGGAATGGAATGGAATGGAATGGATTCAACCCGAGTAGAACGGAACGGAACGGAACGGAGTGGAACAGAACAGAACGGAACGGAACGGAATGGAATGGAATGGAATGAAACCGAGAAGAACGGAATGGAATGGAATGGAATGGAATGAAATGGAATGGAATGCATTCTAATAGAATGGAATTGAATCAACCCGTGAAGAACGGAAGAGAAAGGAATTGAAAGAAAAGTAATACAATAGAATTGAATAAACCCGAGTAGAATGTAATGGAATGGAAGGGAAAGGAATGGAATGGAATCTAATCGAATGGAATGGAAAGGAATGCAATGGAATGGAATGGAATGGATTGGAATGGAATGGAATGGTATGGAATGCAATGGAATCCAATGGAATGGAATGCAATTGAATGGAATGGAATGGAATGGAATGCAATGGAATGGAATGGAATGGAATGGAATGGAATGGAATGGAATGGAATTGAATGGAAAGGAATGTAATGGAATGGAATGGAATGGAATGGAATCAACACGAGAAGAACGGCGTGGAATGGAATGGAATGTAATGGAATGGAAAGGAATGGAACGGAATGGAATGGAATGTTATCAACCAGAGTGGACAGATTTGGAATGGAATGGCATGGAATAGAAAGGAATGGAATGGAATGGAATGGAACGGAATCAACCAGAGTGGAGAGAAATTGAATGGAATGGAATGGAATGGAATGGAATGGAATGGAATGGAATGGAATGGAATGGAATGGAATCAACCCGAGTAGAACGGAACCGAATGGAACGGAATGGAACGGAATTGAATGGAATTGAAACCACCAGAGTAGAATGGAATGGAATGGAATGGAATCAACCAGAGTGGAGAGAATTGGAATGGAATGGAATGGAATGGAAAGGAATTGAATCAACCCGAGTAGAACGGAACCGAATGGAACGGAATGGAACAGAATAGAATGGAATTCAATCCACCCGAGTAGAATGGAATGGAATGGAATGGAATGGAATGGAATGGAATGGAACGGAATCTACCTGAGTAGAGAGGAATGGAATGGAATAGAATGGAAAGGAATGGAATGGAATGGAATGGAATGGAATGGAATGGAATGGAATGGAATGGAATGGAATGGAATGGAATCAACCCGAGTAGAAAGGAATGGAATAGAATGGAATGGAATGGAATGGAATGCAATGGAATGGAAAGGAATCAACCAGAATTCAACGGAATGGAATAGAAAGGAATAGAATGGAATGGAATTCAATGGAATGGAATGGAATGGAATGGAATGCAGTGGAAAGGAAAGGAATGGAATAGAATGGAATGGAATTCAATGGAATGGAATGGAATGGAATGGAATGCAGTGGAAAGGAAAGGAATGGAACAGAATGGAATGGAATGGAATGGAATGCAATGGAATGGAATGGAATCAACCCGAGTAAAACGGAATGGAATAGAATGGAATAGAATGGAATGGAATTCAATGGAATTGAATGTAACGGAATGGAAAGGAAAGGAAAGGAAAGGAATGGAATGGAATGGAATGGAATGGGATGGGATGGAATGCAGCGGAATTGAATGGAACGGAAAGGAATGGAATCAACCTGAGTGGAAAGGAAAGGAATGGAATGAAATGGAATGCAATGGAATGGAATGGAATGGAATAGAATGGAATGGAACGGAATAGAATGGAATGGAATGGAATGGAATGGAATGGAATGGAATGGAATAGAATGGCACGGAATGCAATGGAATGGAATTTAATGGAATGGGATGGAATGGAATGGAATGGAATGGAATGGAATGGAATGTAATTGATTGGAATCAACCTGCGTAGAATAAAATGGAATGCAACAGAACTGAGCGGATTGGAATGGAGTGGAGTGGAATGGAATGGAATGGAATGGAATGGAATGGAATGGAATGGAATCAACCCGAGTAGAACGGAATAGAATGGAATGGAGTGGAAGGGAATGGAATGGAATGGAATCAACCCCACAGGAATGGAATGGAATGGAATGGAGTTGAACGGAACGGAACGGAACAGAATGGAAAGGAATGCAACGGAACGGAATGGAATGGAATGGAATCAACACGAGAAGAGCGGCGTGGAATGGAATGCAATGGAATGGAATGGAATGGAATGGAATGGAAAGGAATGGAAAGGAATGGAATGGAATGTTATCAACCAGAGTGGACAGAATTGGAATGGAATGGAATGGAATAGAATGGAATGGAATGGAATGGAATGGAACGGAATCAACCAGAGTGGAGAGAAATTGAATGGAATGGAATGGAAGGGAATGGAATGGAATGCAACGGAATGGAATGGAAAGGAATATAATGGAATGGAATGGAATCCACCCGAGAGGAACACAGTGGAAAGGAATGGAATGGAATGGAATGGAATGGAATGGAATGGAATGGAATGGAATGGAATGGAATGGAATGCAATGGAATGGAATGGAATGCCATGGAATGCAAAGGAAAGGAATGGAATGGAATGGGTTGGAATGGAATGGAATGGAATAGAGTGGTGTGGAATGGAATCAACACGATTAGAATGGAAAGGAATGGAATGGAAGGGAATGGAATGGAAAGAAACGGAATGGAATGGAATGCAATGGAATGGAATGGAATGGAATGGAATGGAATGTGTTCAACACGAGTAGAACGGAAAGGAATGGAATGGAATGCAATGGAATGGAATTGAATGGAATGGAATTGAATGGAATCCACACGAGTAGAACGGAATGGAATAGTATGGAATGGAATGGAACGGAATGGAATGCAATGGAATGGAATGGAATGGAATGGAATGGAATGGAATGGAATGGAATGGTATGGAATGGCAAGGAATGGTATGGAAGGGAATGGAATGGAATGGAAGGGAAAGGAAAGGAATGGAATCTAATCGAATGGAATGGAAAGGAATGCAATGGAATGGAATGGAATGGATTGGAATGGAATGGAATGGAATGGAATGCAATGGAATGGAATGGAATCAACCCGAGTAGAACGGAATGCAATGGAATGCAATGGAATGGAATGGAATGGAATGGAATGGAATGGAATGGAATGGAATGGAATTGAATGCAATGGAATGGAATGGAATGGAATGGAATGGAATCAACCCGAGAAGAAAGGAATGGAAAGGAATGGAATGGAATGGAATGGAATAGAATGGAAAGGAAGAGAATGGAATAGAAGCCACCCGAGTAGAATGGAATGGAACGGAACCTAACGGAAAGGAACTGAAAGGAACGGAACGGAATAGAATGGAATTGAATCAACCCGAGTAGAACGGAATGGAATGGAATGGAATGGAATGGAATGGAATCAACACGAGAAGAAAGGAATGGAACGGAATGGAATGGAATGGAATGGAATGGAATGGAATGGAATGGAATGGAATGGAATGGAGTGGAATGGAAAGGAATAGAGTGGAATTGAATCAAACCGAGTAGAATGGAATGGAATGGAGTGGAATGGAAAGGAATAGAGTGGAATTGAAACAAACCGAGTAGAAAGTAATGGAACGGGACCTAACGGAAAGGAACTGAATGGAATGGAACGGAATAGAATGGAATTGAATCAACCCGAGAAGAACGGAATGGAATGGAATGGAATGGAATGGAATGGAAAGGAATGGAATGGAATGGAATAGAATGGAATGGAGTGGAATTGGATGGAATGGAATGAAATGGAATCAACCCGAGTAGAACCGAACGGAACGGAAAGGAACAGAAAGGAATGGAATGGAAAGGAATGGAATCAAACCAAGAAGAACGGAACGGAATGGAGTGGAGTGCGATGGAATGCAATGGAATGGAATGGAATGCAATGGGATGGAATCAACCCGAGTAGAACGGAATGGAATAGAATGGAATGGAATGGAATGGAATCAACCTGAGAAGAACGGAATGGAATGGGATGGAATGGAATGGAATGGAATGCAATGCAATGCAATGAAATGGAATGGAATGGAACGGAATGGAGTGGAATCAACCCGAGTAAAACGGAATGGAATGGAATGGAATGCAATGCAATGGAATGGAATGGAATCAACACGAGTAGAACGGAATGGAATAGAATGGAATGGAATGGAAAGGAATGCAATGAAATGGAATGGAATGGAATGGAATAGAATGGAATGGAATGGAAAGGAATGCAATGAAATGGAATGGAATGGAATGGAATGGAATGGAATTGAATGGAATGGAATGCAACGGAATGGAACGGAAGGGAATATAATGGAAAGGAATGGAATCAACCCGAGTGGAATGGAATGGAACGGAATGGAAAGCAATGCAATGCAATGGAATGGAATCCACCCGAGAGGAACAGAGTGGAAAGGAATGGAATGGAATGGAATGGAACGCAATTGAATGGAACGGAATGGAACGGAATGGAATGGAATGGAATGGAATGGAAAGGAATGGAATGGAATGGAATGGAGTGGAATAGAAAGGAATCAAACTGAGTAGAACGGAATGTAATAGAATGGAATAGAATGGAATGGAATTCAATGGAATGGAATGCAATGGAATGGAATGCCATGGAAAGGAAAGGAATGGAATGGAATGGAATGGAATGGAAAGGAATGCAACGGAATGGAATTGAACGGAATGGAATGGAATGGATTGGAATGGAATGTAATGCAATGCAACGGAATGGAATGGAATGGAATCAACCTGAGTGGAATGGAACGGAATGGAATGGAATGGAATGGAATGGAATGGAATGGAATGGAATGGAATGGAATGCAATGGAACTGAATGGAATGGAATGGAATGGAATGGAATGGAATAGAAAGGAATTAAATCTACCCGAGTAGAATGGAATGGAATGGAATGGAATGGAATGGAATGGAATGGAATGCAATTGAATGGAATGGAATCAACCCGAGTAGAACGGAATGGAATAGAATGGAATGGAATGGAAAGGAATCAACCTGAGAAGAACAGAATGGAATGGAAAGGAATGGAATGGAATGGGATGGAATGGAATGGAATGGAATGGAATGGAATGGAATGGAATGGAATGGAACGGAACGGAATGGAATGGAACGGAACGGAATGGAATGGAATGGAATGGAATGGAATGGAATTGAATGGAATCACCAAGAGTAGAACGGAATGGAATTGAATGGAGTGGAATGGAAAAAAATTGAATAGAATGGAATGCAATGCAATGGAATGGAATGGAATGGAACGGAATGGAAGGGAATGGAATGGAATGGAACGGAATGGAATGGAATGGAATGGAATGGAATGGAATGGAATAGAATGGCACGGAATGCAATGGAATGGAATGGAATGGAATGGGATGGAATGGAATGGAATGGAATGGAATGGAATGGAATGGAATGGAATGGAATTGATTGGAATCAACCTGCATAGAATGGAATGGAATGAAACAGAACTGAACGGAATGGAATGGAGTGCAGTGGAATGGATTGGAATGGAATGGAATGGAATGGAATGGAATGGAATGGAATCAACCCGAGTAGAACGGAATAGAATGGAATGGAGTGGAAGGGAATGGAATGGAATGGAATCAACCCCACAGGAATGGAATGGAATGGAATGGAGTTGAACGGAACGGAACGGAACATAATGGAAAGGAATGCAACGGAACGGAATGGAATGGAATGGAATCAACACGAGAAGAAAGGAATGGAACGGAATGGAATGGAATGGAATGGAATGGAATGGAATGGAATGGAATGGAATGGAATGGAACGGAATCTACCTGAGTAGAGCGGAATGGAATGGAATAGAATGGAAAGGAATGGAATGGAATGGAATGGAATGGAATGGAATGGAATGGAATGGAATCAACCCGAGTTGAAAGGAATGGAATAGAATGGAATGGAATGGAATGGAATGCAATGGAATGGAAAGGAATCAACCCGAATTCAACGGAATGGAATAGAATGGAATAGAATGGAATGGAATTCAATGGAATGGAATGGAATGGAATGGAATGCAGTGGAAAGGAAAGGAATGGAATAGAATGGAATGGAATGGAATGCAGTGGAAAGGAAAGGAATTTAATAGAATGGAATGGAATGGAATGGAATGCAATGGAATGGAATGGAATCAACCCGAGTAAAACGGAATGGAATAGAATGGAATAGAATGGAATGGAATTCAATGGAATTGAATGTAACGGAATGGAAAGGAAAGGAAAGGAAAGGAATGGAATGGAATGGAATGGAATGGAATGGAATGGAATGGAATGGGATGGAATGCAGAGGAATTGAATGGAACGGAAAGGAATGGAATCAACCAGAGTGGAAAGGAAAGGAATGGAATGGAATGGAATGGAATGGAATGGAATGGAATGGAATAAACCCGAGAAAAACGGAATGAAATGGAATGCAATGGAATGGAATGGAATGGAATAGAATGGAATGGAACGGAATAGAATGGAATGGAATGGAATGGAATGGAATGGAATAGAATGGCACGGAATGCAATGGAATGGAATGGAATGGAATGGGATGGAATGGAATGGAATGGAAAGGAATGGAATGGAATTGATTGAAATCAACCTGCGTAGAATGGAATGGAATGCAACAGAACTGAACAGATTGGAATGGAGTGGAGTGGAATGGAATGGAATGGAATGGAATGGAATGGAATGGAATGGAATGGAATGGAATGGTATGGAATGGAATGGAATGGTATGGAATGGAATGGAATGGAATGGAATGGAATGGAATGGAATGGAATGGAATGGGTTGGAATCAACCTGCGTAGAATGGAATGGAATGGAACGGAATGGAACGGAACGGAATGGAGTGGAATGGAATGGAATGGAATGGAATGGAATGGAATGGAATGGAATGGAATGGAATGGATTCAACCCGAGTAGAACGGAATAGAATGGAATGGAGTGGAAGGGAATGGAATGGAATGGAATCAACCAGAGAGGAATGGAATGGAATGAAATGGAATTGAACGGAACGGAATGAAACAGAATGGAAAGGAATAGATCGGAACGGAATGGAATGGAATGGAATCAACCCGAGGAGAAAGGCGTGGAATGGAATGGAATGGATTGGAATGAAGTGGAATGGAATACAATGGAATGCAATCAACTCGAGTAGAATGGAATGGAATGGAATGGAATGGAATGGAATGGAATGGAATGGAATGGAATGGAATGGAACGGAATGGAAAGGAATGGAATGGAATGGAATGGAATCAACCCCAGTAGAAAGGAATGGAATGGAATGGAATGGAATGGAATGGAATGGAACCAACCCGAACAGAAAGGAATGGAATAAAATGGAATGGAATGGAATGGAATGCAATGGAATGGAACGGAATCAACACGAATTCAGCGGAATGGAATAGAATGGAATAGAATGGGATGGAATTCAATGGAATGGAATGTAATGGAATAGAATGCAATGGAAAGGAAAGGAATGGAATACAATGGAATGGAATGGAATGGAATGCAATGGAATGGAATGGAATCAACCCGAGTAAAACAGAATGGAATAGAATGGAATAGAATGGAATGGAATTCAATGGAATTGAATGTAACGGAATGCAATGCAATGGAAAGGAATGGAAAGGAATGGAATGGAATGGAATGGAATGGAATGGAATGGAATGGAATGGGATGGAATACAGCGGAATTGAATGGAACAGAATGGAATGGAATCAACCAGAGTGGAATGGAATGGAATGGAATGGAAAGGAATGGAATGGAATGGAATGGAATGGAATGGAATCAACCCGAGAAGAACGGAATGGAATGCAATGGAATGAAATGGAATGGAATGGAATGGAATGGAATGGAATGGAATGGAATGAAATGGCACGGAATGCAATGGAATGGAATGGAATGGAATGGGATGGAATGGAATGGAATGGGATGGAATGGATTGGAATCAACCTGCGTAGAATGGAATGGAATGGAACGGAACGTAACGGAATGGAGTGGAGTTGAATGGAATGGAATTGAATGGAATGGAATGGAATGGAATGGAATGGAATCAACCCGAGTAGAATGGAATACAATGGAATGGAGTGGAAGGGAATGGAATGGAATGGAATCAACCCGAGAGGAATTGAATGGAATGGAATGTAATTGAACGGAACGTAACGGAAGAGAATGGAAAGGAATGGAACGGAACGGAATGGAATGGAATTTAATCAACCCGTCAAGAACGGCGTGGAATAGAATGGAATGGAATGGAATGGAATGAAATGGAATGGAATGGAATGGAATGGAATGGAATGGAATGGAATGGAATGGAAAGGAATGGAATGGAATGGAATGGAATGTTATCAAACAGAGTGGAGAGAATTAGAATGGAATGTAATGGAATGTAATGGAATGGAATGGAATGGAATGGAATGGAATGGAATCAACCCGAGTAGAACGGAACCGAATGGAATGGAATGGAACGGAATTGAATGGAATTGAATCCACCCGAGTAGAATGGAATGGAATGGAATGGAATGGAATGGAATGGAATGGAATGGAATGGAATGGAATGGAATGGAATGGAATGGAATCAACCAGATTGGAGAGAAATTGAATGGAATGGAATGGAATGGAATGGAATGGAATGGAATGGAATGGAATGGAATGGAATCGAATGGAATGGAATGCAACGGAATGGAATGGAAAGGAATATAATGGAATGGAATGGAATCCACCCGAGAGGAACACAGTGGAAAGGAATGGAATGGAATGGAATGGAATGGAATGGAATGGAAAGGAATGGAATGGATTGCAAAGGAATGGAATGGAATGGTATGGAATGGAATGGGATGGGATGGGATGGGATGGGATGGGATGGGATGGGGTGGGATGGGATGGGATGGATTGGAATGGAATGGAATGGAATGGAATGGAATGGAATGGAATGGATTAGAATCTACCTGCGTAGAATGGAATGGAATGGATCGGAACAGAACGGAATGGAATGGAGTGGAATGGAATGGAATGTAATGGAATAGAGTGGTGTGGAATGGAATCAACCCGATTAGAATGGAAAGGAATGGAATGGAAGGGAATGGAATGGAATGAAACGGAATGGAATGGAATGCAATGGAATGGAATGGAATGGAATGGAATGGAATGTGTTCAACACGAGTAGAACGGAAAGGAATGGAATGGAATGCAATGGAATGGAATTGAATGGAATGGAATTGAATGGAATCCACACGAGTAGAACGGAATGGAATAGTATGGAATGGAATGGAATGGAATGGAATGCAATGGAATGGAACGGAATGGAATGGAAAGGAATGGTATGGAATGGAATGGAATGGTATGGAATGGAATGGAATGGAATGGAATGGAATGGAATGGGTTGGAATCAATCTGCGTAGAATGGAATGGAATGGAACGGAACGGAACGGAATGGAATGGATTGGAATGGAATGGAATGGAATGGAATGGAATGGAATGGAATCAACCCGAGTAGAACGGAATAGAATGGAATGGAGTGGAAGGGAATGGAATGGAATGGAATCAACCAGAGAGGAATGGAATGGAATGGAATGGAATTGAACGGAACGGAATGAAACAGAATGGAAAGGAATAGATAGGAACGGAATGGAATGGAATGGAATCAACCCGAGAAGAACGGCGTGGAATGGAATGGAATTGAATGGAATGAAGTGGAATGGAATACAATGAAATGCAATCAACTCGAGTAGAATGGAATGGAATGGAATGGAATGGAATGGAATGGAATGGAATGGGATGGAATGGAATGGAATCAACCCGAGTAGAAAGGAATGGAATGGAATGGAATGGGATGGAATGGAATGGAATCAACCCGAGCAGAAAGGAATGGAATAAAATGGAATGGAATGGAATGGAATGGAATGGAATGGCACGGAATGCAATGGAATGGAATGGAAAGGAATGGGATGGAATGGAATGGAATGGGATGGAATGGATTGGAATCAACCTGCGTAGAATGGAATGGAATGGAACGGAACGGAATGGAATGGAATGGAGTGGAATGGAATGGAATTGAATGGAATGGAATTAACCCGAGTAGAATGGAATAGAATGGAATGGAGTGGAAGGGAATGGAATGGAATGGAATCAACCCGAGAGGAATTGAATGGAATGGAATGTAATTGAATGGAACGTAACGGAAGAGAATGGAAAGGAATGGAACGGAACGGAATGGAATGGAATGTAATCAACCCGAGAAGAACGGCGTGGAATAGAATGGAATGGAATGGAATGGAATGGAATGGAATAGAATGGAATGGAAAGGAATGGAATGGAATGCAATGGAATGGAATGGAAAGGAATGGAATGGAATGGAATGGAATGTTATCAAACAGAGTGGAGAGAATTGGAATGGAATGTAATGTAATGGAATGGAATGGAGTGGAATGGAATGGAATGGAATGGAATGGAATGGAATGGAATGGAATGGAATCAACCCGACTAGAACGGATCCGAATGGAACGGAATGGAACCGAATTGAATGGAATTGAATCCACCCGAGTAGAATGGAATGGAATGGAACGGAATGGAATGGAATGGAATGGAATGGAATGGAAAGGAATGGAATGGAACGGAATCATCCAGATTGGAGAGAAATTGAATGGAATTGGATGGAATGGAATGGAATGGAATGGATTGGAATGGAATGGAATGGAATAGAGTGGAATTGGTTCAACCCGACTAGAATGGAACGGAACGGAAAGAAATACAATGGAATTGAATCAACCCGAGTAGAATGGAATGGAATGGAAAGGAAGGGAATGGGATAGAATTGTACGGAATGGAATCAACCAGATTAGAATGGAATGGAATGGAATGGAATATAATGGAATGGAAAGGAATGGAATGCAATGGAATCAACCCGAGTAGAACGAACTGGAATGGAATGGAATGGAATCAACCAGAGAAGAAAGAAATGGAATGGAAAGGAATGGAATGGAATGGAATGGAATGGAATGGAATGGAATGGAATGGAATGGAATGGAATACAATGGAATTGAATCAACCCGAATAGAATGGAACGGAATGGAATTGAACGGAACGGAAAGAAAGAGAACGGAATAGAATGGAATTGAATCAACAAGAGTAGAACGGATCGGAAAGGAATGGAGTGGATTGGAATGGAATGGAATGGAATGGAATGGACTGGAAAGGAAAGCAATGGAATGGAATGGAATGGAATGGAATGGAGTGGAATGGAATGGAATGGATTCAACCTGAGTAGAACGGAACGGAACGGAACGGAGTGGAACGGAACAGAACGGAACGGAACGGAATGGAATGGAATGGAATCAAACCGAGAGGAACGGAATGGAATGGAATGGAATGGAATGAAATGGAATGGAATGCATTCTAATAGAATGGAATTGAATCAACCCATGCAGAATGGAACAGAACGGAATGGAAAGGAACGGAATAGAATGGGATTGAATAAACCCGAGTAGAATGTAATGGAATGGAAGGGAATGGAATGGAATGGAATGGAATCGAACGGAATGGAAAGGAATGCAATGGAAAGGAATGGAATGGATTGGAATGCAATGGAATGGAATTGAATGGAATAGAATGGAATGGAACGGAATAGAATGGAATGGAATGGAATGGAATGGAATGGAATAGAATGGCACGGAATGCAATGGAATGGAATGGAATGGAATGGGATGGAATGGAATGGGATGGAATGGAATGGAATGGAATTGATTGAAATCAACCTGCGTAGAATGGAATGGAATGCAACAGAACTGAACGGATTGGAATGGAGTGGAGTGGAATGGAATGGAATGGAATGGAATGGAATGGAATGGAATGGAATGGTATGGAATGGAATGGAATGGTATGGAATGGAATGGAATGGAATGGAATGGAATGGAATGGAATGGAATGGAATGGGTTGGAATCAACCTGCGTAGAATGGAATGGAATGGAACGGAATGGAACGGAACGGAATGGAGTGGAATGGAATGGAATGGAATGGAATGGAATGGAATGGAATGGAATGGAATGGATTCAACCCGAGTAGAACGGAATAGAATGGAATGGAGTGGAAGGGAATGGAATGGAATGGAATCAACCAGAGAGGAATGGAATGGAATGAAATGGAATTGAACGGAACGGAATGAAACAGAATGGAAAGGAATAGATCGGAACGGAATGGAATGGAATGGAATCAACCCGAGGAGAAAGGCGTGGAATGGAATGGAATGGATTGGAATGAAGTGGAATGGAATACAATGGAATGCAATCAACTCGAGTAGAATGGAATGGAATGGAATGGAATGGAATGGAATGGAATGGAATGGAATGGAATGGAATGGAATGGAATGGAACGGAATGGAATGGAATGGAATGGAATGGAATGGAATCAACCCCAGTAGAAAGGAATGGAATGGAATGGAATGGAATGGAATGGAATGGAACCAACCCGAACAGAAAGGAATGGAATAAAATGGAATGGAATGGAATGGAATGCAATGGAATGGAACGGAATCAACACGAATTCAGCGGAATGGAATAGAATGGAATAGAATGGGATGGAATTCAATGGAATGGAATGTAATGGAATAGAATGCAATGGAAAGGAAAGGAATGGAATACAATGGAATGGAATGGAATGGAATGCAATGGAATGGAATGGAATCAACCCGAGTAAAACAGAATGGAATAGAATGGAATAGAATGGAATGGAATTCAATGGAATTGAATGTAACGGAATGCAATGCAATGGAAAGGAATGGAAAGGAATGGAATGGAATGGAATGGAATGGAATGGAATGGAATGGAATGGGATGGAATACAGCGGAATTGAATGGAACAGAATGGAATGGAATCAACCAGAGTGGAATGGAATGGAATGGAATGGAAAGGAATGGAATGGAATGGAATGGAATGGAATGGAATCAACCCGAGAAGAACGGAATGGAATGCAATGGAATGAAATGGAATGGAATGGAATGGAATGGAATGGAATGGAATGGAATGAAATGGCACGGAATGCAATGGAATGGAATGGAATGGAATGGGATGGAATGGAATGGAATGGGATGGAATGGATTGGAATCAACCTGCGTAGAATGGAATGGAATGGAACGGAACGTAACGGAATGGAGTGGAGTTGAATGGAATGGAATTGAATGGAATGGAATGGAATGGAATGGAATGGAATCAAACCGAGTAGAATGGAATACAATGGAATGGAGTGGAAGGGAATGGAATGGAATGGAATCAACCCGAGAGGAATTGAATGGAATGGAATGTAATTGAACGGAACGTAACGGAAGAGAATGGAAAGGAATGGAACGGAACGGAATGGAATGGAATTTAATCAACCCGACAAGAACGGCGTGGAATAGAATGGAATGGAATATAATGGAATGAAATGGAATGGAATGGAATGGAATGGAATGGAATGGAATGGAATGGAAAGGAATGGAATGGAATGGAATGGAATGTTATCAAACAGAGTGGAGAGAATTAGAATGGAATGTAATGTAATGGAATGGAATGGAATGGAATGGAATGGAATGGAATGGAATGGAATCAACCCGAGTAGAACGGAACCGAATGGAATGGAATGGAACGGAATTGAATGGAATTGAATCCACCCGAGTAGAATGGAATGGAATGGAATGGAATGGAATGGAATGGAATGGAATGGAATGGAATGGAATGGAATCAACCAGATTGGAGAGAAATTGAATGGAATGGAATGGAATGGAATGGAATGGAATGGAATGGAATGGAATCGAATGGAATGGAATGCAACGGAATGGAATGGAAAGGAATATAATGGAATGGAATGGAATCCACCCGAGAGGAACACAGTGGAAAGGAATGGAATGGAATGGAATGGAATGGAATGGAATGGAAAGGAATGGAATGGATTGCAATGGAATGGAATGGAATGGTATGGAATGGAATGGGATGGGATGGGATGGGATGGGATGGGATGGGATGGGGTGGGATGGGATGGGATGGATTGGAATGGAATGGAATGGAATGGAATGGAATGGAATGGAACGGAATGGAATGGATTAGAATCTACCTGCGTAGAATGGAATGGAATGGATCGCAACAGAACGGAATGGAATGGAGTGGAATGGAATGGAATGTAATGGAATAGAGTGGTGTGGAATGGAATCAACCCGATTAGAATGGAAAGGAATGGAATGGAAGGGAATGGAATGGAATGAAACGGAATGGAATGGAATGCAATGGAATGGAATGGAATGGAATGGAATGGAATGTGTTCAACACGAGTAGAACGGAAAGGAATGGAATGGAATGCAATGGAATGGAATTGAATGGAATGGAATTGAATGGAATCCACACGAGTAGAACGGAATGGAATAGTATGGAATGGAATGGAATGGAATGGAATGCAATGGAATGGAACGGAATGGAATGGAATGGAATGGTATGGAATGGAATGGAATGGTATGGAATGGAATGGAATGGAATGGAATGGAATGGAATGGGTTGGAATCAATCTGCGTAGAATGGAATGGAATGGAACGGAACGGAACGGAATGGAATGGATTGGAATGGAATGGAATGGAATGGAATGGAATGGAATGGAATCAACCCGAGTAGAACGGAATAGAATGGAATGGAG
Source organism: Gorilla gorilla gorilla (assembly GCF_029281585.2). Taxonomy (NCBI): domain Eukaryota; kingdom Metazoa; phylum Chordata; class Mammalia; order Primates; family Hominidae; genus Gorilla; species Gorilla gorilla. The sequence continues at coordinate 69,068,393 of NC_073228.2, forward strand.
TGGAAGGGAATGGAATGGAATGGAATCAACCAGAGAGGAATGGAATGGAATGGAATGGAATTGAACGGAACGGAATGAAACAGAATGGAAAGGAATAGATAGGAACGGAATGGAATGGAATGGAATCAACCCGAGAAGAACGGCGTGGAATGGAATGGAATTGAATGGAATGAAGTGGAATGGAATACAATGAAATGCAATCAACTCGAGTAGAATGGAATGGAATGGAATGGAATGGAATGGAATGGAATGGAATGGGATGGAATGGAATGGAATCAACCCGAGTAGAAAGGAATGGAATGGAATGGAATGGGATGGAATGGAATGGAATCAACCCGAGCAGAAAGGAATGGAATAAAATGGAATGGAATGGAATGGAATGGAATGGAATGGCACGGAATGCAATGGAATGGAATGGAAAGGAATGGGATGGAATGGAATGGAATGGGATGGAATGGATTGGAATCAACCTGCGCAGAATGGAATGGAATGGAACGGAACGGAATGGAATGGAATGGAGTGGAATGGAATGGAATTGAATGGAATGGAATTAACCCGAGTAGAATGGAATAGAATGGAATGGAGTGGAAGGGAATGGAATGGAATGGAATCAACCCGAGAGGAATTGAATGGAATGGAATGTAATTGAATGGAACGTAACGGAAGAGAATGGAAAGGAATGGAACGGAACGGAATGGAATGGAATGTAATCAACCCGAGAAGAACGGCGTGGAATAGAATGGAATGGAATGGAATGGAATGGAATGGAATAGAATGGAATGGAAAGGAATGGAATGGAATGCAATGGAATGGAATGGAAAGGAATGGAATGGAATGGAATGGAATGTTATCAAACAGAGTGGAGAGAATTGGAATGGAATGTAATGTAATGGAATGGAATGGAGTGGAATGGAATGGAATGGAATGGAATGGAATGGAATGGAATGGAATGGAATCAACCCGACTAGAACGGATCCGAATGGAACGGAATGGAACCGAATTGAATGGAATTGAATCCACCCGAGTAGAATGGAATGGAATGGAACGGAATGGAATGGAATGGAATGGAATGGAATGGAAAGGAATGGAATGGAACGGAATCATCCAGATTGGAGAGAAATTGAATGGAATTGGATGGAATGGAATGGAATGGAATGGATTGGAATGGAATGGAATGGAATAGAGTGGAATTGGTTCAACCCGACTAGAATGGAACGGAACGGAAAGAAATACAATGGAATTGAATCAACCCGAGTAGAATGGAATGGAATGGAAAGGAAGGGAATGGGATAGAATTGTACGGAATGGAATCAACCAGATTAGAATGGAATGGAATGGAATGGAATATAATGGAATGGAAAGGAATGGAATGCAATGGAATCAACCCGAGTAGAACGAACTGGAATGGAATGGAATGGAATCAACCAGAGAAGAAAGAAATGGAATGGAAAGGAATGGAATGGAATGGAATGGAATGGAATGGAATGGAATGGAATGGAATGGAATGGAATGGAATACAATGGAATTGAATCAACCCGAATAGAATGGAACGGAATGGAATTGAACGGAACGGAAAGAAAGAGAACGGAATAGAATGGAATTGAATCAACAAGAGTAGAACGGATCGGAAAGGAATGGAGTGGATTGGAATGGAATGGAATGGAATGGAATGGACTGGAAAGGAAAGCAATGGAATGGAATGGAATGGAATGGAATGGAGTGGAATGGAATGGAATGGATTCAACCTGAGTAGAACGGAACGGAACGGAACGGAGTGGAACGGAACAGAACGGAACGGAACGGAATGGAATGGAATGGAATCAAACCGAGAGGAACGGAATGGAATGGAATGGAATGGAATGAAATGGAATGGAATGCATTCTAATAGAATGGAATTGAATCAACCCATGCAGAATGGAACAGAACGGAATGGAAAGGAACGGAATAGAATGGGATTGAATAAACCCGAGTAGAATGTAATGGAATGGAAGGGAATGGAATGGAATGGAATGGAATCGAACGGAATGGAAAGGAATGCAATGGAAAGGAATGGAATGGATTGGAATGCAATGGAATGGAATTGAATGGAATGGAATGGAATGGAATGCAATAGAATGTGAAGGAATGGAGTGGAATGCAATGGAATGGAATGGAACCAAACCGAGTAGAACGGAATGGAAACAACCCGAGTAGAATGGAATGGAATGGAATGGAATGGAATGGAATGGAATGGAATGGAATGGAATGGAATGGAATGCAATGGAATGGAATGGAATGGAATGGAATGGAATGGAATCAACCCGAGAAGAAAGGAATGGAACCGAATGCAATGGAACGGAATGGAACGGAACGGAATAGAATGAAATTGTATCAACCCGAGTAGAACGGAATGGAATGGAATGGAATGGAATGGAATGGAATGGAATGGAATGGAATGGAAAGAATCAACCCGAGAAGAAAGGAATGGAATGGAATGGAATGGGATGGAATGGAATGGAATGGAATGGGATGGAATGAAATGGACTGCAATGGAATGGAAGGCAATGGAACGGAATGGAATGGAATGGAATGCAATGGAAAGGAATGGAATGGAATTTAATGGAAGGGAATGGAATGGAATGGAATGGAATCAACCCGAGTGTAATTGAACGGAATGGAATGGAATAGAATGGAATGGAATAGAAAGGAATAGAATGGAATAGAATCAACGCGAGTAGAATGGAAAGGGAACGGAATGGAATGAAATGAAATGGAATGGAACGGAATGGAATGGAATCAACCGGAGTAGAATGGAAAGGAATGGAATGGAATGCAATGGAATGGAAAGTAATGGAACGGAATGGAATGGAATCAACCCGAGTAGAACGGAATGGAATGGAATGGAATGCAACGGAATGGAATGGAATCAACACGAGTAGAATGGAATTTAATAGAATGGAATGGAATGGAAAGGAATGCAATGGAATGGAATGCAATGGAATGGAATGCAATGGAATGGAATGGAACCAACCCGAGTAGAACGGAATGGAATGGAATGCAATGGAATGGAATGGAATGGAATGGAATGGAATGGTATGGAATGGAATGGAATGGAATGGAATCAACCGGAGAAGAAAGGAATGGAATGGAATGGGATGGAATGGAATGGAATAGAATGGAAAGGAATAGAATGGAATAGAATCCACCCGAGTAGAATGGAATGGAACGGAACCTAACAGAAAGGAACGGAATGGAACGGAACGGAATAGAATGGAATTGAATCAACCCGAGTAGAACGGAATGGAAAGGAATGGAATGGATTGGAATCAACTCGAGAAGAAAGGAATGGAACGGAATGGATTGGAATGGAATGGAACGGAATGGAATGGAATGGAGTGGAATGGAAATGAAGAGTGGAATTGAATCAAAAGGAGTAGAAAGGAATGTAACGGAACATAACGGAAAGGAACTCAACGGAACGGAATGGAACTGAATGGAATTGAATCAACCCGAGTAGAATGGAATGGAATGGAATGGAATGGAAAGGAATGGGATGGAATGGAATGGAATGGAATGGGATGGGATGGAATGGAATGGAATGGAATGGAATGGAATGGAATGGAATGGAAAGGAATGGAATGCAATGGAATGGAATAGAAAGGAATTAAATCAACCCGAGTAGAATGGAATGGAATGGAATGGAATGGAATGGAATGGAAAGGAATGGAATGGAATGGAATGGAATGGAATGGAATCAACCCGAGTAGAACGGAATGGAATAGAATGGAATGGAATGGAATGGAATCAACTTGAGAAGAACAGAATGGAATGGAATGGAATGGAATAGAATGGTATGGAATGGAATCGAATGGAATGGAATGCAAGAGATTCGAATTGAATCAACCTGAGTAGAACGTAACTGACCAGAATGGAACGGAACGGAACGGAATGGAGCGAAATATAACGGGATTGAATCAAACCGAGTAGAATGGAATGGAATGGAATGGAATGGAAACAATGCAATGGAATGGAGTTGGATGGAAAAGAATGGAATGTAATGGAATGGAATCAACCCGAGTGGAAAGGAATGGAATGGGATGGAATGGAATGGAATGGAATGGCATGGAATGGAATGGGATGGAATGGAATGGAATGGAATGGCATGGAATGGAATGGAATGGAATGGAATGGAATGGAAAGGAATGGAATGCAATGGAATGGAATGGAACAGAATGGAATGGAATGGAATCAATCCGAGTAGAACGGAAAGGAATGGAATGCAATGGAATGGAATGCAACGGAACGGAATGGAATGGAATGGAATCAAACCGAGTGGAATGCAATGGAGAGGAATGGAATGGAATGGAATGGAATGGAATGGAATGGAATGGAAAGGAATGGATCAGAAAGGAATCAACCCGAGTAGAACGGAATGGAAATGAATGGAATTTAATGGAATGGAATAGAATGTAAAGGATTCAACCCGAGTGGAATGGAATGGAATGGAATGGAATAGAATGGAATGGAACGGAATAGAATGGAATAGAATGGAATGGAATGGAATGGAATGGAATGGAATAGAATGGCACGGAATGCAATGGAATGGAATGAAATGGAATGGGATGGAATGGAATGGAATGGAATGGAATGGAATGGAATGGAAATGATTGGAATCAACCTGCGTAGAATGGAATGGAATGCAACAGAACTGAACGGATTGGAATGGAGTGGAGTGGAATGGAATGGAATGGAATGGAATGGAATGGAATCAACCCGAGTAGAACGGAATAGAATGGAATGGAGTGGAAGGGAATGGAATGGAATGGAATCAACCCCACAGGAATGGAATGGAATGGAATGGAGTTGAACGGAACGGAACGGAACAGAATGGAAAGGAATGCAACGGAACGGAATGGAATGGAATGGAATCAACACGAGAAGAGCGGCGTGGAATGGAATGGAATGGAATGGAATGGAATGGAATGGAATGGAAAGGAATGGAATGGAATAGAATGGAATGGAATGGAATGGAATGGAACGGAATCAACCAGAGTGGAGAGAAATTGAATGGAATGGAATGGAATGGAATGGAATGGAGTGGAATGGAATGGAATGGAATGGAATGGAATGGAATGGAATGCAACGGAATGGAATGGAAAGGAATATAATGGAATGGAATGGAATCCACCCGAGAGGAACACAGTGGAAAGGAATGGAATGGAATGGAATGGAATGGAATGGAAAGGAATGGAATGGAATGGAATGGAATGCAATGGAATGGAATGGAATGCCATGGAATGCAAAGGAAAGGAATGGAATGGAATGGGATGGAATGGAATGGAATGGAATAGAGTGGTGTGTAATGGAATCAACCCGATTAGAATGGAAAGGAATGGAATGGAAGGGAATGGAATGGAAAGAAACGGAATGGAATGGAATGCAATGGAATGGAATGGAATGGAATGGAATGGAATGGAATGGAATGTGTTCAACACGAGTAGAACGGAAAGGAATGGAATGGAATGCAATGGAATGGAATTGAATGGAATGGAATTGAATGGAATCCACACGAGTAGAACGGAATGGAATAGAATGGAATGGAATGGAACGGAATGGAATGGAATGGAATGGAATGGAATGGAATGGAATGGTATGGAATGGCATGGAACGGTATGGAATGGAATGGAATGGAATGGAAGGGAAAGGAATGGAATGGAATCTAATCGAATGGAATGGAAAGGAATGCAATGGAATGGAATGGAATGGATTGGAATGGAATGGAATGGTATGGAATGCAATGGAATCCAATGGAATGGAATGCAAATGAATGGAATGGAATGGAATGGAATGCAATGGAATGGAATGGAATCAGCCCGAGTAGAACGGAATGGAATGGAATTCAATGGAATGGAATGGAATGGAAGGGAATGGAATGGAATGGAATTGAATGGAATGGAATGGAATGGAATGGAATGGAATGGAATGGAATGGAATGGAATCAACCCGAGAAGAAAGGAATGGAAAGGAATGGAATGGAATGGAATGGAATAGAATGGAAAGGAAGAGAATGGAATAGAATCCACCCGAGTAGAATGGAATGGAACGGAACCTAAAGGAAAGGAACTGAATGGAACGGAACGGAATAGAATGGAATTGAATCAATCCGAGTAGAACGGAATGGAATGGAATGGAATGGAATGGAATGGAATCAACCCGAGAAGAAAGGAATGGAACGGAATGGAATGGAATGGAATGGAATGGAATGGAATGGAATGGAATGGAATGGAATGGAATGGAGTGGAATGGAAAGGAATAGAGTGGAATTGAATCAAACCGAGTAGAATGGAATGGAATGGAGTGGAATGGAAAGGAATAGAGTGGAATTGAATCAAACCGAGTAGAAAGGAATGGAACGGAACCTAACGGAAAGGAACTGAATGGAATGGAACGGAATAGAATGGAATTAAATCAACCCGAGAAGAACGGAATAGAATGGAATGGAATGGAATGGAATGGAATGGAATGGAATGGAATGGAATGCAACGGAATGGAACGGAAGGGAATATAATGGAAAGGAATGGAATCAACCCGAGTGGAATGGAATGGAACGGAATGGAAAGCAATGCAATGCAATGGAATGGAATCCACCGGAGAGGAACAGAGTGGAAAGGAATGGAATGGAATGGAATGGAATGCAATTGAACGGAATGGAATGGAACGGAATGGAATGGAATGGAATGGAATGGAAAGGAATGGAATGGAATGGAATGGAGTGGAATAGAAAGGAATCAAACTGAGTAGAACGGAATGTAATAGAATGGAATAGAATGGAATGGAATTCAATGGAATGGAATGCAATGGAATGGAATGCCATGGAAAGGAAAGGAATGGAATGGAATGGAATGGAATGGAAAGGAATGCAACGGAATGGAATTGAACGGAATGGAATGGAATGGATTGGAATGGAATGTAATGCAATGCAACGGAATGGAATGGAATGGAATCAACCTGAGTGGAATGGAACGGAATGGAATGGAATGGAATGGAATGGAATGGAATGCAATGGAATGGAATGCAATGGAACTGAATGGAATGGAATGGAATGCAATGGAATGGAATAGAAAGGAATTAAATCTACCCGAGTAGAATGGAATGGAATGGAATGGAATGGAATGGAATGGAATGGAATGGAATGGAATGGAATGGAATCAACCCGAGTAGAACGGAATGGAATAGAATGGAATGGAATGGAATGGAATCAACCTGAAAAGAACAGAATGGAATGGAATGGAATGGAATGGAATGGGATGGAATGGAATGGAATGGAATGGAATGGAATGGAATGGAATGGAATCAACCCGAGTAGAAAGGAATGGAATGGAATGGAATGGAATGGAATAGAATGGAATGGAATGGAATAGAATGGAATGGAATGGAATGGAATGGAATGGAATAGAATGGCACGGAATGCAATGGAATGGAATGGAATGGAATGGGATGGAATGGAATGGAATGGAATGGAATGGAATGGAATGGAATGGAATGGAATTGATTGGAATCAACCTGCGTAGAATGGAATGGAATGCAACAGAACAGAACGAAATGGAATGGAGTGGAGTGGAATGGATTGGAATGGAATGGAATGGAATGGAATGGAATGGAATGGAATCAACCCGTGTAGAACGTAATAGAATGGAATGGAGTGGAAGGGAATGGAATGGAATGGAATCAACCCCACAGGAATGGAATGGAATGGAATGGAGTTGAACGGAACGGAACGGAACATAATGGAAAGGAATGCAACGGAACGGAATGGAATGGAATGGAATCAACACGAGAAGAACGGCGTGGAATGGAATGGAATGGAATGGAATGGAATGGAAAGGAATGGAATGGAATGGAATGGAATGTTATCAACCAGAGTGGACAGATTTGGAATGGAATGGAATGGAATAGAATGGAATGGAATGGAATGGAAAGGAACGGAATCAACCAGAGTGGAGAGAAATTGAATGGAATGGAATGGAATGGAATGGAATGGAATGGAATGGAATCAACCCGAGTAGAACGGAACCGAATGGAACGGAATGGAACGGAATTGAATGGAATTGAATCCACCCGAGTAGAATGGAATGGAATGGAAAGGAATGGAATGGAATCAACCAGAGTGGAGAGAATTGTGATGGAATGGAATGGAATGGAAAGGAATAGAATCAACCCGAGTAGAACGGAACCGAATGGAACGGAAAGGAACGGAATAGAATGGAATTCAATCCACCCGAGTAGAATGGAATGGAATGGAATGGAATGGAATGGAATGGAATGGAATGGAATGGAACGGAATCTACCTGAGTAGAACGGAATGGAATGGAATAGAATGGAAAGGAATGGAATGGAATGGAATGGAATGGAATGGAATGGAATGGAATGGAATGGAATGGAATCAACCCGAGTTGAAAGGAATGGAATAGAATGGAATGGAATGGAATGGAATGCAATGGAATGGAAAGGAATCAACCAGAATTCAATGGAATGGAATAGAATGGAATAGAATAGAATGGAATTCAATGGAATGGAATGGAATGGAATGGAATGCAGTGGAAAGGAAAGGAATGGAATAGAATGGAATGGAATGGAATGCAGTGGAAAGGAAAGGAATGGAATAGAATGGAATGGAATGGAATGGAATGCAATGGAATGGAATGGAATCAACCCGAGTAAAATGGAATGGAATAGAATGGAATAGAATGGAATGGAATTCAATGGAATTGAATGTAACGGAATGGAAAGGAAAGGAAAGGAAAGGAATGGAATGGAATGGAATGGAATGGAATGGAAAGGGATGGAATGCAGACGAATTGAATGGAACGGAAAGGAATGGAATCAACCAGAGTGGAAAGGAAAGGAATGGAATGGAATGGAATGGAATAGAATGGAATGGAACGGAATAGAATGGATTGGAATGGAATGGAATGGAATGGAATAGAATGGCACGGAATGCAATGGATTGGAATGGAATGGAATGGGATGGAATGGAATGGAATGGAATGGAATGGAATGGAATGGAATGGAATGGAATTGATTGGAATCAACCTGCGTAGAATGGAATGGAATGCAACAGAACTGAACGGATTGGAATGGAGTGGAGTGGAATGGAATGGAGTGGAATGGAATGGAATGGAATGGAATGGAAAGGAATCAACCCAACTAGAACGGAATAGAATGGAATGGAGTGGAAGGGAATGGAATGGAATGGAATCAACCCCACAGGAATGGAATGGAATGGAATGGAGTTGAACGGAACGGAACGGAACAGAATGGAAAGGAATGCAACGGAACGGAATGGAATGGAATGGAATCAACACGAGAAGAGCGGCGTGGAATGGAATGGAATGGAATGGAATGGAATGGAATGGAATGGAAAGGAATGGAATGGAATGGAATGGAATGTTATCAACCAGAGTGGACAGAATTGGAATGGAATGGAATGGAATAGAATGGAATGGAATGGAATGGAATGGAACGGAATCAACCAGAGTGGAGAGAATTTGAATGGAATGGAATGGAATGGAATGGAATGGAATGGAATGGAATGGAATGGAATGCAACGGAATGGAATGGAAAGGAATATAATGGAATGGAATGGAATCCACCCGAGAGGAAAACAGTGGAAAGGAATGGAATGGAATGGAATGGAATGGAATGGAATGGAATGGAATGGAATGGAATGGAATGGAATGGAATGAAATACAATGGAATGGAAAGGAATGCCATGGAATGCAAAGGAAAGGAATGGAATGGAATGGGATGGAATGGAACGTAATGGAATAGAGTGGTGTGTAATGGAATCAACCCGATTAGAATGGAAAGGAATGGAATTGAAGGGAATGGAATGGAATGAAACGGAATGGAATGGAATGCAATGAAATGGAATGGAATGGAATGGAATGGAATGTGTTCAACACGAGTAGAACGGAAAGGAATGGAATGGAATGCAATGGAATGGAATTGAATGGAATGGAATTGAATGGAATCCACACGAGTAGAACGGAATGGAATAGTATGGAATGGAATGGAATGCAATGGAATGCAATGGAATGGAATGGAATGGAATGGAATGGAAAGGAATGGAATGGAATGGAATGGAATGGAATGGAATGGAATGGAAAGGAATGGAATGGAATGGAATGGAATGGAATGGTATGGAATGGAATGGAATGGTATGGAATGGAATGGAATGGAATGGAATGGAATGGAATGGAATGGAATGGAATGGAATGGGTTGGAATCAACCTGCGTAGAATGGAATGGAATGGAACGGAACGGAACGGAATGGAATGGAGTGGAATGGAATGGAATGGAATGGAATGGAATGGAATGGATTGGAATGGAATGGAATGGAATCAACCCGAGTAGAACGGAATAGAATGGAATGGAGTGGAAGGGAATGGAATGGAATAGAATCAACCAGAGAGGAATGGAATGGAATGGAATGGAATTGAACGGAACGGAATGAAACAGAATGGAAAGGAATAGATCGGAACGGAATGGAATGGAATGGAATCAACCCGAGGAGAACGGCGTGGAATGGAATGGAATGGATTGGAATGAAGTGGAATGGAATACAATGGAATGCAATCAACTCGAGTAGAATGGAATGGAATGGAATGGAATGGAATGGAATGGAATGGAATCAACCCCAGTAGAAAGGAATGGAATGGAATGGAATGGAATGGAATGGAATGGAATGGAATGGAATGGAATGGAATCAACCCGAGCAGAAAGGAATGGAATAAAATGGAATGGAATGGAATGGAATGCAATGGAATTGAATGTAATGGAATAGAATGCAATGGAAAGGAAAGGAATGGAATAGAATGGAATGGAATGGAATGGAATGCAATGGAATGGAATGGAATCAAACCGAGTAAAACAGAATGGAATAGAATGGAATAGAATGGAATGGAATTCAATGGAATTGAATGTAACGGAATGGAATGCAATGGAAAGGAATGGAAAGGAATGGAATGGAATGGAATGGAATGGAATGGAATCAACCCGAGTAAAACAGAATGGAATAGAATGGAATAGAATGGAATGGAATTCAATGGAATTGAATGTAACGGAATGGAATGCAATCTAAAGGAAAGGAAAGGAATGGAATGGAATGGAATGGAATGGAATGGAATGGAATGGAATGGGATGGAATACAGCGGAATTGAATGGAACAGAATTGAATGGAATCAACCAGAGTGGAAAGGAAAGGAATGGAATGGAATGGCATGGAATGGAATGGAATGGAATGGAATTTAATCAACCCGAGAAGAACGGAATGAAATGGAATGCAATGGAAAGGAATGGAATGGAATAGAATGGAATGGAACGGAATAGAATGGAATGGAATGGAATGGAATAGAATGGCACAGAATACAATGGAATGGAATGGAATGGAGTGGGATGGAATGGAATGGAACGGAATGGAATGGAATGGAATGGAATCGATTGGAATCAACCTGCGTAGAATGGAATGGAATGCAACAGAACTGAACGGATTGGAATGGAGTGGAGTGGAATGGAATGGAATCAACACGAGAAGAGCGGCGTGGAATGGAATGGAATGGAATGGAATGGAATGGAATGGAATGGAATGGAATGGAATGGAATGGAATGGAAAGGAATGGAATGGAATGGAATGGAATGTTATCAACCAGAGTGGACAGAATTGGAATGGAATGGAATGGAATAGAATGGAATGGAATGGAATGGAATGGAACGGAATCAACCAGAGTGGAGAGAAATTGAATGGAATGGAATGGAATGGAATGGAATGGAGTGGAATGGAATGGAATGGAATGGAATGGAATGGAATGGAATGGAATGCAACGGAATGGAATGGAAAGGAATATAATGGAATTGAATGGAATCCACCCGAGAGGAACACAGTGGAAAGGAATGGAATGGAATGGAATGGAATGGAATGGAATGGAATGCAATGGAATGGAATGGAATGCCATGGAATGCAAAGGAAAGGAATGGAATGGAATGGGATGGAATGGAATGTAATGGAATAGAGTGGTGTGGAATGGAATCAACCCGATTAGAATGGAAAGGAATGGAATGGAAGGGAATGGAATGGAAAGAAAGGGAATGGAATGGAATGCAATGGAATGGAATGGAATGGAATGCAATGGAATGGAATGGAATGGAATGGAATGGAATGGAATGTGTTCAACAGGAGTAGAACGGAAAGGAATGGAATGGAATGCAATGGAATGGAATTGAATGGAATGGAATTGAATGGAATCCACACGAGTAGAATGGAATGGAATAGTATGGAATGGAATGGAATGGAATGGAATGCAATGGAATGGAATGGAATGGAATGGAATGGAATGGAATGGAATGGAATGGAATGGTATGGAATGGCATGGAATGGTATGGAATGGAATGGAATGGAATGGAATGGAATGGAATCAACCCGAGTACAACGGAATAGAATGGAATGGAGTGAAAGGGAATGGAATGGAATGGAATCAACCAGAGAGGAATGGAATGGAATGGAATGGAATTGAACGGAACGGAATGAAACAGAATGGAAAGGAATAGATCAGAACGGAATGGAATGGAATGGAATCAACCCGAGAAGAACGGCGTGGAATGGAATGGAATGGAATGGAATGAAGTGGAATGGAATACAATGGAATGCAATCAACTCGAGTAGAATGGAATGGAATGGAATGGAATGGAATGGAATGGAATGGAATGGAATGGAATGGAATCAACCCCAGTAGAAAGGAATGGAAAGGAATGGAATGGAATGGAATGGAATGGAATGGAATGGAATCAACCCGAGCAGAAAGGAATGGAATAAAATGGAATGGAATGGAATGGAATGCAATGTAATTGAACGGAATCAACACGAATTCAACGGAATGGAATAGAATGGAATGGAATTCAATGGAATGGAATGTAATGGAATAGAATGCAATGGAAAGGAAAGGAATGGAATAGAATGGAATGGAATGGAATGGAATGCAATGGAATGGAATGGAATCAACCCGAGTAAAACAGAATGGAATAGAATGGAATAGAATGGAATGGAATTCAATGGAATTGAATGTAACGGAATGGAATGCAATGGAAAGGAATGGAAAGGAATGGAATGGAATGGAATGGAATGGAATGGGATGGAATGCAGCGGAATTGAATGGAACGGAATGGAATGGAATCAACCAGAGTGGAATGGAATGGAATGGAATGGAATGGAATGGAATGGAATGGAAAGGAATGGAAAGGAATGGAATGGAAAGGAATGCCATGGAATGCAAAGGAAAGGAATGGAATGGAATGGGATAGAATGGAATGCAATGGAATGGAATGGTATGGAAAGGAATCAACCCGATTAGAATGGAACGGAATGAATGAAACGGAATGGAATGGTATGGAATGGAAAGAATGGAATGCAATGGAATGGAACGGAATGGAATGGAATGGAATGGAATGGAATGGAATGGAATGGAATGGAATGGATTCAACACGAGTAGAACGGAAAGGAATGGAATGGAGTGGAATAGAATGGAATGGAATGGAATGGAATGGAATCAACCCGAGTAGAACGGAATGGAATGGAATGGAATGGAATGGAATGGAATGGAATGGAATGGAATGGACTGGAATGGTTTGGAATGCAATGCAATGGAATGGAATAGAATGGAATGGAATCAACCCGAGTAGAACGGAATGGAATGGAATAGAATCTAATGGAATGGAATGGAATGCAATGGAATGGAATGTAATGGAATGGTATGGAATGCATGGCAATTGAATGGAATGGAATGGAATGAAATGGAATGGAATGGAATGGAAACAACCAGAGTAGAACAGAATGGAATGGAACGGAATGGAATGGAATGGAATGGAGTGGAATGGAATCAAACCGAGTAGAACGGAATGGGATAGAATGGAATGTAATGGAATGGAATGCAGTGGAATATAATGGAATCAACCAGGGTAGAACGGAATGAAATATAGAACGGAATGGAATGGAATGGAATGCAAAGGAATGGAATGGAATGGAATGGAATGGAATGGAATGGAATGGAATGGAATGTATTCAACACGAGTAGAACGGAAAGGGATGGAATGGAATGCAAAGGAATGGAATGGAATGGAATGGAATGGAATCAACACGAGTAGAACGGAATGGAATGGAATGGAATGGAATGGAATGGAATGGAATGGAATGGAATGGAATGGAATGGAATGGATTGGAATCAACCTGCGTAGAATGGAAAGGAATGGAACGGAACGGAACGGAATGGAATGGACTGGAATGGAATGCAATCAACCCGAGTGGAATGGAAAGGAATGCAAAGGAATTGAACGGAATGGAAAGAAAAAGAATGGAAAGGAATGCAAAGGAACGGAATGGAATGGAATGGAATCAACCAGAGAAGAATGGCGTGGAAAGGAATGGAAGGGAATGGAATTAAGTGGAATGGAATACAATGGAATGCAATCAACCCGAGTAGAATGGAATGGAATGGAATGGAATGGAAAGCAATAGAGTGGAATGGAATTGGATGGAAAGGAATGGAATGGAATGGAATGGAATGGAATGGAATGGAATGGAATCAACCCTAGTAGAAAGGAATGGAATGGAATGGAATGGAATGGAATGGAATGGAATGGAATGGCATGGAATAGAATGGAATGGAATGGAATGGAATCAAACCGAGTTGAATGGAGTGGAATGGAATAGAATGGTATGGAATGGAATGGAATGGAATGGAATGGAATGGAATGGAATGGAATGGAATGGAATGGAATGGAATGGAATGGTATGGAATGGAATAGAATCATCCCGAGTAGAAAGGAATGGAATAGAATGGAATGGAATGGAATGGAATGCAATGGAATGGAACGGAAACAACACGAATTCAACGGAATGGAATAGAATGGAATAGAATGAAATGGAATTCAATGGAATGGAATGGAATGCAATGGAAAGGAAAGGAATGGAATAGAATGGAATGGAATGGAATGGAATGCAATGGAATGGAATGGAGTCAACCCGAGTAGAATGGAACCGAATGGAACAGAATGGAATGGAATAGAATGGAATAGAATGGAATGGAATTCAATGGAATTGAATGTAACGGAATGGAATGCAATGGAAAGGAAAGGAAAGGAATGGAATGGAATGGGATGGAATGCAGCGGAAATGAATGGAACGGAATGGAATGGAATCAACCAGAGTGGAATGGAATGGAATGGAATTGAATGGAATGGAATGGAATGGAATCAACCCGAGAAGAACGGAATGGAATGGAATGCAATGGAATGGAATGAAATGGAATAGAATGGAATGGAATGGAGTGGAATGGAATGGAATGGAATGGAATGGAATGGAATGGAATGGAATGGAACGGAATGGCACGGAATGCAATGGAATGGAATGGATTGGAATGGGATGGAATGGAATGGAATGGGATGGAATGGATTGGAATCAACCTGCGTAGAATGGAATGGAATGGAACAGAACGGAACGGAATGGAATGAAGTGGAAAGGAATGGAATGGAATGGAATGGAATGGAATCATCCCGAGTAGAACGGAATGGAATGTAATGGAGTGGAAGGGAATGGAATGGAATGGAATCAATCCAAGAAGAACGGAGTGGAATAGAATGGAATGGAATGGAAAGGAATGGAATGGAATGGATTGGAATGGAAAGGAATGGAATGGAATGTTATCAAACAGAGTGGAGAGAATTGGACTGTAAGGTAATGGAATGGAATGGAATGGAATGGAGTGGAATGGAATGGAATGGAGTCAACCCGAGTAGAATGGAACCGAATGGAACAGAATGGAATGGAATAGAATGGAAATGAATCCACACGAGTAGAATGGAATGGAATGGAATGGAATGGATTCATTCAGATTGGAGAGAAATTGAATGGAATGGAATGGAATGGAATGGAATGGAAAGGAATGGAATGCAACGGAATGGAATGGAAAGGAATATAATGGAATGGAATGGAATCCACCCGAGAGGAACACAGTGGAAAGGAATGGAATGGAATGGAATGGAATGGAATGGAATGGAATGGAATGGAATGGAATGGAAAGGAATGCAATGGAATGGAATGGAATGCCATGGAATGCAAAGGAAAGGAATGGAATGGAATGGGATGGTATGGAATAGAATGGAATGGAATGGTATGGAATGGAAACAACTCGATTAGAATGGAACGGAATGAATAGAACGGAATGGAATGGTATGGAATGGAATGGAATGGAATGGAATGGAACGGAATGGAATGGAATGGATTCAACACGAGTAGAACGGAAAGGAATGGAATGGAATGGAATAGAATAGAATGGAATGTAATGGAATGGAATGGAAACAACCCGAGTAGAACGGAATGGAATGGAATGGAATGGAATGGAATGGAATGGAATGGAATGGAATGGAATGGAATGGAATGGAATGGAATGGTTTGGAATGCAATGCAATGGAATGGAAGAGAATGGAATGGAATCTACCTGAGTAGAACGGAATGGAATGAAATGGAATTTAATGGAAAGGAATGGGATGGAATGGAATGGAATGGAATGGAATGGAATGGAATGGAATGGAATGGAATGGAATCAACCCGAGTAGAACGGAATAGAATGGAACGGAGTGGAAGGGAATGGATTGGAATGGAATCAACCCGAAAGGAATGGAATGGAATGGAATTGAACGGAAGGGAACGAAACAGAATGGAAAGGAATGGAACGGAACGGAATGGAATGGAATCGAATCAACCCGAGAAGAACGGCGTGTAATGGAACGGAAAGGAATGGAATGAAGGGGAATGGAAAACAATGGAATTCAATCAATTCGAGTAGAATGGAATGGAATGGAATGGAATGGAAAGCAATAGAATGGAATGGAATTGGATTGAAAGGAGTGGAATGAAATGGAATGGAATGGAATGGAATGGAATGGAATCAACCCTAGTAGAAAGGAATGGAGTGGAATGGAATGGAATGGAATGGAATGGAATGGAATGGAATCAAACCGAGTAGAATGGAGTGGAATGGAATAGAATGGTATGGAAAGGAATGGAATGCAATGCAATGGAATGGAATGGAATGCAACGGAATGGAATGGAAAAGAATATAATGGAATGGAATGGAATCCACCCGAGAGGAACAGAGTGGAAAGGAATGGTATGGAATGGAATGAAATGGAATGGAATGGAATGCAATGGAATGGAATGGAATGCAATGGAATGGAATGGAATGCCATGGAATGCAAAGGAAAGGAATGGAATGGAATGGGATGGAATGGAATGGAATGGAATGGAATGGGATGGAATGGAATGGAATGGAATGGAACGGTATGGAATGGAATAAACCCGATTAGAATGGAACGGAATGAATGGAACGGAATGGAATGGTATGGAATGGAATGGAATGGAATGCAGTGGAATGGAACGCAATGAAAGGCAATGGAATGGAATGGAATGGATTCAACACGAGTAGAACGGAAAGGAATGGAATGGAATGGAATAGAATGGAATGGAATGGAATGGAATGGAATGGAATCAACCCGAGTAGAACGGAATGGAGTGGAATGGAATGGAATGGAATGGAATGGAATGGAATGGAATGGAATGGAATGGAACGGTTTAGAATGCAATGCAATGGAATGGAATAGAATGGAATGGAATCTACCCGAGTAGAACGGAATGGAATGGAATGGAATGGAATGGAATGGAATGGAATGGAATCATCCCGAGTATAACGGAATGGAATGGAATGGAATCTAATGGAATGGAATGGAATGGAATGGAATGGAATGGTATGGAATGCAATGCAATGGAATGGAATGCAATGCAATGGAATGGAATGGAATGGAATGGAATGGAATGGAATGGAATGGAATGGAATGGAATGGAATCAACCAGAGTAGAACGGAATGGAATGGAACGGAATGGAATGGAACGGAATGGAATGGAATGGAATGGAGTGCAATGGAATCAAAACTAGTAGAACGGAATGAGATAGAATGGAATATAATGGAATGGAATGCAACGGAATATAATGGAATCAACCAGGGTAGAACGGAATGAAATAGAATGGAATGGAATGGAATGGAATGCAAACCAATGGAATGGAAAAGAATGGAATGTATTCAACACGAGTAGAACGGAAAGGAACGGAATGGAATGCACTGGAATGGAATGGAATGCAATGGAATGGAATCAGCTCGAATAGAACGGAATGGAATGGAATGGAATGGAATGGAATGGAATGGAATGGAATGGAATGGAATGGAATAGAATGGAATGGAATGGAATGGAATGGAATGGAATGGAATTGAATGGGATGGAATGGGATGGAATGGAATGGAATGGAATGGAATGGATTGGAATCAACATGCGTAGAATGGAATGGAATGGAACGGAACAGAACGGAATGGAATGGAGTGGAATGGAATGGAATGGAATGGAATGGAATGCAATGGAATGGAATGCCAAGGAATATAATGGAATCCACCAGGGTAAAACGGAATGAAGTAGAAAGGAATGGAATGGAATGGAATGCAAAGGAATGGAATGGAATGGAATGGAATGGAATGTATTCCACACGAGTAGAACGGAAAGGAATGGAAGGGAATGCAAAGGAATGGAATTGAATTGAATGGAATGGAATGGAATCAAGCCGAGTAGAACGGAATGGAATGGAATGGAATGGAATGGAATGGAATGGAATGGAACGGTATGGAATGGAATGGAATAGAATGGAATGGCATGGAAGGCAATGGAACGGAATGGAATGGAATGGGATGGAATGCAATGGAATGGAATGGAATGGAATGGAATGGAATGGAATGGAATGGAATGGATTGGAATCAACCTGCGTAGAACGGAATGTAATGGAACGGAACGCAACGGAATGGAATGGAGTGGAATGGAATGGAAAGAATTGAATCAACCCGAGTAGAACGGAATAGAATGGAATGGAGTGGAAGGGAATGGAATGGAATTGAACGGAATGGAACGAAACAGAATGGAAAGGAATGGAACGGAACGGAATGGAATGGAATGGAATCAACCTGAGAAGAACGGCATGGAATGGAATGGAATGGAATGGAATGGAATGGAATGGAATGAAGTGGTATGGAATACAATGGAATGCAATCAACTCGAGTAGAATGGAATGGAATGGAATGGAATGGAATGGAAAGCAATAGAATGGAATGGAATTGGATGGAAAGGAATGGAATGGAATGGAATGGAATGGTATGGAATGGAATGGAATCAACCCTAGTAGAAAGGAATGGAACGGAATGGAATGGAATGGAATGGAATGGAATGGAATCAAACCGAGTAGAATTTAGAGGAATGGAATAGAATGGTATGGAATGGAATGGAATTGAATGGATTGGAATTGAATGGAATGGAATGGAATGGAATCAACCCGAGTGGAAAGGAATGGAATGGGATGGAATGGAATGGAATGGAATGGGATGGAATGGAATGGAATGGAATGGAATGGAATCAAACCGAGTAGAATGGAGTGGAATGGAATAGAATGGTATGGAATGGAATGGAATGGAATGGAATGGAAAGGAATGGAATGCAATGGAATGGAATGGAACAGAATGGAATGGAATGGAATCAATCCGAGTAGAACGGAAAGGAATGGAATGCAATGGAATGGAATGGAATGGAATCGACCCGAGTAGAACGGAACCGAATGGAACGGAATGGAAGGGAATTGAATGGAATTGAATCCACCCGAGTAGAATGGAATGGAATGGAATGGAATGGAATGGAATGGAATGGAATGGAATGGAATGGAATGGAATGGAATGGAATGGAAAGGAATGGAAAGGAATGGAATGGAACGGAATCAACCAGATTGGAGAGAATTTGAATGGAATGGAATGGAATGGAATGGAATCAAATGGAATGGAATGCAACGGAATTGAATGGAAAGGAATATAATGGAATGGAATGGAATCCACCCGAGAGGAACGGAGTGGAAAGGAATGGAATGGAATGGAACGGAATGGAATGGAATGGAATGGAATGGAATGGAATGGAATGGAACGGAATGGAATGGAATGGATTCAACACGAGTAGAACGGAAAGGAATGGAATGGAATGGAATAGAATAGAATGGAATGGAATGGAATGGAATAGAATGGAATGTAATGGAATGGAATGGAAACAACCCGAGTAGAACGGAATGGAATGGAATGGAATGGAATGGAATGGAATGGAATGGAATGGAATGGAATGGAATGGAATGGAATGGAATGGAATGGAATGGTTTGGAATGCAATGCAATGGAATGGAAGAGAATGGAATGGAATCTACCTGAGTAGAACGGAATGGAATGAAATGGAATTTAATGGAAAGGAATGGGATGGAATGGAATGGAATGGAATGGAATGGAATGGAATGGAATGGAATGGAATGGAATCAACCCGAGTAGAACGGAATAGAATGGAACGGAGTGGAAGGGAATGGATTGGAATGGAATCAACCCGAAAGGAATGGAATGGAATGGAATTGAACGGAAGGGAACGAAACAGAATGGAAAGGAATGGAACGGAACGGAATGGAATGGAATCGAATCAACCCGAGAAGAACGGCGTGTAATGGAACGGAAAGGAATGGAATGAAGTGGAATGGAAAACAATGGAATTCAATCAATTCGAGTAGAATGGAATGGAATGGAATGGAATGGAAAGCAATAGAATGGAATGGAATTGGATTGAAAGGAGTGGAATGAAATGGAATGGAATGGAATGGAATGGAATCAACCCTAGTAGAAAGGAATGGAGTGGAATGGAATGGAATGGAATGGAATGGAATGGAATGGAATGGAATCAAACCGAGTAGAATGGAGTGGAATGGAATAGAATGGTATGGAATGGAATGGAATGCAATGCAATGGAATGGAATGGAATGCAACGGAATGGAATGGAAAAGAATATAATGGAATGGAATGGAATCCACCCGAGAGGAACAGAGTGGAAAGGAATGGTATGGAATGGAATGAAATGGAATGGAATGGAATGCAATGGAATGGAATGGAATGCAATGGAATGGAATGGAATGCCATGGAATGCAAAGGAAAGGAATGGAATGGAATGGGATGGAATGGAATGGAATGGAATGGAATGGGATGGAATGGAATGGAATGGAATGGAACGGTATGGAATGGAATAAACCCGATTAGAATGGAACGGAATGAATGGAACGGAATGGAATGGTATGGAATGGAATGGAATGGAATGCAGTGGAATGGAACGCAATGAAAGGCAATGGAATGGAATGGAATGGATTCAACACGAGTAGAACGGAAAGGAATGGAATGGAATGGAATAGAATGGAATGGAATGGAATGGAATGGAATGGAATCAACCCGAGTAGAACGGAATGGAGTGGAATGGAATGGAATGGAATGGAATGGAATGGAATGGAATGGAATGGAATGGAACGGTTTAGAATGCAATGCAATGGAATGGAATAGAATGGAATGGAATCTACCCGAGTAGAACGGAATGGAATGGAATGGAATGGAATGGAATGGAATGGAATGGAATGGAATCATCCCGAGTATAACGGAATGGAATGGAATGGAATCTAATGGAATGGAATGGAATGGAATGGAATGGAATGGTATGGAATGCAATGCAATGGAATGGAATGCAATGCAATGGAATGGAATGGAATGGAATGGAATGGAATGGAATGGAATGGAATGGAATGGAATGGAATGGAATCAACCAGAGTAGAACGGAATGGAATGGAACGGAATGGAATGGAACGGAATGGAATGGAATGGAATGGAGTGCAATGGAATCAAAACTAGTAGAACGGAATGAGATAGAATGGAATATAATGGAATGGAATGCAACGGAATATAATGGAATCAACCAGGGTAGAACGGAATGAAATAGAATGGAATGGAATGGAATGGAATGCAAACCAATGGAATGGAAAAGAATGGAATGTATTCAACACGAGTAGAACGGAAAGGAACGGAATGGAATGCACTGGAATGGAATGGAATGCAATGGAATGGAATCAGCTCGAATAGAACGGAATGGAATGGAATGGAATGGAATGGAATGGAATGGAATGGAATGGAATAGAATGGAATGGAATGGAATGGAATTGAATGGAATGGAATTGAATGGGATGGAATGGGATGGAATGGAATGGAATGGAATGGAATGGATTGGAATCAACATGCGTAGAATGGAATGGAACGGAACGGAACAGAACGGAATGGAATGGAGTGGAATGGAATGGAATGGAATGGAATGGAATGCAATGGAATGGAGTTGAATGGAATGGAATGGAACCAACCCGATTAGAACGGAACGGAATGGAATGGAACGGAATGGAATGGTATGGAATGGAATGGAATGGAATGGATTCAACACGAGTAGAATGGAAAGGAATGGAATGGAATTGAATGGAATGGAATGGAATGGAATGGAATGGAATGGAATGGAATGGAATCATCCAGAGTGTAATGCAATGGAATGGAATGGAATGGAAAGGAGTGGAATGGAATGGAATGTAATGGTATGGAATACAATGCATTGGAATGGAATGGAATGGAATGGAATGGGATGGAATGGAATGGAATGGAATGGAATGGAATGGAATGGAATGGAGTGGAATGGAATCAAACCTAGTAGAACGGAATGGGATAGAATGGAATGTAATGGAATGGAATGCCAAGGAATATAATGGAATCCACCAGGGTAAAACGGAATGAAGTAGAAAGGAATGGAATGGAATGGAATGCAAAGGAATGGAATGGAATGGAATGGAATGGAATGTATTCCACACGAGTAGAACGGAAAGGAATGGAAGGGAATGCAAAGGAATGGAATTGAATTGAATGGAATGGAATGGAATCAAGCCGAGTAGAACGGAATGGAATGGAATGGAATGGAATGGAATGGAATGGAATGGAACGGTATGGAATGGAATGGAATAGAATGGAATGGCATGGAAGGCAATGGAACGGAATGGAATGGAATGGGATGGAATGCAATGGAATGGAATGGAATGGAATGGAATGGAATGGAATGGAATGGAATGGAATGGATTGGAATCAACCTGCGTAGAACGGAATGTAATGGAACGGAACGCAACGGAATGGAATGGAGTGGAATGGAATGGAAAGAATTGAATCAACCCGAGTAGAACGGAATAGAATGGAATGGAGTGGAAGGGAATGGAATGGAATTGAACGGAATGGAACGAAACAGAATGGAAAGGAATGGAACGGAACGGAATGGAATGGAATGGAATCAACCTGAGAAGAACGGCATGGAATGGAATGGAATGGAATGGAATGGAATGGAATGGAATGAAGTGGTATGGAATACAATGGAATGCAATCAACTCGAGTAGAATGGAATGGAATGGAATGGAATGGAATGGAAAGCAATAGAATGGAATGGAATTGGATGGAAAGGAATGGAATGGAATGGAATGGAATGGTATGGAATGGAATGGAATCAACCCTAGTAGAAAGGAATGGAACGGAATGGAATGGAATGGAATGGAATGGAATGGAATGGAATGGAATGGAATCAAACCGAGTAGAATTTAGAGGAATGGAATAGAATGGTATGGAATGGAATGGAATTGAATGGATTGGAATGGAATGGAATGGAATGGATTGGAATTGAATGGAATGGAATGGAATGGAATCAACCCGAGTGGAAAGGAATGGAATGGGATGGAATGGAATGGAATGGAATGGGATGGAATGGAATGGAATGGAATGGAATGGAATGGAATCAAACCGAGTAGAATGGAGTGGAATGGAATAGAATGGTATGGAATGGAATGGAATGGAAAGGAATGGAAAGGAATGGAATGCAATGGAATGGAATGGAACAGAATGGAATGGAATGGAATCAATCCGAGTAGAACGGAAAGGAATGGAATGCAATGGAATGGAATGGAATGGAATCGACCCGAGTAGAACGGAACCGAATGGAACGGAATGGAACGGAATTGAATGGAATTGAATCCACCCGAGTAGAATGGAATGGAATGGAATGGAATGGAATGGAATGGAATGGAATGGAATGGAATGGAATGGAATGGAAAGGAATGGAATGGAACGGAATCAACCAGATTGGAGAGAATTTGAATGGAATGGAATGGAATGGAATGGAATGGAATCAAATGGAATGGAATGCAACGGAATGGAATGGAAAGGAATATAATGGAATGGAATGGAATCCACCCGAGAGGAACGGAGTGGAAAGGAATGGAATGGAATGGAACGGAATGGAATGGAATGGAATGGAATGGAATGGAATTGAATGGAATGGAATGGAATGCCATGGAATGGAATGGAATGCCAGGGAATGCAAAGGAAAGGAATGGAATGGAATGGGATGGAATGGAATGGAATGGAATGGAATGGTATGGAATGGAATCAACCCAATTAGAATGGAATGGAATGGAATGGAACGGAATGGAATGTTATGGAATGGAATGGAATGGAATGCAATGGAATGGAATGGAATGGATTCAACAGGAGTAGAACGGAAAGGAATGGAATGGAATGGAATAGAATGGAATGGAATGGAATGGAGTGGAAACAACCCGAGTAGAACGGAATGGAATGGAATGGAATGGAATGGAATGGAATGGAATGGAATGGAATGGAATGGAATTGAATGGAATGGAATGGAATGGAATGGTTTGGAATGCAATGCAATGGAATGGAATAGAATGGATTGGAATCTACCCGAGGAGAATGGAAAGAAATGGAATGGAATGGAATGGAATGGAATGGAATGGAATGGAATCATCCCGGGTATAATGGAATGGAATGGAATGGAATGGAAGGGAATGGAATGGAATGGAATGGAATGGAATGGAATGGAATTATATGGAATGCAATGCAATGGAATGGAATGGAATGGAATGGAATGGAATTGAATGGAATCAACTCGAGTAGAACGGAATCGAATGGAATGGAATGGAATGGAATGGAATGGAATGGAATGGAACGGAATAGAATGGAACGGAACGGAATGGAATGGAATCAAACCGAGTGGAATGCAATGGAGCGGAATGGAATGGAATGGAATGGAATGGAAAGGAATGGATCAGAAAGGAATCAACCCGAGTAGAACGGAATGGAAATGAATGGAATTTAATGGAATGGAATGGAATGTAAAGGATTCAACCCGAGTGGAATGGAATGGAATGGAACGGAAAGGAATGGAATGGAATGGAATGGACAGGAATGGAATGTAATGGAATGAAATGAACCAGTGAAGAACGGAATGGAATGGAATGGAATGGAATGGAATGGAATGGAAAGGAATGGAATGGAATGGAATGGACTGGAATCAACCTGCGTAGAATGGAATGGAATGGAATGGAATGGAACGGAATGGAATGGAATGGAGTGGAATGGAATGGAATGGAATGGAATGGAAAGCAATAGAATGGAATGGAATTGGATGGAAAGGAATGGAATGGAATGGAGTGGAATGGAATAAACCCTTGTAGAAAGGAATGGAATGGAATAGAGTTGAATGGAATGGAATGGAATGGAATGGAATGGAATGGAGTGGAATGGAATGGAATCAAACTAAGTAGAATGGAGTGGAATGGGATAGAAAGGTATGGAATGGAATGGAATGGAATGGAATGGAATGGAATGGAATGGAATGGAATGGAATGGAATTGAATGGAATGGAAATTAATGGAACGGCATCGAATCAACACAATTAAAACGGAATGGAATAGAATGGAATGGAATGGAATGGAAAGGAATGGAATGGAGTGGAATGGAACGCAATGGAATTGAATGGAATGGAATGGAATGGAATGGAATGGAATGGAATGGAAAGGAATGGATTGGAATGGAACGGAATGCAATGGATTGGAATGGAATGGAATGGAAAGGAATGGAATGCAATGGAAAGGAATGGAATGGAATGGAATGGAATGGAATCAACACGAGTGAAATGGAACGGAAAGGAATGGAATAGAATGGAATGGAATGGAATGGAATGGAATGGAATAGAATCAACGCGAGTAGAATGGAAAGGGAATGGTATGGAATGGAATACAATGGAATGGAATGGAATGGAAAGGAATGGAATGCAATGGAAAGGAATGGAATGGAATGGAAATGGAATGGAATCAACCCGAGAAGAAAGGAATGGAAAGGAATGGAATGGAATGGAATGGAATGGAATTTAAAGGAATGGAATGGAATGGTATGGAATGGAATGGAATGGAATGGAATGGTATGGAATGAAATGAAATGGATTGGAATGGAATGGAATGGAATGGAATAGAATGGAATGGCATGGAAGGCAATGGAAAGGAATGGAATGGAATGGGATGGAATGCAATGGAATGGAATGGAATGGGATGGAATGCAATGGAATGGAATGGAATGGAATGGAATGGAATGAAATGGATTGGAATCAAAATGCGTAGAATGGAATGTAATGGAACGGAACGGAATGGAATGGAAAGGAGTGGAATGGAATGGAATGGAATGGAATGGAATCAACCCGAGTAGAACGGAATATAATGGAATGGAGTGGAAGGGAATGGAATGGAATTGAACGGAATGGAACGAAACAGAATGGAAAGGAATGGAATGGAACGGAATGGAATGGATTGGAATCAACCCGAGAAGAACGGCATGGAATGGAATGGAACGGAATGGAATGAAGTGGAATGGAATACAATGGAATGCAATCAACTCGAGTAGAATGGAATTGAATGGAATGGAATGGAAAGCAATAGAATGGAATGGAATTCGATGGAAAGGAATGGAATGGAATGGAATGGAATGGAATGGAATGGAATGGAATGGAATGGAATGGAATGGAATGGAATGGAATCAACCCTAGTAGAAAGGAATGGAACGGAATGGAATGGAATGGAATGGAATGGAATGGAATGGAATGGAATGGAATGGAATGGAATGAAACGGAATGGAATCAAACCGAGTAGAATTTAGTGGAATGGAATAGAATGCTATGGAATGGAAAGGAATTGAATGGATTGGAATTTAATGGAATGGAATGGAATGGAATGGATTGGAATCAACCCGAGTAGAAAAGAATGGAATAGAATGGAATGGAATGGAATGGAATGCAATGGAATGGAACGGAATCAACACGAATTCAACGGAATGGAATAGAATGGAATAGAAAGAATGGAATTCAATGGAATGGAATGTAATGTAATGGAATGCAATGGAAAGGAAAGGAATGGAATAGCATGGAATGGAATGGAATGGAATGGAATGGAATGGAATGGAATGGAAAGGAAAGGAATGGAATAGCATGGAATGGAATGGAATGGAATGGAATGGAATGGAATGAAATGCAATGGAAAGGAAAGGAATGGAATGGAATGGAATGGAATGGAATGGAATGGAATGGAATGGAATGGAATGGAATGTTATCAAACAGAGTGGAGAGAATTGGAATGGAATGGAATGGAATGGAATGGAATGGAATGGATTGGAATGGAATGGAATGGAATGGAATCAACCCGAGAAAAACGGAATGGAATGGAATGGAATGGAATGGAATGGAATGGAAAGGTTTGGAATGCAATGCAATGGAATGGAATAGAATGGAATGGAATCTACCCGAGTAGAACGGAATGGAATGGAATGGAATGGAATGGAATGGGATGGAATGGAATGGAATGGAATGGAATGCAATGGAATATAATGGAATCAACCAGGGTAGAAGGGAATGAAATAGAATGGAATGGAATGGAATGGAATGCAAAGCAATGGAATGGAATGGAATGGAATGTATTCAACACGAGTAGAACGGAAAGGAACGGAATGGAATGCAATGGAATGGAATGGAATGGAATGCCATGGAAGGCATTGGAATGGAATGGAAAGGAATGGGATGGAATGGAATGGAATGGAATGGAATGGAATGGAATGGAATGGAATGGATTGGAAACAACCTGGGTAGAATGGAATGGAATGGAACGGAATGGAACCGAATGGAATGGAGTGGAATGGAATGGAATGGAATGTAATGGAATGGAATGGAATGGAATGGAATGGAATAAACCCGAGTAGAATGGAAAAGAATGGAATGGAGTGGAAGGGAATGGATTGGAATAGAATCAACCCGAGAGGAATGGAAAGGAATGGAATGGAATTGAACGGAAGGGAATGAAACAGAATGGATAGGAATGGAATGGAACGGAATGGAATGGAATGGAATCAACCCGAGAAGAACGGCGTGTAATGGAACGGAAAGGAATGGAATGAAGTGGAATGGAATGCAATGGAATTCAATCAACTCGAGTAGAATGGAATGGAATGGAATGGAAAGGAAAGCAATAGAATGAAATGGAATTGGATGGAAAGGAGTGGAACGGAATGGAATGGAATGGAATGGAATCAACCCTAGTAGAAAGGAATGGAGTGGAATGGAATGGAATGGAATGGAATGGAATGGAATCAAACCGAGTAGAATGGAGTGGAATAGAATAGAATTGTATGGAATGGAATGGAATGGAATGGAATGGAATGCAATGGAATGGAATGGAATGGAATACAATGTAATAGAACGGAATCAACAAGATTGGAGAGAAATTGAATGAATGGAATGGAATGGAATGGAATGGAATGCAACGGAATGGAATGGAAAAGAATATAATGGAATGGATTGGAATCCACCCGAGAGGAAGAGAGTGGAAAGGAATGGTATGGAATGGAATGGAACGGAATGGAATGGAATGGAATGGAACGGAATGCAAAGGAATGGAATGGAATGCAATGGAATGGAATGGAATGCCATGGAATGCAAAGGAAAGGAATGGAATGGAATGGGATGGAATGGAATGGAATGGAATGGAATGGGATGGAATGGAATCTAATGGAATGGAATGGAATGGAATGGATTCAGCACGAGTAGAACAGAAAGGAATGGAATGGAATTGAATAGAATGGAATGGAATGGAATGGAATGGAATGGAATGGAATGGAATGGAAAGGAATAGAATCAACCCGAGTAGAACGGAATGGAATGGAATGGAATGGAATGGAATGGAATGGAATGGAATGGAATGGAATGGAATGGTTTAGAATGCATTGCAATGGAATGGAATAGAATGGAATGGAATCTACCCGAGTAGAACGGAATGGGATGGAATGGAATGGAATGGAATGGAATGGAATGGAATGGAATGGAATCATCCCGAGTATAATGGAATGGAATGGAATGGAATCTATTGGAATGGAATGGAATGGAATGGAATGGAATGGAATGGAATGGAATGGAATGGAATGGAGTGGTATGGAATGCAAAGCAATGGAATGCAATGCAATGCTATGGAATGGAATGGAATTGAATGGAATGGAATGGAATGGAATGGAATGGAATGGAATGGAATGGAATGGAATGGAATGGAATGGAATGGAATGGTTTAGAATGCATTGCAATGGAATGGAATAGAATGGAATGGAATCTACCCGAGTAGAACGGAATGGGATGGAATGGAACGGAATGGAATGGAATGGAATGGAATCATCCCGAGTATAACGGAATGGAATGGAATGGAATCTATTGGAATGGAATGGAATGGAATGGAATGGAATGGAATGGAGTGGTATGGAATGCAATGCAATGGAATGCATTGCAATGCAATGGAATGGAATGGAATCAACCAGAGTAGAACGGAATGGAATGGAACGGAATGGAATGGAATGGAATGGAGTGGAATGGAATCAAACCGAGTAGAACGGAATGGGATAGAATGGAATGTAATGGAATGGAATGCAACGGAATATTATGGAATCAACCAGGGTAGAATGGAATGAAATAGAATGGAATGGAATGGAATGGAATGCAAAGCACTGGAATGGAATGGAATGGAATGTATTCAACACGAGTAGAACGGAAAGGAATGGAATGGAATGCAATGGAATGGAATGGAATGGAATGGTTTGGAATGCAATGCAATGGAATGGAATAGAATGGAATGGAATCTACACGAGTAGAACGGAATGGAATGGAATGGAATGGAATGGAATGGAATTGAATGGAATGGTATGGAATGCAATGGAATGGAATGGAATGCAATGGAATGGAATGGAATGGAATAGAATCAACCAGAGTAGAACGGAATGGAATGGATCGGAATGGAATGGAATGGAGTGGAGTGGAATGGAATCAAACAGAGTAGAACGGAATGGGATAGAATGGAAAGTAATGGAATGGAATGCAATGGAATATATTGGAATCAACCAGGGTAGAACGGAATGGAATGGAATGAAATAGAATGGAATGGAATGGAATGGAATGCAAAGCATTGGACTGGAATGGAATGGAATGTATTCAACACGAGTAGAACGGAAAGGAACGGAATGGAATGCAATGGAATGGAATGGAATGGAATCAACTTGAGTAGAACGGAATGGAATGGAATGGAACGGAATGGAATGGAATGGAATGGAATGGAATGGAATGGAATGGAATGGAAAGGTATGGAATGGAATGGAATGGCATAGAAGGCAATGGAATGGAATGGAATGGAATGGGATGGAATGGAATGGAATGGAATGGAATGGAATGAATGGAATGGAATGGAATGGATTGGAATCAACCTGCATAGAATGGAATGGAATGGAACTGAATGGAACGGAATGGAATGGAGTGGAATGGAATGGAATGGAATGGAATGGAATGCAATGGAATGCAATGGAATCAACCCGAGTAGAACGGAATAGAATAGAATGGAGCGGAAGGGAATGGATTGGAATGGAATCAACCCAAGAAGAACGGCGTGTAATGGAACGCAAAGGAATGGAATGAAGTGGAATGGAATACAATGGAATTCAATCAACTCGAGTAGAATGGGATGGAGTGGAATGGAATGGAAAGCAATAGAATGGAATGGAATTAGATGGAAAGAGTGGAATGTAATGGAATGGAAAGGAATGGAATCAACCCTATTAGAAAGGAATGGAATGGAATTTAATGGAACGGAATGGAATGGAATGGAATGGAATGGAATGGAATGGAATGGTATGGAATGGAATCAAACCGAGTAGAATGGAGTGGAATGGAATAGAATTGTATGGAATGGAATGGAATGGAATGGAATGGAATGCAATGGAACGGAATGGAATGGAACGGAATGGAATGGATTCAACCCGAGTAGATCAGAAAGGAATGGAATGGAATGGAACGGAATGGAATGGAATGCAATGGAATGGAATGCAATGGAATGGAATGGAATGGAACGGAATGGAATGAAATCAACCCTAGTAGAACGGAAAGGAATGGAATGGAATGGAATGGAATGGAATGGAAGGGAATGGAATGGAAAGGAATGGAAAGGAATGTAATGTAATCATCCCGAGTAGAACAGAATAGAATGGAATGGAATGGAATGGAATGGAATGGAATGGAATGGAATGGAATATAATGGAATGGACTGGAATACACCCGAGAGGAACAGAGTGGAAAGGAATGGAATGGAATGGAATGGAATGGAATGGAATGGAATGAAATGGAATGGAATATAATGGAATGGAATGGAATGGAATGGAATGGAATGGAATGGAATGGAATGGAATGGAATGGAATGGATTGGAATGGAATGGAATGGAATGGAATGGCATGGAATGCAAAGGAGAGGAACGGAATAGGATGGAATGGAATGGAAAGTAATGGAATGGAATGGAATGGAATGGAAAGGAATGGAATGGAATGGAATGGAATGGAACGGAATGGAATGGAATGGAATGGAATGGAATGGCATGGCATGAAAAGGAGAGGAATGGAATAGGATGGAATGGAATGGAATGGAATGGAATTGCATGGAATGCAAAGGAGAGGAATGGAATGGGATGGAATGGAATGGAATGGAATTGCATGGAATGCAAAGGAGAGGAATGGAATGGGATGGAATGGAATGGAATGCAATGGAATGGAATGGAATGGAACGGAATGGAATTGAATGGAATGGAATGGAACCAACCCGATTAGAACGGAACAGAATGGAATGGAACGGAATGGAATGGATTCAACACGAGTAGAACGGAAAGGAAAGTAATGGAATGGAATGGAATGGAACGGAATGGAATGGAATGGAATGGATGGAATGGAATGGAACGGAATGCAATGGAATGCAATGGAATGCAATGGAATGGAATGGAATGGAATGGAATGGAATGGAATGGAATGTACCCGTGTAGAACGGAATGGAATGGAATGGAATGGATGGAATGGAATGGAATCAACTCGAGTAGAAAGGAATGGAATGGAATGGAATGGAGTGGAATGGAATGGAATGGAATGGAATGGAATGGAATGGAATGCAATGCAATGGAATGGAATGGAATGGAATGGAATGGAATGTACCCATGTAGAACGGAATGGAATGGAATGGAATGGAGTGGAATGGAATGGAATGGAATGGAATGGAATGCAATGGAATGCAATGGAATCAACCCGAGTAGAACGGAATAGAATAGAATGGAGCGGAAGGGAATGGATTGGAATGGAATCAACCCAAGAAGAACGGCGTGTAATGGAACGCAAAGGAATGGAATGAAGTGGAATGGAATACAATGGAATTCAATCAACTCGAGTAGAATGGGATGGAGTGGAATGGAATGGAAAGCAATAGAATGGAATGGAATTAGATGGAAAGAGTGGAATGTAATGGAATGGAAAGGAATGGAATCAACCCTATTAGAAAGGAATGGAATGGAATTTAATGGAACGGAATGGAATGGAATGGAATGGAATGGAATGGAATGGAATGGTATGGAATGGAATCAAACCGAGTAGAATGGAGTGGAATGGAATAGAATTGTATGGAATGGAATGGAATGGAATGGAATGGAATGGAATGCAATGGAACGGAATGGAATGGAACGGAATGGAATGGATTCAACCCGAGTAGATCAGAAAGGAATGGAATGGAATGGAACGGAATGGAATGGAATGCAATGGAATGGAATGCAATGGAATGGAATGGAATGGAACGGAATGGAATGAAATCAACCCTAGTAGAACGGAAAGGAATGGAATGGAATGGAATGGAATGGAATGGAATGGAATGGAATGGAATGGAATGGAAGGGAATGGAATGGAAAGGAATGGAAAGGAATGTAATGTAATCATCCCGAGTAGAACAGAATAGAATGGAATGGAATGGAATGGAATGGAATGGAATGGAATGGAATGGAATATAATGGAATGGACTGGAATACACCCGAGAGGAACAGAGTGGAAAGGAATGGAATGGAATGGAATGGAATGGAATGGAATGGAATGAAATGGAATGGAATATAATGGAATGGAATGGAATGGAATGGAATGGAATGGAATGGAATGGAATGGAATGGAATGGAATGGAATGGAATGGATTGGAATGGAATGGAATGGAATGGAATGGCATGGAATGCAAAGGAGAGGAACGGAATAGGATGGAATGGAATGGAAAGTAATGGAATGGAATGGAATGGAATGGAAAGGAATGGAATGGAATGGAATGGAATGGAACGGAATGGAATGGAATGGAATGGAATGGAATGGCATGGCATGAAAAGGAGAGGAATGGAATAGGATGGAATGGAATGGAATGGAATGGAATTGCATGGAATGCAAAGGAGAGGAATGGAATGGGATGGAATGGAATGGAATGGAATTGCATGGAATGCAAAGGAGAGGAATGGAATGGGATGGAATGGAATGGAATGCAATGGAATGGAATGGAATGGAACGGAATGGAATTGAATGGAATGGAATGGAACCAACCCGATTAGAACGGAACAGAATGGAATGGAACGGAATGGAATGGATTCAACACGAGTAGAACGGAAAGGAAAGTAATGGAATGGAATGGAATGGAACGGAATGGAATGGAATGGAATGGATGGAATGGAATGGAACGGAATGCAATGGAATGCAATGGAATGCAATGGAATGGAATGGAATGGAATGGAATGGAATGGAATGGAATGGAATGTACCCGTGTAGAACGGAATGGAATGGAATGGAATGGATGGAATGGAATGGAATCAACTCGAGTAGAAAGGAATGGAATGGAATGGAATGGAGTGGAATGGAGTGGAATGGAATGGAATGGAATGGAATGGAATGGAATGGAATGCAATGCAATGGAATGGAATGGAATGGAATGGAATGGAATGTACCCATGTAGAACGGAATGGAATGGAATGGAATGGAATGTAATGGAATGGAATGGAATGGAACGGAATGGAATGGAAATGGAATGGAATCAACCCGAGAAGAAAGGAATGGAAAGGAATTCAATGGAATGGAATTGAATGGAATGGAAAGGAATGGAATGGAATGGAATGGAATGGAAAGGAATGGAATGGAATGCACTTTTATGGAATTGAATGCAATGTAATGGAATGGAAAGGGATGGAATCTACGCGAGTTGAACGGAATGGAATGGAATGGAATGGCATGGAATGGAATGGAATGGAATGGAATGGTATGGAATGGAATGGAATGGAAGGGAAGGGAAAGGAGTGGAATGGAATCAAACCGAGTAGAACCGAATGGGATAGAATGGAATGTAATGGAATGGAAAGTAATGGAATATAATGGAATCAACCAGGGTAGAATGGAATGAAATAGAATGGAATGGAATGGAATGGAAAGCAAAGGAATGGAATGGAATGGAATGGAATGGAATGTATTCAACACAAGTAGAACGGAAAGGAATGGAATGGAATCCAATGGAATGGAACGGAATGGAATGGAATGGAATCAACCTGAGTAGAACGGAATGGAATGGAATGGAATGGAATGGAATGGCATGGAATGGAATGGAATGGAATGGAATGGAATGGAATGGAATGGAATGGAATCTACCCGAGTAGAACGGAATGGAATGAAAGGGAATGGAATGGAATGGAATGGAATGGAATCAACCAGAGATGAAAAAATTGGAATGGAATGGAATGGAATGGAATGGAATGGAATGGAATGGAATGGAATGGAATGGAATGGAATGGAAGAGAATGGAATTGAATCATCCCGAGTAGAATGGAATGGAACGGAACCGAATGGAACGGAAGGGAACGGAATAGAATGGAATTGAATCAACCAGAGAAGAACGGAACGCAATGGAACTGAAGGGAATGGAACGCAACGGAACGGAATTGAAGGGAATTGAATCAACCTGAGTAGAAGGGAATGGAATGGAATTGAATGGAAAGGAATGGATTCAACACGAGTAGAACGGAAAGGAATGGAATGGAATGGAATGGAATGGAATGGAATGCAATGGAATGGAATGGAATGCAATGGAATGGAACGGAATGGAATGGAATGGAATGGAATGGAATGGAATTAACCCGTGTAGAACGGAATGGAATTGAATGGAATGGAATGGAATGGAATGGAATGGAATGGAATGGAATGGAATTGGAATGGAATCAACCCGAGAAGGAAGGAATGGAAAGGAATGGAATGGAAAGGAATGGAATGGAATGGAATGGAATTGGAATGGAATCAACCCGAGAAGAAAGGAATGGAAAGGAATGGAATGGAATGGAATGGAATGGAATGGAATGGAATGGAATGGAATGGAATGCAACGGAATGGAATGGAATGGAATGGAATGGAATGGAATGGAATGGATACAACACGAGTAGAACGGAAAGGAATGGAATGGAATGGAATAGAATGGAATGGAATGGAATGGAATGGAATCAACCCGAGTAGAACGGAATGGAATGGAATGGAATGGAATGGAATGGAATGGAACGGAATGGAATGGAAAGGAATGGAATGCAATGGAATGCAATGGAATGGAATGGAATGGAATGGAATGGAATGGAATGCATACAACACTAGTAGAACGGAAAGCAATGGAATGGAATGGAACAGAATGGAATGGAATGGAATGGAATTGAATCAACCCGAGTAGAACGGAATGGAATGGAATCGAATGTAATGGAATGGAATGGAATGGTTCGTAATGCAATGCAATGGAATGGAATAGAATGGAATGGAATCTACCTGAGAAGAACGGAATGGAATGCAATGGAATGGAATGGAATGGAATGGAATGGAATGGAATGGAATGGAATGGAATGGAATCATCCCGAGTGTAATGGAATGGAATGGAATGGAATGGAATGGAGTGGAATGGAATGGAATGGAATGGTATGGAATACAATGCAATTTAATGGAATGGAATGGAATGGAATGGGATGGAATGGAATGGAATGGAATGGAATGGAATGGAAAGGAATGGAATCAACCAGAGTAGAATGGAATGGAAAGGAACGGAATGGAATGTAATGGAATGGAGTGGAATGGAATCAACCAGGGTAGCACGGAATGAAATAGAATGGAATGGAATGGAATGGAATGCAAAGGAATGGAATGGAAAGAATGGAATCAACCAGAGTAGAACGGAATGGAAAGGAACGGAATGGAATGGAATGGAATGGAGTGGAATGGAATCAACCAGAGTAGCAAGGAATGAAATAGAATGGAATGGAAAGGAATGGAATGGAATGGAATGGAATGGAATGGAATGGAATGCAAAGGAATGGAATGGAATGGAATGGAATGGAATGTATTCAACACGAGTAGAACGGAAAGGAATGGAATGGAATGCAATGGAATGGAATTGAATGGAATAGAATGGAATGGAATCAACACGAGTAGAACGGAATGGAATGGAATGCAATGGAATGGAATTGAATGGAATAGAATGGAATGGAATCAACCCGAGTAGAACGGAATGGAATGGAATGGAATGGAATGGAATGGAATGGAATGGAATGGAATGGAATGGAATGGTATGGAATGGAAAGGAGTGGTATGGAATGGAATGGAATGGAATGGAAGGCAATGGAATGGAATGGAATGGAATGGAATGGGATGGAATGGAATGGAATGGAATGGAATGGAATTTAATGGAATGGAATGGAATCAACCAGAGTAGAAAGGAATGGAATGGAACGGAATGGAATGGAATGGAGTGGAGTGGAATGGAATCAAACCGAGTAGAACGGAATGGGATAGAATGGAATGTAATGGAATGGAATGCAATGGAATATAATGGAATCAACCAAGGTAGAACGGAATGAAATAGAATGGAATGGAATGGAACGGAATGCAAAGCAATGGAATGGAATGGAATGGAATGTATTCAACACGAGTAGAACGGAAAGGAATGGAATGGAATGCAATGGAATGGAATGGAATGGAGTCAACTCGAGTAGAACGGAATGGAATGGAATGGAATGGAATGGAATGGAATGGAATGGAATGGAATGCAATGGAATGGAATGGAATGGAATGGAATGGAATGCAATGGAATGGAATGGAATGGAATGGAATGGAATGGAATGGAATGGAATGGAATGGAGTGGAATAGAATGGAATGGAATGGAATGGTATGGAATGGAATCAACCCGAGTAGAACGGAATAGAATGGAATGGAGTGTAAGGGAATGGAATGGTATGAAATCAACCCGAGAGGAATGGAATGGAATGGAAAGGAATTGAACGGAAGGGAACAAAAGAGAATGGAAAGGAATGGAATGGAACGGAATGGAATGGAATGCAATCAACCCGAGTAGAAAGGAATGGAATGGAAAGGAATGGAATGGAATGGAAAGGAATGGAATGGAATGGAATGGAATGGAATGGAATGGAATGAAATGGAATGGAATGGAATGGAGTGGGATGGGATTGAATGGGATGGGATGGAATGGAATGGGATGGAATGGAATGGAACGGAATGGAATGGAATGGAATGGAATGGATTGGAATCAACCTGCGTAGAATGGAATGGAATGGAAAGGAACGGAACGGAATGGAATGGAGTGGAATGGAATGGAATGGAATGGAATAGAATGGAATGGCACGGAATGCAATGGAATGGAATGGAATGGAATTGCATGTAATGGAATGGAATGGGATGGAATGGATTGGAATCAACCTGCGTAGAATGGAATGGAAAGGAACGGAACGGGACGGAACGGAATGGAGTGCAATGGAATGGAATGGAATGGAATGGAATGGAATGGAATGGAATGGAATCAACCCGAGTAGAACGGAATAGAATGTAATGGAGTGGAAGGGAATGGAATGGAATGGAATCCACCAGAGTGGAATCGAATGGAATGGGATGAAATGGAATCAACCCGAGAAGAACGGAATGAAATGGAATGCAATGGAATGGAATGGAATGGAAAAGAATGAAATGGACTGGAATGGAATGGAATAGAATGGCACGGAATGCAATGGAATGGAATGGAATGGAATGGAATGGCATGGAATGGAATGGAATGGAATGGACTGGAATGGAATGGAATGGAATGCATAGGAATCAACCTGCGTAGAATGGAATGGGATGGAACAGAACTGAACGGAATGGAATGGAGTGGAGTGGAATGGAATGGAATTGAATGGAATGGAATGGAATGGAATCAACCCGAGTAGAACGGAATAGAATGGAATGGAGTGGAAGGGAATGGAATGGAATGGAATCAACCCCAGGGGAATGGAATGGAATGGAATGGAATTGAACGGAACGAAACGGAACAGAATGGAAAGGAATGCAATGGAATCAACCAGAGAAGAACGGCGTGGAATGGAATGGAATGGAACGGAATGGAAAGCAATAGAATGGAATGGAATTGGATGGAAAGGAATGGAATGGAAAGGAATGGAATGGAATGGAATGGAATGGAATCAACCCAAGTAGAATGGAAAGGAATGGAATGGAATCCAATGGAGAGGAATGGAATGGAATGGAATGGAATCAACCTGAGTAGAACGGAATGCAATGGAATGGAATGGAATGGAATGGAATTGATAGGAATGGAAAGGAATGGAAAGTAATCATCCCGAGTAGAACGGAATGGAATAGAATGGAATGGAATGGAATGGAATGCTATGGAATGGAATGGAATGGAATGGAATGGAATGGAATGGAATGGAATGAAATGGAATAGAATTTAATGGAATGCAATGGAATGGAATGGAATGCAACGTAATGAAATGGAATGGAATATAATGGAACGGAATGGATTCCACCCGAGGGGACAGAGTGGAAAGGAATGGAATGGAATGGAATGGAATGGAATGGAATGGAATGGAAGGCAAAGGAGAAGAATGGGATGGGATGGAATGGTATGGAATGGAATCAACCCGAGTAGAACGGAATAGAATGGAATGGAGTGGAAGGGAATGGAATGGAATGAAATCAACCCGAGAGGAATGGAATGGAATGGAAAGGAATTGAACGGAAGGGAACAAAAGAGAATGGAAAGCAATGGAATGGAACGGAATGGAATGGAATGCAATCAACCCGAGTAGAAAGGAATGGAATGGAAAGGAATGGAATGGAATGGAAAGGAATGGAATGGAATGGAATGGAATGGAATGGAATGGAATGGAATGGAATGGAATGGAATGGAATGGAGTGGGATGGGATTGAATGGGATGGGATGGAATGGAATGGAATGGAATGGAATGGAATGGAATGGAATGGAATGGAAAGGAATGGAATGGAATGGATTGGAATCAACCTGCGTAGAATGGAATGGAATGGAAAGGAACGAAACGGAATGGAATGGAGTGGAATGGAATGGAATGGAATGGAATAGAATGGAATGGCACGGAATGCAATGGAATGGAATGGAATGGAATTGCATGTAATGGAATGGAATGGGATGGAATGGATTGGAATCAACCTGCGTAGAATGGAATGGAAAAGAACGGAATGGCACGGAACGGAATGGAGTGGAATGGAATGGAATGGAATGGAATGGAATGGAATGGAATCAACCCGAGTAGAACGGAATAGAATGTAATGGAGTGGAAGGGAATGGAATGGAATGGAATCCACCAGAGTGGAATCGAATGGAATGGGATGAAATGGAATCAACCCGAGAAGAACGGAATGAAATGGAATGCAATGGAAAGGAATGGAATGGAAAAGAATGAAATGGAATGGAATGGAATGGAATAGAATGGCACGGAATGCAATGGAATGGAATGAAATGGAATGGCATGGAATGGAATGGAATGGAATTGACTGGAATGGAATGGAATGGAATGCATTGGAATCAACCTGCGTAGAATGGAATGGGATGGAACAGAACTGAACGGAATGGAATGGAGTGGAGTGGAATGGAATGGAATTGAATGGAATGGAATGGAATGGAATCAACCCGAGTAGAACGGAATAGAATGGAATGGAGTGGAAGGGAATGGAATGGAATGGAATCAACCCCAGGGGAATGGAATGGAATGGAATGGAATTGAACGGAACGGAACGGAACAGAATGGAAAGGAATGCAATGGAATCAACCAGAGAAGAACGGCGTGGAATGGAATGGAATGGAATGGAATGGAAAGCAATAGAATGGAATGGAATTGGATGGAAAGGAATGGAATGGAAAGGAATGGAATGGAATGGAATGGAATGGAATCAACCCAAGTAGAATGGAAAGGAATGGAATGGAATCCAATGGAGAGGAATGGAATGGAATGGAATGGAATCAACCTGAGTAGAACGGAATGCAATGGAATGGAATGGAATGGAATGGAATTGATAGGAATGGAAAGGAATGGAAAGTAATCATCCCGAGTAGAACGGAATGGAATAGAATGGAATGGAATGGAATGGAATGCTATGGAATGGAATGGAATGGAATGGAATGGAATGGAATGAAATGGAATAGAATTTAATGGAATGCAATGGAATGGAATGGAATGCAACGTAATAAAATGGAATGGAATATAATGGAACGGAATGGATTCCACCCGAGGGGACAGAGTGGAAAGGAATGGAATGGAATGGAATGGAGTGGAATGGAATGGAATGGAATGCAAAGGAGAAGAATGGGATGGGATGGAATTGAATGGAACGGAATGGAATGGTATGGAATGGAATGGAATGCAATGCAATGGAATGGAATGGTATGGAATGCAATCCAATGGAATGGAATGGAATCTACCCGAGTAGAACGGAATGGAATGGAATGGAATGGAATGGAAGGGAATGGAATGGAATGGAATGGAATGGAATGGAATGGAAACAACCCGAGAAGAAAAGAGTGGAATGCAAAGGAATGGAATGGAATGGAATGGACAGGAATGTATTCAACACGAGTAGAACGGAGAGGAATGGAATGGAATAGAATGGAATGGAATGGAATGGAATGGAATCAACCCGAGTAGAACGGAATGGAATGGAATGGAATGGAATGGAATGGAATGGAATGGAATGAAATGGAATGGAATGGAATGGAATGGAATGGAATGGAATGGAATGGAATGGAATGGTTTGGAATTCAA
The DNA here is from genome assembly GCF_029281585.2 of Gorilla gorilla gorilla. Lineage (NCBI taxonomy): Eukaryota > Metazoa > Chordata > Mammalia > Primates > Hominidae > Gorilla > Gorilla gorilla. Next base: position 69,109,763 of record NC_073228.2, read on the forward strand.
TGCAATGGAATGGAATAGAATGGAATGGAATCTACCTGAGTAGAACGGAATGGAATGAAATGGAATTTAATGGAAAGGAATGGGATGGAATGGAATGGAATGGAATGGAATGGAATGGAATAGAACGGAATCAACCCGAGTAGAATGGAATAGAATGGAACGGAGTGGAAGGGAATGCATTGGAATGGAATCAACCCGAAAGGAATGGAATGGAATGGAATTGAACGGAAGGGAACGAAACAGAATGGAAAGGAATGGAACGGAACGGAATGGAATGGAATGGAATCAACCCGATAAGAATGGCGTGTAATGGAACGGAAAGGAATGGAATGAAGTGGAGTGGAATACAATGGAATTCAATCAACTCGAGTAGAATGGAATGGAATGGAATGGAATGGAAAGCAATAGAATGGAATGGAATTGGATTGAAAGGAGTGGAATGGAATGGAATGGAATGGAATGGAATGGAATGGAATGGAATGGAATAGAATCAACCCTAGTAGAAAGGAATGGAGTGGAATGGAATGGAATGGAATGGAATGGAATGGAATGGAATGGAATGGAATGGAATTAAACCGAGTAGAATGGAGTGGAATGGAGTAGTATGGTATGGAATGGAATGGAATGGAATGGAATGGAATGGAATGGAATGGAATGGAATGGAATGGAATGCAATGGAATGGAATGGAATGCAATGGAATGGAAAGGAAAAGAATATAATGGAATGGAGTGGAATCCACCCGAGAGGAACAGAGTTGAAAGGAATGGTATGGAATGGAATGAAATGGAATCGAAAGGAATGCAATGGAATGGAATGGAATGCAATGGAATGGAATGGAATGCCATGGAATGCAAAGGAAAGGAATGGAATGGAATGGGATGGAATGGAATGGAATGGAATGGAATGGGATGGAATGGAATCAACCCGATTAGAATGGAACGGAATGAAAGGAACGGAATGGAATGGTATGGAATGGAATGGAAAGGAATGCAATGGAATGGAACGCAATGAAATGCAATGGAATGGAATTGAATGGACTCAACACGAGTGGAACGGAGAGGAATGGAATGGAATGGAATAGAATGGAATGGAATGGAATGGAATGGAAAGGAATGGAATCCACCCGAGTAGAACGGAATGGAATGGAATGGAATGGGATGGAATGGAATGGAATGGAATGCAATGGAATGGAATGGTTTAGAATGCAATGCAATGGAATGGAATAGAATGGAATGGAATCTACCCGAGCAGAACGGAATGGAATGGAATGGAATGGAATGGAATGGAATGGAATGGAATCATCCCGAGTATAACGGAATGGAATGGAATGGAATCTAATGGAATGGAATGTAATGGTATGGAATGCAAAGCAATGGAATGGAATGCAATGCAATGGAATGGAATGGAATGGAATGGAATGGAATGGAATGGAATGGAATGGAATGGTATGGAATGGAATGGGATGGGATGGGATGGGATGGGATGGGATGGGATGGGGTGGGATGGGATGGGATGGATTGGAATGGAATGGAATGGAATGGAATGGAATGGAATGGATTAGAATCTACCTGCGTAGAATGGAATGGAATGGATCGGAACAGAACGGAATGGAATGGAGTGGAATGGAATGGAATGGATTCAACACGAGTAGAACGGAACGGATGGAATGGAATGGAATGGAATGGAATGAATGGCATGGAATGGAATCAACCCGAGTAGAACGGAATGGAATGAAATGGAATGGAATGGAATGGAATGCAATTCTATGCAATGGAATGGAATGGAATGGAATGGAATGGAGTGGAATGGAATGGAATGGAATGGTATGGAATGGAATGGAATGGAATGGAATGGAATGGAATGGAATGGGATGGAATTTGATGGAATGGAATGGAATGGAATGGAATGGAATGGAATGGAATGGATTGGAATCAACCTGCGTAGAATGGAATGGAATGGATCGGAACAGAAAGGAATGGAATGGAGTGGAATGGAATGGAATGGAATGGAATGCAATGGAATGGAATGGAATGGAATGGAATGCAATGGAATGGAATGGAGTTGAATGGAATGGAATGGAACCAACCCGATTAGAACGGAACGGAATGGAATGGAACGGAATGGCATGGTATGGAATGGAATGGAATCGAATGGAATGGATTCAACACGAGTAGAACGGAAAGGAATGGAATGGAATGGAATGTAATGGAATGGAATGGAATGGAATGGAATGGAATGGAATGAATGGCATGGAATGGAATCAACCCAAGTAGAACGGAATGGAATGTAATGGAATGGAATGGAATGCAATTCAATGCAATGGAATGGAATGGAATGCAATGGAATGGAATGGAATGGAATGGAATGTACCCATGTAGAACGGAATGGAATGGAATGGAATGGAATGGAATGGAATGGAATGGAATGGAATGGAATGGGATGGAATGGAATGGAAATGGAATGGAATGGAATGGAATGGATTGGAATCAACCTGCGTAGAATGGAATGGAATGGATCGGAACAGAAAGGAATGGAATGGAGTGGAATGGAATGGAATGGAATGGAATGCACTGGAATGGAATGGAATGGAATGGAATGCAATGGAATGGAATGGAGTTGAATGGAATGGAATGGAACCCACCCGATTAGAACGGAACGGAATGGAATGGAACAGAATGGCATGGTATGGAATGGAATGGAATGGAATGGAATGGATTTAACAAGAGTAGACCGGAAAGGAAAGAATTGAATGGAATGGAATGGAATGGAATGGAATGGAATGGAATGGAATGGAATGGCATGGAATGAATGGCATGAAATGGAATCAACCCGAGTAGAACGGAATGGAATGTAATGTAATGGAATGGAATGCAGTTCAATGCAATGGAATGGAATGGAATGCAGTGGCATGGAATGGAGTGGAGTGGAATGTACCCGTGTAGAACGGAATGGAATGGAATGGAATGGAATGGAATGGAAATGGAATGGAATCAACACGAGAAGAAAGGAATGGAAAGGAATGGAATGGAATGGAATGGAATGGAGTGGAATTTAAAGGAATGGAATGGAATGGAATGGAGTGGAATGGAATGGAATGGAATGGAATGGAATGGAATGGAAAGGAATGGAATGGAATGGAACGGAATGGCACGGAATGCAATGGAATGGAATGGATTGGAATGGGATGGGATGGAATGGAATGGGATGGAATGGGCTGGAATCAACCTGCGTAGAATGGAATGGAATGGAACGGAACGGAATGGAATGGAGAGGAAAGGAATGGAATGGAATGGAATGGAATGGAAAGGAATGGAATCCTCCCAACTAGAACGGAATAGAATGTAATGGGGTGGAAGGGAATGGAATGGAACGGAATCAATCCGAGAAGAACAGCGTGGAATAGAATGGAATGGAACGGAATGGAAAGGAATGGAATGGAATGGATTGGAATGGAAAGGAATGGAATGGAATGATATCAAACAGAGTGGAGAGAATTGGAGTGTAATGTAATGGAATGGAATGGAATGGAATGGAGTGGAATGGAATGGAATGGAGTCAACCCGAGTAGAACGGAACCGAATGGAACGGAATGGAATGGAATAGAATGGAAATGAATCCACACGAGTGGAATGGAACGGAATGGAATGGAATGGAATGGAATGGAATGGAATGGCATGGAATGGAATGGAATCAACCAGATTGGAGAGAAATTGAATGGAATGGAATGGAATGGAATGGAATGGAATGGAATGGAATGGAATGGAATGCAACGGAATGGAATGGAAAGGAATATAATGGAATGGAATGGAATCCACCCGAGAGGAACACAGTGGAAAGGAATGGAATGGAATGGAATGGAATGGAATGGAATGGAATGGAATGGAATGGAATGGAATGCAATGGAATGGAATGGAATGCCATGGAATGCAAAGGAAAGGAATGGAATGGAATGGGATGGAATGGAATGGAATGAAATGGAATGGAATGGTATGGAATGGAAACAACCCGATTTGAATGGAACGGAATGAATGGAACGGAATGGAATGGTAAGGAATGGAATGGAATGGAATGGAACGGAATGGAATGGAATGGATTCAACACGAGTAGAACGGAAAGGAATGGAATTTAATGGAATAGAATGGAATGGAATGGAATGGAATGGAATCAACCCGATTAGAACGGAATGGAATGGAATGGAATGGAATGGAATGGAATGGAATGGAATGGAATGGAATGGAATGGAATGGAATGGAGTGGAATGGTTTGGAATGCAATGCAATGGAATGGAAAAGAATGGAATGGAATCTACCTGAGTAGAAAGGAATGGAATGAAATGGAATTTAATGGAAAGGAATGGGATGGAATGGAATGGAATGGTATGGAATGGAATGGAATGGAATAGAATGGAATGGAATGGAATGGAATGGAATCAACCCGAGAGGAATGGAATGGAATGGAATTGAACGGAAGGGAACGAAACAGAATGGAAAGGAATGGAACGGAACGGAATGGAATGGAATGGAATCAACCCGAGAAGAACGGCGTGTAATGGAACGGAAAGGAATGGAATGAAGTGGAATGGAATACAATGGAATTCAATCAACTCGAGTAGAATGGAATGGAATGGAATGGAATGGAAAGCAATAGAATGGAATGGAATTGGATTGAAAGGAGTGGAATGGAATGGAATGGAATGGAACGGAATGGAATGGAATCAACCTAGCAGAAAGGAATGCAGTGGAATGGAATGGAATGGAATGGAATGGAATGGAATGGAATGAAATGGAATGGAATGGAATCAAACCGAGTAGAATGGAGTGGAATGGAATAGAATGGTATGGAATGGAATGGAATGGAATGGAATGGAATGGAATGGAATGCAATGGAATGGAATGGTATACAACGGAATGGAATGGAAAAGAATATAATGGAATGGAATGGAATCCACCCGAGAGGAACAGAGTGGAAAGGAATGGTATGGAATGGTATGGAATGGAATGGAATGGAATGCAATGGAATGGAATGGAATGGAATGGAATGGAATGGAATGCCATGGAATGCAAAGGAAAGGAATGGAATGGAATGGGATGGAATGGAATGGAATGGAATGGAATGGGATGGAATGGAATGGAATGGAATGGAACGCTATGGAATGGAATCAACCCGATTAGAATGGAACGGAATGAATGGAATGGAATGGAATGGAATGGAATGCAATGGAATGGAACGCAATGAAAGGCAATGGAATGGAATGGAATGGATTCAACACGAGTAGAACGGAAAGGAATGGAATGGAAAGAATTGAATGGAATGGAATGGAATGGAATGGAATGGAATCAACCCGAGTAGAACGGAATGGAATGGAATGGTATGGAATGGAATGCAATGGAATGGAATGGAATGGAATGGAATGGAATGGAATGGTTTAGAATGCAATGCAATGGAATGGAATAGAATGGAATGGAATCTACCCGAGTAGAACGGAATGGAATGGAATGGAATGGAATGGAATGGAATGGAATGGAATGGAATGGAATGGAATGGAATGGAATCATCCCGAGTATAACGGAATGGAATGGAATGGAATCTAATGGAAAGTAATGGAATGGAATGGAATGGAATGGAATGGAATGGAATGGAATGGAATGAAATGGAATGGAATCAACCAGAGTAGAACGGAATGGAATGGAACGGAATGGAATGGAACGGAATGGAATGGAATGGAATGGAGTGCAATGGAATCAAACGTAGCAGAACGGAATGGGATAGAATGGAATGGAATGGAATGGAATGCAAAGCAATGGAATGGAATGGAATGGAATGTATTCCACACGAGTAGAACGGAAAGGAACGGAATGGAATGCAATGGAATGCAATGGAATGGAATCAACTCGAGTAGAACGGAATGGAATGGAATGGAATGGAATGGAATGGAATGGAATGGAATGGGATGGAATGGGATAGAATGGAATGGAATGGAATGGAATGGATTGGAATCAACCTGCATAGAATGGAATGGAATGGAATGGAACAGAACAGAATGGAATGGAGTGGAATGGAAAGGAATGGAATGGAATGCAACGGAATGGAATGGAGTTGAATGGAATGGAATGGAACCAACCCGATTAGAACGGAATGGAATGGAATGGAACGGAATGGAATGGTATGGAATGGAATGGAATGGAATGGAATGGAATGGAATGGAATGGAATGGATTCAACACGGGTAGAACGGAAAGGAATGGAATGGAAAGGAATGGAATGGAATGGAATGGAATGGAATGGAATGGAATGGAATGGAATGAATGGCATGGAATGGAATCAACCCGAGTAGAAAGAAATGGAATGGGATGGAATGGAATGGAATGGAATGGAATGCAATTCAATGCAATGGAATGGAATGGAATGCAATGGAATGGAATGGAATGGAATGGAATGTACCAGTGTAGAACGGAATGGAATGGAATGGAATGGAATGGAATGGAAATGGAATGGAATCAACCCGAGAAGAAAGGAATGGAAAGGAATGGAATGGAATGGAATGGAATGGAATGGAATGGAATGGAATGGAATGGAATGGAATGGAAAGGAATTGAATGGAATGGAATGGAATGGAATGGAATGGAATGGAATGGAATGGAAAGGAATAGAATGGAATGGAATGGAATGGAATGGAATGGAATGGAATGGAATGCAATGGTACGGAATGAAATGGAATGGTATGGAATTGAATGCAGTTGAATGGAATGGAATGGAATGGAATCCACGCGAGTAGAACGGAATGGAATGGAATGGAATGGAATGGAATGCAATGGAATAGTATGGAATGGAATGGAATGGAATGGAATGGAATGGAATACAATGCAATGGAATGGAATGGAATGGAATGGAATGGAATGGAATGGGATGGAATGGAATGGAATGGCATTGAATGGAATTGAATGGAATGGATTGGAATGGAATGGAATGGCATGGCATGGAATGGAATGGAATGGAATGGTATGGAATGGAATGGAATGGAATGGAATGGAATGGAATGGAATGGAATGGAATGCAATGGAATGGAATGGAATGGAATGGAATGGAATGGAATGGAATCAACCAGAGTAGAACGGAATGGAATGGAACGGAATGGAATGGAATGGAATGGATTGGAATGGAATCAAACCTAGTAGAACGGAATGGGATAGAATGGAATGTAATGGAATGGAATGCAAGGGAATATAATGGAATCAACCAGGGTAAAACGGAATGAAATTGAATGGAATGGAATGGAATGGAATGCAAAGGAATGGAATGGAATGGAATGGAATGTATTCCACACGAGTAGAACGGAAAGGAATGGAATGGAATGCAATGGAATGGAATTGAATTGAATGGAATGGAATGCAATCAAGCCGAGTAGAACGGAATGGAATGGAATGGAATGTTAAGGAATGGAATGGAATGGAATGGTATGGAATGAAATGAAATGGAATGGAATGGAATGGAATGGAATGGAATAGAATGGAATGGCATGGAAGGCAATGGAACGGAATGGAATGGAATGGGATGGAATGGAATGGAATGGAATGTAATGGAATGGAATGCAATGGATTGGAATCATCCTGCGTAGAATGGAATCTAATGGAACCGAACGGAACGGAATGGAATGGAGTGGAATGGAATGGAATGGAATGGAATCAACCCGAGTAGAACGGAATAGAATGAAATGGAGTGGAAGGGAATGCAATGGAATTGAACGGAATGGAACGAAACAGAATGGAAAGGAATGGAACGGAACGGAATGGAAAGGAATGGAATCAACCCGAGAAGAACGGCGTGTAATGGAACGGAAAGGAATGGAATGAAGTGGAATGGAATACAATGGAATTCAATCAACTCGAGTAGAATGGAATGGAATGGAATGGAATGGAAAGCAATAGAATGGAATGGAATTGGATTGAAAGGAGTGGAATGGAATGGAATGGAATGGAACGGAATGGAATGGAATCAACCTAGCAGAAAGGAATGCAGTGGAATGGAATGGAATGGAATGGAATGGAATGGAATGGAATGAAATGGAATGGAATGGAATCAAACCGAGTAGAATGGAGTGGAATGGAATAGAATGGTATGGAATGGAATGGAATGGAATGGAATGGAATGGAATGGAATGCAATGGAATGGAATGGTATACAACGGAATGGAATGGAAAAGAATATAATGGAATGGAATGGAATCCACCCGAGAGGAACAGAGTGGAAAGGAATGGTATGGAATGGTATGGAATGGAATGGAATGGAATGCAATGGAATGGAATGGAATGCAATGGAATGGAATGGAATGCCATGGAATGCAAAGGAAAGGAATGGAATGGAATGGGATGGAATGGAATGGAATGGAATGGAATGGGATGGAATGGAATGGAATGGAATGGAACGCTATGGAATGGAATCAACCCGATTAGAATGGAACGGAATGAATGGAATGGAATGGAATGGAATGGAATGCAATGGAATGGAACGCAATGAAAGGCAATGGAATGGAATGGAATGGATTCAACACGAGTAGAACGGAAAGGAATGGAATGGAAAGAATTGAATGGAATGGAATGGAATGGAATGGAATGGAATCAACCCGAGTAGAACGGAATGGAATGGAATGGTATGGAATGGAATGCAATGGAATGGAATGGAATGGAATGGAATGGAATGGTTTAGAATGCAATGCAATGGAATGGAATAGAATGGAATGGAATCTACCCGAGTAGAACGGAATGGAATGGAATGGAATGGAATGGAATGGAATGGAATGGAATGGAATGGAATGGAATGGAATGGAATGGAATCATCCCGAGTATAACGGAATGGAATGGAATGGAATCTAATGGAAAGTAATGGAATGGAATGGAATGGAATGGAATGGAATGGAATGGAATGAAATGGAATGGAATCAACCAGAGTAGAACGGAATGGAATGGAACGGAATGGAATGGAACGGAATGGAATGGAATGGAATGGAGTGCAATGGAATCAAACGTAGTAGAACGGAATGGGATAGAATGGAATGGAATGGAATGGAATGCAAAGCAATGGAATGGAATGGAATGGAATGTATTCCACACGAGTAGAACGGAAAGGAACGGAATGGAATGCAATGGAATGCAATGGAATGGAATCAACTCGAGTAGAACGGAATGGAATGGAATGGAATGGAATGGAATGGAATGGAATGGAATGGAATGGGATGGAATGGGATAGAATGGAATGGAATGGAATGGAATGGATTGGAATCAACCTGCATAGAATGGAATGGAATGGAATGGAACAGAACAGAATGGAATGGAGTGGAATGGAAAGGAATGGAATGGAATGCAACGGAATGGAATGGAGTTGAATGGAATGGAATGGAACCAACCCGATTAGAACGGAATGGAATGGAATGGAACGGAATGGAATGGTATGGAATGGAATGGAATGGAATGGAATGGAATGGAATGGATTCAACACGGGTAGAACGGAAAGGAATGGAATGGAAAGGAATGGAATGGAATGGAATGGAATGGAATGGAATGGAATGGAATGGAATGGAATGAATGGCATGGAATGGAATCAACCCGAGTAGAAAGGAATGGAATGGGATGGAATGGAATGGAATGGAATGGAATGCAATTCAATGCAATGGAATGGAATGGAATGCAATGGAATGGAATGGAATGGAATGGAATGTACCAGTGTAGAACGGAATGGAATGGAATGGAATGGAATGGAATGGAAATGGAATGGAATCAACCCGAGAAGAAAGGAATGGAAAGGAATGGAATGGAATGGAATGGAATGGAATGGAATGGAATGGAATGGAATGGAATGGAAAGGAATTGAATGGAATGGAATGGAATGGAATGGAATGGAATGGAATGGAATGGAAAGGAATAGAATGGAATGGAATGGAATGGAATGGAATGGAATGGAATGGAATGCAATGGTACGGAATGAAATGGAATGGTATGGAATTGAATGCAGTTGAATGGAATGGAATGGAATGGAATCCACGCGAGTAGAACGGAATGGAATGGAATGGAATGGAATGGAATGCAATGGAATAGTATGGAATGGAATGGAATGGAATGGAATGGAATGGAATGGAATACAATGCAATGGAATGGAATGGAATGGAATGGAATGGAATGGAATGGGATGGAATGGAATGGAATGGCATTGAATGGAATGGAATGGAATGGATTGGAATGGAATGGAATGGCATGGCATGGAATGGAATGGAATGGAATGGTATGGAATGGAATGGAATGGAATGGAATGGAATGGAATGGAATGGAATGGAATGCAATGGAATGGAATGGAATGGAATGGAATGGAATGGAATGGAATCAACCAGAGTAGAACGGAATGGAATGGAACGGAATGGAATGGAATGGAATGGATTGGAATGGAATCAAACCTAGTAGAACGGAATGGGATAGAATGGAATGTAATGGAATGGAATGCAAGGGAATATAATGGAATCAACCAGGGTAAAACGGAATGAAATTGAATGGAATGGAATGGAATGGAATGCAAAGGAATGGAATGGAATGGAATGGAATGTATTCCACACGAGTAGAACGGAAAGGAATGGAATGGAATGCAATGGAATGGAATTGAATTGAATGGAATGGAATGCAATCAAGCCGAGTAGAACGGAATGGAATGGAATGGAATGTTAAGGAATGGAATGGAATGGAATGGTATGGAATGAAATGAAATGGAATGGAATGGAATGGAATGGAATGAAATAGAATGGAATGGCATGGAAGGCAATGGAACGGAATGGAATGGAATGGGATGGAATGGAATGGAATGGAATGTAATGGAATGGAATGCAATGGATTGGAATCATCCTGCGTAGAATGGAATCTAATGGAACCGAACGGAACGGAATGGAATGGAGTGGAATGGAATGGAATGGAATGGAATCAACCCGAGTAGAACGGAATAGAATGAAATGGAGTGGAAGGGAATGCAATGGAATTGAACGGAATGGAACGAAACAGAATGGAAAGGAATGGAATCAACCTGAGAAGAACGGCATGGAATGGAATGGAAAGGAATGGAATGAAGTGGAATGGAATACAGTGGAATGCAATCAACTCGAGTAGAATGGAATGGAATGGAATGGAATGGAAAGCAATAGAATGGAATGGAATTGGATGGAAAGGAATGGAATGGAATGGAACGGAATGGAATGGAATGGAGTGGAATCAACACTAGTAGAAAGGTATGGAACGGAATGGAGTGGAATGGAATGGAATGGAATGGAGTGGAATGGAATGGAATCAACCCGAGTAGAAAAGAATGGAATAGAATGGAATGGAATGGAATGGAATGCAATGGAATGGAACGTAATCAAAATGAATTCAACGGAATGGAATAGAATGGAATAGAAAGAATGGAATTCAATAGAATGGAATTAAATGGAACGGAATGCAATGGAAAGGAAAGGAATGCAATAGAATGGAATGGAATGGAATGGAATGGAATGGAATGCAAAGGAAAGGAAAGGAATGGAATAGAATGGAATGGAATGGAAAGGAATGGAATGCAATGGAAAGGAAAGGAATGGAATAGAATGGAATGGAATGGAATGGAATGGAATGGAATGTTATCAAACAGAGTGGAGAGAATTGGAATGTAATGGAATGGAATGGAATGGAATGGAATGGAGTGGAATGGAATGGAATGGAATCAACCCGTGTAGAACGGAACCGAGCGGAACGGAATGGAATGGAACGGAATGGAATGGAAATGGAATGGAAATGGAATGGAATCAACCCGAGAAGAAAGGAATGGAAAGGAATGGAATGGAATGGAATGGAATGGAATTTAAAGGAATGGAATGGAATTGTATGGAATGGAATGGAATGGAATGGTATGGAATGAAATGAAATGGATTGGAATGGAATGGAATGGAATGGAATAGAATGGAATGGCATGGAAGGCAATGGAACGGAATGGAATGGAATGGGAAGGAATGCAATGGAATGGAATGGAATGGAATGGAATGGAATGGAATGAAATGGATTGGAATCAAAATGCGTAGAATGGAATGTAATGGAACGGAACGGAATGGAATGGAAGGGAGTGGAATGGAATGGAATGGAATGGAATGGAATCAACCCGAGTAGAACGGAATATAATGGAATGGAGTGGAAGGGAATGGAATGGAATTGAACGGAATGGAACGAAACAGAATGGAAAGGAATGGAACGGAACGGAATGGAATGGAATGGAATCAACCCGAGAAGAACGGCATGGAATGGAATGGAATGGAATGGAATGAAGTGGAATGGAATACAATGGAATGCAATCAACTCGAGTAGAATGGAATGGAATGGAATGGAATGGAAAGCAATAGAATGGAATGGAATTGGATGGAAAGGAATGGAATGGAATGGAATGGAATGGAATGGAATGGAATGGAATGGAATCAACCCTAGTAGAAAGGAATGGAACGGAATGGAATGGAATGGAATGGAATGGAATGGAATGGAATGGAATGGATTGCAATGGAATGGAATGGAATGAAACGGAATGGAATCAAACCGAGTAGAATTTAGTGGAATGGAATAGAATGCTATGGAATGGAAAGGAATTGAATGGATTGGAATGGAATGGAATGGAATGGAATGGAATGGAATGGAATGGAATGGATTGGAATCAACCCGAGTAGAAAAGAATGGAATAGAATGGAATGGAATGGAATGGAATGCAATGGAATGGAACGGAATCAACACGAATTCAACGGAATGGAATAGAATGGAATAGAAAGAATGGAATTCAATGGAATGGAATGTAATGTAATGTAATGCAATGGAAAGGAAAGGAATGGAATAGCATGGAATGGAATGGAATGGAATGGAATGGAATGGAATGAAATGGAATGCAATGGAAAGGAAAGGAATGGAACAGCATGGAATGGAATGGAATGGAATGGAAAGGAATGGAATGCAATGGAAAGGAAAGGAATGGAATAGAATGGAATGGAATGGAATGGAATGGAATGGAATGGAATGGAATGGAATGGAATGGAATGGAATGTAATCAAACAGAGTGGAGAGAATTGGAATGGAATGGAATGGAATGGAATGGAATGGAATGGAATGGAATGGAATGGAATGGAATGGAATCAACCCGAGAAAAACGGAATGGAATGGAATGGAATGGAATGGAATGGAATGGAATGGAATGGAATGGAATGGAAAGGTTTGGAATGCAATGCAATGGAATGGAATAGAATGGAATGGAATCTACCCGAGTAGAACGGAATGGAATGGAATGGAATGGAATGGGATGGAATGGAATGGAATGGAATGGAATGCAATGGAATATAATGGAATCAACCAGGGTAGAACGGAATGAAATAGAATGGAATGGAATGGAATGGAATGCAAAGCAATGGAATGGAATGGAATGGAATGTATTCAACACGAGTAGAACGGAAAGGAACGGAATGGAATGCAATGGAATGGAATGGAATGGAATGCCATGGAAGGCATTGGAATGGAATGGAATGGAATGGGATGGAATGGAATGGAATGGAATGGAATGGAATGGAATGGAATGGATTGGAAACAACCTGGGTAGAATGGAATGGAATGGAACGGAATGGAACCGAATGGAATGGAGTGGAATGGAATGGAATGGAATGGAATGGAATGGAATGGAATGGAATGGAATGGAATCAACCCGAGTAGAACGGAAAAGAATGGAATGGAGTGGAAGGGAATGGATTGGAATAGAATCAACCCGAGAGGAATGGAAAGGAATGGAATGGAATTGAACGGAAGGGAATGAAACAGAATGGATAGGAATGGAACGGAACGGAATGGAATGGATTGGAATCAACCCGAGAAGAACGGCGTGTAATGGAACGGAAAGGAATGGAATGAAGTGGAATGGAATGCAATGGAATTCAATCAACTCGAGTAGAATGGAAAGGAATGGAATGGAAAGGAAAGCAATAGAATGAAATGGAATTGGATGGAAAGGAGTGGAACGGAATGGAATGGAATGGAATGGAATCAACCCTAGTAGAAAGGAATGGAGTGGAATGGAATGGAATGGAATTTAATGGAATGGAATGGAATGGAATGGAATCAAACCGAGTAGAATGGAGTGGAATGGAATAGAATTGTATGGAATGGAATGGAATGGAATGGAATGGAATGGAATGGAATGGAATGGAATACAATGTAATAGAACGGAATCAACAAGATTGGAGAGAAATTGAATGAATGGAATGGAATGGAATGGAATGGAATGCAACGGAATGGAATGGAAAAGAATATAATTGAATGGATTGGAATCCACCCGAGAGGAAGAGAGTGGAAAGGAATGGTATGGAATGGAATGGAACGGAATGGAATGGAGTGGAATGGAACGGAATGCAGTGGAATGGAATGGAATGCAATGGAATGGAATGGAGTGCCATGGAATGCAAAGGAAAGGAATGGAATGGAATGGGATGGAATGGAATGGAATGGAATGGAATGGGATGGAATGGAATGGAATGGAATGGAATGGAATGGAATGGATTCAGCACGAGTAGAACAGAAAGGAATGGAATGGAATTGAATAGAATGGAATGGAATGGAATGGAATGGAATGGAATGGAATGGAATGAAAAGGAATAGAATCAACCCGAGTAGAACGGAATGGAATGGAATGGAATGGAATGGAATGGAATGGAATGGTATGGAATGGTTTCGAATGCATTGCAATGGAATGGAATAGAATGGAATGGAATCTACCCGAGTAGAACGGAATGGGATGGAATGGAATGGAATGGAATGGAATGGAATGGAATCATCCCGAGTATAATGGAATGGAATGGAATGGAATCTATTGGAATGGAATGGAATGGAATGGAATGGAATGGAATGGAATGGAATTGAATGGAGTGGTATGGAATGCAATGCAATGCTATGGAATGGAATGGAATGGAATGGAATGGAATGGAATGGAATGGAATGGAATGGAATGGAATGGAATCAACCAGAGTAGAACGGAATGGAATGGAACGGAATGGAATGGAATGGAATGGAATGGAGTGGAATGGAATCAAACCGAGTAGAACGGAATGGGATAGAATGGAATGTATTGGAATGGAATGCAACGGAATATAATGGAATCAACCAGGGTAGAATGGAATGAAATAGAATGGAATGGAATGGAATGGAATGCAAAGCAATGGAATGGAATGGTATGGAATGTATTCAACACAAGTAGAACGGAAAGGAACGGAATGGAATGCAATGGAATGGAATGGAATGGAATGGTTTGGAATGCAATGCAATGGAATGGAATAGAATGGAATGGAATCTACACGAGTAGAACGTAATGGAATGGAATGGAATGGAATGGAATGGAATGGAATGGAATGGAATGGAATGGAATTGAATGGAATGGTATGGAATGCAATGCAATGGAATGGAATGGAATGGAATGCAATGGAATGGAATGGAATGGAATAGAATCAACCAGAGTAGAACGGATTGGAATGGAAAGGAATGGAATGGAATGGAGTGGAGTGGAATGGAATCAAACCGAGTAGAACGGAATGGGATAGAATGGAATGTAATGGAATGGAATGCAATTGGATATAATGGAATCAACCAGGGTAGAACGGAATGGAATGGAATGAAATAGAATGGAATGGAAAGGAACGGTATGCAAAGCATTGGACTGGAATGGAATGGAATGTATTCAACACGAGTAGAAAGGAAAGGAACGGAATGGAATGCAATGGAATGGAATGGAATGGAAGCAACTCGAGTAGAACGGAATGGAATGGAATGGAATGGAATGGAATGGAATGGAATGGAATGGAATGGAATGGAATGGTATGGAATGGAATGGAATGGAATGGAATGGAATGGAATCAACCTGCGTAGAATGGAATGGAATGGAACGGAATGGAACGGAATGGAATGGAACGGAATGGAATGGAGTGGAATGGGATGGAATGGAATGGAATGAAATGGAACGGTATGGAATGGAATCAACCCGATTAGAATGGAATGGAATGAATGGAACGGACTGGAATGGTATGGAATGGAATGGAATGGAATGCAATGGAATGGAATACAATGAAATGCAATGGAATGGAATGGAATGGATTCAACACGAGTTGAACGGAAAGGAATGGAAAGGAATGGAATAGAATGGAATGGAATGGAATGGAATGGAGTGGAATGGAATGGAATCAACCCGATTAGAAAAGAATGGAATAGAATGGAATGGAATGGAATGGAATGCAATGGAATGGAACGTAATCAAAATGAATTCAACGGAATGGAATAGAATGGAATAGAAAGAATGGAATTCAATGGAATGGAATTAAATGGAACGGAATGCAATGGAAAGGAAAGGAATGCAATAGAATGGAATGGAATGGAATGGAATGGAATGCAAAGGAAAGGAAAGGAATGGAATAGAATGGAATGGAATGGAATGGAATGGAATGCAATGGAAAGGAAAGGAATGGAATAGAATGGAATGGAATGGAATGGAATGGAATGGAATGTTATCAAACAGAGTGGAGAGAATTGGAATGTAATGGAATGGAATGGAATGGAATGGAATGGAATGGAGTGGAATGGAATGGAATGGAATCAACCCGAGTAGAACGGAACCGAGCGGAACGGAATGGAATGGAACGGAATGGAATGGAAATGGAATGGAAATGGAATGGAATCAACCCGAGAAGAAAGGAATGGAAAGGAATGGAATGGAATGGAATGGAATGGAATTTAAAGGAATGGAATGGAATTGTATGGAATGGAATGGAATGGAATGGTATGGAATGAAATGAAATGGATTGGAATGGAATGGAATGGAATGGAATAGAATGGAATGGCATGGAAGGCAATGGAACGGAATGGAATGGAATGGGATGGAATGCAATGGAATGGAATGGAATGGAATGGAATGGAATGAAATGGATTGGAATCAAAATGCGTAGAATGGAATGTAATGGAACGGAACGGAATGGAATGGAAGGGAGTGGAATGGAATGGAATGGAATGGAATGGAATCAACCCGAGTAGAACGGAATATAATGGAATGGAGTGGAAGGGAATGGAATGGAATTGAACGGAATGGAACGAAACAGAATGGAAAGAAATGGAACGGAACGGAATGGAATTGAATGGAATCAACCCGAGAAGAACGGCATGGAATGGAATGGAATGGAATGGAATGGAATGAAGTGGAATGGAATACAATGGAATGCAATCAACTCGAGTAGAATGGAATGGAATGGAATGGAATGGAAAGCAATAGAATGGAATGGAATTGGATGGAAAGGAATGGAATGGAATGGAATGGAATGGAATGGAATGGAATCAACCCTAGTAGAAAGGAATGGAACGGAATGGAATGGAATGGAATGGAATGGAATGGAATGGAATGGAATGGATTGGAATGGAATGGAATGGAATGAAACGGAATGGAATCAAACCGAGTAGAATTTAGTGGAATGGAATAGAATGCTATGGAATGGAAAGGAATTGAATGGATTGGAATGGAATGGAATGGAATGGAATGGAATGGAATGGAATGGAATCGATTGGAATCAACCCGAGTAGAAAAGAATGGAATAGAATGGAATGGAATGGAATGGAATGCAATGGAATGGAACGGAATCAACACGAATTCAACGGAATGGAATAGAATGGAATAAAAAGAATGGAATTCAATGGAATGGAATGGAAAGTAATGGAATGCAATGGAAAGGAAAGGAATGGAATAGCATGGAATGGAATGGAATGGAATGGAATGGAATGGAATGGAATGCAATGGAAAGGAAAGGAATGGAATAGCATGGAATGGAATGGAATGGAATGGAAAGGAATGGAATGCAATGGAAAGGAAAGGAATGGAATAGAATGGAATGGAATGGAATGGAATGGAATGGAATGGAATGGAATGGAATGTTATCAAACAGAGTGGAGAGAATTGGAATGGAATGGAATGGAATGGAATGGAATGGAATGGAATGGAATGGAATGGAATGGAATGGAATGGAATCAACCCGAGAAAAACGGAACGGAATGGAACCGAATGGAATGGAGTGGAATGGAATGGAATGGAATGGAATGGAATGGAATGGAATGGAATGGAATGGAATGGAATCAACCCGAGTAGAACGGAAAAGAATGGAATGGAGTGGAAGGGAATGGATTGGAATAGAATCAACCCGAGAGGAATGGAAAGGAATGGAATGGAATTGAACGGAAGGGAATGAAACAGAATGGATAGGAATGGAACGGAACGGAATGGAATGGAATGGAATCAACCCGAGAAGAACGGCGTGTAATGGAACGGAAAGGAATGGAATGAAGTGGAATGGAATGCAGTGGAATTCAATCAACTCGAGTAGAATGGAATGGAATGGAATGGAATGGAAAGGAAAGCAATAGAATGAAATGGAATTGGATGGAAAGGACTGGAACGGAATGGAATGGAATGGAATGGAATCAACCCTAGTAGAAAGGAATGGAGTGGAATGGAATGGAATGGAATGGAATGGAATGGAATGGAATGGAATGGAATGGAATCAAACCGAGTAGAATGGAGTGGAATGGAATAGAATTGTATGGAATGGAATGGAATGGAATGGAATGGAATGGAATGGAATGGAATACAATGTAATAGAACGGAATCAACAAGATTGGAGAGAAATTGAATGAATGGAATGGAATGGAATGGAATGGAATGCAACGGAATGGAATGGAAAAGAATATAATGGAATGGATTGGAATCCACCCGAGAGGAAGAGAGTGGAAAGGAATGGTATGGAATGGAATGGAACGGAATGGAATGGAATGGAATGGA
Organism: Gorilla gorilla gorilla; assembly: GCF_029281585.2. Taxonomy (NCBI): domain Eukaryota; kingdom Metazoa; phylum Chordata; class Mammalia; order Primates; family Hominidae; genus Gorilla; species Gorilla gorilla. Next base: position 69,128,638 of record NC_073228.2, read on the forward strand.
ACGGAATGCAGTGGAACGGAATGGAATGCAATGGAATGGAATGGAATGCCATGGAATGCAAAGGAAAGGAATGGAATGGAATGGGATGGAATGGAATGGAATGGAATGGAATGGGATGGAATGGAATGGAATGGAATGGAATGGAATGGAATGGATTCAGCACGAGTAGAACAGAAAGGAATGGAATGGAATGGAATAGAATGGAATGGAATGGAATGGAATGGAATGGAATGGAATGAAAAGGAATAGAATCAACCCGAGTAGAACGGAATGGAATGGAATGGAATGGAATGGAATGGAATGGAATGGAATGGAATGGAATGGAATGGAATGGTTTAGAATGCATTGCAATGGAATGGAATAGAATGGAATGGAATCTACCCGAGTAGAACGGAATGGGATGGAATGGAATGGAATGGAATGGAATGGAATGGAATGGAATGGAATCATCCCGAGTATAATGGAATGGAATGGAATGGAATCTATTGGAATGGAATGGAATGGAATGGAATGGAATGGAATGGAATGGAATGGAGTGGTATGGAATGCAATGCAATGCTATGGAATGGAATGGAATGGAATGGAATGGAATGGAATGGAATGGAATGGAATGGAATGGAATCAACCAGAGTAGAACGGAATGGAATGGAACGGAATGGAATGGAATGGAATGGAGTGGAATGGAATCAAACCGAGTAAAACGGAATGGGATAGAATGGAATGTAATGGAATGGAATGCAACGGAATATAATGGAATCAACCAGGGTAGAACGGAATGAAATAGAATGGAATGGAATGCAAAGCAATGGAATGGAATGGTATGGAATGTATTCAACACAAGTAGAACGGAAAGGAACGGAATGGAATGCAATGGAATGGAATGGAATGGAATGGTTTGGAATGCAATGCAATGGAATGGAATAGAATGGAATGGAATCTACACGAGTAGAACGTAATGGAATGGAATGGAATGGAATGGAATGGAATGGAATGGAATGGAATTGAATGGAATGGTATGGAATGCAATGCAATGGAATGGAATGGAATGGAATGCAATGGAATGGAATGGAATGGAATAGAATCAACCAGAGTAGAACGGATTGGAATGGAAAGGAATGGAATGGAATGGAGTGGAGTGGAATGGAATCAAACCGAGTAGAACGGAATGGGATAGAATGGAATGTAATGGAATGGAATGCAATTGGATATAATGGAATCAACCAGGGTAGAACGGAATGGAATGGAATGAAATAGAATGGAATGGAAAGGAACGGTATGCAAAGCATTGGACTGGAATGGAATGGAATGTATTCAACACGAGTAGAAAGGAAAGGAACGGAATGGAATGCAATGGAATGGAATGGAATGGAATCAACTCGAGTAGAACGGAATGGAATGGAATGGAATGGAATGGAATGGAATGGAATGGAATGGAATGGAATGGAATGGAATGGTATGGAATGGAATGGAATGGAATGGAATGGAATGGAATCAACCTGCGTAGAATGGAATGGAATGGAACGGAATGGAACGGAATGGAATGGAACGGAATGGAATGGAGTGGAATGGGATGGAATGGAATGGAATGAAATGGAACGGTATGGAATGGAATCAACCCGATTAGAATGGAATGGAATGAATGGAACGGACTGGAATGGTATGGAATGGAATGGAATGGAATGCAATGGAATGGAATACAATGAAATGCAATGGAATGGAATGGAATGGATTCAACACGAGTAGAACGGAAAGGAATGGAAAGGAATGGAATAGAATGGAATGGAATGGAATGGAATGGAGTGGAATGGAATGGAATCAACCCGAGTAGAAAAGAATGGAATAGAATGGAATGGAATGGAATGGAATGCAATGGAATGGAACGTAATCAAAATGAATTCAACGGAATGGAATAGAATGGAATAGAAAGAATGGAATTCAATGGAATGGAATTAAATGGAACGGAATGCAATGGAAAGGAAAGGAATGCAATAGAATGGAATGGAATGGAATGCAAAGGAAAGGAAAGGAATGGAATAGAATGGAATGGAATGGAATGGAATGGAATGCAATGGAAAGGAAAGGAATGGAATAGAATGGAATGGAATGGAATGGAATGGAATGGAATGGAATGGAATGGAATCAACCCGAGTAGAACGGAATGGAATGGAATGGAATGGAATGGAATGAAATGGAATGGAATGGAATGGAATGGAATGGAATGGAATGGAATGGAATGGTTTAGAATGCATTGCAATGGAATGGAATAGAATGGAATGTAATCTACCCGAGTAGAACGGAATGGGATGGAATGGAACGGAATGGAATGGAATGGAATGGAATCATCCAGAGTATAACGGAATGGAATGGAATGGAATCTATTGGAATGGAATGGAATGGAATGGAATGGAATGGAATGGAATGGAATGGAGTGGTATGTAATGCAATGCAATGGAATGCATTGCAATGCAATGGAATGGAATGGAATCAACCAGAGTAGAACGGAATGGAACGGAACGGAATGGAATGGAATGGAATGGAGTGGAATGGAATCAAACCGAGTAGAACGGAATGGGATAGAATGGAATGTAATGGAATGGAATGCAACGGAATATTATGGAATCAACCAGGGTAGAATGGAATGAAATAGAATGGAATGGAATGGAATGGAACGCAAAGCAATGGAATGGAATGGAATGGAATGTATTCAACACGAGTAGAACGGAAAGGAATGGAATGGAATGCAATGGAATGGAATGGAATGGAATGGTTTGGAATGCAATGCAATGGAATGGAATAGAATGGAATGGAATCTACACGAGAAGAACGGAATGGAATGGAATGGAATGGAATGGAATGGAATGGAATGGAATGGAATTGAATGGAATGGTATGGAATGCAATGGAATGGCATGGAATGGAATGGAATGCAATGGAATGGAATGGAATGGAATAGAATCAACCAGAGTAGAATGGAATGGAATGGAACGGAATGGAATGGAATGGAGTGGAGTGGAATGGAATCAAACAGAGTAGAACGGAATGGGATAGAATGGAAAGTAATGGAATGGAATGCAATGGAATATATTGGAATCAACCAGGGTAGAACGGAATGGAATGGAATGAAATAGAATGGAATGGAATGGAATGGAATGCAAAGCATTGGACTGGAATGGAATGGAATGTATTCAACACGAGTAGAACGGAAAGGAACGGAATGGAATGCAATGGAATGGAATGGAATGGAATCAACTCGAGTAGAACGGAATGGAATGGAATGGAACGGAATGGAATGGAATGGAATGGAATGGAAAGGAATGGAATGGAAAGGTATGGAATGGAATGGAATGGAATGGCATGGAAGGCAATGGAATGGAATGGAATGGAATGGGATGGAATGTAATGGAATGGAATGGAATGGAATGAATGGAATGGAATTGACTGGATTGCAATCAACCTGCGTAGAATGGAATGGAATGGAACGGAATGGAACGGAATGGAATGGAGTGGAATGGAATGGAATGGAATGGAATGGAATGGAATGGATTGCAATGGAATTAACCCGAGTAGAACGGAATAGAATAGAATGGAGCGGAAGGGAATGGATTGGAATGGAATCAACCCAAGAAGAACGGCGTGTAATGGAACGGAAAGGAATGGAATGAAGTGGAATGGAATACAGTGGAATTCAATCAACTCGAGTAGAATGGGATGGAGTGGAATGGAATGGAAAGCAATAGAATGGAGTGGAATTGGATGGAAAGAGTGGAATGTAATGGAATGGAAAGGAATGGAATCAACCCTATTAGAAAGGAATGGAATGGAATTTAATGGAATGGAATGGAATGGAATGGAATGGAATGGAATGGAATGGAATGGAATGGAATGGTATGGAATGCAATCAAACCGAGTAGAATGGAGTGGAATGGAATAGAATTGTATGGAATGGAATGGAATGGAATGGATTGGAATGCAATGGAAAGGAATGGAATGGAACGGAATGGAATGGATTCAACCCGAGTAGATCAGAAAGGAATGGAATGGAATGGAAAGGAATGGAATAGAATGCAATGGAATGGAATGCAATGGAATGGAATGGAATGGAACGGAATGGAATGGAATCAACCCTAGTAGAACGGAAAGGAATGGAATGGAATGGAATGGAATGGAATGGAATGGAATGGAATGGAATGGAAAGGAATGGAAAGGAATGAAATGTAATCATCCCGAGTAGAACAGAATAGAATGGAATGGAATGGAATGGAATGGAATGGAATGGAATGGAATGGAATGGAATGGAATGGAATATAATGGAATGGACTGGAATACACCCGAGAGGAACAGAGTGGAAAGGAATGGAATGGAATGGAATGGAATGGAATGGAATGGAATGAAATGGAATGGAATATAATGGAATGGAATGGAATGGAATGGAATGGAATCGAATGGAATGGAATGGAATGGATTGGAATGGAATGGAATGGAATGGAATGGCATGGAATGCAAAGGAGAGGAATGGAATAGGATGGAATGGAATGGAAAGGAATGTAATGGAATGGAATGGAATGGAAAGGAATGGAATGGAATGGAATGGAATGGAATGGAATGGAATGGAATGGAATGGAATGGCATGGAATGCAAAGGAGAGGAATGGAATAGGATGGAATGGAATGGAATGGAATGGAATTGCATGGAATGCAAAGGAGAGGAATGGAATGGGATGGAATGGAATGGAATGCAATGGAATGGAATGGAATGGAACGGAATGGAATTGAATGGAATGGAATGGAACCAACCCGATTAGAACGGAACAGAATGGAATGGAACGGAATGGAATGGATTCAACACGAGTAGAACGGAAAGGAAAGTAATGGAATGGAATGGAATGGAACGGAATGGAATGGAATGGAATGGATGGAATGGAATGGAATGGAATGCAATGGAATGCAATGGAATGGAATGGAATGGAATGGAATGGAATGGAATGGAATGTACCTGTGTAGAACGGAATGGAATGGAATGGAATGGATGGAATGGAATGGAATCAACCGGATTAGAAAGGAATAGAATGGAATGGAATGGAATGGAATGCAATGCAATGGAATGGAATGGAATGGAATTGAATGGAATGTACCCATGAAGAACGGAATGGAATGGAATGGAATGGAATGGAATGGAATGGAATGGAACGGAATGGAATGGAAATGGAAAGGAATCAACCCGAGAAGAAAGGAATGGAAAGGAATTCAATGGAATGGAATTGAATGGAATGGAAAGGAATGGAATGGAATGGAATGGAATGGAAAGGAATGGAATGGAACGCACTTTTTGGAATTGAATGCAATGTAATGGAATGGAAAGGGATGGAATCTACGCGAGTAGAACGGAATGGAATGGAATGGAATGGAATGGCATGGAATGGAATGGAATGGAATGGAATGGTATGGAATGGAATGGAATGGAATGGAAGGGAAAGGAGTGGAATGGAATCAAACCGAGTAGAACCGAATGGGATAGAATGGAATGTAATGGAATGGAAAGTAATGGAATATAATGGAATCCACCAGGGTAGAATGGAATGAAATAGAATGGAATGGAATGGAATGGAAAGCAAAGGAATGGAATGGAATGGAATGGAATGGAATGTATTCAACACAAGTAGAACGGAAAGGAATGGAATGGAATGCAATGGAATGGAACGGAATGGAATGGAATGTAATCAACCTGAGTAGAACGGAATGGAATGGAATGGAATGGAATGGAATGGAATGGAATGGCATGGAATGGAATGGAATGGAATGGAATGGAATGGAATGGAATGGAATGGAATCTACCCGAGTAGAACGAAATGGAATGAAAGGGAATGGAATGGAATGGAATGGAATGGAATCAACCAAAGATGAAAAATTGGAATGGAATGGAATGGAATGGAATGGAATGGAATGGAATGGAATGGAATGGAATGGAATGGAAGAGAATGGAATTGCATCATCCCGAGTAGAATGGAATGGAACGGAACCGAATGGAACGGAAGGGAACGGAATAGAATGGAATTGAATCAACCAGAGAAGAACGGAACGCAATGGAACTGAAGGGAATGGAACGCAACGGAACGGAATTGAATGGAATTGAATCAACCTGAGTAGAAGGGAATGGAATGGAATTGAATGGAAAGGAATGGATTCAACACGAGTAGAAAGGAAAGGAATGGAATGGAACGGAATGGAATGGAATGGAATGGAATGGAATGGAATGGAATGCAATGGAATGGAATGGAATGGAATGGAATGGAATGGAATGGAATGGAATTAACCCGTGTAGAACGGAATGGAATGGAATGAATGGAATGGAATGGAATGGAATGGAATGGAATGGAATGGAATGGAATTGGAATGGAATCAACCCGAGAAGGAAGGAATGGAAAGGAATGGAATGGAAAGGAATGGAATGGAATGGAATGGAATTGGAATGGAAACAACCCGAGAAGAATGGAATGGAAAGGAATGGAATGGAATGGAATGGAATGGAATGGAATGGAATGGAATGGAATGGAATGGAATGGAATGGAATGGAATGGAATGCAACGGAATGGAATGGAATGGAATGGAATGGAATTTAATGGAATGGAATGGAATGGATACAACACGAGTAGAACGCAAAGGAATGGAATGGAATGGAATAGAATGGAATGGAATGGAATGGAATGGAATCAACCCGAGTAGAACGGAATGGAATGGAATGGAATGGAATGGAATGGAATGGAATGGAATGGAATGGAATGGAATGGAATGGAATGGAATGGAAAGGAATGGAATTCAATGGAATACAATGGAATGGAATGGAATGGAATGGAATGGAATGGAATGCATACAACACTAGTAGAACGGAAAGCAATGGAATGGAATGGAACAGAATGGAATGGAATGGAATGGAATGGAATCAACCCGAGTAGAACGGAATGGAATGGAATGGAATGGAATGGAATGGAATGGAATGGTTCGTAATGCAATGCAATGGAATGGAATAGAATGGAATGGAATCTACCTGAGAAGAACGGAATGGAATGCAATGGAATGGAATGGAATGGAATGGAATGGAATGGAATGGAATGGAATCATCCCGAGGGTAATGGAATGGAATGGAATGGAATGGAATGGAGTGGAATGGAATGGAATGGAATGGTATGGAATACAATGCAATTTAATGGAATGGAATGGAATGGAATGGGATGGAATGGAATGGAATGGAATGGAATGGAATGGAATGGAATGGAATGCAATGGAATGGAAAGGAATGGAGTCAACCAGAGTAGAATGGAATGGAAAGGAACGGAATGGAATGGAATGGAATGGAGTGGAATGGAATCAACCAGAGTAGCACGGAATGAAATAGAATGGAATGGAATGGAATGGAATGGAATGGAATGGAATGGAATGGAATGGAATGTATTCAACACGAGTAGAACGGAAAGGAATGGAATGGAATGCAATGGAATGGAATTGAATGGAATAGAATGGAATGGAATCAACCCGAGTAGAACGGAATGGAATGGAATGGAATGGAATGGAATGGTATGGAATGGAAAGGAGTGGTATGGAATGGAATGGAATGGAATGGAATGGAAGGCAATGGAATGGAATGGAATGGAATTGAATGGGATGGAACGGAATGGAATGGAATGGAATGGAATGGAATGGAATTTAATGGAATGGAATGGAATCAACCAGAGTAGAACGGAATGGAATGGAACGGAATGGAATGGAATGGAGTGGAGTGGAATGGAATCAAACCGAGTAGAACGGAATGGGATAGAATGGAATGTAATGGAATGGAATGCAATGGAATATAATGGAATCAACCAAGGTAGAACGGAATGAAATAGAATGGAATGGAATGGAACGGAATGCAAAGCAATGGAATGGAATGGAATGGAATGTATTCAACACGAGTAGAATGGAAAGGAATGGAATGGAATGCAATGGAATGGAAAGGAATGGAGTCAACTCGAGTAGAACGGAATGGAATGGAATGGAATGGAATGGAATGGAATGGAATGGAATGCAATGGAATGGAATGGAATGGAATGGAATGGAATGGAATGGAATGGAATGGAATGGAGTGGAATGGAATGGAATGGAATGGAATGGAATGGTATGGAATGGAATCAACCCGAGTAGAACAGAATAGAATGGAATGGAGTGGAAGGGAATGGATTGGAATGAAATCAACCCGAGAGGAATGGAATGGAATGGAAAGGAATTGAACGGAAGGGAACAAAAGAGAATGGAAAGGAATGGAATGGAACGGAATGGAATGGAATGCAATCAACCCGAGTAGAAAGGAATGGAAAGGAAAGGAATGGAATGGAATGGAAAGGAATGGAATGGAATGGAATGGAATGGAATGGAATGGAATGGAATGGAATGGAATGGAGTGGGATGGCATTGAATGGGATGGGATGGAATGGAATGGAATGGAATGGAATGGAATGGAATGGAATGGAATGGAATGGAATGGAATGGAATGGAATGGAATGGATTGGAATCAACCTGCGTAGAATGGAATGGAATGGAAAGGAACGGAACCGAATGGAATGGAGTGGAATGGAATGGAATGGAATGGAATAGAATGGAATGGCACGGAATGCAATGGAATGGAATGGAATGGAATTGCATGTAATGGAATGGAATGGGATGGAATGGATTGGAATCAACCTGCGTAGAATGGAATGGAAAGGAACGGAACGGCACGGAACGGAATGGAGTGGAGTGGAATGGAATGGAATGGAATGGAATGGAATGGAATGGAATGGAATGGAATGGAATGGAATGGAGTGGGATGGGATTGAATGGGATGGGATGGAATGGAATAGAATGGAATGGAATGGAATGGAATGGAATGGAATGGAATGGAATGGAATGGATTGGAATCAACCTGCGTAGAATGGAATGGAATGGAAAGGAACGGAACGGAATGGAATGGAGTGGAATGGAATGGAATGGAATGGAATAGAATGGAATGGCACGGAATGCAATGGAATGGAATGGAATGGAATTGCATGTAATGGAATGGAATGGGATGGAATGGATTGGAATCAACCTGCGTAGAATGGAATGGAAAGGAACGGAACGGCACGGAACGGAATGGAGTGGAGTGGAATGGAAAGGAATGGAATGGAATCCAATGGAGAGGAATGGAATGGAATGGAATGGAATCAACCTGAGTAGAACGGAATGCAATGGAATGGAATGGAATGGAATGGAATTGATAGGAATGGAAAGGAATGGAAAGTAATCATCCCGAGTAGAACGGAATGGAATAGAATGGAATGGAATGGAATGGAATGCTATGGAATGGAATGGAATGGAATGGAATGGAATGAAATGGAATAGAATTTAATGGAATGCAATGGAATGGAATGGAATGCAACGTAATAAAATGGAATGGAATATAATGGAATGGAATGGATTCCACCCGAGGGGACAGAGTGGAAAGGAATGGAATGGAATGGAATGGAACGGAATGGAATGGAACGGAATGGAATGGAGTGGAATGGGATGGAATGGAATGGAATGAAATGGAACGGTATGGAATGGAATCAACCCGATTAGAATGGAATGGAATGAATGGAACGGACTGGAATGGTATGGAATGGAATGGAATGGAATGCAATGGAATGGAATGGTATGGAATGCAATCCAATGGAATGGAATGGAATCTACCCGAGTAGAACGGAATGGAATGGAATGGAATGGAATGGAAGGGAATGGAATGGAATGGAATGGAATGGAAACAACCCGAGAAGAAAAGAGTGGAATGCAAAGGAATGGAATGGAATGGAATGGACAGGAATGTATTCAACACGAGTAGAACGGAGAGGAATGGAATGGAATGCAATGGAATGGAATGCAATGGAATGGAATGGAATCAACCTGAGTAGAACGGAATGGAATGGAATGGAATGGAACGGAACGGAATGGAATGGAATGGAATGGAATGGAATGGAATGGAATGGAATGGAATGGAATCAACCCGAGAAGAAAAGACTGGAATGGAATGGAATTTAGTGGAATGGAATGGAATCGAATGGAATGCAATGGAATGGAAAGGAATGGAATGGAATGGAATGAAATGAACCCGAGAAGAATGGAATGGAATGGAATGGAATTTAATGGAATGGAATGGAATGGAATGGAATGGAATGGAATGGAATGGAATTGAATTGAATCAACCCGAGTAGAACGGAAACGAATGGAACAGCACGGAATGGAATAGCATGGAATTGAATCCACCCGAGTAAAATGGAATGGAATAGAATGGAATGGAATGGAATGTAATGGAATGGAATGGAATGCAATGGAATGGAACGGAATCAACCAGGATACAACGGCATTGAATAGAATGGAATAGAATGGAATGGAATTCAATGCAATGGAATGTAATGAAATGGAATGGAATGGAAAGGAAAGGAACGGAATAGAGTGGAATGGAATGGAATGGAATGGAATGCAATGGAATGGAATGAAATCAACCCGAGTAGAATGGAATGGAATAGAATGGAATGGAATTCAATGGAATTGAATGTAACGGAATGGAATGCATTGGAAAGGAAAGGAAGGGAATGGAATTAAATTGAATGGAAAGGAATGGAATGGAATGGAATGGAAAGGAATGGAATGGGATGGAATGCAATGGAATAGAATGGGATGGAATGCAGCGGAAATGAATGGAATGGAATGGAATGGAAACAACCAGAGTGCAATGGAATGGAATGGAATGGAACGGAATGGAAAGGAATGGAATGCAAAGGAATGCAACGGAATGGAATAGAATGTAATGTAATGGAAGGGAAGGGAATGGAATGGCATGGAATGCAATGGAATGGAATGGGATGGGATGGAATGGAATGGAATGGAGTGGAATGGAATGGAATGGAATGGAATGGAATGGAATGGAATGGAACGGAATGGAATGGAATGGAATCAACCCGAGTAGAACGGAATACAATGGAATGGAGTGGAAGGGAATGGAATGGAATGGAATCAACCTGCGAAGAATGGAATGGAATGGAACGGAATGGAATGGAATGGAATGGAGTGGAAAGGAATGGAATGGAATGGAATGGAATGGAATGGAACGGAATGGAATGGAATGGAATGGAATCAACCCGAGTAGAACGGAATACAATGGAATGGAGTGGAAGGGAATGGAATGGAATGGAATCAACCCGAGAGGAATGGAATGGAATGGAATGGAATCAACCTGAGAAGAACGGCGTGGAATGGAATGGAATGGAATGAAGTGGAATGGAATACTTTGGAATTCAATCAACCCGAGTAGAATGGAATGGAAAGGAATGGAATGGAATGGAATGGAATGGAATGGAAAGCAATAGAATGGAATGGAATTGGATGGAAAGGATTGGAATGGAAAGGAATGGAATGGAATGGAATGGAATGGAATGGAATGGAATGGAATGGAATGGAGTGGAATGGAATGGCATGGAATCAACCCAAGTAGAACGGAAAGGAATGGAATGGAATCCAATGGAGAGGAATGGAATGGAATGGAATGGAATCAACCTGAGTAGAACGGAATGGAATGGAATGGAATGGAATGGAATGGAATGGAATGGAATGGAAAGGAATGGAAAGTAATCATCCCGAGTAGAACGGAATGGAATAGAATGGAATGGAATGGAATGGAATGCAATGGAATGGAATGGAATGGAATGGAATGGAATGGAACGGAATGGAATGGAATGCAATGGAATGGAATGGAATGGAATGGAATGGAATGGAATGGAACGCAACGTAATGGAATGGAATGGAATATAATGGAATGGAAAGGAATCCACCCGAGAGGAACAGAGTTTAAAGGAATGGAATGGAATGGAATGGAATGGAATGGAATGGAATGGCATGGAATGCAAAGGAGAAGAATGGGATGGGATGGAATTGAATGGAATGGAATGGAATGGAATGGAATGGAATGGAATCAACCCGATTAGAGTGGAACGGAATGGGTTGGTATGGAATGGAATGGAATGCAATGCAATGGAATGGAATGGAATGGAATGGTATGGAATGCAGTGCAATGGAATGGAATGGAATCTACCCGAGTAGAACGGAATGGAATGGAATGGAATGGAATGGAATGGAATGGAATGGAATGGAATGGAAGAGAATGGAATTGAATCATCCCGAGTAGAATGGAATGGAACGGAACCGAATGGAACGGAAGGGAACGGAATAGAATGGAATTGAATCAACCAGAGAAGAACAGAACGCAATGGAACAGAAGGGAATGGAACGCAACGGAACGGAATTGAATGGAATTGAATCAACCAGAGTAGAAGGGAATGAAATGGAATTGAATGGAAAGGAATGGAATGTAATGGAATGTAAAGAAACGGAATAGAATGGAACGGAATGGAATGGAATGGAATCAACCCGAGTGGAATGGAATGGAATGGAATGGAATGGAATGGAATGGAATGGAATGGAAAGCAATGGAATGGAATGGAAATGAATGGAACAGAATGGAATCAACCCGAGTAGAACGGAATGGAAATGAATGGAATTTAATGGAATGGAATGGAATGTAAAGGAATCAACCCGAGTGGAATGGAATGGAATGGAATGGAAAGGAATGGAATGGAAAGGAATGGAAAGGAATGGAATGGAATGGAATGAAATGAACCCAAGAAGTACGGAATGGAATGGAATGGAATGGAATGCAATTGAATTGAATCAACCCGAGTAGAACGGAAACGAATGGAACGGCACAGAACGGAATAGAATGGAATTGAATCCACCCGAGTAGAATGGAATGGAATGGAATGGAATGGAATGGAATGGAATGGAATGGATTGGAATGGAAAGGAATGGAATGGAATGGATAGGAATGTAATGGAATGGAAAGGAATGGAATCAACCAGAGTGGAGGGAATTGGCATGGAATTTAATGGAATGGAATGGAATGGAAAGGAATGGAATCAACCCGAGTAGAACGGAACCGAATGGAACGGAATGGAACGGAATAGAATGGAATTCAATCCATCCGAGTAGAATGGAATGGAATGGAATGGAATGGAATGGAATGGAATGGAATGGAATGGAATGGAATGGAATGGAATGGAATGGAATGGAATGGAATGGAATGAACCCGAGTAGAAAGGAATGGAATAGAATTGAGTGGAATGGAATTGAATGCAATGGAATGGAACGGAATCAACACGAATTCAACGGAATGGAATAGATTGGAATAGAATGGAATGGAAATCAATGGAATGGAATGTAATGGAATGGAATGCAAAGAAAGGTAAGGAATGGAATAGAATGGAATAGAATGGAATGGAATGCAATGGAATTGAATGTAACGGAATGGAATGCAATGGAAAGGAAAGGAAAGGAATGGAATGGAATGGAATGGAATAGAATGGAATGGAATGGAATGGGAAGGAATTCAGCGGAATTGAATGGAACGGAATGGAATGGAATCAACCAGAGTGCAATGGAATGGAATGGAATGAAATGGAATGGAATGGAATCAACCCGAGAAGAACGGAATGGAATGGAATGCAATGGAATGGAATGGAATAGAAAGAATGGAATGGAATGGAATGGAATGGAATGGAATGGAATGGAATGGCACGGAATGCAGTGGAATGGAATGGAATAGAATGGAATGGAATGGAATGGAATGGGATGGAATGGATCGGAATCAACCTGCGTAGAATGGAATGGAAAGGAACGGAACGGAACGGAATGGAATGGAGTGGAAAGGAATGGAATGGAATGGAATGGAATGGAATGGAATGGAATGGAATGGAATGGAATGGAATGGAATCAACCCGAGTAGAACGGAATAGAATGTAATGGAGTGGAAGGGAATGGAATGGAATGGAATCAACCAGAGAGGAATTGAATGGAATGGAATGTAATTGAACGGAACGTAATGGAACAGAATGGAAAGGAATAGAACGGAACGGAATGGAATGGAATGGAATCAACCCGAGAGGAATGGAATGGAATGGAATGGAATCATCCCGAGAAGAACGGTGTGGAATGGAATGGAATGGAATGGAATGAAGTGGAATGGAATACTTTGGAATTCAATCAACCCGAGGAGAATGGAATGGAATGGAATTTAATGGATTGGAATGGAAAGCAATAGAATGGAATGCAATTGGATGGAAAGGAAAGGAATGGAAAGGAATGGAATGGAATGGAATGGAATGGAATGGAATGGAATGGAATGGAATGGAATGGAATGGAATGGAATGGAATGAACCCGAGTAGAAAGGAATGGAATAGAATTGAGTGGAATGGAATTGAATGCAATGGAATGGAACGGAATCAACACGAATTCAACGGAATGGAATAGATTGGAATAGAATGGAATGGAAATCAATGGAATGGAATGTAATGGAATGGAATGCAAAGAAAGGTAAGGAATGGAATAGAATGGAATAGAATGGAATGGAATGCAATGGAATTGAATGTAACGGAATGGAATGCAATGGAAAGGAAAGGAAAGGAATGGAATGGAATGGAATGGAATAGAATGGAATGGAATGGAATGGGAAGGAATTCAGCGGAATTGAATGGAACGGAATGGAATGGAATCAACCAGAGTGCAATGGAATGGAATGGAATGAAATGGAATGGAATGGAATCAACCCGAGAAGAACGGAATGGAATGGAATGCAATGGAATGGAATGGAATAGAAAGAATGGAATGGAATGGAATGGAATGGAATGGAATGGAATGGAATGGCACGGAATGCAGTGGAATGGAATGGAATAGAATGGAATGGAATGGAATGGAATGGGATGGAATGGATCGGAATCAACCTGCGTAGAATGGAATGGAAAGGAACGGAACGGAACGGAATGGAATGGAGTGGAAAGGAATGGAATGGAATGGAATGGAATGGAATGGAATGGAATGGAATGGAATGGAATGGAATGGAATCAACCCGAGTAGAACGGAATAGAATGTAATGGAGTGGAAGGGAATGGAATGGAATGGAATCAACCAGAGAGGAATTGAATGGAATGGAATGTAATTGAACGGAACGTAATGGAACAGAATGGAAAGGAATAGAACGGAACGGAATGGAATGGAATGGAATCAACCCGAGAGGAATGGAATGGAATGGAATGGAATCATCCCGAGAAGAACGGTGTGGAATGGAATGGAATGGAATGGAATGAAGTGGAATGGAATACTTTGGAATTCAATCAACCCGAGGAGAATGGAATGGAATGGAATTTAATGGATTGGAATGGAAAGCAATAGAATGGAATGCAATTGGATGGAAAGGAAAGGAATGGAAAGGAATGGAATGGAATGGAATGGAATGGAATGGAATGGAATGGAATGGAATGGAATGGAGTGGAATGGAATGGAATCCACCCAAGTAGAACGGAAAGGAATGGAATGGAATCCAATGGAGTGGAATGGAATGGAATGGAATGGAATCAACCTGAGTAGAAAGGAATGGAATGGAACGGAATGGAATGGAATGGAATGGAATGGAATGGAATGGAATTGAAAGGAATGGGACGGAATGGAATGTAATCATCCCGAGTATAACGGAATGGAATGGAATGGAATGGAATGGAATGGAATGGAATGGAATGGAATGGAATGGAATGCAATGGAATGGAATGGAATGGAATGGAATGGAATGGAATGGAATGGAATGGTATGGAATGCAATGCAATGGAATGGAATGGAATATACCCGAGTAGAACGGAATGGTATGGAATGGAATGGAATGGAATACAATGGAAAGGAATGGTATGGAATGCAATGCAATGTAATGGAATTTAATCTACCCGAGTAGAACGGAATGGAATGGAATGGAATGGAATGGAATAGAATGGAATTGAATCATCCCGAATAGAATGGAACGGAACGGAACGGAATGGAACGGAAAGGAACGGAATAGAATGGAATTGAAACAACCAGAGGAGAACGGAACGGAACGGAACATAAGGGAATGGAACGAAACGGAACGGAATTGAATTGAATTGAATCAACACGAGTGGAAGGGAATGGAATGGAATTGAATGGAAAGGAATGGAATGGAATGGAATGGAAAGAAACGGAAAAGAATGGAACGGAATGGAATGGAATGGAATCAACCCGAGGGGAATGGAATGGAATGGAATGGAATGGAAAGGAATGGAACAGAATGGAATCAACCCGATTAGAACGGAATGGAAATGAATGGAATTTAATGGAATGGAATGGAATGTAAAGGAATCAACCCGAGTGGAATGGAATGGAATGGAATGGAAAGGAATGGAATGGAATGGAATGGAAAGGAATGGAATGGAATGGAATGAAATGAACCCGAGAAGAACGGAATGTAATGGAATGGAATGGAATGGAAATGAATTGAATCAACCCGAGTAGAACGGAAACGAATGGAACGGCACGGAACGGAATAGTAAGGAATTGAATCCACCCGCGTAGAATGGAATGGAATGGAAAGGAATGGAATGGAATGGAATGGAATCGAATGGAACGGAATGGAATGGAATGGAGTGGAATGGAATGGAATGGAATCAACCAGAGTGGAGAGAATTGGAATGGAATGGAATGGAATGGAATGGAATGGAATGGAAAGGAATGGAATGGAATGGAATGGAATGGAATGGAATGGAATGGAATAGAACCAACCAGAGTGGAGAGAATTGGAATGGAATGGAATGGAATGGAATGGAATGGAATGGAAAGGAATGGAATCAACCCGAGTAGAACGGAACCAAATGGAACGGAATGGAACGGAATAGAATGGAATTCAATCCACCCGAGTAGAATGGAATGGAATGGAATGGAATGGAATGGAATGGAATGGAATGGAATGGAATGGAATGGAATGGAATCTAACCGAGTAGAGCGGAATGGAATGGAAAAGAAAGGAAAGGCATGGAATGGAATGGAATGGAATGGAATGGAATGGAATGGAATGGAATCAACCCGAGTAGAAAGGAATAGAATGGAATGGAATGGAATGGAATGGAATGGAATGGAATGGAATGGAATGCAATGGAATGGAACGGAATCAACACGAATTCAACAGAATGGAATAGAATGGAATAGAATGGAATGGAATTCAACGGAATGGAATGTAATGGAATGGAATGCATTGGAAAGAAAAGGAATGGAATAGAATGGAATGGAATGGAATGGAATGCAATGGAATGGAATGGAATCAACTCGAGTAAAACGGAATGGAATAGATTGGAATATAATGGAATGGAATTCAATGGAATTGAATGTAACGGAATGGAATGCAATGGAAAGGAAAGGAAAGGAATGGAATGGAATGGAATGGAATGGAATGGAATGGAATGGAATGGAATGGAATGGGATGGAATGCAGCGGAATTGAATGAAACGGAATGGAATGGAATCATCCAGAGTGGAATGGAATGGAATGGAATGGAATGGAATGGAATGGAATGGAGTGGAATGGAATGGAATCAACCCGAGAAGAACGGAATGGAATGGAATGCAATGGAATGGAATGAAATGGAATGGAATGGAATGGAATGGAATGGAATGGAATGGAATGGAACGGAATGGCATGGAATGCAATGGAAAGGAATGGATTGGAATGGGATGGAATGGAATGGAATGGGATGGAATGGATTGGAATCAACCTGCGTAGAGTGGAATGGAATGGAACGGAACGGAACGGAATGTAATGGAGTGGAAAGGAATGGCATGGAATGGAATGGAATGGAATGGAATCAACCCGAGTAGAACGGAATAGAATGTAATGGAGTGGAAGGGAATGGAATGGAATGGAATCATTCCGAGAAGAACGGCGTGGAATAGAATGGAATGGAATGGATTGGAAAGGAATGGAATGGAATGGATTGGAATGGAAAGGAATGGAATGGAATGTTATCAAACTGAGTGGAGAGAATTGGAATGTAATGTAATGTAATGGAATGGAATGGAATGGAGTGGAATGGAATGGAATGGAGTCAACCCGAGTAGAACGGACCCGAATGGAACAGAATGGAATGGAATAGAATGGAAATGAATCCACACGAGTAGAATGTAATGTAATGTAATGTAATGTAATGTAATGTAATGTAATGTAATGTAATGTAATGTAATGGAATCAACCAGATTGGAGAGAAATTGAATGGAATGGAACGGAATGGAATGGAATGGAATGGAATGGAATGGAATGGAATGGAATGGAATGCAATGGAATGGAAAGGAATGGAATGCAACGGAATGGAATGGAAAGGAATATAATGGAATGGAATGGAATCCACCCGAGAGGAACACAGTGGAAAGGAATGGAATGGAATGGAATGGAATGGAATGGAATGGAATGGAATGGAATGGAATCAACCCGAGTAGAACGGAATATAATGTAATGGAGTGGAAGGGAATGGAATGGAATGGAATCAACCAGAGAGGAATTGAATGGAATGGAATGTAATTGAACGGAACGTAATGGAACAGAATGGAAAGGAATAGAACGGAACGGAATGGAATGGAATGGAATCAACCCGAGAGGAATGGAATGGAATGGAATGGAATCATCCCGAGAAGAACGGTGTGGAATGGAATGGAATGGAATGGAATGAAGTGGAATGGAATACTTTGGAATTCAATCAACCCGAGGAGAATGGAATGGAATGGAATTTAATGGATTGGAATGGAAAGCAATAGAATGGAATGCAATTGGATGGAAAGGAAAGGAATGGAAAGGAATGGAATGGAATGGAATGGAATGGAATGGAATGGAATGGAATGGAATGGAATGGAGTGGAATGGAATGGAATCCACCCAAGTAGAACGGAAAGGAATGGAATGGAATCCAATGGAGTGGAATGGAATGGAATGGAATGGAATCAACCTGAGTAGAAAGGAATGGAATGGAACGGAATGGAATGGAATGGAATGGAATGGAATGGAATGGAATTGAAAGGAATGGGACGGAATGGAATGTAATCATCCCGAGTATAACGGAATGGAATGGAATGGAATGGAATGGAATGGAATGGAATGGAATGGAATGGAATGGAATGCAATGGAATGGAATGGAATGGAATGGAATGGAATGGAATGGAATGGTATGGAATGCAATGCAATGGAATGGAATGGAATATACCCGAGTAGAACGGAATGGTATGGAATGGAATGGAATGGAATACAATGGAAAGGAATGGTATGGAATGCAATGCAATGTAATGGAATTTAATCTACCCGAGTAGAACGGAATGGAATGGAATGGAATGGAATGGAATAGAATGGAATTGAATCATCCCGAATAGAATGGAACGGAACGGAACGGAATGGAACGGAAGGGAACGGAATAGAATGGAATTGAAACAACCAGAGGAGAACGGAACGGAACGGAACATAAGGGAATGGAACGAAACGGAACGGAATTGAATTGAATTGAATCAACACGAGTGGAAGGGAATGGAATGGAATTGAATGGAAAGGAATGGAATGGAATGGAATGGAAAGAAACGGAAAAGAATGGAACGGAATGGAATGGAATGGAATCAACCCGAGGGGAATGGAATGGAATGGAATGGAATGGAAAGGAATGGAACAGAATGGAATCAACCCGATTAGAACGGAATGGAAATGAATGGAATTTAATGGAATGGAATGGAATGTAAAGGAATCAACCCGAGTGGAATGGAATGGAATGGAATGGAAAGGAATGGAATGGAATGGAATGGAAAGGAATGGAATGGAATGGAATGAAATGAACCCGAGAAGAACGGAATGTAATGGAATGGAATGGAATGGAAATGAATTGAATCAACCCGAGTAGAACGGAAACGAATGGAACGGCACGGAACGGAATAGTAAGGAATTGAATCCACCCGCGTAGAATGGAATGGAATGGAATGGAATGGAATGGAATGGAATGGAATCGAATGGAACGGAATGGAATGGAATGGAGTGGAATGGAATGGAATGGAATCAACCAGAGTGGAGAGAATTGGAATGGAATGGAATGGAATGGAATGGAATGGAATGGAATGGAAAGGAATGGAATGGAATGGAATGGAATGGAATGGAATGGAATGGAATAGAACCAACCAGAGTGGAGAGAATTGGAATGGAATGGAATGGAATGGAATGGAATGGAATGGAAAGGAATGGAATCAACCCGAGTAGAACGGAACCAAATGGAACGGAATGGAACGGAATAGAATGGAATTCAATCCACCCGAGTAGAATGGAATGGAATGGAATGGAATGGAATGGAATGGAATGGAATGGAATGGAATGGAATCTAACCGAGTAGAGCGGAATGGAATGGAAAAGAAAGGAAAGGCATGGAATGGAATGGAATGGAATGGAATGGAATGGAATGGAATGGAATCAACCCGAGTAGAAAGGAATAGAATGGAATGGAATGGAATGGAATGGAATGGAATGGAATGGAATGGAATGCAATGGAATGGAACGGAATCAACACGAATTCAACAGAATGGAATAGAATGGAATAGAATGGAATGGAATTCAACGGAATGGAATGTAATGGAATGGAATGCATTGGAAAGAAAAGGAATGGAATAGAATGGAATGGAATGGAATGGAATGCAATGGAATGGAATGGAATCAACTCGAGTAAAACGGAATGGAATAGATTGGAATATAATGGAATGGAATTCAATGGAATTGAATGTAACGGAATGGAATGCAATGGAAAGGAAAGGAAAGGAATGGAATGGAATGGAATGGAATGGAATGGAATGGAATGGAATGGAATGGAATGGAATGGAATGGGATGGAATGCAGCGGAATTGAATGGAACGGAATGGAATGGAATCATCCAGAGTGGAATGGAATGGAATGGAATGGAATGGAATGGAATGGAATGGAGTGGAATGGAATGGAATCAACCCGAGAAGAACGGAATGGAATGGAATGCAATGGAATGGAATGAAATGGAATGGAATGGAATGGAATGGAATGGAATGGAATGGAATGGAACGGAATGGCATGGAATGCAATGGAAAGGAATGGATTGGAATGGGATGGAATGGAATGGAATGGGATGGAATGGATTGGAATCAACCTGCGTAGAGTGGAATGGAATGGAACGGAACGGAACGGAATGTAATGGAGTGGAAAGGAATGGCATGGAATGGAATGGAATGGAATGGAATCAACCCGAGTAGAACGGAATAGAATGTAATGGAGTGGAAGGGAATGGAATGGAATGGAATCATTCCGAGAAGAACGGCGTGGAATAGAATGGAATGGAATGGATTGGAAAGGAATGGAATGGAATGGATTGGAATGGAAAGGAATGGAATGGAATGTTATCAAACTGAGTGGAGAGAATTGGAATGTAATGTAATGTAATGGAATGGAATGGAATGGAGTGGAATGGAATGGAATGGAGTCAACCCGAGTAGAACGGACCCGAATGGAACAGAATGGAATGGAATAGAATGGAAATGAATCCACACGAGTAGAATGTAATGTAATGTAATGTAATGTAATGTAATGTAATGTAATGTAATGTAATGTAATGGAATGGAATCAACCAGATTGGAGAGAAATTGAATGGAATGGAACGGAATGGAATGGAATGGAATGGAATGGAATGGAATGGAATGGAATGGAATGCAATGGAATGGAAAGGAATGGAATGCAACGGAATGGAATGGAAAGGAATATAATGGAATGGAATGGAATCCACCCGAGAGGAACACAGTGGAAAGGAATGGAATGGAATGGAATGGAATGGAATGGAATGGAATGGAATGGAATGCAATGGAATGGAATGGAATGCCATGGAATGCAAAGGAAAGGAATGGAATGGAATGGGATGGAATGGAATAGAATGGAATGGAATGGTATGGAATGGAAACAACCCGATTAGAATGGAACGGAATGAATGGAACCGAATGGAATGGAATGGAATGGAATGGAATGGAATGGAATGGAACGGAATGGAATGGAATGGATTCAACACGAGTAGAACGGAAAGGAATGGAATGGAATGGAATAGAATGGAATGGAATGGAATGGAATGGAATCAACCCGAGTAGAACGGAATGGAATGGAATGGAATGGAATGGAAAGGAATGGAATGGAATGGAATGAAATGGAATGGAATGGAATGGAATGGAATGGAATGGAATGGAATGGTTTGGAATTCAATGCAATGGAATGGAATAGAATGGAATGGAATCTACCTGAGTAGAACGGAATGGAATGAAATGGAATTTAATGGAAAGGAATGGGATGGAATGGAATGGAATGGAATGGAATGGAATGGAATGGAATGGAATGGAATGGAATGGAATGGAATGGAATAGAATGGAATCACCCCGAGTAGAACGGAATAGAATGGAACCGAGTGGAAGGGAATGGATTGGAATGGAATCAACCCGAAAGGAATGGAATGGAATGGAATTGAACGGAAGGGAACGAAACAGAATGGAAAGGAATGGAACGGAACTTAATGGAATGGAATGGAATCAACCCGATAAGAATGGCGTGTAATGGAATGGAAAGGAATGGAATGAAGTGGAATGGAATACAATGGAATTCAATCAACTCGAGTAGAATGGAATGGAATGGAATGGAATGGAAAGCAATAGAATGGAATGGAATTGGATTGAAAGGAGTGGAATGGAATGGAATGGAATGGAATGGAATGGAATGGAATGGAATGGAATCAACCCTAGTAGAAAGGAATGGAGTGGAATGGAATGGAATGGAATGGAATGGAATGGAATGGAATGGAATGGAAAGGAATGGAATTAAACCGAGTAGAATGGAGTGGAATGGAATAGTATGGTATGGTATGGAATGGAATGGAATGGAATGGAATGGAATGGAATGCAATGGAATGGAATGGAATGCAATGGAATGGAAAGGAAAAGAATATAATGGAATGGAATGGAATCCACCCGAGAGGAACAGAGTGGAAAGGAATGGTATGGAATGGAATGGAATGGAATGCAATGGAATGGAATGGAATGCAATGGAATGGAATGGAATGCCATGGAATGCAAAGGAAAGGAATGGAACGGAATGGGATGGAATGGAATGGAATGGAATGGAATGGGATGGGATGGAATGGAATGGAATGGAATGGAATGCAATGGAATGGAATCAACTCGAGTAGAACGGAATGGAATGGAATGGAATGGAATGGAATGGAAAGGAATGGAATGGTATGGAATGGAATGGAATGGAATGGAATGGGATGGAATGGGATGGAATGGAATGGAATGGAATGGAATGGAATGGATTGGAATCAACCTGCGTAGAGTGGAATGGAATGGAACAGAACAGAACGGAATGGAATGGAGTGGAATGGAATGGAATGGAATGGAATGCAACGGAATGGAATGGAGTTGAATGGAATGGAATGGAACCAACCCGATTAGAACGGAACGGAATGGAATGGAACGGAATGGAAAGGAATGGAATAGAATGGAATGGCACGGAAGGCAATGGAACGGAATGGAATGGAATGGGATGGAATGCAATGGAATGGAATGGAATGGAATGGCACGGAATGGATTGGAATCAACCTGCGTAGAACGGAATGTAATGGAACGGAACGGAACGGAATGGAATGGAGTGGAATGGAATGGAATGGAATGGAATCAACCCGAGTAGAACGGAATAGAATGGAATGAAGTGGAAGGGAATGGAATGGAATTCAACAGAATGGAGCGAAACAGAATGGAAAGGAATGGAACGGAACGGAATGGAATGGAATGGAATCAACCTGAGAAGAACGGCATGGAATGGAATGGAATGGAATGGAATGAAGTGGAATGGAATACAATGGAATGCAATCAACTCGAGTAGAATGGAATGGAATGGAATGGAATGGAAAGCAATAGAATGGAATGGAATTGGATGGAAAGGAATGGAATGGAATGGAATGGAATGGAATGGAATGGAATGGAATCAACACTAGTAGAAAGGAATGGAACGGAATGGAATGGAATGGAATTGAATGGATTGGAATGGAATGGAATGGAATGGAATGGAATGGAATGGAATGGAATGCAATGGAATGGAACGGAATCAACACGAATTCAACGGAATGGAATAGAATGGAATAGAAAGAATGGAATTCAATGGAATGGAATGGAATGGAATGGAATGCAATGGAAAGGAAAGGAATGGAATGGAATGGAATGGAAGGGAATGCAATGGAAAGGAAAGGAATGGAATAGAATGGAGTGGAATGGAATGGAATGGAATGTTTTCAAACAGAGTGGAGAGAATTGGAATGTAATGTAATGGAATGGAATGGAATGGAATGGAGTGGAATGGAATGGAATGGAATCAACCCGAGTAGAACGGAACCGAACGGAACGGAATGGAACGGAATAGAATGGAAATGAATCCACACGAGTGGAATGGAATGGAATGGAATGGAATGGAATGGAATGGAATGGAATGGAGCGGAACCAACCAGATTGGAGAGAAATTGAATGGAATGGAATGGAATGGAATGGAATGGAATGCAACGGAATGGAATGGCATGGAATGCAAAGGAAAGGAATGGAATGGAATGGGATGGAATGAAATGGATTCAACACGAGTAGAACGTAAAGGAATGGATTGGAATGGAATAGAATGGAATGGAATGGAATCATCCCGAGTAGAACGGAATGGAATGGAATGGAATGCAATGGAATGGAATGGAAAGGAATGGAATCAACTCGAGTAGAACGGAATGGAATGGAATGGAATGGAATGGAATGGAATGGAATGGAATGGAATGGAATGGATTCAACACGAGTAGAACGGAAAGGAAAGGAATGGAACGGAATGGAATGGAATGGAATGGAATGGCATGGAAGGCATTGGAATGGAATGGAATGGAATGGGATGGAATGGAATGGAATGGAATGGAATGGAATGGAATGGAACGGAATGGATTGGAAACAACCTGCGTAGAATGGAATGGAATGGAACGGAATGGAACCGAATGGAATGGAGTGGAATGGAATGGAATGGAATGGAATGGAATGGAATGGAATGGAATCAAACCGAGTAGAATGGAGTGGAATGGAAAAGAATGGTATGGAATGGAATGGAATGGAATAGAATGGAATGCAATGGAATGGAAAGGAATGCAACGGAATGGAATGGAAAAGAATATAATGGAATGGAATGGAATCCACCCGAGAGGAACAGAGTGGAAAGGAATGGTATGGAATGGAATGAAATGGAATTGAAAGGAATGCAATGGAAAGAAATGGAATGCAATGGAATGGAATGGAATGCCATGGAATGCAAAGGAAAGAATGGAATGGAATGGGATGGAATGGAATGGAATGGAATGGAATGGGATGGAATGGAATCAACCCGATTAGAATGGAACGGAATGAAAGGAACGGAATGGAATGGTATGGAATGGAATGGAATGGAATGCAAAGGAATGGAACGCAATGAAATGCAATGGAATGGAATTGAATGGACTCAACACGAGTGGAACGGAGAGGAATGGAATGGAATGGAATAGAATGGAATGGAATGGAATGGAATGGAAAGGAATGGAATCCACCCGAGTAGAACGGAATGGAATGGAATGGAATGGTATGGAATGGAAAGGGATGGGATGGGATGGGATGGGATGGGATGGGATGGGGTGTGATGGGATGGGATGGATTGGAATGGAATGGAATGGAATGGAGTGGAATGGATTAGAATCTACCTGCGCAGAATGGAATGGAATGGATCGGAACAGAACGGAATGGAATGGAGTGGAATGGAATGGAATGGATTCAACACGAGTAGAACGGAATGGATGGAATGGAATGGAATGGAATGGAATGAATGGCATGGAATGGAATCAACCCGAGTAGAACGGAATGGAATGAAATGGAATGGAATGGAATGGAAAGCAATGGAATGGAATGGAAATGAATGGAACAGAATGGAATCAACCCGAGTAGAACGGAATGGAAATGAATGGAATTTAATGGAATGGAATGGAATGTAAAGGAATCAACCCGAGTGGAATGGAATGGAATGGAATGGAAAGGAATGGAAAGGAATGGAATGGAAAGGAATGGAATGGAATGGAATGAAATGAACCCAAGAAGTACGGAATGGAATGGAATGGAATGGAATGCAATTGAATTGAATCAACCCGAGTAGAACGGAAACGAAAGGAACGGCACAGAACGGAATAGAATGGAATTGAATCCACCCGAGTAGAATGGAATGGAATGGAATGGAATGGAATGGAATGGAATGGAATGGAATGGAAAGGAATGGAATGGAATGGAAAGGAATGTAATGGAATGGAAAGGAATGGAATCAACCAGAGTGGAGGGAATTGGCATGGAATTTAATGGAATGGAATGGAATGGAAAGGAATGGAATCAACCCGAGTAGAACGGAACCGAATGGAATGGAATGGAACGGAATAGAATGGAATTCAATCCATCCGAGTAGATTGGAATGGAATGGAATGGAATGGAATGGAATGGAATGGAATGGAATGGAATGGAATCAACCCGAGAAGAAAGGAATGGAATAGAATGGAGTGGAATGGAATTGAATGCAATGGAATGGAACGGAATCAACACGAATTCAACGGAATGGAATAGATTGGAATAGAATGGAATGGAAATCAATGGAATGGAATGTAATGGAATGGAATGCAAAGAAAGGTAAGGAATGGAATAGAATGGAATAGAATGGAATGGAATGCAATGGAATGGAGTGGAATCAACCCGAGTAAAACGGAATGGAATAGAATGGAATAGAATGGAATAGAATTCAATGGAATTGAATGTAACGGAATGGAATGCAATGGAAAGGAAAGGAAAGGAATGGAATGGAATGGAATGGAATGGAATGGAATGGAATGGAATGGGAAGGAATTCAGTGGAATTGAATGGAACGGAATGGAATGGAATCAACCAGAGTGGAATGGAATGGAATGGAATGAAATGGAATGGAATGGAATCAACCCGAGAAGAACGGAATGGAATGGAATGCAATGGAATGGAATGGAATAGAAAGAATGGAATGGAATGGAATGGAATGGAATGGCACGGAATGCAGTGGAATGGAATGGAATAGAATGGAATGGAATGGAATGGAATGGGATGGAATGGATCGGAATCAACCTGCGTAGAATGGAATGGAAAGGAACGGAACGGAACGGAATGGAATGGAGTGGAAAGGAATGGAATGGAATGGAATGGAATGGAATGGAATGGAATGGAATGGAATGGAATGGAATGGAATGGAATCAACCCGAGTAGAACGGAATAGAATGTAATGGAGTGGAAGGGAATGGAATGGAATGGAATCAACCAGAGAGGAATTGAATGGAATGGAATGTAATTGAACGGAACGTAACGGAACAGAATGGAAAGGAATAGAACGGAACGGAATGGAATGGAATGGAATCAACCCGAGAGGAATGGAATGGAATGGAATGGAATCATCCCGAGAAGAACGGTGTGGAATGGAATGGAATGGAATGGAATGAAGTGGAATGGAATACTTTGGAATTCAATCAACACGAGGAGAATGGAATGGAATGGAATTTAATGGATTGGAATGGAAAGCAATAGAATGGAATGCAATTGGATGGAAAGGAAAGGAATGGAAAGGAATGGAATGGAATGGAATGGAATGGAATGGAATGGAATGGAATGGAATGGAATGGAATGGAGTGGAATGGAATGGAATCCACCCAAGTAGAACGGAAAGGAATGGAATGGAATGGAATGGAATCAACCTGAGTAGAAAGGAATGGAATGGAACGGAATGGAATGGAATGGAATGGAATGGAATGGAATGGAATGGAATGGAATTGAAAGAAATGGGACGGAATGGAATGTAATCATCTGGAGTATAAAGGAATGGAATGGAATGGAATGGAATGGAATGGAATGCAATGGAATGGAATGGAATGGAATGGAATGCAATGGAATGGAATGGAATGGAATGGAATGGAATGGAATGGAATGGAATGGAATGGAATGGTATGGAATGCAATGCAATGGAATGGAATGGAATATACCCGAGTAGAACGGAATGGTATGGAATGGAATGGAATGGAATACAATGGAAAGGAATGGTATGGAATGCAATGCAATGGAATGGAATTTAATCTACCCGAGTAGAACGGAATGGAATGGAATGGAATGGAATGGAATGGAATGGAATGGAATGGAATAGAATGGAATTGAATCATCCCGAATAGAATGGAACGGAACGGAACGGAATGGAACGGAAGGGAACGGAATAGAATGGAATTGAAACAACCAGAGGAGAACGGAACGGAACGGAACATAAGGGAATGGAACGAAACGGAACGGAATTGAATGGAATTGAATGAACACGAGTGGAAGGGAATGGAATGGAATTGAATGGAAAGGAATGGAATGGAATGGAATGGAAAGAAACGGAATAGAATGGAACGGAATGGAATAGAATGGAATCAACCCGAGTGGAATGGAATGGAATGGAATGGAATGGAAAGGAATGGAACAGAATGGAATCAACCCGATTAGAATGGAATGGAAATGAATGGAATTTAATGGAATGGAATGGAATGTAAAGGAATCAACCCGAGTGGAATGGAATGGAATGGAATGGAAAGGAATGGAATGGAATGGAATGGAAAGGAATGGGATGGAATGGAATGAAATGAACCCGAGAAGAACGGAATGTAATGGAATGGAATGGAATGGAAATGAATTGAATCAACCCGAGTAGAACGGAAACGAATGGAACGGCACGGAACGGAATAGTAAGGAATTGAATCCACCCGCGTAGAATGGAATGGAATGGAATGGAATGGAATGGAATGGAATGGAATGGAATGGAACGGAATGGAAAGGAATGGAATGGAATGGTGTGGAATGGAATGGAATAGAACCAACCAGAGTGGAGAGAATTGGAATGGAACGGAATGGAATGGAATGGAAAGGAATGGAATCAACCCGAGTAGAACGGAACCAAATGGAACGGAATGGAACGGAATAGAATGGAATTCAATCCACCCGAGTAGAATGGAATGGAATGGAATGGAATGGAGTGGAATGGAATGGAATGGAATGGAATGGAATGGAATGGAATGGAATGGAATCTAACCGAGTAGAGCGGAATGGAATGGAAAAGTAAGGAAAGGCATGGAATGGAATGGAATGGAATGGAATGGAATGGAATGGAATGGAATCAACCAGAGTAGAAAGGAATAGAATAGAATGGAATGGAATGAAATGGAATGGAATGGAATGGAATGCAATGGAATGGAACGGAATCAACACGAATTCAATGGAATGGAATAGAATGGAATAGAATGGAATGGAATTCAACGGAATGGAATGTAATGGAATGGAATGCATTGGAAAGAAAAGGAATGGAATAGAATGGAATGGAATGGAATGGAATGCAATGGAATGGAATGGAATCAACTCGAGTAAAACGGAATGGAATAGATTGGAATATAATGGAATGGAATTCAATGGAATTGAATGTAACGGAATGGAATGCAATGGAAAGGAAAGGAAAGGAATGGAATGGAATGGAATGGAATGGAATGGAATGGAATGGAATGGAATGGGATGGAATGCAGCGGAATTGAATGGAACGGAATGGAATGGAATCATCCAGAGTGGAATGGAATGGAATGGAATGGAATGGAATGGAATGGAATGGAATGGAATGGAACGGAATGGCATGGAATGCAATGGAAAGGAATGGATTGGAATGGGATGGAATGGAATGGAATGGGATGGAATGGATTGGAATCAACCTGCGTAGAGTGGAATGGAATGGAACGGAACGGAACGGAATGTAATGGAGTGGAAAGGAATGGCATGGAATGGAATGGAATGGAATGGAATCAACCCGAGTAGAACGGAATAGAATGTAATGGAGTGGAAGCGAATGGAATGGAATGGAATCATTCCGAGAAGAACGGCGTGGAATAGAATGGAATGGAATGGATTGGAAAGGAATGGAATGGAATGGATTGGAATGGAAAGGAATGGAATGGAATGTTATCAAACTGAGTGGAGAGAACTGGAATGTAATGTAATGGAATGGAATGGAATGGAATGGAGTGGAATGGAATGGAATGGAGTCAACCCGAGTAGAACGGACCCGAATGGAACAGAATGGAATGGAATAGAATGGAAATGAATCCACACGAGTAGAATGTAATGTAATGTAATGTAATGTAATGTAATGTAATGTAATGTAATGGAATGGAATGGAATGGAATGGAATGGAATGGAATGGAATCAACCAGATTGGACAGAAATTGAATGGAATGGAATGGAATGGAATGGAATGGAATGGAATGGAATGGAAAGGAATGGAATGCAACGGAATGGAATGGAAAGGAATATAATGGAATGGAATGGAATCCACCCGAGAGGAACACAGTGGAAAGGAATGGAATGGAATGGAATGGAATGGAATGGAATGGAATGGAATGCAATGGAATGGAATGGAATGCCATGGAATGCAAAGGAAAGGAATGGAATGGAATGGGATGGAATGGAATAGAATGGAATGGAATGGTATGGAATGGAAACAACCCGATTAGAATGGAACGGAATGAATGGAAGGGAATGGAATGAAATGGAATGGAATGGAATGGAATGGAATGGAATGGAATGGAAAGGAACGGAACGGAATGGAATGGATTCAACACGAGTAGAACGGAAAGGAATGGAATGGAATGGAATAGAATGGAATGGAATGGAATGGAATGGAATCAACCCGAGTAGAACGGAATGGAATGGAATGGAATGGAATGAAATGGAATGGAATGGAATGGAATGGAATGGAATGGAATGGAATGGTTTGGAATTCAATGCAATGGAATGGAATAGAATGGAATGGAATCTACCTGAGTAGAACGGAATGGAATGAAATGGAATTTAATGGAAAGGAATGGGATGGAATGGAATGGAATGGAATGGAATGGAATGGAATGGAATGGAATGGAATAGAATGGAATCACCCCGAGTAGAACGGAATAGAATGGAACGGAGTGGAAGGGAATGGATTGGAATGGAATCAACCCGATAGGAATGGAATGGAATGGAATTGAACGGAAGGGAACGAAACAGAATGGAAAGGAATGGAACGGAATGGAATGAAATGGAATCAACCCGATAAGAATGGCGTGTAATGGAATGGAAAGGAATGGAATGAAGTGGAATGGAATACAATGGAATTCAATCAACTCGAGTAGAATGGAATGGAATGGAATGGAATGGAAAGCAATAGAATGGAATGGAATTGGATTGAAAGGAGTGGAATGGAATGGAATGGAATGGAATGGAATGGAATGGAATGGAATGGAATGGAATGGAATCAACCCTAGTAGAAAGGAATGGAGTGGAATGGAATGGAATGGAATGGAATGGAATGGAATGGAATGGAATGGAATTAAACCGAGTAGAATGGAGTGGAATGGAATAGTATGGTATGGAATGGAATGGAATGGAATGGAATGGAATGGAATGCAATGGAATGGAATGGAATGCAATGGAATGTAAAGGAAAAGAATATAATGGAATGGAATGGAATCCACCCGAGAGGAACAGAGTGGAAAGGAATGGTATGGAATGGAATGGAATGGAATGGGATGGGATGGAATGGAATGGAATGGAATGGAATGCAATGGAATGGAATCAACTCGAGTAGAACGGAATGGAATGGAATGGAATGGAATGGAATGGAAAGGAATGGAATGGTATGGAATGGAATGGAATGGAATGGAATGGAATGGGATGGAATGGGATGGAATGGAATGGAATGGAATGGAATGGAATGGAATGGATTGGAATCAACCTGCGTAGAATGGAATGGAATGGAACGGAACAGAACGGAATGGAATGGAGTGGAATGGAATGGAATGGAATGGAATGCAATGGAATGGAATGGAGTTGAATGGAATGGAATGGAACCAACCCGATTAGAACGGAACGGAATGGAATGGAACGGAATGGAATGGAATGGAATAGAATGGAATGGCATGGAAGGCAATGGAACGGAATGGAATGGAATGGGATGGAATGCAGTGGAATGGAATGGAATGGAATGGCATGGAATGGATTGGAATCAACCTGCGTAGAACGGAATGTAATGGAACGGAACGGAAAGGAATGGAATGGAGTGGAATGGAATGGAATGGAATGGAATCAACCCGAGTAGAACGGAATAGAATGGAATGGAGTGGAAGGGAATGGAATGGAATTCAACAGAATGGAGCGAAACAGAATGGAAAGGAATGGAACGGAACGGAATGGAATGGAATGGAATAAACCTGAGAAGAACGGCATGGAATGGAATGGAATGGAATGGAATGAAGTGGAATGGAATACAATGGAATGCAATCAACTCGAGTAGAATGGAATGGAATGGAATGGAATGGAAAGCAATAGAATGGAATGGAATTGGATGGAAAGGAATGGAATGGAATGGAATGGAATGGAATGGAATGGAATGGAATGGAATGGAATGGAATGGAATGGAATCAACAGTAGTAGAAAGGAATGGAACGGAATGGAATGGAATGGAATTGAATGGATTGGAATGGAATGGAATGGAATGGAATGGAATGGAATCAACCCGAGTAGAAAAGAATGGAATAGAATGGAATGGAATGGAATGGAATGCAATGGAATGGAACGGAATCAACACGAATTCAACGGAATGGAATAGAATGGAATAGAAAGAATGGAATTCAATGGAATGGAATGGAATGGAATGGAATGGAATGCAATGGAAAGGAAAGGAATGGAATGGAATGGAATGGAATGCAATGGAAAGGAAAGGAATGGAATAGAATGGAATGGAATGGAATGGAATGGAATGTTTTCAAACAGAGTGGAGAGAATTGGAATGTAATGTAATGGAATGGAATGGAATGGAATGGAGTGGAATGGAATGGAATGGAATCAACCCGAGTAGAACGGAACCGAACGGAACGGAATGGAACGGAATAGAATGGAAATGAATCCACACGAGTGGAATGGAATGGAATGGAATGGAATGGAATGGAATGGAATGGAGCGGAACCAACAAGATTGGAGAGAAATTGAATGGAATGGAATGGAATGGAATGGAATGGAATGGAATGCAACAGAATGGAATGGCATGGAATGCAAAGGAAAGGAATGGAACGGAATGGGATGGAATGGAATGGATTCAACACGAGTAGAACGTAAAGGAATGGATTGGAATGGAATACAATGGAATGGAATGGAATGGAATGGAATCAACCCGAGTAGAACGGAATGGAATGGAATGGAATGCAATGGAATGGAATGGAAAGGAATGGAATCAACTCGAGTAGAACGGAATGGAATGGAATGGAATGTAATGGAATGGAATGGAATGGAAAGGAATGGAATGGTATGGAATTGAATGGAATGGAATGGAATGGAAGGCATTGGAATGGAATGGAATGGAATGGGATGGAACGGAATGGAATGGAATGGAATGGAATGGAACGGAATGGATTGGAAACAACCTGCGTAGAATGGAATGGAATGGAACGGAATGGAACCGAATGGAATGGAGTGGAATGGAATGGAATGGAATGGAATGGAATGGAATGGAATCAAACCGAGTAGAATGGAGTGGAATGGAAAAGAATGGTATGGAATGGAATGGAATGGAATCCACCCGAGAGGAACAGAGTGGAAAGGAATGGTATGGAATGGAATGAAATGGAATCGAAAGGAATGCAATGGAATGGAATGGAATGCAATGGAATGGAATGGAATGCAATGGAATGGAATGGAATGCCATGGAATGCAAAGGAAAGGAATGGAATGGAATGGGATGGAATGGAATGGAATGGAATGGAATGGGATGGAATGGAATCAACCCGATTAGAATGGAACGGAATGAAAGGAACGGAATGGAATGGTATGGAATGGAATGGAATGGAATGCAATGGAATGGAACGCAATGAAATGCAATGGAATGGAACTGAATGGACTCAACACGAGTGGAACGGAGAGGAATGGAATGGAATGGAATAGAATGGAATGGAATGGAATGGAATGGAAAGGAATGGAATCCACCCGAGTAGAACGGAATGGAATGGAATGGAATGGAATGGAATGGAATGGAATGGAATGGAATGGAATGGAATGGAATGGAATGGTTTAGAACGCAATGCAATGGAATGGAATAGAATGGAATGGAATCTACCCGAGCAGAACGGAATGGAATGGAATGGAATGGAATGGAATGGAATGGAATGGAATGGAATGGAATGGAATGGAATCATCCCGAGTATAACGGAATGGAATGGAATGGAATCTAATGGAATGGAATGTAATGGTATGGAATGCAATGCAATGGAATGGAATGCAATGCAATGGAATGGAATGGAATGGAATGGAATGGAAAGGAATGGAATGGAATCAACCAGAGTAGAACGGAATGGAATGGAACGAAATGGAATGGAACGGAATGGAATGGAATGGAATGGAGTGCAATGTAATCAAACCTAGTAGAACAGAATGGGATGGAATGGAATGTAATGGAATGGAATGCAACGGAATATAATGGAATCAACCAGGGTATAACGGAATGAAATAGAATGGAATGGAATGGAATGGAATGCATAGCAATGGAATGGAATGGAATGGAATGTATTCAACACGAGTAGAACGGAAAGGAACGGAATGGAATGCAAAGGAATGGAATGGAATGCAATGGAAAGGAATCAACTCGAGTAGAACGGAATGGAATGGAATGGAATGGAATGGAATGGAATGGAATGGAATGGAATGGAATGGAATGGTATGGAATGGAATGGGATGGGATGGGATGGGATGGGATGGGATGGCATGGGGTGGGATGGGATGGGATGGATTGGAATGGAATGGAATGGAATGGAATGGAATGGAATGGATTAGAATCTACCTGCGTAGAATGGAATGGAATGGATCGGAACAGAACGGAATGGAATGGAGTGGAATGGAATGGAATGAATTCAACACGAGTAGAACGGAATGGATGGAATGGAATGGAATGGAATGGAATGGAATGGAATGGAATGGAATGGTATGGAATGCAATGCAATGGAATGGAATGAAATATACCCGAGTAGAAGGGAATGGTATGGAATGGAATGGAATGGAATAAAATGGAAAGGAATGGTATGGAATGCAATGCAATGGAATGGAATTTAATCTACCCAAGTAGAACGGAATGGAAGGGAATGGAATGGAATGGAATGGAATGGAATGGAATAGAATGGAATTGAATCATCCCGAATAGAATGGAACGGAACGGAACGGAATGGAACGGAAGGGAACGGAATAGAATGGAATTGAAACAACCAGAGAAGAACGGAACGGAACGGAACATAAGGGAATGGAATGCAACGGAACGGAATTGAATGGAATTGAATCAACACGAGTGGAATGGAATGGAATGGAATTGAATGGAAAGGAATGGAATGGAATGGAATGGAAAGAAACGGAATAGAATGGAACGGAATGGAATGGAATGGAATCAACCCGAGTGGAATGGAATGGAATGGAATGGAATGGAAAGGAATGGAACAGAATGGAATCAACCCGATTAGAACGGAATGGAAATGAATGGAATTTAATTGAATGGAATGGAATGTAAAGGAATCAACCCGAGTGGAATGGAATGGAATGGAATGGAAAGGAATGGAATGGAATGGAATGGAATGGAATGAAATGAACCCGAGAAGAACGGAATGTAATGGAATGGAAATGAATGGAAATGAATTGAATCAACCCGAGTAGAACGGAAACGAATGGAACGGCACGGAACGGAATAGTAAGGAATTGAATCCACCCGCGTAGAATGGAATGGAATGGAGTGGAATGGAATGGAATGGAATGGAATGGAATGGAATGGAACGGAATGGAAAGGAATGGAATGGAATGGAGTGGAATGAAATGGAATGGAATAAACCAGAGTGGAGAGAATTGGAATGGAATGGAATGGAAAGGAATGGAATGGAATGGAATGGAATGGAATGGAATGGAATGGAATGGAATGGAATGGAATAGAACCAACCAGAGTGGAGAGAATTGGAATGGAATGGAATGGAATGGAATGGAATGGAAAGGAATGGAATCAACCCGAGTAGAACGGAACCAAATGGAACGGAATGGAACGGAATAGAATGGAATTCAATCCACCCGAGTAGAATGGAATGGAATGGAATGGAATGGAGTGGAATGGAATGGAATGGAATGGAATGGAATGGAATCTAACCGAGTAGAGCGGAATGGAATGGAAAAGAAAGGAAAGGCATGGAATGGAATGGAATGGAATGGAATGGAATGGAATGGAATGGAATGGAATCAACCCGAGCAGAAAGGAATAGAATAGAATGGAATGGAATGGAATGGAATGGAATGGAATGGAATGCAATGGAATGGAACGGAATCAACACGAATTCAACGGAATGGAATAGAATGGAATAGAATGGAATGGAATTCAACGGAATGGAATGTAATGGAATGGAATGCATTGGAAAGAAAAGGAATGGAATAGAATGGAATGGAATGGAACGGAATGCAATGGAATGGAATGGAATCAACTCGAGTAAAACGGAATGGAATAGATTGGAATATAATGGAATGGAATTCAATGGAATTGAATGTAACGGAATGGAATGCAATGGAAAGGAAAGGAAAGGAATGGAATGGAATGGAATGGAATGGAATGGAATGGAATGGAATGGAATGGAATGGGATGGAATGCAGCGGAATTGAATGGAACGGAATGGAATGGAATCATCCAGAGTGGAATGGAATGGAATGGAATGGAATGGAATGGAATGGAATGGAACGGAATGGCATGGAATGCAATGGAAAGGAATGGATTGGAATGGGATGGAATGGAATGGAATGGGATGGTATGGATTGGAATCAACCTGCGTAGAGTGGAATGGAATGGAATGGAACGGAACGGAATGTAATGGAGTGGAAAGGAATGGCATGGAATGGAATGGAATGGAATGGAATCAACCCGAGTAGAACGGAATAGAATGTAATGGAGTGGAAGTGAATGGAATGGAATGGAATCATTCCGAGAAGAACGGCGTGGAATAGAATGGAATGGAATGGATTGGAAAGGAATGGAATGGAATGGATTGGAATGGAAAGGAATGGAATGGAATGTTATCAAACTGAGTGGAGAGAATTGGAATATAATGTAATGGAATGGAATGGAATGGAATGGAGTGGAATGGAATGGAATGGAATGGAATCAACCCGAGTAGAACGGAATAGAATGGAATGGAGTGGAAGGGAATGGAATGGAATTCAACAGAATGGAGCGAAACAGAATGGAAAGGAATGGAACGGAACGGAATGGAATGGAATGGAATCAACCTGAGAAGAACGGCATGGAATGGAATGGAATGGAGTGGAATGAAGTGGAATGGAATACAATGGAATGCAATCAACTCGAGTAGAATGGAATGGAATGGAATGGAATGCAAAGCAATAGAATCGAATGGAATTGGATGGAAAGGAATGGAATGGAATGGAATGGAATGGAATGGAATGGAATGGAATGGAATGGAATCAACACTAGTAGAAAGGAATGGAACGGAATGGAATGGAATGGAATTGAATGGATTGGAATGGAATGGAATGGAATGGAATGGAATGGAATGGAATGGAATCAACCCGAGTAGAAAAGAATGGAATAGAATGGAATGGAATGGAATGGAATGGAATGCAATGGAATGGAACGGAATCAACACGAATTCAACGGAATGTAATAGAATGGAATAGAAAGAATGGAATTCAATGGAATGGAATGGAATGGAATGGAATGCAATGGAAAGGAAAGGAATGGAATGGAATGGAATGGAATGGAATGCAATGGAAAGGAAAGGAATGGAATAGAATGGAATGGAATGGAATGGAATGGAATGTTTTCAAACAGAGTGAAGAGAATTGGAAAGTAATGTAATGGATTGGAATGGAATGGAATGGAGTGGAATGGAATGGAATGGAATCAACCCGAGTAGAACGGAACCGAACGGAACGGAATGGAACGGAATAGAATGGAAATGAATCCACACGAGTGGAATGGAATGGAATGGAATGGAATGGAATGGAATGGAATGGAATGGAGCGGAACCAACCAGATTGGAGAGAAATTGAATGGAATGGAATGGAATGGAATGGAATGGAATGGAATGGAATGCAACGGAATGGAATGGCATGGAATGCAAAGGAAAGGAATGGAATGGAATGGGATGGAATGGAATGGATACAACACGAGTAGAACGTAAAGGAATGGATTGGAATGGAATAGAATGGAATGGAATGGAATGCAATGGAATCAACCCGAGTAGAACGGAATGGAATGGAATGGAATGCAATGGAATGGAATGGAAAGGAATGGAATCAACTCGAGTAGAACGGAATGGAATGGAATGGAATGGAATGGAATGGAATGGAATGGAATGGAATGGAATGGAAAGGAATGGAATGGTATGGAATTGAATGGAATGGAATGGAATGGATTCAACAAGAGTAGAACGGAAAGGAAAGGAATGGAACGGAATGGAATGGAATGGAATGGAATGGCATGGAAGGCATTGGAATGGAATGGAATGGACTGGGATGGAATGGAATGGAATGGAATGGAATGGAATGGAATGGAACGGAATGGATTGGAAACAACCTGCGTAGAATGGAATGGAATGGAACGGAATGGAACCGAGTGGAATGGAGTGGAATGGAATGGAATGGAATGGAATGGAATGGAATGGAATGGAATGGAATCAAACCGAGTAGAATGGAGTGGAATGGAAAAGAATGGTATGGAATGGAATGGAATGGAATAGAATGGAATGCAATGGAATGGAAAGGAATGCAACGGAATGGAATGGAAAAGAATATAATGGAATGGAATGGAATCCACCCGAGAGGAACAGAGTGGAAAGGAATGGTATGGAATGGAATGAAATGGAATCGAAAGGAATGCAATGGAATGGAATGGAATGCAATGGAATGGAATGGAATGCCATGGAATGCAAAGGAAAGGAATGGAATGGAATGGGATGGAATGGAATGGAATGGAATGGAATGGGATGGAATGGAATCAACCCGATTAGAATGGAACGGAATGAAAGGAACGGAATGGAATGGTATGGAATGGAATGGAATGGAATGCAATGGAATGGAACGCAATGAAATGCAATAGAATGGAATTGAATGGACTCAACACGAGTGGAACGGAGAGGAATGGAATGGAATGGAATAGAAAGGAATGGAATGGAATGGAATGGAAAGGAATGGAATCCACCCGAGTAGAACGGAATGGAATGGAATGGAATGGAATGGAATGGAATGGAATGGAATGGAATGGAATGGAATGGAATGGAATGGAATGGAATGGAATGGTTTAGAATGCAATGCAATGGAATGGAATAGAATGGAATGAAATCTACCC
The DNA here is from genome assembly GCF_029281585.2 of Gorilla gorilla gorilla. Lineage (NCBI taxonomy): Eukaryota > Metazoa > Chordata > Mammalia > Primates > Hominidae > Gorilla > Gorilla gorilla. The sequence goes on from NC_073228.2 coordinate 69,168,110, forward strand.
GAGCAGAACGGAATGGAATGGAATGGAATGGAATGGTATGGAATGGAATCATCCCGAGTATAACGGAATGGAATGGAAAGGAATCTAATGGAATGGAATGTAATGGTATGGAATGCAATGCAATGCAATGGAATGCAATGCAATGGAATGGAATGGAATGGAATGGAATGGAAAGGAATGGAATGGAATCAACCAGAGTAGAACGGAATGGAATGCAACGAAATGGAATGGAACGGAATGGAATGGAATGGAATGGAGTGCAATGTAATCAAACCTAGTAGAACAGAATGGGATGGAATGGAATGTAATGGAATGGAATGCAATGAAATATAATGGAATCAACCAGGGTAGAACGGAATGAAATAGAATGGAATGGAATGGAATGGAATGCACAGCAATGGAATGGAATGGAATGGAATGTATTCAACACGAGTAGAACGGAAAGGAACGGAATGGAATGCAAAGGAATGGAATGGAATGCAATGGAAAGGAATCAACTCGAGTAGAACGGAATGGAATGGAATGGAATGGAATGGAATGGAATGGAATGGAATGGAATGGAATGGAATGGAATGGAATGGTATGGAATGGAATGGGATGGGATGGGATGGGATGGGATGGGATGGGATGGGGTGGGATGGGATGGGATGGATTGGAATGGAATGGAATGGAATGGAATGGAATGGAATGGAATGGATTAGAATCCACCTGCGTAGAATGGAATGGAATGGATCGGAACAGAACGGAATGGAATGGAGTGGAATGGAATGGAATGGATTCAACACGAGTAGAACGGAATGGATGAAATGGAATGGAATGGAATGGAATGAATGGCATGGAATGGAATCAACCCGAGTAGAACGGAATGGAATGAAATGGAATGGAATGGAATGGAATGCAATTCTATGCAATGGAATGGAATGGAATGGAATGGAATGGAGAGGAATGGAATGGAATGGAATGGAATGGTATGGAATGGAATGGAATGGAATGGAATGGAATGGAATGGGATGGAATTTGATGTAATGGAATGGAATGGAATGGAATGGAATGGAATGGAATGGAATGGAATGGATTGGAATCAACCTGCGTAGAATGGAATGGAATGGATCGGAACAGAAAGGAATGGAATGGAGTGGAATGGAATGGAATGGAATGGAATGCAATGGAATGGAATGGAATGGAATGGAATGCAATGGAATGGAATGGAATGGAATGGAATGCAATGGAATGGAATGGAGTTGAATGGAATGGAATGGAACCAACCCGATTAGAACGGAACGGAATGGAATGGAACGGAATGGCATGGTATGGAATGGAATGGAATGGAATGGAATGGATTCAACACGAGTAGAACGGAAAGGAATGGAATGGAATGGATTGGAATGGAAAGGAATGGAATGGAATGATATCAAACAGAGTGGAGAGAATTGGAATGTAATGTAATGGAATGGAATGGAATGGAATGGAGTGGAATGGAATGGAATGGAGTCAACCCGAGTAGAACGGAACCGAATGGAACGGAATGGAATGGAATAGAATGGAAATGAATCCACACGAGTGGAATGGAATGGAATGGAATGGAATGGAATGGAATGGAATGGAATGGAATCAACCAGATTGGAGAGAAATTGAATGGAATGGAATGGAATGGAATGGAATGGAATGGAATGCAACGGAATGGAATGGAAAGGAATATAATGGAATGGAATGGAATCCACCCAAGAGGAACAAAGTGGAAAGGAATGGAACGGAATGGAATGGAATGGAATGGAATGGAATGGAATGGAATGGAATGCAATGGAATGTAATGGAATGCCATGGAATGCAAAGGAAAGGAATGGAATGGAATGGGATGGAATGGAAACAACCCGATTTGAATGGAACGGAATGAATGGAACGGAATGGAATGGTATGGAATGGAATGGAATGGAATGGAACGGAATGGAATGGAATGGATTCAACACGAGTAGAACGGAAAGGAATGGAATTTCATGGAATAGAATGGAATGGAATGGAATGGAATGGAATCAACCCGAGTAGAACGGAATGGATGGAATGGAATGGAATGGAATGGAATGAATGGCATGGAATGGAATCAACCCGAGTAGAACGGAATGGAATGAAATGGAATGGAATGGAATGGAATGCAATTCTATGCAATGGAATGGAATGGAATGGAATGGAATGGAGTGGAATGGAATGTAATGGAATGGTATGGAATGGAATGGAATGGAATGGAATGGAATGGAATGGGATGGAATTTGATGGAATGGAATGGAATGGAATGGAATGGAATGGAATGGAATGGAATGGATTGGAATCAACCTGCGTAGAATGGAATGGAATGGATCGGAACAGAAAGGAATGGAATGGAGTGGAATGGAATGGAATGGAATGGAATGCAATGGAATGGAATGGAATGGAATGGAATGCAATGGAATGGAATGGAATGGAATGGAATGCAATGGAATGGAATGGAGTTGAATGGAATGGAATGGAACCAACCCGATTAGAACGGAACGGAATGGAATGGAACGGAATGGCATGGTATGGAATGGAATGGAATGGAATGGAATGGATTCAACACGAGTAGAACGGAAAGGAATGGAATGGAATGGATTGGAATGGAAAGGAATGGAATGGAATGATATCAAACAGAGTGGAGAGAATTGGAATGTAATGTAATGGAATGGAATGGAATGGAATGGAGTGGAATGGAATGGAATGGAGTCAACCCGAGTAGAACGGAACCGAATGGAACGGAATGGAATGGAATAGAATGGAAATGAAGCCACACGAGTGGAATGGAATGGAATGGAATGGAATGGAATGGAATGGAATGGAATGGAATGGAATGGAATGGAATGGAATGGAATCAACCAGATTGGAGAGAAATTGAATGGAATGGAATGGAATGGAATGGAATGGAATGGAATGGAATGGAATGGAATGGAATGGAATGCAACGGAATGGAATGGAAAGGAATATAATGGAATGGAATGGAATCCACCCGAGAGGAACAAAGTGGAAAGGAATGGAACGGAATGGAATGGAATGGAATGGAATGGAATGGAATGGAATGGAATGGAATGGAATGCAATGGAATGTAATGGAATGCCATGGAATGCAAAGGAAAGGAATGGAATGGAATGGTATGGAATGGAAACAACCCGATTTGAATGGAACGGAATGAATGGAACGGAATGGAATGGTATGGAATGGAATGGAATGGAATGGAACGGAATGGAATGGAATGGATTCAACACGAGTAGAACGGAAAGGAATGGAATTTCATGGAATAGAATGGAATGGAATGGAATGGAATGGAATCAACCCGAGTAGAACGGAATGGAATGGAATGGAATGGAACGGAATGGATTGGAAACAACCTGCGTAGAATGGAATGGAATGGAACGGAATGGAACCGAGTGGAATGGAGTGGAATGGAATGGAATGGAATGGAATGGAATGGAATGGAATGGAATGGAATGGAATCAAACCGAGTAGAATGGAGTGGAATGGAAAAGAATGGTATGGAATGGAATGGAATGGAATAGAATGGAATGCAATGGAATGGAAAGGAATGCAACGGAATGGAATGGAAAAGAATATAATGGAATGGAATGGAATCCACCCGAGAGGAACAGAGTGGAAAGGAATGGTATGGAATGGAATGAAATGGAATCGAAAGGAATGCAATGGAATGGAATGGAATGCAATGGAATGGAATGGAATGCCATGGAATGCAAAGGAAAGGAATGGAATGGAATGGGATGGAATGGAATGGAATGGAATGGAATGGGATGGAATGGAATCAACCCGATTAGAATGGAACGGAATGAAAGGAACGGAATGGAATGGTATGGAATGGAATGGAATGGAATGCAATGGAATGGAACGCAATGAAATGCAATAGAATGGAATTGAATGGACTCAACACGAGTGGAACGGAGAGGAATGGAATGGAATGGAATAGAAAGGAATGGAATGGAATGGAATGGAAAGGAATGGAATCCACCCGAGTAGAACGGAATGGAATGGAATGGAATGGAATGGAATGGAATGGAATGGAATGGAATGGAATGGAATGGAATGGAATGGAATGGTTTAGAATGCAATGCAATGGAATGGAATAGAATGGAATGAAATCTACCCGAGCAGAACGGAATGGAATGGAATGGAATGGAATGGTATGGAATGGAATCATCCCGAGTATAACGGAATGGAATGGAAAGGAATCTAATGGAATGGAATGTAATGGTATGGAATGCAATGCAATGCAATGGAATGCAATGCAATGGAATGGAATGGAATGGAATGGAATGGAAAGGAATGGAATGGAATCAACCAGAGTAGAACGGAATGGAATGCAACGAAATGGAATGGAACGGAATGGAATGGAATGGAATGGAGTGCAATGTAATCAAACCTAGTAGAACAGAATGGGATGGAATGGAATGTAATGGAATGGAATGCAACGAAATATAATGGAATCAACCAGGGTAGAACGGAATGAAATAGAATGGAATGGAATGGAATGGAATGCACAGCAATGGAATGGAATGGAATGGAATGTATTCAACACGAGTAGAACGGAAAGGAACGGAATGGAATGCAAAGGAATGGAATGGAATGCAATGGAAAGGAATCAACTCGAGTAGAACGGAATGGAATGGAATGGAATGGAATGGAATGGAATGGAATGGAATGGAATGGAATGGAATGGAATGGTATGGAATGGAATGGGATGGGATGGGATGGGATGGGATGGGATGGGATGGGGTGGGATGGGATGGGATGGATTGGAATGGAATGGAATGGAATGGAATGGAATGGAATGGAATGGATTAGAATCCACCTGCGTAGAATGGAATGGAATGGATCGGAACAGAACGGAATGGAATGGAGTGGAATGGAATGGAATGGATTCAACACGAGTAGAACGGAATGGATGAAATGGAATGGAATGGAATGGAATGAATGGCATGGAATGGAATCAACCCGAGTAGAACGGAATGGAATGAAATGGAATGGAATGGAATGGAATGCAATTCTATGCAATGGAATGGAATGGAATGGAATGGAATGGAGAGGAATGGAATGGAATGGAATGGAATGGTATGGAATGGAATGGAATGGAATGGAATGGAATGGAATGGGATGGAATTTGATGTAATGGAATGGAATGGAATGGAATGGAATGGAATGGAATGGAATGGAATGGATTGGAATCAACCTGCGTAGAATGGAATGGAATGGATCGGAACAGAAAGGAATGGAATGGAGTGGAATGGAATGGAATGGAATGGAATGCAATGGAATGGAATGGAATGGAATGGAATGCAATGGAATGGAATGGAATGGAATGGAATGCAATGGAATGGAATGGAGTTGAATGGAATGGAATGGAACCAACCCGATTAGAACGGAACGGAATGGAATGGAACGGAATGGCATGGTATGGAATGGAATGGAATGGAATGGAATGGATTCAACACGAGTAGAACGGAAAGGAATGGAATGGAATGGATTGGAATGGAAAGGAATGGAATGGAATGATATCAAACAGAGTGGAGAGAATTGGAATGTAATGTAATGGAATGGAATGGAATGGAATGGAGTGGAATGGAATGGAATGGAGTCAACCCGAGTAGAACGGAACCGAATGGAACGGAATGGAATGGAATAGAATGGAAATGAATCCACACGAGTGGAATGGAATGGAATGGAATGGAATGGAATGGAATGGAATGGAATGGAATGGAATGGAATGGAATGCAACGGAATGGAATGGAAAGGAATATAATGGAATGGAATGGAATCCACCCGAGAGGAACAAAGTGGAAAGGAATGGAACGGAATGGAATGGAATGGAATGGAATGGAATGGAATGGAATGGAATGCAATGGAATGTAATGGAATGCCATGGAATGCAAAGGAAAGGAATGGAATGGAATGGGATGGAATGGAAACAACCCGATTTGAATGGAACGGAATGAATGGAACGGAATGGAATGGTATGGAATGGAATGGAATGGAATGGAACGGAATGGAATGGAATGGATTCAACACGAGTAGAACGGAAAGGAATGGAATTTCATGGAATAGAATGGAATGGAATGGAATGGAATGGAATCAACCCGAGTAGAACGGAATGGATGGAATGGAATGGAATGGAATGGAATGAATGGCATGGAATGGAATCAACCCGAGTAGAACGGAATGGAATGAAATGGAATGGAATGGAATGGAATGCAATTCTATGCAATGGAATGGAATGGAATGGAATGGAATGGAGTGGAATGGAATGTAATGGAATGGTATGGAATGGAATGGAATGGAATGGAATGGAATGGAATGGGATGGAATTTGATGGAATGGAATGGAATGGAATGGAATGGAATGGAATGGAATGGAATGGATTGGAATCAACCTGCGTAGAATGGAATGGAATGGATCGGAACAGAAAGGAATGGAATGGAGTGGAATGGAATGGAATGGAATGGAATGCAATGGAATGGAATGGAATGGAATGGAATGCAATGGAATGGAATGGAATGGAATGGAATGCAATGGAATGGAATGGAGTTGAATGGAATGGAATGGAACCAACCCGATTAGAACGGAACGGAATGGAATGGAACGGAATGGCATGGTATGGAATGGAATGGAATGGAATGGAATGGATTCAACACGAGTAGAACGGAAAGGAATGGAATGGAATGGATTGGAATGGAAAGGAATGGAATGGAATGATATCAAACAGAGTGGAGAGAATTGGAATGTAATGTAATGGAATGGAATGGAATGGAATGGAGTGGAATGGAATGGAATGGAGTCAACCCGAGTAGAACGGAACCGAATGGAACGGAATGGAATGGAATAGAATGGAAATGAATCCACACGAGTGGAATGGAATGGAATGGAATGGAATGGAATGGAATGGAATGGAATGGAATGGAATGGAATGGAATGGAATCAACCAGATTGGAGAGAAATTGAATGGAATGGAATGGAATGGAATGGAATGGAATGGAATGGAATGGAATGGAATGGAATGGAATGCAACGGAATGGAATGGAAAGGAATATAATGGAATGGAATGGAATCCACCCGAGAGGAACAAAGTGGAAAGGAATGGAACGGAATGGAATGGAATGGAATGGAATGGAATGGAATGGAATGGAATGGAATGGAATGCAATGGAATGTAATGGAATGCCATGGAATGCAAAGGAAAGGAATGGAATGGAATGGTATGGAATGGAAACAACCCGATTTGAATGGAACGGAATGAATGGAACGGAATGGAATGGTATGGAATGGAATGGAATGGAATGGAACGGAATGGAATGGAATGGATTCAACACGAGTAGAACGGAAAGGAATGGAATTTCATGGAATAGAATGGAATGGAATGGAATGGAATGGAATCAACCCGAGAAGAACGGAATGGAATGGAATGGAATGGAATGGAATGGAATGGAACGGAATGGAATGGAATGGATTCAACACGAGTAGAACGGAAAGGAATGGAATTTCATGGAATAGAATGGAATGGAATGGAATGGAATGGAATCAACCCGAGTAGAACGGAATGGAATGGAATGGAATGGAATGGAATGGAATGGAATGGAATGGAATGGAATGGAATGGAATGGAATGGAATGGAATGGAATGGAATGGTTTGGAATGCAATGCAATGGAATGGAAAAGAATGGAATGGAATCTACCTGAGTAGAAAGGAATGGAATGAAATGGAATTTAATGGAAAGGAATGGGATGGAATGGAATGGAATGGTATGGAATGGAATGGAATGGAATGGAATGGAATGGAATGGAATGGAATGGAATCAACCCGAGAGGAATGGAATGGAATGGAATGGAATGGAATGGAATGGAATGGAATGGAATGGAATGGAATGGAATGGAATGGAATGGAATGGATTGGAATGGAATCAACCCGAGAGGAATGGAATGGAATGGAATTGAACGGAAGGGAACAAAACAGAATGGAAAGGAATGGAACGGAACGGAATGGAATGGAATGGATTCAACCCGAGAAGAACGGCGTGTAATGGAACGGAAAGGAATGGAATGAAGTGGAATGGAATACAATGGAATTCAATCAACTCGAGTAGAATGGAATGGAATGGAATGGAATGGAAAGCAATAGAATGGAATGGAATTGGATTGAAAGGAGTGGAATGGAATGGAATGGAATGGAACGGAATGGAATGGAATCAACCCTATCAGAAAGGAATGCAGTGGAATGGAATGGAATGGAATGGAATGGAATGGAATGAAATGGAATGGAATGGAATCAAACCGAGTAGAATGGAGTGGAATGGAATAGAATGGTATGGAATGGAATGGAATGGAATGGAATGGAATGGAACGGAATGCAATGGAATGGAATGGTATGCAACGGAATGGAATGGAAAAGAATATAATGGAATGGAATGGAATCCACCGGAGTGGAACAGAGTGGAAAGGAATGGTATGGAATGGTATGGAATGGAATGGAATGGAATGCAATGGAATGGAATGGAATGCAATGGAATGGAATGGAATGCCATGGAATGCAAAGGAAAGGAATGGAATGGAATGGGATGGAATGGAATGGAATGGAATGGAATGGGATGGAATGGAATGGAATGGAATGGAACGGTATGGAATGGAATCAACCCGATTAGAATGGAACGGAATGAATGGAATGGAATGGAATGGAATGGAATGGAATGCAATGGAATGGAATGCAATGAAAGGCAATGGAATGGAATGGAATGGATTCAACACGAGTAGAACGGAAAGGAATGGAATGGAAAGAATTGAATGGCATGGAATGGAATGGAATGGAATGGAATCAACCCGAGTAGAACGGAATGGAATGGAATGGTATGGAATGGAATGCAATGGAATGGAATGGAATGGAATGGTTTAGAATGCAATGCAATGGAATGGAATAGAATGGAATGGAATCTCCCCGAGTAGAACGGAATGGAATGGAATGGAATGGAATGGAATGGAATGGAATGCAATCATCCCGAGTATAACGGATTGGAATGGAATGGAATCTAATGGAATGTAATGGAATGGAATGGAATGCAATGGAATGGAATGGAATGGAATGGTAAGGAATGCAATGCAATGGAACGGAATGCAATGGAATGGAATGGAATGGAATGGAATTGAATGGAATGGAATGGAGTGCAATGGAATCAAACCTAGTAGAACGGAATGGGATAGAATGGAATGTAATGGAATTTAATGCAACGGAATATAATGGAATCAACCACGGTAGAACGGAATGAAATAGAATGGAATGGAATGGAATGGAATGCAAAGCAATGGAATGGAATGGAATGGAATGTATTCCACAGGAGTAGAACGGAAAGGAACGGAATGGAATGCAATGGAATGCAATGGAATGGAATCAACTCGAGTAGAACGGAATGGAATGGAATGGAATGGAATGGAATGGAATGGAATGGGATGGAAATGAATAGAATGGAATGGAATGGAATGGAATGGAATGGATTGGAATCAACCTGCATAGAATGGAATGGAATGGAACGGAACAGAACAGAATGGAATGGAGTGGAATGGAATGGAATGGAATGGAATGCAATGGAATGGAATGGAGTTGAATGGAATGGAATGGAACCAACCCGATTAGAACGGAATGGAATGGAATGGAACGGAATGGAATGGTATGGAATGGAATGGAATGGAATGGAATGGAATGGAATGGATTCAACACGAGTAGAACGGAAAGGAATGGAATGGAAAGGAATGGAATGGAATGGAAAGGAATGGAATGGAATGGAATGAATGGCATGGAATGGAATCAACCCGAGTAGAACGGAATGGAATGGGATGGAATGGAATGGAATGGAATGGAATGCAATTCAATGCAATGGAATGGAATGGAATGCAATGGAATGGAATGGAATGGAATGGAATGTACCCGTGTAGAACGGAATGGAATGGAATGGAATGGAATGGAATGGAATGGAAATGGAATGGAATCAACCCGAGAAGAAAGGAATGGAAAGGAATGGAATGAAATGGAATGGAATGGAATGGAATGGAATGGAAAGGAATTGAATGGAATGGAATGGAATGGAATGGAATGGAATGGAAAGGAATAGAATGGAATGGAATGGAATGGAATGGAATGGAATGGAATGGAATGGAATGGAACGGAATGAAATGGAATGGTATGGAATTGAATGCAGTTGAATGGAATGGAATGGAATGGAATCCACGCGAGTAGAACGGAATGGAATGGAATGGAATGGAATGGAATGAAATGGAATGGAATGGTATGGAATGGAATGGAATGGAATGGAATGGAATGGAATGGAATGGAATGGAATGGAATGGAATGGAATGGAATGGAATGGAATGGAATACAATGCAATGGAATGGAATGGAATGGAATGGAATGGATTGGAATGGAATGGAATGGCATGGCATGGAATGGAATGGAATGGAATGGAATGGAATGGTATGGAATGGAATGGAATGGAATGGAATGGAATGGAATGCAATGGAATGGAATGGAATGGAATGGAATGGAATCAACCAGAGTAGAACGGAATCAAACCTAGTAGAACGGAATGGGATAGAATGGAATGTAATGGAATGGAATGCAAAGGAATATAATGCAATCAACCAGGGTAAAACGGAATGAAACTGAATGGAATTTAATGGAATGGAATGCAAAGGATTGGAATGGAATGGAATGGAATGGAATGTATTCCACACGAGTAGAACGGAAAGGAATGGAAGGGAATGCAATGGAATGGAATTGAATTGAATGGAATGGAATGGAATCAAGCCGAGTAGAACGGAATGGAATGGAAAGGAATGGAATGGAATGGAAATGTATGGAAAGGAATGGAGTGGAATGGAATGGAATGAAATGGAATGAAATGGAATGGAATCAAACCGAGTAGAATTTAATAGAATGGAATAGAATGGTATGGAATGGAATGGAATGGAATGGAATCAACCCGAGTAGAAAAGAATGGAATAGAATGGAATGGAATGGAATGGAATGCAATGGAATGGAACGTAATCAAAATGAATTCAACGGAATGGAATAGAATGGAATAGAAAGAATGGAATTCAATGGAATGGAATTAAATGGAAAGGAATGCAATGGAAAGGAAAGGAATGGAATAGAATGGAATGGAATGGAATGGAATGGAATGCAATGGAAAGGAAAGGAATGGAATAGAATGGAATGGAATGGAATGGAATGGAATGTTATCAAACAGAGTGGAGAGAATTGGAATGGAATGGAATGGAATGGAATGGAATGGAATGGAATGGAGTGGAATGGAATGGAATCAACCCGAGTAGAATGGAACCAAACGGAACGGAATGGAATGGAATAGAATGGAAATGAATCCACACGAGTGGAATGGAATGGAATGGAATGGAATGGAATGGAATGGAATGGAATGGAGCGGAACCAACCAGATTGGAGAGAAATTGAATGGAATGGAATGGAATGGAATGGAATGGAATGGAATGGAATGGAATGGAATGGAATGCAACGGAATGGAATGGAAAGGAATATAATGGAATGGAATGGAATCCACCCGAGAGGAACAGAGTGGAAAGGAATGGAATGGAATGTAATGGAATGGAATGGAATGGAATGGAATGGAATGCAATGGAATGGAATGGAATGCCATGGAATGCAAAGGAAAGGAATGGAATGGAATGTGATAGAATGGAATGGAATGGAATGGAATGGAATGGAATGGAATGGAAACAACCCGATTAGAATGGAACGGAATGAATGGAACGGAATGGAATGGTATGGAATGGAATGGAATGGAATGGAACGGAATGGAATTGAATGGATTCAACACGAGTAGAACGGAAAGGAATGGATTGGAATGGAATAGAATGGCATGGAATGGAATGGAATGGAATGGAATGGAATCAACCAGAGTAGAGCGGAATGGAATGGAATGGAATGGAATGGAATCAACTCGAGTAGAACGGAATGGAATGGAATGGAATGGAATGGAATGGAATGGAATGGAATGGAATGGAATGGAAAGGAATGGAATGGTATGGAATTGAATGGAATGGAATGGAATGGATTCAACACGAGTAGAACGGAAAGGAAAGGAATGGAATGGAATGGAATGGAATGGAATGGCATGGAAGGCATTGGAATGGAATGGAATGGAATGGGATGGAATGGAATGGAATGGAATGGAACGGAATGGATTGGAAACAACCTGCGTAGAATGGAATGGAATGGAACGGAATGGAACAGATTGGAATGGAGTGGAATGGAATGGAATGGAATGGAATGGAACGGAATGGAAGGGAATCAAACCGAGTAGAATGGAGTGGAATGGACTAGAATGGTATGGAATGGAATGGAATGGAATAGAATGGAATGCAATGGAATGGAATGGAATGCAAAGGAATGGAATGCAAAAGAATATAGTGGAATGGAATGGAATCCACCCGAGAGGAACAGAGTGGAAAGGAATGGTATGGAATGGAATGAAATGGAATCGAACGGAATGGAATGGAATGGAATGGAATGCAATGGAATGGAATGGAATGCCATGGAATGCAAAGGAAAGGAATGGAATGGAATGGGATGGAATGGAATGGAATGGAATGGAATGGAATGGGATTGAATGGAATGGAATGGAATGGAACGGTATGGAATGGAATCAACCCGATTAGAATGGAACAGAATGAATGGAACGGAATGGAATGGTATGGAATGGAATGGAATGGAATGCAATGGAATGGAACGCAATGAAATGCAATGGAATGGAATGGAATGGATTCAACACGAGTAGAACGGAAAGGAATGGAATGGAATGGAATAGAATGGAATGGAATGGAATGGAATGGAATGGAATGGAATGGAATGGAATGGAATGGAATCAACCCGAGAAGAACGGATTGGAATGGAATGGAATGGAATGGAATGGAATGGAATGGTATGGAATGCAATGCAATGGAATGGTTTACAATGCAATGCAATGGAATGGAATAGAATGGAATGGCATCTACACGAGTAGAACGTAATGGAATGGAATGGCATGGAATGGAATGGAATGGAATGGTATGGAATAGAATGGAATGGAATGGAATGGAATGGAATGGAATGGAATGGTATGGAATGGAATGGAACGGAATGGAATGGAATGGAATGGAATGGATACAACACGAGTTGAACGGAATGGAATGGAATGGAATGGAATGGAATGGAATGGAATGGAATGGTTTGGAATGCAATGCAATGGAATGGAATAGAATGGAATGGAATCTACCTGAGTAGAACGGAATGGAATGGAATGGAATAAAATGGAATGGAATCATCCTGAGTGTAATGCAATGGAATGGAATGGAATGGAATGTAGTGGAATGGAATGAATGGAATGGTATGGAATACAATGCAATGGAATGGAATGCAATGGAATGCAAAGGAAAGGAATGGAATGGAATGTGATGGAATGGAATGGAATGGAATGGAATGGAATGGAATGGTATGGAATGGAAACAACCGGATTAGAATGGAACGGAATGAATGGAACGGAATGGAATGGTATGGAATGGAATGGAATGGAGTGGAACGGAATGGAATGGAATGGATTCAACACGAGTAGAACGGATAGGAATGGATTGGAATGGAATAGAATGGAATGGATTGGAATGGAGTGGAATCAACCCGTGTAGAACGGAATGGAATGGAATGGAATGGAATGGAATGGAATGGAATGGAATGGAATCAACTCGAGTAGAACGGAATGGAATGGAATGGAATGGAATGGAATGGAATGGAATGGAATGGAAAGGAATGGAATGGTATGGAATTGAATGGAATGGAATGGAATGGATTCAACACGAGTTGAACGGAAAGGAAAGGAACTGAACGGAATGGAATGGAATGGAATGGAATGGCATAGAAGGCATTGGAATGGAATGGAATGGAATGGGATGGAATGGAATGGAATGGAATGGAATGGAATGGAACGGAATGGATTGGAAACAACCTGCGTAGAATGGAATGGAATGGAACGGAATGTAACCGATTGGAATGGAGTGGAATGGAACGGAATGGAATGGAATGGAATGGAATGGAATCAAACCGAGTAGAATGGAGTGGAATGGACTAGAATGGTATGGAATGGAATGGAACGGAATAGAATGGAATGCAATGGAATGGAATGCAAAGGAATGGAATGGAAAAGAATATAATGGAATGGAATGGAATCCACCCGAGAGGAACAGAGTGGAAAGGAATGGTATGGAATGGAATGAAATGGAATCGAACGGAATGCAGTGGAATGGAATGGAACGCAATGGAATGGAATGGAATGCCATGGAATGCAAAGGAAAGGAATGGAATGGAATGGAATGGAATGGAATGGAATGGAACGGAATGGAATGGGATGGAATGGAATGGAATGGAATGGAACGGTATTGAATGGAATCAACCCGATTACAATGGAACGGAATGAATGGAACGGAATGGAATGGAATGGAATGGAATGGAATGGAATGGAGTGGATTGGAATCAACCTGCATAGAATGCAATGTAATGGAACGGAACGGAACGGAATGGAATGGAGTGGAATGGAATGGAATGGAATGGAATCAACCCGAGTAGAACGGAATAGAATGGAATGGAGTGGAAGGGAATGGAATGGAAGTGAACGGAATGGAACGAAACAGAATGGAAAGGAATGGAACGGAACGGAATGGAATGGAATGGAATCAACCTGAGAAGAACGGCATGGAATGGAATGGAATGGAATGGAATGAAGTGGAATGGAATACAATGGAATGCAATCAACTCGAGTAGAATGGAATGGAATGGAATGGAATAGAAAGCAATAGAATATAATGGAATTGGATGGAAAGGAATGCTATGGAATCGAATGGAATGGAATGGAATCAACCCTAGTAGAAAGGAATGGAACGGAATGGAAAGGAATGGAATGGAATGGAATGGAATGGAATGGAATGGAATGGAATGGAATGGAATGGAATGAAATGGAATGGAATCAAACCGAGTAGAATTTAGTGGAATGGAATAGAATGGTATGGAATGGAATGGAATTGAATGGATTGGAATGGAATGGAATGGAATGGAATGGAATCAACCTGAGTAGAATAGAATGGAATAGAATGGAATGGAATGGAATGGAATGCAATGGAATGGAACGGAATCAACACGAATTCAACGGAATGGAATAGAATGGAATAGAAAGAATGGAATTCAATGGAATGGAATGAAATGGAATGGAATGCAAAGGAAAGGAAAGGAATGGAATAGAATGGAATGGAATGGAATGGAATGGAATGCAATGGAAAGGAAAGGAATGGAATAGAATGGAATGGAATGGAATGGAATGGAATGGAATGGAATGGAATGTTATCAAACAGAGCGGAGAGAATTGGAATGTAATTTAATGGAATGGAATGGAATGGAATGGAATGGAATGGAGTGGAATGGAATGGAATGGAATCAACCCGAGTAGAACGGAACCGAGCGGAACGGAATGGAATGGAATGGAATGGAATGGAAATGGAATGGAAATGGAATGGAATCAACCCGAGAAGAAAGGAATGGAAAGGAATGGAATGGAATGGTATTTAAAGGAATGGAATGGAATGGTATGGAATGGAATGGCATGGAATGGTATGGAATGAAATGAAATGGATTGGAATGGAATGGAATGGAATGGAATAGAATGGAATGGCATGGAAGGCAATGGAACGGAATGGAATGGAATGGGATGGAATGCAATGGAATGGAATGGAATGGAATGGAATGGAATGAAATGGATTGGAATCAAAATGCGTAGAATGGAATGTAATGGAACGGAACGGAATGGAATGGAATGGAGTGGAATGGAATGGAATGGAATGGAATGGAATCAACCCGAGTAGAACGGAATATAATGGAATGGAGTGGAAGGGAATGGAATGCAATTGAACGGAATGGAACGAAACAGAATGGAAAGGAATGGAACGGAAAGGAATGGAATGGAATGGAATCAAACTGAGAAGAACGGCATGGAATGGAATGGAATGGAATGGAATGAAGTGGAATGGAATACAATGGAATGCAATCAACTCGAGTAGAATGGAATGGAATGGAATGGAATGGAAAGCAATAGAATGGAATGGAATTGGATGGAAAGGAATGGAATGGAATGGAATGGAATGGAATGGAATGGAATCAACCCTAGTAGAAAGGAATGGAACGGAATGGAATGGAATGGAATGGAATGGAATGGAATGGAATGGAATGGAATGGAATGGAATGAAACGGAATGGAATCAAACCGAGTAGAATTTAGTGGAATGGAATAGAATGCTATGGAATGGAAAGGAATTGAATGGATTGGAATGGAATGGAATGGAATGGAATGGATTGGAATCAACCCGAGTAGAAAAGAATGGAATAGAATGGAATGGAATGGAATGGAATGCAAAGGAATGGAACGGAATCAACACGAATTCAACGGAATGGAATAGAATGGAATAGAAAGAATGGAATTCAATGGAATGGAATGTAACGTAATGGAATGCAATGGAAAGGAAAGGAATGGAATAGCATGGAATGGAATGGAATGGAATGGAATGGAATGCAATGGAAAGGAAAGGAATGGAATAGAATGGAATGGAATGGAATGGAATGGAATGGAATGGAATGGAATGTTATCAAACAGAGTGGAGAGAATTGGAATGGAATGGAATGGAATGGAATGGAATGGAATGGAATGGAATGGAATGGAATGGAATCAACCCGAGAAAAACGGAATGGAATGGAATGGAATGGAATGGAATGGAATGGAATGGAAAGGTTTGGAATGCAATGCAATGGAATGGAATAGAATGGAATGGAATCTACCCGAGTAGAACGGAATGGAATGGAATGGAATGGAATGGGATGGAATGGAATGGAATGGAATGGAATGCAATGGAATATAATGGAATCAACCAGGGTAGAACGGAATGAAATAGAATGGAATGGAATGGAATGGAATGCAAAGCAATGGAATGGAATGGAATGGAATGTATTCAACACGAGTAGAACGGAAAGGAACGGAATGGAATGCAATGGAATGGAATGGAATGGAATGCCATGGAAGGCATTGGAATGGAATGGAATGGAATGGGATGGAATGGAATGGAATGGAATGGAATGGAATGGAATGGAATGGATTGGAAACAACCTGGGTAGAATGGAATGGAATGGAACGGAATGGAACCGAATGGAATGGAGTGGAATGGAATGGAATGGAATGGAATGGAACGGAATGGAATGGAATGGAATGGAATGGAATCAACCCGAGTAGAACGGAAAAGAATGGAATGGAGTGGAAGGGAATGGATTGGAATAGAATCAACCCGAGAGGAATGGAAAGGAATGGAATGGAATTGAACGGAAGGGAATGAAACAGAATGGATAGGAATGGAACGGAACGGAATGGAATGGAATGGAATCAACACGAGAAGAACGGCGTGTAATGGAACGGAAAGGAATGGAATGAAGTGGAATGGAATGCAATGGAATTCAATCAACTCGAGTAGAATGGAATGGAATGGAATGGAAAGGAAAGCAATAGAATGAAATGGAATTGGATGGAAAGGAGTGGAACGGAATGGAATGGAATGGAATGGAATCAACCCTAGTAGAAAGGAATGGAGTGGAATGGAATGGAATGGAATGGAATGGAATGGAATGGAATAGAGTGGAATGGAATCAAACCGAGTAGAATGGAGTGGAATGGAATAGAATTGTATGGAATGGAATGAAATGGAATGGAACGGAATGGAATGGAATGGAATGGAATACAATGTAATAGAACGGAATCACCAAGATTGGAGAGAAATTGAATGAATGGAATGGAATGGAATAGAATGGAATGCAACGGAATGGAATGGAAAAGAATATAATGGAATGGATTGGAATCCACCCGAGAGGAAGAGAGTGGAAAGGAATGGTATGGAATGGAATGGAACGGAATGGAATGGAATGGAATGGAACGGAATGCAATGGAATGGAATGGAATGCAATGGAATGGAATGGAATGCCATGGAATGCAAAGGAAAGGAATGGAATGGAATGGGATGGAATGGAATGGAATGGAATGGAATGGGATGGAATGGAATGGAATGGAATGGAATGGAATGGAATGGAATGGAATGGATTCAGCACGAGTAGAACAGAAAGGAATTGAATGGAATGGAATAGAATGGAATGGAATGGAATGGAATGGAATGGAATGGAATGGAATGGAATGGAATGGAATGGAAAGGAATAGAATCAACCCGAGTAGAACTGAATGGAATGGAATGGAATGGAATGGAATGGAATGGAATGGAGTGGAATGGTTTAGAATGCATTGCAATGGAATGGAATAGAATGGAATGGAATCTACCCGAGTAGAACGGAATGGGATGGAATGGAATGGAATGGAATGGAATGGAATGGAATGGAATGGAATCATCCCGAGTATAATGGAATGGAATGGAATGGAATCTATTGGAATGGAATGGAATGGAATGGAATGGAATGGAATGGAATGGAATGGAATGGAATGGAGTGGTATGGAATGCAATGCAATGGAATGCAATGCAATGCTATGGAATGGAATGGAATGGAATGGAATGGAATGGAATGGAATGGAATGGAATGGAATGGAATCAACCAGAGTAGAACGGAATGGAATGGAACGGAATGGAATGGAATGGAATGGAGTGGAATGGAATCAAACCGAGTAGAACGGAATGGGATAGAATGGAATGTAATGGAATGGAATGCAACGGAATATAATGGAATCAACCAGGGTAGAACGGAATGAAATAGAATGGAATGGAATGGAATGGAATGCAAAGCAATGGAATGGAATGGAATGGAATGTATTCAACACAAGTAGAACGGAAAGGAACGGAATGGAATGCAATGGAATGGAATGGAATGGAATGGTTTGGAATGCAATACAATGGAATGGAATAGAATGGAATGGAATCTACACGAGTAGAACGTAATGGAATGGAATGGAATGGAATGGAATGGAATGGAATGGAATGGAATGGAATGGAATGGAATTGAATGGAATGGTATGGAATGCAATGCAATGGAATGGAATGGAATGGAATGCAATGGAATGGAATGGAATGGAATGGAATAGAATCAACCAGAGTAGAACGGATTGGAATGGAAAGGAATGGAATGGAATGGAGTGGAGTGGAATGGAATCAAACCGAGTAGAACGGAATGGGATAGAATGGAATGTAATGGAATGGAATCCAATGGGATATAATGGAATCAACCAGGGTAGAACAGAATGGAATGGAATGAAATAGAATGGAACGGAAAGGAACGGTATGCAAAGCATTGGACTGGAATGGAATGGAATGTATTCAACACGAGTAGAAAGGAAAGGAACGGAATGGAATGCAATGGAATGGAATGGAATGGAATCAACTCGAGTAGAACGGAATGGAATGGAATGGAATGGAATGGAATGGAATGGAATGGAATGGAATGGAATGGAATGGAATGGTATGGAATGGAATAGAATGGTATGGAATGGAATGGAATGGAATGGAATGGAATGGAACGGCATGGAAGGCAATGGAATGGAATGGGATGGAATGGAATGGAACGGAATGGAATGGAATGGAATGGAATGGAATGGAATGGAATGGATTGGAATCAACCTGCGTAGAATGGAATGGAATGGAACGGAATGGAACGGAATGGAATGGAACGGAATGGAATGGAGTGGAATGGGATGGAATGGAATGGAATGGAATGGAACGGTATGGAATGGAATCAACCCGATTAGAATGGAATGGAATGAATGGAACGGACTGGAATGGTATGGAATGGAATGGAATGGAATGCAATGGAATGGAATACAATGAAATGCAATGGAATGGAATGGAATGGATTCAACACGAGTAGAACGGAAAGGAATGGAAAGGAATGGAATAGAATGGAATGGAATGGAATGGAATGGAATGGAATGGAATGGAATGGAATGGAATGGAATCAACCCGAGTAGAACGGAATGGAATGGAATGGAATGGAATGGAATGGAATGGAATGGAATGGAATGGAATGGAATGGAATGGAATGGAATGGAATGGAATGGAACGGTTTAGAATGCATTGCAATGGAATGGAATAGAATGGAATGGAATCTACCCGAGTAGAACGGAATGGGATGGAATGGAACGGAATGGAATAGAATGGAATGGAATCATCCCGAGTATAACGGAATGGAATGGAATGGAATCCATTGGAATGGAATGGAATGGAATGGAATGGAATGGAATGGAATGGAATGGAATGGAATGGAGTGGTATGGAATGCAATGCAATGGAATGCATTGCAATGCAATGGAATGGAATGGAATCAACCAGAGTAGAACGGAATGGAATGGAACGGAATGGAATGGAATGGAATGGAGTGGAATGGAATCAAACCGAGTAGAACGGAATGGGATAGAATGGAATGTAATGCAATGGAATGCAACGGAATATTATGGAATCAACCAGGGTAGAGTGGAATGAAATAGAATGGAATGGAATGGAATGCAATGCAAAGCAATGGAATGGAATGGAATGGAATGTATTCAACACGAGTAGAACGGAAAGGAATGGAATGGAATGCAATGGAATGGAGTGGAATGGAATAGAATCAACCAGAGTAGAACGGAATGGAATGGAACGGAATGGAATGGAATGGAGTGGAGTGGAATGGAATCAAACAGAGTAGAACGGAATGGGATAGAATGGAAAGTAATGGAATGGAATGCAATGGAATATTTTGGAAACAACCAGGGTAGAACGGAATGGAATGGAATGAAATAGAATGGAATGGAACGGAATGAAATGCAAAGCATTGGACTGGAATGGAATGGAATGTATTCAACACGAGTAGAACGGAAAGTAACGGAATGGAATGCAATGGAATGGAATGGAATGGAATCAACTCGAGTAGAACGGAATGGAATGGAATGGAACGGAATGGAATGGAATGGAATGGAATGGAATGGAATGGAATGGAAAGGTATGGAATGGAATGGAATGGAATGGAATGGAATGGCATGGAAGGCAATGGAATGGAATGGAATGGAATGGGATGGAATGTAATGGAATGGAATGGAATGGAATGAATGGAATGGAATGGAATGGATTGGAATCAACCTGTGTAGAATGGAATGGAATGGAACGGAATGGAACGGAATGGAATGGAGTGGAATGGAATGGAATGGAATGGAATGGAATGGAATGGAAAGGAATGCAATGGAATCAACCCGAGTAGAACGGAATAGAATAGAATGGAGCGGAAGGGAATGGATTGGAATGGAATCAACCCAAGAAGAACGGCGTGTAATGGCACGGAAAGGAATGGAATGAAGTGGAATGGAATACAATGGAATTCAATCAACTCGAGTAGAATGGGATGGAATGGAATGCAATGGAAAGCAATAGAATGGAATGGAATTGGATGGAAAGAGTGGAATGTAATGGAATGGAAAGGAATGGAATCAACCCTATTAGAAAGGAATGGAATGGAATTTAATGGAATGGAATGGAATGGAATGGAATGGAATGGAATGGAATGGAATGGAATGGTATGGAATGGAATCAAACCGAGTAGAATGGAGTGGAATGGAATAGAATTGTATGGAATGGAATGGAATGGAATGGAATGGAATGCAATGGAAAGGAATGGAATGGAACGGAATGGAATGGATTCAACCCGAGTAGATCAGAAAGGAATAGAATGGAATGGAACGGAATGGAATGGAATGCAATGGAATGGAATGCAATTGAATGGAATGCAATGGAATGGAATGGAATGGAACGGAATGGAATGGAATCAACCCTAGTAGAACGGAAAGGAATGGAATGGAATGGAATGGAATGGAATGGAATGGAATGGAATGGAATGGAATGGAATGGAAAGGAATGGAAAGGAATGTAATGTAATCATCCCGAGTAGAACAGAATAGAATGGAATGGAATGGAATGGAATGGAATGGAATGGAATGGAATGGAATGGAATATAATGGAATGGACTGGAATACACCCAAGAGGAACAGAGTGGAAAGGAATGGAATGGAATGGAATGGAATGGAATGGAATGGAATGGAATGGAATGGAATGGAATGGAATGGAATGGAATGGAATATAATGGAATGGAATGGAATGGAATGAAATGGAATCGAATGGAATGGAATGGAATGGATTGGAATGGAATGGAATGGAATGGAATGGCATGGAATGCAAAGGAGAGGAATGGAATAGGATGGAATGGAATGGAAAGGAATGGAATGGAATGGAATGGAATGGAAAGGAATGGAATGGAATGGAATGGAATGGAACGGAATGCAATGGAATGGAATGGAATGGAATGGCATGGAATGCAAAGGAGAGGAATGGAATAGGATGGAATGGAATGGAATGGAATGGAATTGCATGGAATGCAAAGGAGAGGAATGGAATGGGATGGAATGGAATGGAATGCAATGGAATGGAATGGAATGGAACGGAATGGAATTGAATGGAATGGAATGGAACCAACCCCATTAGAACGGAACAGAATGGAATGGAACGGAATGGAATGGATTCAACACGAGTAGAACGGGAAGGAAAGTAATGGAATGGAATGGAATGGAACGGAATGGAATGGAATGGAATGGATGGAATGGAATGGAATGGAATGCAATGGAATGCAATGGAATGCAATGGAATGGAATGGAATGGAATGGAATGGAATGGAATGGAATGGAATGGAATGTACCCGTGTAGAACGGAATGGAATGGAATGGAATGGATGGAATGGAATGGAATCAACCCGAGTAGAAAGGAATGGAATGGAATGGAATGGAGTGGAATGGAATGGAATGGAATGGAATGGAATGGAATGCAATGCAATGGAATGGAATGGAATGGAATGGAATGGAATGTACCCATGTAGAACGGAATGGAATGGAATGGAATGGAATGGAATGGAATGGAACGGAATGGAATGGATATGGAATGGAATCAAGCCGACAAGAAAAGAATGGAAAGGAATTCAATGGAATGGAATTGAATGGAATGGAAAGGAATGGAATGGAATGGAATGGAATGGAATGGAAAGGAATGGAATGGAACGCACTTTTATGGAATTGAATGCAATGTAATGGAAAGGAAAGGGATGGAATCTACGTGAGTAGAACGGAATGGAATGGAATGGAATGGCATGGAATGGAATGGAATGGAATGGAATGGTATGGAATGGAATGGAATGGAAGGGAAAGGAGTGGAATGGAATCAAACCGAGTAGAACCGAATGGGATAGAATGGAATGTAATGGAATGGAAAGTAATGGAATATAGTGGAATCAACCAGGGTAGAACGGAATGAAATAGAATGGAATGGAATGGAATGGAAAGCAAAGGAATGGAATGGAATGGAATGCAATGGAATGTATTCAACACAAGTAGAACGGAAAGGAATGGAATGGAATGCAATGGAATGGAACGGAATGGAATGGAATGGAATCAACCTGAGTAGAACGGAATGGAATGGAATGGAATGGAATGGAATGGAATGGAATGGCATGGAATGGAATGGAATGGAATGGAATGGAATGGAATGGAATGGAATGGAATGGAATGGAATCTACCCGAGTAGACCGGAATGGAATGAAAGGGAATGGAATGGAATGGAATGGAATGGAATCAACCAGAGATGAAAAAATTGGAATGGAATGGAATGGAATGGAATGGAATGGAATGGAATGGAAGAGAATGGAATTGAATCATCCCGAGTAGAATGGAATGGAACGGAACCGAATGGAACGGAAGGGAACGGAATAGAATGGAATTGAATCAACCAGAGAAGAACGGAACGCAATGGAACTGAAGGGAATGGAACGCAACGGAACGGAATTGAATGGAATTGAACCAACCTGAGTAGAAGGGAATGGAATGGAATTGAATGGAAAGGAATGGAATGTAATGGAATGTAAAGAAATGGAATAGAATGGAACGGAATGGAATGGAATGGAATCAAACCGAGTGGAATGGAATGGAATGGAATGGAATGGAATGGAAAGCAATGGAATGGAATGGAAATTAATGGAACAGAATGGAATGAACCCGAGTAGAAGGGAGTGGAAATGAATGGAATTTAATGGAATGGAATGGAATGTAAAAGAATCAACCCGAGTGGAATGGAATGGAATGGAATGGAAAGGAATGGAATGGAATGGAATGGAAAGGAATGGAATGGAATGGAATGAAATTAACCCGAGAAGTACGGAATGGAATGGAATGGAATGGAATGGAATGGAATGGAATTGAATCAACTCGAGTAGAACGGAAACGAATGGAACGACACAGAACGGAATAGAATGGAATTGAATCCACCCGAGTAGAATGGAATGGAATGGAATGGAATGGAATGGAATGGAATGGAATGGAATGGAATGGAATGGAATGGAATGGAAAGGAATGGAATGGAATGGAAAGGAATGGAATGGAATGGAATGGAATGGAATCAACCAGAGTGGAGAGAATTGGAATGGAATTGAATGGAATGGAATGGAATGGAAAGTAATGGAATCAACCCGAGTAGAATGGAACCGAATGGAATGGAATGGAACGGAATAGAATGGAATTCAATCCATCCGAGTAGAATGGAATGGAATGGAATGGAATGGAATGGAATGGAATGGAATGGAATGGAATGGAATGGAATGGAATGGAATATAATGGAATGGAATGGAATGGAATGAAATGGAATCGAATGGAATGGAATGGAATGGATTGGAATGGAATGGAATGGAATGGAATGGCATGGAATGCAAAGGAGAGGAATGGAATAGGATGGAATGGAATGGAAAGGAATGGAATGGAATGGAATGGAATGGAAAGGAATGGAATGGAATGGAATGGAATGGAACGGAATGCAATGGAATGGAATGGAATGGAATGGCATGGAATGCAAAGGAGAGGAATGGAATAGGATGGAATGGAATGGAATGGAATGGAATTGCATGGAATGCAAAGGAGAGGAATGGAATGGGATGGAATGGAATGGAATGCAATGGAATGGAATGGAATGGAACGGAATGGAATTGAATGGAATGGAATGGAACCAACCCCATTAGAACGGAACAGAATGGAATGGAACGGAATGGAATGGATTCAACACGAGTAGAACGGGAAGGAAAGTAATGGAATGGAATGGAATGGAACGGAATGGAATGGAATGGAATGGATGGAATGGAATGGAATGGAATGCAATGGAATGCAATGGAATGCAATGGAATGGAATGGAATGGAATGGAATGGAATGGAATGGAATGGAATGTACCCGTGTAGAACGGAATGGAATGGAATGGAATGGATGGAATGGAATGGAATCAACCCGAGTAGAAAGGAATGGAATGGAATGGAATGGAGTGGAATGGAATGGAATGGAATGGAATGGAATGGAATGCAATGCAATGGAATGGAATGGAATGGAATGGAATGGAATGTACCCATGTAGAACGGAATGGAATGGAATGGAATGGAATGGAATGGAATGGAACGGAATGGAATGGATATGGAATGGAATCAAGCCGACAAGAAAAGAATGGAAAGGAATTCAATGGAATGGAATTGAATGGAATGGAAAGGAATGGAATGGAATGGAATGGAATGGAATGGAAAGGAATGGAATGGAACGCACTTTTATGGAATTGAATGCAATGTAATGGAAAGGAAAGGGATGGAATCTACGTGAGTAGAACGGAATGGAATGGAATGGAATGGCATGGAATGGAATGGAATGGAATGGAATGGTATGGAATGGAATGGAATGGAAGGGAAAGGAGTGGAATGGAATCAAACCGAGTAGAACCGAATGGGATAGAATGGAATGTAATGGAATGGAAAGTAATGGAATATAGTGGAATCAACCAGGGTAGAACGGAATGAAATAGAATGGAATGGAATGGAATGGAAAGCAAAGGAATGGAATGGAATGGAATGCAATGGAATGTATTCAACACAAGTAGAACGGAAAGGAATGGAATGGAATGCAATGGAATGGAACGGAATGGAATGGAATGGAATCAACCTGAGTAGAACGGAATGGAATGGAATGGAATGGAATGGAATGGAATGGAATGGCATGGAATGGAATGGAATGGAATGGAATGGAATGGAATGGAATGGAATGGAATGGAATGGAATCTACCCGAGTAGACCGGAATGGAATGAAAGGGAATGGAATGGAATGGAATGGAATGGAATCAACCAGAGATGAAAAAATTGGAATGGAATGGAATGGAATGGAATGGAATGGAATGGAATGGAAGAGAATGGAATTGAATCATCCCGAGTAGAATGGAATGGAACGGAACCGAATGGAACGGAAGGGAACGGAATAGAATGGAATTGAATCAACCAGAGAAGAACGGAACGCAATGGAACTGAAGGGAATGGAACGCAACGGAACGGAATTGAATGGAATTGAACCAACCTGAGTAGAAGGGAATGGAATGGAATTGAATGGAAAGGAATGGAATGTAATGGAATGTAAAGAAATGGAATAGAATGGAACGGAATGGAATGGAATGGAATCAAACCGAGTGGAATGGAATGGAATGGAATGGAATGGAATGGAATGGAAAGCAATGGAATGGAATGGAAATTAATGGAACAGAATGGAATGAACCCGAGTAGAAGGGAGTGGAAATGAATGGAATTTAATGGAATGGAATGGAATGTAAAAGAATCAACCCGAGTGGAATGGAATGGAATGGAATGGAAAGGAATGGAATGGAATGGAATGGAAAGGAATGGAATGGAATGGAATGAAATTAACCCGAGAAGTACGGAATGGAATGGAATGGAATGGAATGGAATGGAATTGAATCAACTCGAGTAGAACGGAAACGAATGGAACGACACAGAACGGAATAGAATGGAATTGAATCCACCCGAGTAGAATGGAATGGAATGGAATGGAATGGAATGGAATGGAATGGAATGGAATGGAATGGAATGGAATGGAATGGAATGGAAAGGAATGGAATGGAATGGAAAGGAATGGAATGGAATGGAATGGAATGGAATCAACCAGAGTGGAGAGAATTGGAATGGAATTGAATGGAATGGAATGGAATGGAAAGTAATGGAATCAACCCGAGTAGAATGGAACCGAATGGAATGGAATGGAACGGAATAGAATGGAATTCAATCCATCCGAGTAGAATGGAATGGAATGGAATGGAATGGAATGGAATGGAATGGAATGGAATCAACCTGAGTAGAAAGGAATGGAATAGAATGGAACGGAATGGAATGGAATGCAATGGAATGGAACGGAATCTACCCGAATTCAACGGAATGGAATAGAATGGAATAGAATGGAATGGAATTCAAAGGAATGGAATGTAATGGAATGGAATGCAATGGAGAGGAAAGGAATGGAATAGAATGGAATGGAATGGATTGGAATGCAATGGAATGGAATGGAATCAACACGAGAAAAACGGAATGGAAAAGATTGGAATAGAATGGAATGGAATTCAATGGAATTGAATGTAACGGAATGGAATGCAATGGAAAGGAAAGAAAGGAAAGGAATGGAATGGAATGGAATGGAATGGGATGGAATGCAGCGGAATTGAATGGAACGGAAAGGAATGGTATCAACCAGAGTGGAATGGAATGGAATGGAATGGCATGGAATGGAATGGAATGGAATAGAATGGCACGGAATGCAATGGAATGGAATGGAATGGAATGGAATGGAATGGAATGGGATGGAATGGAATGGAATGGAAAGGAATGGAATGGAATGGAATGGAATGGAATCAAGACGAGTAGAATGGAGTGGAATGGAATAGAATGGTATGATATGGAATGGAATGGAATGGAATGGAATGGAATGGAATGGAATGGAATGGAATGGAATGGAATCAACCCGAGTAGAAAGGAATGGAATAGAATGGAATGGAACGGAATGGAATGCAATGGAATGGAACGGAATCAACACGAATTCAACGGAATGGAATAGATTGGAACAGAATGGAATGGAATTCAATGGAATGGAATGTAATGGAATGGAATGCAAAGGAAAGGTAAGGAATGGATTAGAATGGAATGGAATGGAATGGAATGCAATGGAATGGAATGGAATCAACCCGAATAAAACGGAATGGAATAGAATGGAACAGAATGGAATAGAATTCAATGGAATTGAATGTAACGGAATGGAATGCAATGGAAAGGAAAGGAAAGGAAAGGAAAGGAAAGGAATGGAATGGAATGGAATGGAATGGAATGGAATGGAATGGGAAGGATTCAGCGGAATTGAATGGAACGGAATGGAATGGAATCAACCAGAGTGGAATGGAGTGGAATGGAATGAAATGGAATGGAATGGAATCAACCCGAGAAGAACGGAATGGAATGGAATGCAATGGAATGGAATGGAAAAGAATGGAATGGAATGGAATGGAATGGAATGGAATGGAATGGAATGGAATGGAATGGAACGGAATGCAGTGGAATGGAATGGAATAGAATGGGATGGAATGGAATGGAATGGGATGGAATGGATCGGAATCAACCTGTGTAGAATGGAATGGAAAGGAACGGAACGGAACGGAATGGAATGGAATGGAAAGGAATGGAATGGAATGGAATGGAATGGAATGGAATGGAATGGAATGGAATGGAATGGAATCAACCCGAGTAGAACGGAATAGAAAGTAATGGAGTGGAAGGGAATGGAATGGAATGGAATCAACCCGAGAGGAATGGAATGGAATGGAATGTAATTGAACGGAACGTAGCGGAACAGAATGGAAAGGAATAGAACGGAACGGAATGGAATGGAATGGAATCAACCAGAGAGGAATGGAATGGAATGGAATGGAATCATCCCGAGAAGAACGGGGTGGAATGGAATGGAATGGAATGGAATGAAGTGGAATGGAATACTTTGGAATGCAATCAACCCGAGGAGAATGGAATGGAATGGAATTTAATGGATTGGAATGGAAAGCAATAGAATGGATTGCAATTGGATGGAAAATAAAGGAATGGAAAGGAATGGAATGGAATGGAGTGGAATGGAATGGAATGGAATGGAATGGAGTGGAATGGAATGGAATCCACCCAAGTAGAACGGAAAGGAATGGAATGGAATCCAATGGAGTGGAATGGAATGGAATGGAATTGAATCAACCTGAGTAGAACGGAATGGAATGGAATGGAATGGAATGGAATGGAATGGAATGGAATGGAATGGAATGGAATGGAATTGAACGGAATGGGACGGAATGGAATGTAATCATCCCGAGTATAACGGAATGGAATGGAATGGAATGGAATGGAATGGAATGGAATGGAATGGAATGGAATGCAATGGAATGGAATGGAATGGAATGGAATGGAATGGAATGGAATGGAATGGAATGGAATGGAATGGAATGCAATGGAATGGAATGGAAAGGAATGGAATAGAATGGAATGGAATGGAATGGAATGGAATGGAATGGAATGGAATGGAATGCAACTTAATAGAATGGAATGGACTATAATGGAATGGAATGGAATCCACCCGAGAGGAACAGAGTGGAAAGGAATGGAATGGAATGGAATGGAATGGAATGGAATGGAATGGCATGGAATGAAAAGGAAAAGAATGGGATGTGATGGAATTGAATGGAATGGAATGGAATGGAATGGAATGGAATGGAATGGAATCAACCCGATTAGAATGGAACGGAATGGAATGGTATGGAATGGAATGGAATGGAATGCAATGGAATGGAATGGTATGGAATGCAATGCAATGGAATGGAATGGAATCTACCCGAGTAGAACGGAATGGAATGGAATGGAATGGAATGGAATAGAATGGAATTGAATCATCCCGAGTAGAATGGAACGGAACGGAATGGAATGGAACGGAAGGGAACGGAATAGAATGGAATTGAATCAACCAGAGAAGTACGGAACGGAACGGAACATAAGAAAATGGAACGCAACGGAACGGAATTGAATGGAATTGAATCAACCCGAGTGGAAGGGAATGGAATGGAATTGAATGGAAAGGAATGGAATGGAATGGAATGGAAAGAAACGGAATAGAATGGAACGGAATGGAATGGAATGGAAAGGAATGGAACAGAATGGAATCAACCCGATTAGAACGGAATGGAAATGAATGGAATTTAATGGAATGGAATGGAACGTAAAGGAATCAACCCGAGTGGAATGGAATGGAATGGAATGGAAAGGAATGGAATGGAATGGAATGGAAAGGAAAGGAATGGAATGGAATGAAATGAACCCGAGAAGAACGGAATGTAATGGAATGGAAATGAATTGAATCAACCCGAGTAGAACGGAAACGAATGGAACGGCACGGAACTTAATAGAAAGGAATTGAATCCAACCGAGTAGAATGGAATGGAATGGAATGGAATGGAATGGAATGGAATGGAATGGAATGGAATGGAATGGAAGGGAATGGAATGGAACGGAACGGAAGGGAATGGAATGGAATGGAATGGAATGGAATGGAATGGAATGGAATGGAATCAACTAGAGTGGAGAGAATTGGAATGGAATGGAATGGAATGGAATGGAATGGAATGGAATGGAATGGAATGGATTGGAAATAATGGAATGGAATGGAATGGAAATAATGGAATGGAATGGAATGGAATGGAATCTACCAGAGTGGAGAGAATTGGAATGGAATGCAATGGAATGGAATGGAATGGAATGGAATGGAAAGGAATGGAATCAACCCGAGTAGAACGGAACCAAAAGGAACGGAATGGAACGGAATAGAATGGAATTCAATCCACCCGAGTAGAATGGAATGGAATGTAATGTAATGGAATGGAATGGAATGGAATGGAATGGAATGGAATGGAATGGAATGGAATCTAACCGAGTAGAGCGGAATGGAATGGAAAAGAAAGGAAAGGCATGGAATGGAATGGAATGGAATGGATTGGAATGGAATGGAATGGAATGGAATGGAATCAACCCGAGTAGAAAGGAATAGAATAGAATGGAATGGAATGGAATGGAATGGAATGCAATGGAATGGAACGGAATCAACCCGAATTCATCGGAATGGAATAGAATGGAATAGAATGGAATGGAATTCAATGGAATGTAATGTAATGGAATGGAATGCAATGGAAAGGAAAGGAATGGAATAGAATGGAATGTAATGGAATGGAATGCAATGGAATGGAATGGAATCAACTCGAGTAAAACGGAATGGAATAGATTGGAATAGAATGGAATGGAATTCAATGGAATTGAATGTAACGGAATGGAATGCAATGGAAAGAAAAGGAAAGGAATGGAATGCAATGGAATGGAATGGAATGGAATGGAATGGAATGGAATGGGATGGAATGCAGCGGAATTGAATGGAACGGAATGGAATGGAATCAACCAGAGTGGAATGGAATGGAATGGAATGGAATGGAAGGGAATGGAATGGAATGGAATGGAATCAACCCGAGAAGTACGGAATGGAATGGAATGCAATGGAATGGAATGAAATGGAACAGAATGGAATGGAATGGAATGGAATGGAATGGAATGGACTGGAATGGAATGGAACGGAATGGCACGGAATGCAATGGAATGGAATGGATTGGAATGGGATGGAATGGAATGGAATGGGATGGAATGGATTGGAATCAACCTGCGTAGTATGGAATGGAATGGAACGGAACGGAACGGAATGGAATGGAGTGGAAAGGAATGGAATGGAATGGAATGGAATGGAATGGAATGGAATCATCCCGAGTAGAACGGAATTGAATGTAATGGAGTGGAAGGGAATGGAATGGAACGGAATCAATCCGAGAAGAAAAGCGTGGAATAGAATGGAATGGAATGGAAAGGAATGGAATGGAATGGATTGGAATGGAAAGGAATGGAATGGAATGTTATCAAACAGAGTGGAGAGAATTGGAATGTAACGTAATGTAATGGAATGGAATGGAATGGAATGGAGTGGAATGGAATGGAATGGAGTCAACCCGTGTAGAACGGAACCGAATGGAACAGAATGGAATGGAATGGAATGGAAATGAATCCACACAAGTAGAATGGAATGGAATGGAATGGAATGGAATAGAATGGAATGGAATGGAATGGAATGGAATGGAATGGAATGGAATGGAATGGAATGGAATCAACCAGATTGGAGAGAAATTGAATGGAATGCAATGGAATGGAATGGAAAGGAATGGAATGGAAAGGAATGGAATGCAACAGAATGGAATGGAAAGGAATATAATGGAATGGAATGGAATCCACCCGAGAGGAACACAGTGGAAAGGAATGGAATGGAATGGAACGGAATGGAATGGAATGGAATGGAATGGAATGGAATGGAATGGAATGGAATGGAATGGAATGGAATGGAATGGTTTGGAATGCAATGCAATGGAATGGAATAGAAAGGAATGGAATCTACCTCAGTAGAACGGAATGGAATGGAATGGAATGGTATGGAAAGGAATGGAATGGAATGGAATGCAATGGAATGGAACGGAATCAAAACGAATTCAACGGAATGGAATAGAATGGAATAGAATGGAATGGAATACAATGGAATGGAATGGAATGGAATGGAATGCAAAGGAAAGGAAAGGAATGGAATAGAATGGAATGGAATGGAATGGAATGCAATGGAATGGAATGGAATCAACCCGAGAGGAACGGAATGGAATGGAATGCAATGGAATGGAATGGAATGGAATAGAATGGAATGGAATGGAATGGAATTCAATGGAATTGAATGTAACGGAATGGAATGCAATGGAAAGAAAAGGAAAGGAATGGAACGGAATGGAATGGAGTGGAATGGAATGGAATCAACCAGAGTGGAATGGAATGGAATGGAATGGAATGGAAGGGAATGGAATGGAATGGAATGGAATCAACCCGAGAAGTACGGAATGGAATGGAATGCAATGGAATGGAATGAAATGGAACAGAATGGAATCGAATGGAACGGAATGGAATGGACTGGAAAGGAATGGAACGGAATGGCACGGAATGCAATAGAATGGAATGGATTGGAATGGGATTGAATGGAATGGAATGGGATGGAATGGATTGGAATCAACCTGCGTAGAATGAAATGGAATGGAACGGAACGGAACGGAATGGAATGGAGTGGAAAGGAATGGAATGGAATGGAATGGAATGGAATGGAATCTTCCCGAGTAGAACGGAATTGAATGTAATGGAGTGGAAGGGAATGGAATGGAACGGAATCAATCCGAGAAGAACGGCGTTTAATAGAATGGAATGGAATGGAATGGAAAGGAATGGAATGGAATGGATTGGAATGGAAAGGAATGGAATGGAATATTATCAAACAGAGTGGAGAGAATTGGAATGTAATGTAATGGAATGGAATGGAATGGAATGGAATGGAGTGGAATGGAATGGAATGGAGTCAACCCGAGTAGAACGGAACCGAAAGGAACAGAATGGAATGGAATAGAATGGAAATGAATCCACACGAGTAGAATGGAATGGAATGGAATGGAAAGGAATAGAATGGAATGGAATGGAATGGAATGGAATGGAATGGAATGGAATGGAATGGAATGGAATCAACCAGATAGGAGAGAAATTGAATGGAATGGAATGGAATGGAATGGAATGGAAAGGAATGGAATGCAACAGAATGGAATGGAAAGGAATATAATGGAATGGAATGGAAACCACCCGAGAGGAACACAGTGGAAAGGAATGGAATGGAATGGAATGGAATGGAATGGAATGGAATGGAATGGAATGGAATGCAATGGAATGGAATGGAATGCCACGGAATGCAAAGGAAACGAATGGAATGGAATGGGATGGAATGGAATAGAATGGAATGGAATGGCATGGAATGGAAACAACCCGATGAGAATGGAACGGAATGAATGGAACGGAATGGAATGGTATGGAATGGTATGGAATGGAATGGAATGGAACGGAATGGAATGGACTGGATTCAACGCGAGTAGAATGGAAAGGAATGGAATGGAATGGAATAGAATGGAATGGAATGGAATGGAATGGAATGGAATAGAATGGAATGGAATGGAATGGAATGGAATCAACCCGAGTAGAACGGAATGGAATGGAATGGAATGGAATGGAATGGAATGGAATGGAATGGAATGGAATGGAATGGAATGGAATGAAATGGAATGGAATGGTTTGGAATGCAATGCAATGGAATGGAATAGAATGGAATGGAATCTACCTCAGTAGAACGGAATGGAATGGAATGGAATGGTATGGAAAGGAATGGAATGGAATGGAATGCAATGGAATGGAACGGAATCAAAACGAATTCAACGGAATGGAATAGAATGGAATAGAATTTAATGGAATACAATGGAATGGAATGGAATGGAATGGAATGCAAAGGAAAGGAAAGGAATGGAATAGAATGGAATGGAATGGAATGGAATGCAAAGGAATGGAACGGAATCAACCCGAGAGGAACGGAATGGAATGGAATGCAATGGAATGGAATGGAATGGAATAGAATGGAATGGAATGGAATGGAATTCAATGGAATTGAATGTAACGGAATGGAATGCAATGGAAAGGAAAGGAAAGGAATGGAATGGAATGGAATGGAATGGAATGGGATGGAATTCAGCGGAATTGAATGAAACGGAATGGAATGGAATCAACCAGAGTGGAATGGAATGGAATGGAATGAAATGGAATGGAATGGAATCAACCCGAGAGGAACGGAATGGAATGGAATGCAATGGAATGGAATGGAATGGAATAGAATGGAATGGAATGGAATGGAATGGAATGGAATGGAATGGAATGGAATGGAATGGATAGGAATCAACATGCGTAGAATGGAATGGAAAGGAACGGAACGGAACGGAATGGAATGGAGTGGAATGGAATGGAATGGAATGGAATGGAATGGAATGGAATCAACCCGAGTAGAATGGAATAGAATGTAATGGAGTGGAAGGGAATGGAATGGAATGGAATCAACCCGAGAGGAATGGAATGGAATGGAATGTAATTGAATGGAACGTAACGGGGCAGAATGGAAAGGAATAGTACGGAACGGAATGGAATGGAATGGAATCAACCCGAGAAGAACGGCGTGGAATAAAATGGAATGGAATGGAATGGAATGGAATGGAATGGAATGGAATGGAATGGAATGGAAAGCAATGGAATGGAAAGGAATGCCATGGAATGCAAAGGAAAGGAATGGAATGGAATGGGATAGAATGGAATGCAATGGAATGGAATGGTATGGAAAGGAATCAACCCGATTAGAATGGAACGGAATGAATGAAACGGAATGGAATGGTATGGAATGGAAAGAATGGAATGCAATGGAATGGAACGGAATGGAATGGAATGGAATGGAATGGAATGGAATGGAATGGATTCAACACGAGTAGAACGGAAAGGAATGGAATGGAGTGGAATAGAATGGAATGGAATTTAATGGAATGGAATCAACCCGAGTAGAACGGAATGGAATGGAATGGAATGGAATGGAATGGAATGGAATGGAATGGAATGGAATGGAATGGAATGGAATGGAATGGAATGGAATGGAATGGAATGGAATGGAATGGACTGGAATGGTTTGGAATGCAATGCAATGGAATGGAATAGAATGGAATGGAATCAACCCGAGTAGAACGGAATGGAATGGAATAGAATCTAATGGAATGGAATGGAATGCAATGGAATGGAATGTAATGGAATGGTATGGAATGCATGGCAATTGAATGGAATGGACAACCAGAGTAGAACGGAATGGAATGGAACGGAATGCAATGGAATGGAATGGAGTGGAATGGAATCAAACCGAGTAGAACGGAATGGGATAGAATGGAATGTAATGGAATGGAATGCAGTGGAATATAATGGAATCAACCAGGGTAGAACGGAATGAAATATAGAACGGAATGGAAAGGAATGGAATGCAAAGGAATGGAATGGAATGGAATGGAATGGAATGGAATGGAATGGAATGGAATGTATTCAACACGAGTAGAACGGAAAGGGATGGAATGGAATGCAAAGGAATGGAATGAAATGGAATGGAATGGAATCAACCCGAGTAGAATGGAATGGAATGGAATGGAATGGAATGGAATGGAATGGAATGGAATGGATTGGAATCAACCTGCGTAGAATGGAAAGGAATGGAACGGAACGGAACGGAATGGAATGGACTGGAATGGAATGCAATGGAATGGAATGGAATCAACCCGAGTGGAATGGAAAGGAATGCAAAGGAATTGAACGGAATGGAAAGAAAAAGAATGGAAAGGAATGCAAAGGAACGGAATGGAATGGAATGGAATCAACCCGAGAAGAATGGCGTGGAAAGGAATGGAAGGGAATGGAATTAAGTGGAATGGAATACAATGGAATGCAATCAACCCGAGTAGAATGGAATGGAATGGAATGGAATGGAATGGAAAGCAACAGAGTGGAATGGAATTGGATGGAAAGGAATGGAATGGAATGGAATGGAATGGAATGGAATGGAATGGAATGGAATGGAATGGAATGCAACGTAATAGAATGGAATGGACTATAATGGAATGGAAAGGAATCCACCCGAGAGGAACAGAGTGGAAAGGAATGGAATGGAATGGAATGGAATGGCATGGAATGCAAAGGAAAAGAATGGGATGTGATGGAATTGAATGGAATGGAATGGAATGGAATGGAATCAACCCGATTAGAATGGAACGGAATGGAATGGTATGGAATGGAATGGAATGGAATGCAATGGAATGGAATGGTATGGAATGCAATGCAATGGAATGGAATGGAATCTACCCGAGTAGAACGGAATGGAATGGAATGGAATGGAATGGAATGGAATAGAATGGAATTGAATCATCCCGAGTAGAATGGAACGGAACGGAACGGAATGGAACGGAAGGGAACGGAATAGAATGGAATTGAATCAACCAGAGAAGAACGGAACGGAACGGAACATAAGAAAATGGAACGCAACGGAACGGAATTGAATGGAATTGAATCAACCCGAGTGGAAGGGAATGGAATGGAATTGAATGGAAATGAATGGAATGGAATGGAATGGAAAGAAACGGAATAGAATGGAACGGAATGGAATGGAATGGAATCAACCCGAGTAGAATGGAATGGAATGGAATGGAATGGAATGGAAAGGAATGGAACAGAATGGAATCAACCCGATTAGAACGGAATGGAAATGAATGGAATTTAATGGAATGGAATGGAATGTAAAGGAATCAACCCGAGTGGAATGGAATGGAATGGAATGGAAAGGAATGGAATGGAATGGAATGGAAAGGAATGGAATGGAATGGAATGAAATGAACCCGAGAAGAACGGAATGTAATGGAATGGAAATGAATTGAATCAACCCGAGTAGAACGGAAACGAATGAAACGGCACGGAACTTAATAGAAAGGAATTGAATCCAACCGAGTAGAATGGAATGGAATGGAATGGAATGGAATGGAATGGAATGGAATGGAATGGAATGGAATGGAACGGAATGGAAGGGAATGGAATGGAATGGAATGGAATGGAATGGATTGGAATCAACCAGAGTGGAGAGAATTGGAATGGAATGGAATGGAATGGAATGGAATGGAATGGAATGGAATGGAATGGAAATAATGGAATGGAATGGAATGGAAATAATGGAATGGAATGGAATGGAATGGAATCAACCAGAGTGGAGAGAATTGGAATGGAATGGAATGGAATGGAATGGAATGGAATGGAAAGGAATGGAATCAACCCGAGTAGAACGGAACCAAATGGACCGGAATGGAACGGAATAGAATGGAATTCAATCCACCCGAGTAGAATGTAATGTAATGGAATGGAATGGAATGGAATGGAATGGAATGGAATGGAATGGAATGGAATGGAATGGAATCTAACCGAGTAGAGCGGAATGGAATGGAAAAGAAAGGAAAGGCATGGAATGGAATGGAATGGAATGGAATGCAATGGAATGGAACGGAATCACCCCGAATTCAACGGAATGGAATAGAATGGAATAGAATGGAATGAAATTCAATGGAATGGAATGTAATGGAATGGAATGCAATGGAAAGGAAAGGAATGGAATAGAATGGAATGTAATGGAATGGAATGCAATGGAATGGAATGGAATCAACTCGAGTAAAACAGAATGGAATAGATTGGAATAGAATGGAATGGAATTCAATGGAATTGAATGTAACGGAATGGAATGGAATTCAATGGAATTGAATGTAACGGAATGGAATGCAATGGAAAGAAAAGGAAAGGAATGGAATGGAA
Source organism: Gorilla gorilla gorilla (assembly GCF_029281585.2). Classification (NCBI taxonomy): domain Eukaryota; kingdom Metazoa; phylum Chordata; class Mammalia; order Primates; family Hominidae; genus Gorilla; species Gorilla gorilla. The sequence goes on from NC_073228.2 coordinate 69,206,527, forward strand.
TGGAATGGAATGGAATGGAATGGAATGGAATGGGATGGAATGCAGCGGAATTGAATGGAACGGAATGGAATGGAATCAACCAGAGTGGAATGGAATGGAATGGAATGGAATGGAAGGGAATGGAATGGAATGGAATGGAATCAACCCGAGAAGTACGGAATGGAATGGAATGCAATGGAATGGAATGAAATGGAACAGAATGGAATGGAATGGAATGGAATGGAATGGACTGGAATGGAATGGAACGGAATGGCACGGAATGCAATGGAAAGGAATTAATTGGAATGGGATTCAATGGAATGGAATGGGATGGAATGGATTGGAATCAACCTGCGTAGAATGGAATGGAATGGAACGGAACGGAACGGAATGTAATGGAGCGGAAAGGAATGGAATGGAATGGAATGGAATGGAATGGAATGGAATGGAATGGAATGGAATGGAATGGAATCATCCCGAGTAGAACGGAATTGAATGTAATGGAGTGGAAGGGAATGGAATGGAACGGAATCAATCCGAGAAGAACGGCGTGGAATAGAATGGAATGGAATGGAATGGAAAGGAATGGAATGGAATGGATTGGAATGGAAAGGAATGGAATGGAATGTTATCAAACAGAGTGGAGAGAATTGGAATGTAATGGAATGGAATGGAATGGAATGGAATGGAATGGAGTGGAATGGAATGGAATGGAATCAACCCGTGTAGAACGGAACCGAATGGAACAGAATGGAATGGAATAGAATGGAAATGAATCCACACGAGTAGAATGGAATGGAATGGAATGGAATGGAATAGAATGGAATGGAATGGAATGGAATAGAATGGAATGGAATGGAATGGAATGGAATCAACCAGATTGGAGAGAAATTGAATGGAATGGAATGGAATGGAATGGAAAGGAATGGAATGGAAAGGAATGGAATGCAACAGAATGGAATGGAAAGGAATATAATGGAATGGAATGGAATCCACCCGAGAGGAACACAGTGGAAAGGAATGGAATGGAATGGAATGGAATGGAATGGAATGGAATGGAATGGAATGGAATGGAATGGAATGCAATGGAATGGAATGGAATGCCATGGAATGCAAAGGAAACGAATGGAATGGAATGGGATGGAATGGAATAGAATGGAATGGAATGGCATGGAATGGAAACAACCCGATTAGAATGGAACGGAATGAATGGAACGGAATGGAATGGTATGGAATGGTATGGAATGGAATGGAATAGAACGGAATGGAATGGAATGGATTCAACGCGAGTAGAATGGAAGGGAATGGAATGGAATGGAATAGAATGGAATGGAATGGAATGGAATGGAATCAACCCGAGTAGAACGGAATGGAATGGAATGGAATGGAATGGAATGGAATGGAATGGAATGGAATGGAATGGAATGGAATGGTTTGGAATGCAATGCAATGGAATGGAATAGAATGGAATGGAATCTACCTCAGTAGAACGGAATGGAATGGAATGGAATGGTATGGAAAGGAATGGAATGGAATGGAATGCAATGGAATGGAACGGAATCAAATCGAATTCAAAGGAATGGAATAGAATGGAATAGAATGGAATGGAATACAATGGAATGGAATGGAATGGAATGGAATGCAAAGGAAAGGAAAGGAATGGAATAGAATGGAATGGAATGGAATGGAATGCAATGGAATGGAATGGAATCAACCCGAGAGGAACGGAATGGAATGGAATGCAATGGAATGGAATGGAATGGAATAGAATGGAATGGAATGGAATGGAATTCAATGGAATTGAATGTAACGGAATGGAATGCAATGGAAAGAAAAGGAAAGGAATGGAATGGAATGGAATAGAATGGAATGGAATGGAATGGAATGGGATGGAATGCAGCGGAATTGAATGGAACGGAATGGAATGGAATCAACCAGAGTGGAATGGAATGGAATGGAAGGGAATGGAATGGAATGGAATGGAAAGGAATGGAATCAACCCGAGTAGAACGGAACCAAATGGAACGGAATGGAACGGAATAGAATGGAATTCAATCCACCCGAGTAGAATGTAATGTAATGAAATGTAATGTAATGGAATGGAATGGAATGGAATGGAATGGAATCTAACCGAGTAGAGCGGAATGGAATGGAAAAGAAAGAAAAGGCATGGAATGGAATGGAATGGAATGGAATGGAATGGAATGGAATGGAATGGAATCAACCCGAGTAGAAAGGAATAGAATAGAATGGAATGGAATGGAATGGAATGGAATGCAATGGAATGGAACGGAATCACCCCGAATTCAACTGAATGGAATAGAATGGAATAGAATGGAATGGAATTCAATGGAATGGAATGGAATGGAATGGAATGCAATGGAAAGGAAAGGAATGGAATAGAATGGAATGTAATGGAATGGAACGCAATGGAATGGAATGGAATCAACTCGAGTAAAACGGAATGGAATAGATTGGAATAGAATGGAATGGAATTCAATGGAATTGAATGTAACGGAATGGAATGCAATGGAAAGAAAAGGAAAGGAATGGAATGGAATGGAATGGAATGGAATGAAATGGAATGGAATGGAATGGAATGGAATGGAATGGGATGGAATGCAGCGGAATTGAATGGAACGGAATGGAATGGAATCAACCAGAGTGGAATGGAATGGAATGGAATGGAATGGAAGGGAATGGAATGGAATGGAATGGAATCAACCCGAGAAGTACGGAATGGAATGGAATGCAATGGAATGGAATGAGATGGAAGAGAATGGAATGGAATGGAATGGAATGGAATGGAACGGAATGGAATGGAATGGACTGGAATGGAATGGAACGGAATGGCACGGAATGCAATGGAATGGAATGGATTGGAATGGGATTCAATGGAATGGAATGGGATGGAATGGATTGGAATCAACCTGCGTAGAATGGAATGGAATGGAACGGAACGGAACGGAATGGAATGGAGTGGAAAGGAATGGAATGGAATGGAATGGAATGGAATCATCCCGAGTAGAACGGAATAGAATGTAATGGAGTGGAAGGGAATGGAATGGAACGGAATCAATCCGAGAAGAACGGCGTGGAATAGAATGGAATGGAATGGAATGGAAAGGAATGGAATGGAATGGATTGGAATGGAAAGGAATGGAATGGAATGTTATCAAACAGAGTGGAGAGAATTGGAATGTAATGGAATGGAATGGAATGGAATGGAATGGAATGGAGTGGAATGGAATGGAATGGAGTCAACCCGAGTAGAACGGAACCGAATGGAACAGAATGGAATGGAATAGAATGGAAATGAATCCACACGAGTAGAATGGAATGGAATGGAATGCAATGGAATGGAACGGAATCAAAACGAATTCAACGGAATGGAATAGAATGGAATAGAATGGAATGGAATACAATGGAATGGAATGGAATGGAATGGAATGCAAAGGAAAGGAAAGGAATGGAATAGAATGGAATGGAATGGAATGGAATGCAATGGAATGGAACGGAATCAACCCGAGAGGAACGGAATGGAATGGAATGCAATGGAATGGAATAGAATGGAATGGAATGGAATGGAATTCAATGGAATTGAATGTAACGGAATGGAATGCAATGGAAAGGAAAGGAAAGGAAAGGAATGGAATGGAATGGAATGGAATGGAATGGAATGGAATGGGATGGAATTCAGCGGAATTGAGTGAAACGGAATTGAATGGAATCAACCAGAGTGGAATGGAATGGAATGGAATGAAATGGAATGGAATGGAATCAACCCGAGAGGAACGGAATGGAATGGAATAGAATGGAATGGAATGGAATGGAATGGAATGGAATGGAATGGAATGGAATGGAATGGAATGGAATGGAATGGAATGGCACGGAATGCAATGGAATGGAATGGAATAGAATGGGATGGAACGGAATGGAATGGGATGGATTGGATCGGAATCAACCTGCGTAGAATGGAATGGAAAGGAACGGAACGGAACGGAATGGAATGGAGTGGAATGGAATGGAATGGAATGGAATCAACCCGAGTAGAATGGAATAGAATGTAATGGAGTGGAAGGGAATGGAATGGAATGGAATCAACCCGAGAGGAATGGAATGGAATGGAATGGAATTGAATGGAACGTAACGGAGCAGAATGGAAAGGAATAGTACGGAACGGAATGGAATGGAATGGAATCAACCCGAGAAGAACGGCGTGGAATAAAATGGAATGGAATGGAATGGAATGGAATGGAATGGAATGGAATGGAATGGAATGGAATGGAATGGAAAGCAATGGAATGGAAAGGAATGCCATGGAATGCAAAGGAAAGGAATGGAATGGAATGGGATAGAATGGAATGCAATGGAATGGAATGGTATGGAAAGGAATCAACCCGATTAGAATGGAACGGAATGAATGAAACGGAATGGAATGGTATGGAATGGAAAGAATGGAATGCAATGGAATGGAACGGAATGGAATGGAATGGAATGGAATGGAATGGAATGGAATGGAATGGAATGGATTGGAATGGATTCAACACGAGTAGTACGGAAAGGAATGGAATGGAGTGGAATAGAATGGAATGGAATGGAATGGAATGGAATCAACCCGAGTAGAACGGAATGGAATGGAATGGAATGGAATGGAATGGAATGGAATGGAATGGAATGGAATGGAATGGACTGGAATGGTTTGGAATGCAATGCAATGGAATGGAATAGAATGGAATGAAATCAACCCGAGTAGAACGGAATGGAATGGAATAGAATCTAATGGAATGGAATGGAATGCAATGGAATGGAATGTAATGGAATGGTATGTAATGCATGGCAATTGAATGGAATGGAATGGAATGGAATGGAATGAAATGGAATGGAATGGAATGGAAACAACCAGAGTAGAACGGAATGGAATGGAACGGAATGGAATGGAATGGAATGGAGTGGAATGGAATCAAACCGAGTAGAACGGAATGGGATAGAATGGAATGTAATGAAATGAAATGCAGTGGAATATAATGGAATCAACCAGGGTAGAACGGAATGAAATATAGAACGGAATGGAATGGAATGGAATGCAAAGGAATGGAATGGAATGGAATGGAATGGAATGGAATGGAATGGAATGGAATGGAATGGAATGGAATGTATTCAACACGAGTAGAACGGAAAGGGATGGAATGGAATGCAAAGGAATGGAATGGAATGGAATGGAATGGAATCAACACGAGTAGAACGGAATGGAATGGAATGGAATGGAATGGAATGGAATGGAATGGATTGGAATCAACCTGCTTAGAATGGAAAGGAATGGAACGGAACGGAACGGAATGGAATGGACTGGAATGGAATGCAATGGAATGGAATGGAATCAACCCGAGTGGAATGGAAAGGAATGCAAAGGAATTGAACGGAATGGAAAGAAAAAGAATGGAAAGGAATGCAAAGGAACGGAATGGAATGGAATGGAATCAACCAGAGAAGAATGGCGTGGAAAGGAATGGAAGGGAATGGAATTAAGTGGAATGGAATACAATGGAATGCAATCAACCCGAGTAGAATGGAATGGAATGGAATGGAATGGAAAGCAATAGAGTGGAATGGAATTGGATGGAAAGGAATGGAATGGAATGGAATGGAATGGAATGGAATCAACCCTAGTAGAAAGGAATGGAATGGAATGGAATGGAATGGAATGGAATGGAATGGAATGGAATGGAATGGAATGGAATGGAATGGAATGGAATAGAATGGAATGGAATGGAATGGAATCAAACCGAGTTGAATGGAGTGGAATGGAATAGAATGGTATGGAATGGAATGGAATGGAATGGAATGGAATGGAATGGAATGGAATGGAATGGAATGGAATGGAATGGTATGGAATGGAATAGAATCATCCCGAGTAGAAAGGAATGGAATAGAATGGAATGGAATGGAATGGAATGCAATGGAATGGAACGGAAACAACACGAATTCAACGGAATGGAATAGAATGGAATAGAATGAAATGGAATTCAATGGAATGGAATGGAATGCAATGGAAAGGAAAGGAATGGAATAGAATGGAATGGAATGGAATGGAATGCAATGGAATGGAATGGAGTCAACCCGAGTAGAATGGAACCGAATGGAACAGAATGGAATGGAATAGAATGGAATAGAATGGAATGGAATTCAATGGAATTGAATGTAACGGAATGGAATGCAATGGAAAGGAAAGGAAAGGAATGGAATGGAATGGGATGGAATGCAGTGGAAATGAATGGAACGGAATGGAATGGAATCAACCAGAGTGGAATGGAATGGAATGGAATTGAATGGAATGGAATGGAATGGAATCAACCCGAGAAGAACGGAATGGAATGGAATGCAATGGAATGGAATGAAATGGAATAGAATGGAATGGAATGGAATGGAATGGAATGGAATGGAATGGAATGGAATGGAATGGAACGGAATGGCACGGAATGCAATGGAATGGAATGGATTGGAATGTGATGGAATGGAATGGAATGGGATGGAATGGATTGGAATCAACCTGCGTAGAATGGAATGGAATGGAACGGAACGGAACGGAATGGAATGAAGTGGAAAGGAATGGAATGGAATGGAATGGAATGGAATCATCCCGAGTAGAACGGAATGGAATGTAATGGAGTGGAAGGGAATGGAATGGAATGGAATCAATCCAATAAGAACGGAGTGGAATAGAATGGAATGGAATGGAAAGGAATGGAATGGAATGGATTGGAATGGAAAGGAATGGAATGGAATGTTATCAAACAGAGTGGAGAGAATTGGAATGTAATGTAATGGAATGGAATGGAATGGAATGGAGTGGAATGGAATGGAATGGAGTCAACCCGAGTAGAATGGAACCGAATGGAACAGAATGGAATGGAATAGAATGGAAATGAATCCACACGAGTAGAATGGAATGGAATGGAATGGAATGGATTCATTCAGATTGGAGAGAAATTGAATGGAATGGAATGGAATGGAATGGAATGGAATGGAATGGAATGGAATCGAATGGAAAGGAATGGAATGCAACGGAATGGAATGGAAAGGAATATAATGGAATGGAATGGAATCCACCCGAGAGGAACACAGTGGAAAGGAATGGAATGGAATGGAATGGAATGGAATGGAATGGAATGGAATGGAATGGAAAGGAATGCAATGGAATGGAATGGAATGCCATGGAATGCAAAGGAAAGGAATGGAATGGAATGGGATGGTATGGAATAGAATGGAATGGAATGGTATGGAATGGAAACAACTCGATTAGAATGGAACGGAATGAATAGAACGGAATGGAATGGTATGGAATGGAATGGAATGGAATGGAATGGAACGGAATGGAATGGAATGGATTCAACACGAGTAGAACGGAAAGGAATGGAATGGAATGGAATAGAATAGAATGGAATGGAATGGAATGGAATGGAAACAACCCGAGTAGAACGGAATGGAATGGAATGGAATGGAATGGAATGGAATGGAATGGAATGGAATGGAATGGAATGGAATGGAATGGTTTGGAATGCAATGCAATGGAATGGAAGAGAATGGAATGGAATCTACCTGAGTAGAACGGAATGGAATGAAATGGAATTTAATGGAAAGAATGGGATGGAATGGAATGGAATGGAATGGAATGGAATGGAATGGAATGGAATAGAATGGAATCAACCCGAGTAGAACGGAATAGAATGGAACGGAGTGGAAGGGAAAGGATTGGAATGGAATCAACCCGAAAGGAATGGAATGGAATGGAATTGAACGGAAGGGAACGAAACAGAATGGAAAGGAATGGAACGGAACGGAATGGAATGGAATCGAATCAACCCGAGAAGAACGGCGTGTAATGGAACGGAAAGGAATGGAATGAAGTGGAATGGAAAACAATGGAATTCAATCAATTCGAGTAGAATGGAATGGAATGGAATGGAATGGAAAGCAATAGAATGGAATGGAATTGGATTGAAAGGAGTGGAATGAAATGGAATGGAATGGAATGGAATGGAATCAACCCTAGTAGAAAGGAATGGAGTGGAATGGAATGGAATGGAATGGAATGGAATGGAATGGAATCAAACCGAGTAGAATGGAGTGGAATGGAATAGAATGGTATGGAATGGAATGGAATGCAATGCAATGGAATGGAATGGAATGCAACGGAATGGAATGGAAAATAATATAATGGAATGGAATGGAATCCACCCGAGAGGAACAGAGGGGAAAGGAATGGTATGGAATGGAATGAAATGGAATGGAATGGAATGCAATGGAATGGAATGGAATGCAATGGAATGGAATGGAATGCCATGGAATGCAAAGGAAAGGAATGGAATGGAATGGGATGGAATGGAATGGAATGGAATGGAATGGGATGGAATGGAATGGAATGGAATGGAACGGTATGGAATGGAATAAACCCGATTAGAATGGAACGGAATGAATGGAACGGAATGGAATGGTATGGAATGGAATGGAATGGAATGCAGTGGAATGGAACGCAATGAAAGGCAATGGAATGGAATGGAATGGATTCAACACGAGTAGAACGGAAAGGAATGGAATGGAATGGAATAGAATGGAATGGAATGGAATGGAATGGAATGGAATCAACCCGAGTAGAACGGAATGGAATGGAATGGAATGGAATGGAATGGAATGGAATGGAATGGAATGGAATGGAATGGAATGGAACGGTTTAGAATGCAATGCAATGGAATGGAATAGAATGGAATGGAATCTACCCGAGTAGAACGGAATGGAATGGAATGGAATGGAATGGAATGGAATGGAATGGAATGGAATGGAATCATCCCGAGTATAACGGAATGGAATGGAATGGAATCTAATGGAATGGAATGGAATGGAATGGAATGGAATGGTATGGAATGCAATGCAATGGAATGGAATGCAATGCAATGGAATGGAATGGAATGGAATGGAATGGAATGGAATGGAATGGAATGGAATCAACCAGAGTAGAACGGAATGGAATGGAACGGAATGGAATGGAACGGAATGGAATGGAATGGAATGGAGTGCAATGGAATCAAAACTAGTAGAACGGAATGAGATAGAATGGAATATAATGGAATGGAATGCAACAGAATATAATGGAATCAACCAGGGTAGAACGGAATGAAATAGAATGGAATGGAATGGAATGGAATGCAAACCAATGGAATGGAAAAGAATGGAATGTATTCAACACGAGTAGAACGGAAAGGAACGGAATGGAATGCACTGGAATGGAATGGAATGCAATGGAATGGAATCAGCTCGAGTAGAACGGAATGGAATGGAATGGAATGGAATGGAATGGAATGGAATGGAATAGAATGGAATGGAATGGAATGGAATGGAATGGAATGGAATGGAATTGAATGGGATGGAATGGGATGGAATGGAATGGAATGGAATGGAATGGATTGGAATCAACATGCGTAGAATGGAATGGAATGGAACGGAACAGAACGGAATGGAATGGAGTGGAATGGAATGGAATGGAATGGAATGGAATGCAATGGAATGGAGTTGAATGGAATGGAATGGAACCAACCCGATTAGAACGGAACGGAATGGAATGGAACGGAATGGAATGGTATGGAATGGAATGGAATGGAATGGAATGGAATGGATTCAACACGAGTAGAATGGAAAGGAATGGAATGGAATTGAATGGAATGGAATGGAATGGAATGGAATGGAATGGAATGGAATGGAATCATCCCGAGTGTAATGCAATGGAATGGAATGGAATGGAAAGGAGTGGAATGGATTGGAATGTAATGGTATGGAATACAATGCATTGGAATGGAATGGAATGGAATGGAATGGGATGGAATGGAATGGAATGGAATGGAATGGAATGGAATGGAGTGGAATGGAATCAAACCTAGTAGAACGGAATGGGATAGAATGGAATGTAATGGAATGGAATGCCAAGGAATATAATGGAATCAACCAGGGTAAAACGGAATGAAGTAGAAAGGAATGGAATGGAATGGAATGCAAAGGAATGGAATGGAATGGAATGGAATGGAATGGAATGTATTCCACACGAGTAGAACGGAAAGGAATGGAAGGGAATGCAAAGGAATGGAATTGAATTGAATGGAATGGAATGGAATCAAGCCGAGTAGAACGGAATGGAATGGAATGGAATGGAATGGAATGGAATGGAATGGAACGGTATGGAATGGAATGGAATAGAATGGAATGGCATGGAAGGCAATGGAACGGAATGGAATGGAATGGGATGGAATGCAATGGAATGGAATGGAATGGAATGGAATGGAATGGAATGGAATGGAATGGAATGGATTGGAATCAACCTGCGTAGAACGGAATGTAATGGAACGGAACGCAACGGAATGGAATGGAGTGGAATGGAATGGAAAGAATTGAATCAACCCGAGTAGAACGGAATAGAATGGAATGGAGTGGAAGGGAATGGAATGGAATTGAACGGAATGGAACGAAACAGAATGGAAAGGAATGGAACGGAACGGAATGGAATGGAATGGAATCAACCTGAGAAGAACGGCATGGAATGGAATGGAATGGAATGGAATGGAATGGAATGGAATGAAGTGGTATTGAATACAATGGAATGCAATCAACTCGAGTAGAATGGAATGGAATGGAATGGAATGGAAAGCAATAGAATGGAATGGAATTGGATGGAAAGGAATGGAATGGAATGGAATGGAATGGAATGGTATGGAATGGAATGGAATCAACCCTAGTAGAAAGGAATGGAACGGAATGGAATGGAATGGAATGGAATGGAATGGAATGGAATGGAATGGAATGGAATGAAATGGAATGGAATCAAACCGAGTAGAATTTAGTGGAATGGAATAGAATGGTATGGAATGGAATGGAATTGAATGGATTGGAATTGAATGGAATGGAATGGAATGGAATCAACCCGAGTAGAAAAGAATGGAATAGAATGGAATGGAATGGAATGGAATGCAATGGAATGGAACGGAATCAAAACGAATTCAACGGAATGGAATAGAATGGAATAGAAAGAATGGAATTCAATGGAATGGAATGTAATGGAATGGAATTCAATGGAAAGGAAAGGAATGGAATAGAATGGAATGGAATGGAATGGAATGGAATGTTATCAAACAGAGTGGAGAGAATTGGAATGTAATGTAATGGAATGGAATGGAATGGAATGGAGTTGAATGGAATGGAATGGAATCAACCCGAGTAGAACGGAACCGAACGGAACGGAATGGAACGGAATAGAATGGAAATGAATCCACACGAGAGGAATGGAATGGAATGGAATGGAATCGAATGGAAAGGAGCGGAACCAACCAGATTGGACAGAAATTGAATGGAATGGAATGGAATGGAATGGAATGGAATGGAATGGAATGGAATGGAATGCAACGGAATGGAAAGGAACGGAATATAATGCAATGCAATGGAATCCACCCGAGATGAACAGAGTGGAAAGGAATGGAATGCAATGGAATGGAATGGAATGCCATGGAATGCAAAGGAAAGGAATGGAATGGAATGGGATGGAATGGAATGGAATGGAATGGAATGGTATGGAATGGAAACAACCCGATTAGAATGGAACGGAATGAATGGAACGGAATGGAATGGTATGGAATGGAATGGAATGGAATGGAACGGAATGGAATGGAATGGATTCAACACGAGTAGAACGGAAAGGAATGGATTGGAATGGAATAGAAAGGAATGGACTGGAATGGAATGGAATGGAATCAACCAGAGTAGAACGGAATGGAATGGAATGTAATGGAATGGAATCAACTCAAGTAGAACGGAATGGAATGGAATGGAATGGAATGGAATGGAATGGAAAGGAATGGAATGGTATGGAATTGAATGGAATGGAATGGAATGGATTAAACACGAGTAGAACGGAAAGGAAAGGAATGGAACGGAATGGAATGGAGTTGAATGGAATGGCATGGAAGGCATTGGAATGGAATGGAATGGAATGGGATGGAATGGAATGGAATGGAATGGAATGGAATGGAATGGATTGGTACGGAATGGATTGGAAACAACCAGCGTAGAATGGAATGGAATGGAACGGAATGGAACCGAATGGAATGGAGTGGAGTGGAATGGAATGGAATGGAATCAAACCGAGTAGAATGGAGTGGAATGTAATAGAATGGTATGGAATGGAATGGAATGGAATAGAATGGAATGCAATGGAATGGAAAGGAATGCAACGGAATGGAATGGAAAAGAATATAATGGAATGGAATGGAATCCACCCGAGAGGAACAGAGTGGAAAGGAATGGTATGGAATGGAATGAAATGGAATCGAATGGAATGCAATGGAATGGAATGGAATGCAATGGAATGGAATGGAATGCCATGGAATGCAAAGGAAAGGAATGGAAAGATATGGGATGGAATGGAATGGAATGGAATGGAATGGGATGGAATGGAATCAACCCGATTAGAATGGAATGGAATGAATGGAACGGAGTGGAATGGTACGGAATGGAATGGAATGGAATGCAATGGAATGGAACGCAATGAAATGCAATGGAATGGAATGGAATGGACTCAACACGAGTAGAACGGCAAGGAATGGAATTGAATGGAATAGAATGGAAAGGAATGGAATGGAATGGAATGGAAAGGAATGGAATCAACCCGAGTAGAACGGAATGGAATGGAATGGAATGGAATGGAATGGAATGGAATGGAATGGAATGGAATGGAATGGAATGGTTTAGAATGCAATGCAATGGAATGGAATAGAATGGAATGGAATCTACCCGAGCAGAACGGAATGGAATGGAATGGAATGGAATGGAATGGAATGGAATGGAATGGAATGGAATGGAATCATCCCGAGTATAACGGAATGGAATGGAATGGAATCTAATGGAATGGAATGGAATGGAATGGAATGGTATGGAATGCAATGCAATGGAATGGAATGCAATGCAATGGAATGGAATGGAATGGAATGGAATGGAATGGAATGGAATGGAATGGTATGGAATCAACGCGATTACAATGGAACAGAATGGAATGGAACGGAATGGAATGGTATGGAATGGAATGGAATGCAATGGAATGGAATGGAATGGATTCAACAGGAGTAGAACGGAAAGGAAAGAAATGGAATGGAATGGAATGGAATGGAATGGAATGGAACGGAATGGAATGGAATCCACCCGAGTAAAACGGAACGGAACGGAACGGAGTGGAACGGAATAGAATGGAATTGAATCAATACGAGGAGAATTGAATGGAATGGAATGGAATGGAATGGAATGGAATTGAATGGAATGGAAAGGAATGGAACGGCATCGAATCAACACAATTAAAACGGAATGGAATAGAATGGAATGGAATGGAATGGAATGGAATGGAGTGGAATGGAACGCAATGGAATTGAATGGAATGGAATGGAATGGAATGGAATGGAATGGAATGGAATGGAACGGAATGCAATGGATTGGAATGGAATGGAATGGAATGGAATGGAATGGAATGGGATGCAATGGAAAGGAATGGAATGGAATGGAATGGAATGGAATCAACACGAGTGAAATGGAACGGAAAGGAATGGAATAGAATGGAATGGAATGGAATGGAATGGAATGGAATGGAATGGAATGGAATAGAATCAACGCAAGTAGAATGGAAAGGGTATGGTATGGAATGGAATACAATGCAATGGAATGGAATGGAAAGGAATGGAATGCAACGGAATGGCATGGAATGGAATGGAGTCAAACTGAGAAGAAAGGAACGGAATGGAATGGAATGGAATGGAATGGAAAGGAATGGAATGGAATGGAATAGAATGGAATTGAATCACCCCGTGTAGAATGGAATGGAACGGAAACTAACCGAAAGCAGTGGAACGGAACAGAACAGAACAGAATGGAATTGAATCAACCTGAGTGTAAAGGAATGGAATGGAATGGATTAGTGTGGAATGGAATTGGATGGAATGGAATGGAATGGAATGGATTGGAATTGAATGGAATGGAATAGAGTGGAATTGCTTCAACCCGACTAGAACGGAACGGAATGGAAAGAAATACAATGGAATTGAATCAACCCGAGTAGAATGGAATGGAATGGAAAGGAAGGGAATGGGATAGAATTGTACGGAATGGAATCAACCGGATTAGAATGGAATGGAATGGAATGGAATGGAATGGAATGGAATGGAATGGAATATAATGGAATGGAAAGGAATGGAATGGAATGGAATCAACCCGAGTAGAACGAACTGGAATGGAATGGAATGGAATCAACCCGAGAAGAAAGAAATGGAATGGAAGGGAATGGAATGGAATGGAATGGAATGGAATGGAATGGAATGGAATGGAATTGAATCAACCCGAATAGAATGGAACGGAATGGAATTGAACAGAACGGAAAGTAAGAGAACCGAATAGAATGGAATTGAATCAACAAGAGTAGAACGGATCGGAAAGGAATGGAGTGGATTGGAATGGAATGGAATGGAATGGAATGGACTGGAATGGAAAGCAATGGAATGGAATGGAATGGAATGGAGTGGAATGGAATGGAATCAAACCGAGAAGAACGGAATGGAATGGAATGGAATGGAATGAAATGGAATGGAATGCATTCTAATAGAATGGAATTGAATCAACCCATGAAGAATGGAACAGAACGGAATGGAAAGGAACGGAATAGAACGGAATTGAATAAACCCGAGTAGAATGTAATGGAATGGAAGGGAATGGAATGGAATGGAATGGAATCGAACGGAATGGAAAGGAATGCAATTGAATGGAATGGAATGGATTGGAATGCAATGGAATGGAATTGAATGGAATGGAATGGAATGGAATGCAATAGAATGTAATGTAATGGAATGGAATGCAATGGAATGGAATGGAACCAAACTGAGTAGAAAGTAAAGGAAACAACCCGAGTAGAATGGAATGGAATGGAATGGAATGGAATGGAATGGAATGGAATGGAATGGAATGGAATGCAATGGAATGGAATGGAATGGAATGGAATGGAATGGAATGGAATGGAATGGAATGGAATGGAATCAACCCGAGAAGAAAGGAATGGAACCGAATGCAATGGAACGGAATGGAACGGAACGGAATAGAATGGAATTGAATCAACCCGAGTAGAACGGAATGGAATGGAATGGAATGGAATGGAATGGAATGGAATGGAAAGAATCAACCCGAGAAGAAAGGAATGGAATGGAATGGAATGGGATGGAATGGAATGGAATGGAATGGGATGGAATGAAATGGACTGCAATGGAATGGAAGGCAATGGAACGGAATGGAATGGAATGGAATGCAATGGAAAGGAATGGAATGGAATGGAATGGAAGGGAATGGAATGGAATGGAATGGAATCAACCCGAGTGTAATTGAACGGAATGGAATGGAATAGAATGGAATGGAATAGAACGGAATAGAATGCAATAGAAACAACGCGAGTAGAATGGAAAGGGAACGGAATGGAATGAAATGAAATGGAATGGAATGGAATGGAATGGAACGGAATGGAATGGAATCAACCCGAGTAGAATGGAAAGGAATGGAATGGAATGCAATGGAATGGAAAGTAATGGAACGGAATGAAATGGAATCAACCCGAGTAGAACGGAATGGAATGGAATGGAATGGAATGCAATGGAATGGAATGGAATCAACACGAGTAGAATGGAATTTAATAGAATGGAATGGAATGGAAAGGAATGCAATGGAATGGAATGCAATGGAATGGAATGGTATGGAATGGAATGGAATGGAATGGAATCAACCCGAGAAGAAAGGAATGGAATGGAATGGGATGGAATGGAATGGAATAGAATGGAAAGAAATAGAAAGAAATAGAATCCACCCGAGTAGAATGGAATGGAACGGAACCTAACAGAAAGGAACGGAATGGAACGGAACAGAATAGAATGAAATTGAATCAACCCGAGTAGAACGGAATGGAATGGAATGGAATGGATTGGAATCAACTCGAGAAGAAAGGAATGGAACGGAATGTATTGGAATGGAATGGAACGGAATGGAATGGAATGGAGTGGAATGGAAATGAATAGAGTGGAATTGAATCAAAAGGAGTAGAAAGGAATGTAACGGAACATAACGGAAAGGAACTCAACGGAACGGAATGGAACAGAATGGAATTGAATCAACCCTAGTAGAATGGAATGGAATGGAATGGAATGGAAAGGAATGGGATGGAATGGAATGGAATGGAATGGGATGGGATGGGATGGAATGGAATGGAATGGAATGGAATGGAATGGAATGGAAAGGAATGGAATGCAATGGAATGGAATAGAAAGGAATTAAAACAACCCGAGTAGAATGGAATGGAATGGAATGGAATGGAATGGAATGGAATGGAATGGAATGGAATGGAATGGAATGGAATGGAATGGAATGGAATCAACCCGAGTAGAATGGAATGGAATAGAATGGAATGGAATGGAATGGAATCAACTTGAGAAGAACAGAATGGAAAGGAATGGAATGGAATTGAATGGAATGGAATGGAATCGAATGGAATGGAATGCAAGAGATTCGAATTTAATCAACCTGAGTAGAACGTAACTGAACAGAATGGAACGGAACGGAACGGAATGGAGGGAAATATAACGGGATTGAATCAAACCGAGTAGAATGGAATGGAATGGAATGGAATGGAAACAATGCAATGGAATGGAGTTGGATGGAAAAGAATGGAATGTAATGGAATGGAATCAACCCGAGTGGAAAGGAATGGAATGGGATGGAATGGAATGGAATTGAATGGGATGGAATGGAATGGAATGGAATGGAATGGAATCAAACCGAGTAGAATGGAGTGGAATGGAATAGAATGGTATGGAATGGAATGGAATGGAATGGAATGGAAAGGAATGGAATGCAATGGAATGGAATGGAACAGAATGGAATGGAATGGAATCAATCCAAGTAGAACGGAAAGGAATGGAATGCAATGGAATGGAATGGAATGGAATCGACCCGAGTAGAACGGAACCGAATGGAACGGAATGGAACGGAATTGAATGGAATTGAATCCACCCGAGTAGAATGGAATGGAATGGAATGGAATGGAATGGAATGGAATGGAATGGAATGGAATGGAATGGAATGGAATGCAAAGGAATGGAAAGGAATGGAATGGAAAGGAATCAACCAGATTGGAGAGAATTTGAATGGAATGGAATGGAATGGAATGGAATGGAATGGAATGGAATGGAATGGAATGGAATCAAATGGAATGGAATGCAACGGAATGGAATGGAAAGGAATATAATGGAATGGAATGGAATCCACCCGAGAGGAACAGAGTGGAAAGGAATGGAATGGAATGGAACGGAATGGAATGGAATGGAATGGAATGGAATGGAATTGAATGGAATGGAATGGAATGCCATGGAATGGAATGGAATGCCAGGGAATGCAAAGGAAAGGAATGGAATGGAATGGGATGGAATGGAATGGAATGGAATGGAATGGTATGGAATGGAATCAACCCAATTAGAATGGAATGGAATGGAATGGAACGGAATGGAATGGTATGGAATGGAATGGAATGGAATGCAATGGAATGGAATGGAATGGATTCAACAGGAGTAGAACGGAAAGGAATGGAATGGAATGGAATAGAATGGAATGGAATGGAATGGAGTGGAAACAACCCGAGTAGAACGGAATGGAGTGGAATGGAATGGAATGGAATGGAATGGAATGGAATGGAATGGAATGGAATGGAATGGAATGGTTTGGAATGCAATGCAATGGAATGGAATAGAATGGATTGGAATCTACCCGAGGAGAATGGAAAGGAATGGAATGGAATGGAATGGAATGGAATGGAATGGAATGGAATCATCCCGGGTATAATGGAATGGAATGGAATGGAATGGAATGGAATGGAATGGAATGGAATGGAATGGAATGGAATTATATGGAATGCAATGCAATGGAATGGAATGGAATGGAATGGAATGGAATGGAATGGAATGGAATCAACTCGAGTAGAACGGAATCGAATGGAATGGAATGGAATGGAATGTAACGGAATAGAATGGAACGGAACGGAATGGAATGGAATCAAACCGAGTGGAATGCAATGGAGCGGAATGGAATGGAATGGAATGGAATGGAAAGGAATGGATCAGAAAGGAATCAACCCGAGTAGAACGGAATGGAAATGAATGGAATTTAATGGAATGGAATGGAATGTAAAGGATTCAACCCGAGTGGAATGGAATGGAATGGAACGGAAAGGAATGGAATGGAATGGAATGGACAGGAATTGAATGTAATGGAATGAAATGAACCAGTGAAGAACGGAATGGAATGGAATGGAATGGAATGGAATGGAATGGAATGGAAAGGAATGGAATGGAATGGAATGGACTGGAATCAACTTGCGTAGAATGGAATGGAATGGAATGGAATGGAACGGAATGGAATGGAATGGAGTGGAATGGAATGGAATGGAATGGAATGGAAAGCAATAGAATGGAATGGAATTGGATGGAAAGGAATGGAATGGAATGGAGTGGAATGGAATAAACCCTTGTAGAAAGGAATGGAATGGAATAGAGTTGAATGGAATGGAATGGAATGGAATGGAATGGAATGGAATGGAATGGAGTGGAACGGAATGGAATCAAACTGAGTAGAATGGAGTGGAATGGGATAGAAAGGTATGGAATGGAATGGAATGGAATGGAATGGAATGGAATGGAATGGTATGGAATCAACGAGATTACAATGGAACAGAATGGAATGGAACGGAATGGAACGGAATGGAATGGTATGGAATGGAATGGAATGGAATGGAATGGAATGGAATGGAATGGAATGGAATGGAATGGAATGGAATGGATTCAACAGGAGTAGAACGGAAAGGAAAGAAATGGAATGGAATGGAATGGAATGGAATGGAATGGAATGGAATTGAATGGAATGGAAAGGAATGGAATGGCATCGAATCAACACAATTAAAACGGAATGGAATAGAATGGAATGGAATGGAATGGAATGGAATGGAATGGAGTGGAATGGAACGCAATGGAATTGAATGGAATGGAATGGAATGGAATGGAATGGAATGGAAAGGAATGGATTGGAATGGAACGGAATGCAATGGATTGGAATGGAATGGAATGGAAAGGAATGGAATGCAATGGAAAGGAATGGAATGGAATGGAATGGAATGGAATCAACACGAGTGAAATGGAACGGAAAGGAATGGAATAGAATGGAATGGAATGGAATGGAATGGAATGGAATAGAATCAACGCGAGTAGAATGGAAAGGGAATGGTATGGAATGGAATACAATGGAAGGGAATGGAATGGAAAGGAATGGAATGCAACGGAATGGCATGGAATGGAATGGAATCAACCTGAGAAGAAAGGAACGGAATGGAATGGAATGGAATGGAATGGAAAGGAATGGAATGGAATGGAATAGAATGGAATTGAATCACCCCGTGTAGAATGGAATGGAACGGAAACTAACCGAAAGCAGTGGAACGGAACAGAACGGAACAGAATGGAATTGAATCAACCTGAGTGTAAAGGAATGGAATGGAATGGATTAGTGTGGAATGGAATTGGATGGAATGGAATGGAATGGAATGGATTGGAATGGAATGGAATGGAATAGAGTGGAATTGGTTCAACCCGACTTGAACGGAACGGAACGGAAAGAAATACAATGGAATTGAATCAACACGAGTAGAATGGAATGGAATGGAAAGGAAGGGAATGGGATAGAATTGTACGGAATGGAATCAACCGGATTAGAATGGAATGGAATGGAATGGAATGGAATGGAATGGAATGGAATATAATGGAATGGAAAGGAATGGAATGGAATGGAATCAACCCGAGTAGAACGAACTGGAATGGAATGGAATGGAATCAACCCGAGAAGAAAGAAATGGCATGGAAAGGAATGGAATGGAATGGAATGGAATGGAGTGGAATGGAATAGAATGGAATTGAATCAACCCGAATAGAATGGAATGGAATGGAATTGAACGGAACGGAAAGAAAGAGAACGGAATAGAATGGAATTGAAACAACAAGAGTAGAACTGATCGGAAAGGAATGGAGTGGATTGGAATGGAATGGAATGGAATGGAATGGACTGGAATGGAAAGCAATGGAATGGAATGGAATGGAATGGAGTGGAATGGAATGGAATGGATTCAACCTGAGTAGAACGGAACGGAACGGAACGGAGTGGAACGGAACAGAACGGAACGGAACGGAATGGAATGGAATGGAATCAAACCGAGAAGAACGGAATGGATTGGAATGGAATGGAATGGAATGAAATGGAATGGAATGCATTCTAATAGAATGGAATTGAATCAACCCATGTAGAATGGAACAGAACGGAATGGAAAGCAACGGAATAGAATGGAATTGAATAAACCCGAGTAGAATGTAATGGAATGGAAGAGAATGGAATGGAATGGAATGGAATCGAACGGAATGGAAAGGAATGCAATGGAATGGAATGGAATGGATTGGAATGCAATGGAATGGAATTGAATGGAATGGAATGGAATGGAATGCAATAGAATGTAATGGAATGGAATGGAATGCAATGGAATGGAATGGAACCAAACCGAGAAGAAGGGAATGGAAACAACCCGAGTACAATGGAATGGAATGGAATGGAATGGAATGGAATGGAATGGAATGGAATGGAATGGAATGGAATGGAATGGAATGGAATGGAATGCAATGCAATGGAATGGAATGGAATGGAATGGAATGGAATCAACCCGAGAAGAAAGGTATGGAACGGAATGCAATGGAACGGAATGGAACGGAACGGAAAAGAATGGAATTGAATCAACCCGAGTAGAACGGAATGGAATGGAATGGAATGGAATGGAATGGAATGGAATGGAATGGAATGGAATGGAAAGAATCAACCCGAGAAGAAAGGAATGGAATGGAATGGAATGGGATGGAATGGAATGGAATGGAATGGGATGGAATGAGATGGAATGCAATGGAATGGAAGGCAATGGAACGGAATGGAATGGAATGGAATGCAATGGAAAGGAATGGAATGGAATGGAATGGAAGGGAATGGAATGGAATGGAATGGAATCAACCCGAGTGTAATTGAACGGAATGGAATGGAATAGAATGGAATGGAATAGATCGGAATAGAATGGAATAGAATCAACGTGAGTAGAATGGAAAGGGAACGGAATGGAATGAAATGAAATGGAATGGAATGGAATGGAACGGAATGGAATGGAATCAACCGGAGTAGAATGGAAAGGAATGGAATGGAATGCAACAGAATGGAATGTAATGGAACGGAATGGAATGGAACCAACCCGAGTAGAACGGAATGGAATGGAATGGAATGGAATGCAATGGAATGGAATGGAATCAACACGAGTAGAATGGAATTTAATAGAATGGAATGGAATGGAAAGGAATGCAATGGAATGGAATGCAATGGAATGGAATGCAGTGGAATGGAATGGAACCGACCCGAGTAGAACGGAATGGAATGGAATGCAATGGAATGCAATGGAATGGAATGGAATGGTATGGAATGGAATGGAATGGAATGGAATCAACCCGAGAAGAAAGGAATGGAATGGAATGGGATGGAATGGAATGGAATAGAATGGAAAGGAATAGAATGGAATAGAATCCACCCGAGTAGAATGGAATGGAACGGAACCTAACAGAAAGGAACTGAATGGAACGGAACGGAATAGAATGGAATTGAATCAACCCGAGTAGAACGGAATGGAATGGAATGGAATGGATTGGAATCAACTCGAGAAGAAAGGAATGGAACGGAATGGATTGGAATGGAATGGAACGGAATGGAATGGAATGGAGTGGAATGGAAATGAATAGAGTGGAATTGAATCAAAAGGATTAGAAAGGAATGTAACGGAACATAACGGAAAGGAACTCAACGGAACGGAATGGAACAGAAAGGAATTGAATCAACCCGAGTAGAATGGAATGGAATGGAATGGAATGGAAAGGAATGGGATGGAATGGAATGGAATGAAATGGGAAGGGATGGAATGGAATGGAATGGAATGGAATTGAATGGAATGGAATGGAATGGAATGGAATGGAATGGAATGGAATGGAAAGGAATGGAATGCAATGGAATGGAATGGAAAGGAATTAAATCAACCCGAGTAGAATGGAAAGGAATGGAATGGAATGGAATGGAATGGAATGGAATGGAATGGAATGGAATGGAATGGAATCAACCCGAGTAGAACGGAATGGAATAGAATGGAATGGAATGGAATGGAATCAACTTGAGAAGAACAGAATGGAATGGAATGGAATGGAATTGAATGGAATGGAATTGAATCGAATGGAATGGAATGCAAGAGATTCGAATTGAATCAACCTGAGTAGAACGTAACTGAACAGAATGGAACGGAACGGAACCGAATGGAGCGAAATATAATGGGATTGAATCAAACCGAGTAGAATGGAATGGAATGGAATGGAATGGAAACAATGCAATGGAATGGAGTTGGATGGAAAAGAATGGAATGTAATGGAATGGAATCAACCCGAGTGGAAAGGAATGGAATGGGATGGAATGGAATGGAATGGAATGGGATGGAATGGAATGGAATGGAATGGAATGGAATGGAATCAAACCGAGTAGAATGGAGTGGAATGGAATAGAATGGTATGGAATTGAATGGAATGGAATGGAATGGAAAGGAATGGAATGCAATGGAATGGAATGGAACAGAATGGAATGGAATGGAATCAATCCGAGTAGAATGGAAAGGAATGGAATGCAATGGAAAGGAATGCAACGGAACGGAATGGAATGGAATGGAATCAAACCGAGTGGAATGCAATCGAGCGGAATGGAATGGAATGGAATGGAATGGAATGGAATGGAATGGAATGGAAAGGAATGGATCAGAAAGGAATCAACCCGAGTAGAACGGAATGGAAATGAATGGAATTTAATGGAATGGAATGGAATGTAAAGGATTCAACCCGAGTGGAATGGAATGGAATGGAATGGAAAGGAATGGAATGGAATGGAATGGACAGGAATGGAATGTAATGGAATGAAATGAACCAGTGAAGAACGGAATGGAATGGAATGGAATGGAATGGAATGGAATGGAATGGAATGGAATGGAATGGAATGGATTGGAATCAACCTGCGTAGAATGGAATGGAATGGAATGGAACGGAATAGAATGGAATGGAGTGGAATGGAATGGAATGGAATGGAATGGAAAGCAATAGAATGGAATGGAATTGGATGGAAAGGAATGGAATGGAATGGAGTGGAATGGAATCAACCCTTGTAGAAAGGAATGGAATGGAATAGAGTTGAATGGAATGGAATGGAATGGAATGGAATGGAGTGGAATGGAATGGAATAAAACTGAGTAGAATGGAGTGGAATGGCATAGAAAGGTATGGAATGGAATGGAATGGAAAGGAATGGAATGGAATGGAATGGTATGCAATCAACGCGATTACAATGGAACAGAATGGAATGGAACGGAATGGAATGGAATGGAATCAAACCGAGAAGAACGGAATGGAATGGAATGGAATGGAATGAAATGGAATGGAATGAATTCTAATAGAATGGAATTGAATCAACCCATGTAGAATGGAACAGAACGGAATGGAAAGGAACGGAATAGAATGGAATTGAATAAACCCGAGTAGAATGTAATGGAATGGAAGGGAATGGAATGGAATGGAATGGAATCGAACGGAATGGAAAGGAATGCAATGGAATGGAATGGAATGGATTGGAATGCAATGGAAAGGAATTGAATGGAATGGAATGGAATGGAATGCAATAGAATGTAATGGAATGGAATGGAATGCAATGGAATGGAATGGAACCAAACCGAGTAGAACGGAATGGAAACAACCCGAGTAGAATGGAATGGAATGGAATGGAATGGAATGGAATGCAGTGGAATGGAATGGAATGGAACGGAATGGAATGGAATCAAACCGAGTAGAACGGAAAGGAATGGAATGGAATGCAATGGAATGGAATGCAATGGAACGGAATGGAAAGGAATCACCCCGAGTAGAACGGAATGGAATGGAATGGAAACGAATCAAAGCGAGTAGAACGGAATGGAATGGAATGGTATGGAATGCAATGGAATGGAATATAATCAACATGAGTAGAATGGAATGGAATAGAATGGAATGGAATGGAATGGAATGGAATGGAATGGAATGGAATGGAATGGAATGGAATAGAGTGGAATTGAATCAACCCGATTAGAACGGAACGGAATGGAACGGAACAGAACGGAATGGAAGGGAATGGAATAGAATAGAATTCAATCAACAGGAGTAGAACGGAACGGAAAGGAATGGAGTGGATTGGAATGGAATGGAGTGGAATGGAATGGAATGGAATGGAATGGAATGGAATGGAATGGAATGGAATAGATTCAACCCAAGTAGAACGGAACGGAACGGAACAGAGTGGAACGGAACAGAACGGAACGGAACGGAATGGAATGGAATGGAATCAAACCGAGTGGAATGCAATCGAGCGGAATGGAATGGAATGGAATGGAATGGAATGGAATGGAATGGAATGGAATGGAATGGAAAGGAATGGATCAGAAAGGAATCAACCCGAGTAGAACGGAATGGAAATGAATGGAATTTAATGGAATGGAATGGAATGTAAAGGATTCAACCCGAGTGGAATGGAATGGAATGGAATGGAAAGGAATGGAATGGAATGGAATGGACAGGAATGGAATGTAATGGAATGAAATGAACCAGTGAAGAACGGAATGGAATGGAATGGAATGGAATGGAATGGAATGGAATGGAATGGAATGGAATGGAATGGAATGGATTGGAATCAACCTGCGTAGAATGGAATGGAATGGAATGGAACGGAATAGAATGGAATGGAGTGGAATGGAATGGAATGGAATGGAATGGAAAGCAATAGAATGGAATGGAATTGGATGGAAAGGAATGGAATGGAATGGAGTGGAATGGAATCAACCCTTGTAGAAAGGAATGGAATGGAATAGAGTTGAATGGAATGGAATGGAATGGAATGGAATGGAGAGGAATGGAATGGAATAAAACTGAGTAGAATGGAGTGGAATGGCATAGAAAGGTATGGAATGGAATGGAATGGAATGGAATGGAATGGAATGGAATGGAATGGTATGCAATCAACGCGATTACAATGGAACAGAATGGAATGGAACGGAATGGAATGGAATGGAATCAAACCGAGAAGAACGGAATGGAATGGAATGGAATGGAATGAAATGGAATGGAATGAATTCTAATAGAATGGAATTGAATCAACCCATGTAGAATGGAACAGAACGGAATGGAAAGGAACGGAATAGAATGGAATTGAATAAACCCGAGTAGAATGTAATGGAATGGAAGGGAATGGAATGGAATGGAATGGAATGGAATCGAACGGAATGGAAAGGAATGCAATGGAATGGAATGGAATGGATTGGAATGCAATGGAATGGAATTGAATGGAATGGAATGGAATGGAATGCAATAGAATGTAATGGAATGGAATGGAATGCAATGGAATGGAATGGAACCAAACCGAGTAGAACGGAATGGAAACAACCCGAGTAGAATGGAATGGAATGGAATGGAATGGAATGGAATGGAATGGAATGCAGTGGAATGGAATGGAATGGAACGGAATGGAATGGAATCAAACCGAGTAGAACGGAAAGGAATGGAATGGAATGCAATGGAATGGAATGCAATGGAACGGAATGGAAAGGAATCACCCCGAGTAGAACGGAATGGAATGGAATGGAAACGAATCAACCCGAGTAGAACGGAATGGAATGGAATGGTATGGAATGCAATGGAATGGAATATAATCAACATGAGTAGAATGGAATGGAATAGAATGGAATGGAATGGAATGGAATGGAATGGAATGGAATGGAATGGAATAGAGTGGAATTGAATCAACCCGATTAGAACGGAACGGAATGGAACGGAACAGAACGGAATGGAAGGGAATGGAATAGAATAGAATTCAATCAACAGGAGTAGAACGGAACGGAAAGGAATGGAGTGGATTGGAATGGAATGGAGTGGAATGGAATGGAATGGAATGGAATGGAATGGAATGGAATGGAATGGAATAGATTCAACCCAAGTAGAACGGAACGGAACGGAACAGAGTGGAACGGAACAGAACGGAACGGAACGGAATGGAATGGAATGGAATCAAACCGAGTGGAATGCAATCGAGCGGAATGGAATGGAATGGAATGGAATGGAATGCACTCTAATAGAATGGAATTGAATCAACCCGTGTAGAACGGAACAGATTGGAATGGAATGGAACGGAAAAGAATGGAATTGAATAAACCCGAGTAGAATGTAATGGAATGGAAGGGAATGCAATGGAATGGAATGTAATTGAATGGAATGGAAAGGAATGCAATGGAATGGAATGGAGTGGATTCGATTGGAATGGAATGGAATGGAATGGAATGCAATGGAGTGGAATGCAATGGAATGGAATGGAATGCAATGGAATGCAATGGAATGGAATGGAACCAACCCTAGTAGAACGGAATGGAATGGAATGCAATGGAATGGAATGGAAGGGAGCGGAATGCAATGGAATGGAATGGAATGGAATGGAATGGAATGGAATGGAATGGAATGGAATGGAATGGAATGGCATGGAATGGAATGGAATCAACCCGAGAAGAAAGGAATGGAACGGAATGGAATGGAATGGAATGGAATGGAATGGAAAGGAATGGAATGGAATAGAATGGAAAGGAATAGAATGGAATAGAATCCACCCGAGTAGAATGGAATTTAACGGAACCTAACAGAAAGGAAGTGAATGGAACGGAACGGAATAGAATGGAATTGAATCAACACGAGTAGAAAGGAATGGAATGGATTGGAATGGAATGGAATCAACCCGAGGAGAAAGGAATAGAACGGAATGGAATGGAATGGAATGGAACGGAATAGAATGGAATGGAGTGGAATGGAAAGGAATAGAGTGGAATTGAATCAAAAGGAGTAGAATGGAATGGAACGGAACCTAACGGAAAGGAACTGAACGGAACGGAACGGAAAAGAATGCAATTGAATCAACCCGAGTAGAATGGAATGGAATGGAATGGAATGGAAGGGAACGGAATAGAATGGGATTGAATCAACAAGAGTAGAACGGAACCGAAACGAATGGAGTGGATTGGAATGGAATGGAATGGAAGGGAATGGAGAGGAATGGAATGCAATGGAATGGAATGGAATGGAATGGAATGGAATGGAATGGAATGGAATGGAATGGAATGGAATGGAATGGAATGGAAAGAATCAACCCGAGAAGAAAGGAATGGAATGGAATGGAATGGGATGGAATGGAATGGGATGGAATGAGATGGAATGCAATGGAATGGAAGGCAATGGAACGGAATGGAATGGAATGGAATGCAATGGAAAGGAATGGAATGGAATGGAATGGAAGGGAATGGAATGGAATGGAATGGAATCAACCCGAGAGTAATTGAACGGAATGGAATGGAATAGAATGGAATGGAATAGATCGGAATAGAATGGAATAGAATCAACGCGAGTAGAATGGAAAGGGAACGGAATGGAATGAAATGAAATGGAATGGAATGGAATGGAACGGAATGGAATGGAATCAACCGGAGTAGAATGGAAAGGAATGGAATGGAATGCAACAGAATGGAATGTAATGGAACGGAATGGAATGGAACCAACCCGAGTAGAACGGAATGGAATGGAATGGAATGGAATGCAATGGAATGGAATGGAATCAACACGAGTAGAATGGAATTTAATAGAATGGAATGGAATGGAAAGGAATGCAATGGAATGGAATGCAATGGAATGGAATGCAGTGGAATGGAATGGAACCGACCCGAGTAGAACGGAATGGAATGGAATGCAATGGAATGCAATGGAATGGAATGGAATGGAATGGAATGGTATGGTATGGAATGGAATGGAATGGAATGGAATCAACCCGAGAAGAAAGGAATGGAATGGAATGGGATGGAATGGAATGGAATAGAATGGAAAGGAATAGAATGGAATAGAATCCACCCGAGTAGAATGGAATGGAACGGAACCTAACAGAAAGGAACTGAATGGAACGGAACGGAATAGAATGGAATTGAATCAACCCGTGTAGAACGGAATGGAATGGAATGGAATGGATTGGAATCAACTCGAGAAGAAAGGAATGGAACGGAATGGATTGGAATGGAATGGAACGGAATGGAATGGAATGGAGTGGAATGGAAATGAATAGAGTGGAATTGAATCAAAAGGATTAGAAAGGAATGTAACGGAACATAACGGAAAGGAACTCAACGGAACGGAATGGAACAGAAAGGAATTGAATCAACCCGAGTAGAATGGAATGGAATGGAATGGAATGGAAAGGAATGGGATGGAATGGAATGGAATGAAATGGGATGGGATGGAATGGAATGGAATGGAATGGAATGGAATGGAATGGAATGGAATGGAATGGAATGGAAAGGAATGGAATGCAATGGAATGGAATGGAAAGGAATTAAATCAACCCGAGTAGAATGGAAAGGAATGGAATGGAATGGAATGGAATGGAATGGAATGGAATGGAATGGAATGGAATGGAATCAACCCGAGTAGAACGGAATGGAATAGAATGGAATGGAATGGAATGGAATCAACTTGAGAAGAACAGAATGGAATGGAATGGAATGGAATTGAATGGAATGGAATTGAATCGAATGGAATGGAATGCAAGAGATTCGAATTGAATCAACCTGAGTAGAACGTAACTGAACAGAATGGAACGGAACGGAACGGAATGGAGCGAAATATAATGGGATTGAATCAAACCGAGTAGAATGGAATGGAATGGAATGGAATGGAAACAATGCAATGGAATGGAGTTGGATGGAAAAGAATGGAATGTAATGGAATGGAATCAACCCGAGTGGAAAGGAATGGAATGGGATGGAATGGAATGGAATGGAATGGGATGGAATGGAATGGAATGGAATGGAATGGAATCAAACCGAGTAGAATGGAGTGGAATGGAATAGAATGGTATGGAATTGAATGCAATGGAATGGAATGGAAAGGAATGGAATGCAATGGAATGGAATGGAACAGAATGGAATGGAATGGAATCAATCCGAGTAGAATAGAAAGGAATGGAATGCAATGGAAAGGAATGCAACGGAACGGAATGGAATGGAATGGAATCAAACCGAGTGGAATGCAATCGAGCGGAATGGAATGGAATGGAATGGAATGGAATGGAATGGAATGGAATGGAATGGAATGGAAAGGAATGGATCAGAAAGGAATCAACCCGAGTAGAACGGAATGGAAATGAATGGAATTTAATGGAATGGAATGGAATGTAAAGGATTCAACCCGAGTGGAATGGAATGGAATGGAATGAAAAGGAATGGAATGGAATGGAATGGACAGGAATGGAATGTAATGGAATGAAATGAACCAGTGAAGAACGGAATGGAATGGAATGGAATGGAATGGAATGGAATGGAATGGAATGGAATGGAATGGAATGGAATGGATTGGAATCAACCTGCGTAGAATGGAATGGAATGGAATGGAACGGAATAGAATGGAATGGAGTGGAATGGAATGGAATGGAATGGAATGGAAAGCAAGAGAATGGAATGGAATTGGATGGAAAGGAATGGAATGGAATGGAGTGGAATGGAATCAACCCTTGTAGAAAGGAATGGAATGGAATAGAGTTGAATGGAATGGAATGGAATGGAATGGAATGGAGTGGAATGGAATGGAATAAAACTGAGTAGAATGGAGTGGAATGGCATAGAAAGGTATGGAATGGAATGGAATGGAATGGAATGGAATGGAATGGAATGGTATGCAATCAACGCGATTACAATGGAACAGAATGGAATGGAACGGAATGGAATTGAATGGAATCAAACCGAGAAGAACTGAATGGAATGGAATGGAATGGAATGAAATGGAATGGAATGCATTCTAATAGAATGGAATTGAATCAACCCATGTAGAATGGAACAGAACGGAATGGAAAGGAACGGAATAGAATGGAATTGAATAAACCCGAGTAGAATGTAATGGAATGGAAGGGAATGGAATGGAATGGAATGGAATCGAACGGAATGGAAAGGAATGCAATGGAATGGAATGGAATGGATTGGAATGCAATGGAATGGAATTGAATGGAATGGAATGGAATGGAATGCAATAGAATGTGATGGAATGGAATGGAATGCAATGGAATGGAATGGAACCAAACCGAGTAGAACGGAATGGAAACAACCCGAGTAGAATGGAATGGAATGGAATGGAATGGAATGGAATGGAATGGAATGCAGTGGAATGGAATGGAATGGAACGGAATGGAATGGAATCAAACCGAGTAGAACGGAAAGGAATGGAAAGGAATGCAATGGAATGGAATGCAATGGAACGGAATGGAAAGGAATCACCCCGAGTAGAACGGAATGGAATGGAATGGAAACGAATCAACCCGAGTAGAACGGAATGGAATGGAATGGTATGGAATGCAATGGAATGGAATATAATCAACATGAGTAGAATGGAATGGAATAGAATGGAATGGAATGGAATGGAATGGAATGGAATGGAATGGAATAGAGTGGAATTGAATCAACCCGATTAGAACGGAACGGAATGGAACGGAACAGAACGGAATGGAAGGGAATGGAATAGAATAGAATTCAATCAACAGGAGTAGAACGGAACGGAAAGGAATGGAGTGGATTGGAATGGAATGGAGTGGAATGGAATGGAATGGAATGGAATGGAATGGAATAGATTCAACCCAAGTAGAACGGAACGGAACGGAACAGAGTGGAACGGAACAGAACGGAACGGAACGGAATGGAATGGAATGGAATCAAACCGAGAAGAACGGAATGGAATGGAATGGAATGGAATGGAATGGAATGAAATGGAATGGAATGCATTCTAATAGAATGGAATTGAATCAACCCGTGTAGAACGGAACAGATTGGAATGGAATGGAACGGAAAAGAATGGAATTGAATAAACCCGAGTAGAATGTAATGGAATGGAAGGGAATGCAATGGAATGGAATGTAATCGAATGGAATGGAAAGGAATGCAATGGAATGGAATGGAGTGGATTCGATTGGAATGGAATGGAATGGAATGGAATGCAATGGAGTGGAATGCAATGGAATGGAATGGAATGCAATGGAATGCAATGGAATGGAATGGAACCAACCCTAGTAGAACGGAATGGAATGGAATGCAATGGAATGGAATGGAAGGGAGCGGAATGCAATGGAATGGAATGGAATGGAATGGAATGGAATGGAATGGAATGGAATGGAATGGAATGGCATGGAATGGAATGGAATCAACCCGAGAAGAAAGGAATGGAACGGAATGGAATGGAATGGAATGGAATGGAATGGAAAGGAATGGAATGGAATAGAATGGAAAGGAATAGAAAGGAATAGAATCCACCCGAGTAGAATGGAATGGAATGGAACCTAACAGAAAGGAACTGAATGGAACGGAACGGAATAGAATGGAATTGAATCAACACGAGTAGAACGGAATGGAATGGATTGGAATGGAATGGAATCAACCCGAGAAGAAAGGAATAGAACGGAATGGAATGGAATGGAATGGAACGGAATAGAATGGAATGGAGTGGAATGGAAAGGAATAGAGTGGAATTGAATCAAAAGGAGTAGAATGGAATGGAACGGAACCTAACGGAAAGGAACTGAACGGAACGGAACGGAAAAGAATGGAATTGAATCAACCCGAGTAGAATGGAATGGAATGGAATGGAATGGAAGGGAACGGAATAGAATGGGATTGAATCAACAAGAGTAGAACGGAACCGAAACGAATGGAGTGGATTGGAATGGAATGGAATGGAAGGGAATGGAGAGGAATGGAATGCAATGGAATGGAATGGAATGGAATGGAATGGAATGGAATGGAATGGAATGGAATGGATTCAACCCGAGTAGAACGGAACGGAACGGAACGGAGTGGAACAGAACAGAACGGAACGGAACGGAATGGAATGGAATGGAATGAAACCGAGAAGAACGGAATGGAATGGAATGGAATGGAATGAAATGGAATGGAATGCATTCTAATAGAATGGAATTGAATCAACCCGTGAAGAACGGAAGAGAAAGGAATTGAAAGAAAAGGAATAGAATAGAATTGAATAAACCCGAGTAGAATGTAATGGAATGGAAGGGAAAGGAATGGAATGGAATCTAATCGAATGGAATGGAAAGGAATGCAATGGAATGGAATGAAATGGATTGGAATGGAATGGAATGGTATGGAATGCAATGGAATCCAATGGAATGGAATGCAATTGAATGGAAAGGAATGGAATGGAATGCAATGGAATGGAATGGAATCAACCCGAGTAGAACGGAATGGAATGCAATGCAATGGAATGGAATGGAATGGAATGGAATGGAATGGAATTGAATGGAATGGAATGGAACGGAATGGAATGGAATGGAATGGAATGGAATGGAATGGAATCAACCCGAGAAGAAAGGAATGGAAAGGAATGGAATGGAATGGAATGGAATGGAATGGAATGGAATGGAAAGGAAGAGAATGGAATAGAATCCACCCGAGTAGAATGGAATGGAACGGAACCTAGCGGAAAGGAACTGAATGGAACGGAACGGAATAGAATGGAATTGAATCAACACGAGTAGAACGGAATGGAATGGAATGGAATGGAATGGAAT
The DNA here is from genome assembly GCF_029281585.2 of Gorilla gorilla gorilla. Taxonomy (NCBI): domain Eukaryota; kingdom Metazoa; phylum Chordata; class Mammalia; order Primates; family Hominidae; genus Gorilla; species Gorilla gorilla. The sequence goes on from NC_073228.2 coordinate 69,239,419, forward strand.
GGAATCAACCCGAGAAGAAACGAATGGAAGGGAATGGAATGGAATGGAATGGAATGGAATGGAATGGAATGGAATGGAGTGGAATGGAAAGGAAGAGAGTGGAATTGAATCAAACCGAGTAGAATGGAATGGAATGGAGTGGAATGGAAAGGAATAGAGTGGAATTGAATCAAACCGAGTAGAAAGGAATGGAACGGAACCTAACGGAAAGGAACTGAATGGAATGGAACGGAATAGAATGGAATTGAATCAACCCGAGAAGAACGGAATGGAATGGAATGGAATGGAAAGGAATGGAATGGAATGGAATAGAATGGAATGGAGTGGAATTGGATGGAATGGAGTGAAATGGAATGAACCCGAGTAGAACAGAACGGAACGGAAAGGAACAGAAAGGAATGGAATGGAAAGGAATGGAATCAAACCAAGAAGAAAGGAATGGAATGGAGTGGAGTGCGATGGAATGGAATGGAATGGAATGGAATGGAATGGAATGGAATGGAATGGAATGGAATGGAATGGGATGGAATCAACGCGAGTAGAACGGAATGGAATAGAATGGAATGGAATGGAATGGAATCAACCTGAGAAGAATGGAATGGAATGGGATGGAATGGAATGGAGTGGAATGCAATGCAATGCAATGAAAAGGAATGGAATGGAACGGAATGGAGTGAAATCAACCCGAGTAGAACGGAATGGAATGGAATGGAATGGAATGCAATGGAATGGAATGGAATCAACACGAGTAGAATGGAATGGAATAGAATGGAATGGAATGGAAAGGAATGCAATGAAATGGAATGGAATGGAATGGAATGGAATTGAATGGAATGGAATGCAACGGAATGGAACGGAAGGGAATATATTGGAAAGCAATGGAATCGACCCGAGTGGAATGGAATGGAACGGAATGGAAAGAAATGCAATGCAATGGAATGGAATCCTCCCGAGAGGAACAGAGTGGAAAGGAATGGAATGGAATGGAATGGAATGCAATTGAATGGAATGGAATGGAACGGAATGGAATGGAATGGAATGGAATGGAAAGGAATGGAATGGAATGGAATGGAGTGGAATAGAAAGGAATCAAACTGAGTAGAACGGAATGTAATAGAATGGAATAGAATGGAATGGAATTCAATGGAATGGAATGCAATGGAATGGAATGCCATGGAAAGGAAAGGAATGGAATGGAATGGAATGGAACGGAATGCAACGGAATGGAATTGAACGAAATGGAATGGAATGGATTGGAATGGAATGTAATGCAATGCATCGGAATGGAATGGAATGGAATCAACCTGAGTGGAATGGAACGGAATGGAATGGAATGGAATGGAATGGAATGGAATGGAATGGAATGGAATGGAATGGAATGGAATGCAATGGAATGGAATGCAATGGAACTGAATGGAATGGAATGGAATGCAATGGAATGGAATAGAAAGGAATTAAATCTACCCGAGTAGAATGGAATGGAATGGAATGGAATGGAATGGAATGGAATGGAATGGAATGGAATGGAATCAACCCGAGTAGAACGGAATGGAATAGAATGGAATGGAATGGAATGGAATCAACCTGAGAAGAACAGAATGGAATGGAATGGAATGGAATGGGATGGAATGGAATGGAATGGAATGGAATGGAATGGAACGGAACGGAAAGGAACGGAACGGAACGGAATGGAATGGAATGGAATGGAATGGAATGGAATGGAATGGAATGGAATTGAATGGAATCACCAAGAGTAGAATGGAATGGAATTGAATGGAGTGGAATGGAAAAGAATTGAATGGAATGGAATGCAATGCAATGGAATGGAATGGAATGGAACGGAATGGAAGGGAATGGAATGGAATGGAACGGAATGGAATGGAATGGAATAGAATGGAATGGAATGGAATAGAATGGAATGGAATGGAATAGAATGGAATGGAATGGAATGGAATGGAATGGAATAGAATGGCACGGAATGCAATGGAATGGAATGGAATGGAATGGGATGGAATGGAATGGAATGGAATGGAATGGAATGGAATGGAATTGATCGGAATCAACCTGCGTAGAATGGAATGGAATGCAACAGAACTGAACGGAATGGAATGGAGTGGAGTGGAATGGATTGGAATGGAGTGGAATGGAATGGAATGGAATGGAATGGAATCAACCCGAGTAGAACGGAATAGAATGGAATGGAGTGGAAGGGAATGGAATGGAATGGAATCAACCCCACAGGAATGGAATGGAATGGAATGGAATGGAATGGAGTTGAACGGAACGGAACGGAACATAATGGAAAGGAATGCAACGGAACGGAATGGAATGGAATGGAATCAACAAGAGAAGAACTGCGTGGAATGGAATGGAATGGAATGGAATGGAATGGAATGGAATGGATTCAACGCGAGTAGAACGGAACGGAACGGAGTGGAACGGAACAGAATGGAACAGAACGGAAGGGAATGGAATGGAATCAAACCGAGAAGAACGGAATGGAATGCAATGGAATGGAATGAAATGGAATGGAATGCATTCTAATAGAATGGAATTGAATCAACCCGTGTAGAACGGAACAGAACGGAATGGAAAGGAAAGGAATAGAATGGAATTGAATAAACCCGAGTAGAATGTAATGGAATGGAATGGAATGGAATGCAATGGAATGGAATCAAACCGAGTAGAATGCAGTGGAATGGAATTCAATGGTATGGAATGGAAAGGAATGGAATGGAATGGAATGGAATGGAATGGAACGGAATGGAATGCAATGAAATGGAATGGAATGGAACGGAATGGAGTGGAATCAACCCGAGTAGAACGGAAAGGAATGGAATGCAATGGAATGGAGTGGAATGGAATGGAATGGAATGGAATGGAATGGAATGGAATCAACCCGAGTAGAACGGAATGGAATGGATTGGAAACGAATCAACCCGAGTAGAACGGAATGGAATGGAATGCAGTGGAATGGAGTGGAATCAACACGAGTAGAATGGAATGGAATAGAATGGAATTTAATGGAAAGGAATGCAATGAAATGGAATGGAATGGAATGGAATGGAATTGAATGGAATGGAATGCAACGGAATGGAATGGAATGGAATATAATGGAATGGAATGGAATCAACCCGAGTAGAATGGAATGGAACGGAATGGAAAGCAATGCAATGGAATGGAATGGAACCCACCCGAGAGGAACAGAGGGGAAAGGAATGGAATGGAATGGAATGGAATGCAATTGAATGGAATGGAATGGAACGGATTGGAATGGAATGGAATGGAATGGAATGGAAAGGAATAGAATGGAATGGAATGGAATAGAAAGGAATCAAACCGAGTAGAACGGAATGGATTAGAATGGAATAGAATGGAATGGAATGGAATGGAATGGAATGGAATGGAATGGAATGGAATGGAATGCCATGGAAAGGAAAGGAATGGAATGGAACGGAATGCAACGGAATGGAATTGAAAGTAATGGAATGGAAAGGATTGGAATGGAATGTAATGCAGTGCAACGGAATGGAATGGAATGGAATCAACCAGAGTGGAATGGAATGGAATGGAATTGAACGGAATGGAATGGAATGGAATGGAATAGAAAGGAATTGAATCAACCCGAATAGAATGGAACGGAATGCAACGGAACGGAACGGAATGGAAGGGAACGGAATAGAATGGGATTGAATCAACAAGAGTAGAACGGAACGGAAACGAATGGAGTGGATTGGAATGGAATGGAATGGAAGGGAATGGAGAGGAATGGAATGCAATGGAATGGAATGGAATGGAATGGAATGGAATGGAATGGAATGGAATGGAATGGAATGGAATGGAATGGATTCAACCCGAGTAGAACGGAACGGAACGGAACGGAGTGGAACAGAACAGAACGGAACGGAACGGAATGGAATGGAATGGAATGAAACCGAGAAGAACGGAATGGAATGGAATGGAATGGAATGAAATGGAATGGAATGCATTCTAATAGAATGGAATTGAATCAACCCGTGAAGAACGGAAGAGAAAGGAATTGAAAGAAAAGTAATACAATAGAATTGAATAAACCCGAGTAGAATGTAATGGAATTGAAGGGAAAGGAATGGAATGGAATCTAATCGAATGGAATGGAAAGGAATGCAATGGAATGGAATGGAATGGATTGGAATGGAATGGAATGGTATGGAATGCAATGGAATCCAATGGAATGGAATGCAATTGAATGGAATGGAATGGAATGGAATGCAATGGAATGGAATGGAATCAACCCGAGTAGAACGGAATGGAATGGAATGCAATGGAATGGAATGGAATGGAATGGAATGGAATGGAATTGAATGGAAAGGAATGTAATGGAATGGAATGGAATGGAATGGAATCAACACGAGAAGAACGGCGTGGAATGGAATGGAATGGAATGGAATGGAAAGGAATGGAACGGAATGGAATGGAATGTTATCAACCAGAGTGGACAGATTTGGAATGGAATGGCATGGAATAGAAAGGAATGGAATGGAATGGAATGGAACGGAATCAACCAGAGTGGAGAGAAATTGAATGGAATGGAATGGAATGGAATAGAATGGAATGGAATGGAATGGAATGGAATGGAATGGAATCAACCCGAGTAGAACGGAACCGAATGGAACGGAATGGAACGGAATTGAATGGAATTGAAACCACCAGAGTAGAATGGAATGGAATGGAATGGAATCAACCAGAGTGGAGAGAATTGGAATGGAATGGAATGGAATGGAAAGGAATTGAATCAACCCGAGTAGAACGGAACCGAATGGAACGGAATGGAACAGAATAGAATGGAATTCAATCCACCCGAGTAGAATGGAATGGAATGGAATGGAATGGAATGGAATGGAATGGAACGGAATCTACCTGAGTAGAGAGGAATGGAATGGAATAGAATGGAAAGGAATGGAATGGAATGGAATGGAATGGAATGGAATGGAATGGAATGGAATGGAATGGAATGGAATGGAATGGAATCAACCCGAGTAGAAAGGAATGGAATAGAATGGAATGGAATGGAATGGAATGCAATGGAATGGAAAGGAATCAACCAGAATTCAACGGAATGGAATAGAAAGGAATAGAATGGAATGGAATTCAATGGAATGGAATGGAATGGAATGGAATGCAGTGGAAAGGAAAGGAATGGAATAGAATGGAATGGAATTCAATGGAATGGAATGGAATGGAATGGAATGCAGTGGAAAGGAAAGGAATGGAACAGAATGGAATGGAATGGAATGGAATGCAATGGAATGGAATGGAATCAACCCGAGTAAAACGGAATGGAATAGAATGGAATAGAATGGAATGGAATTCAATGGAATTGAATGTAACGGAATGGAAAGGAAAGGAAAGGAAAGGAATGGAATGGAATGGAATGGAATGGGATGGGATGGAATGCAGCGGAATTGAATGGAACGGAAAGGAATGGAATCAACCTGAGTGGAAAGGAAAGGAATGGAATGAAATGGAATGCAATGGAATGGAATGGAATGGAATAGAATGGAATGGAACGGAATAGAATGGAATGGAATGGAATGGAATGGAATGGAATGGAATGGAATAGAATGGCACGGAATGCAATGGAATGGAATTTAATGGAATGGGATGGAATGGAATGGAATGGAATGGAATGGAATGGAATGGAATGGAATTGATTGGAATCAACCTGCGTAGAATAAAATGGAATGCAACAGAACTGAGCGGATTGGAATGGAGTGGAGTGGAATGGAATGGAATGGAATGGAATGGAATGGAATGGAATGGAATCAACCCGAGTAGAACGGAATAGAATGGAATGGAGTGGAAGGGAATGGAATGGAATGGAATGGAAAGGAACGGAAAGGAATGGAATGGAATGTTATCAACCAGAGTGGACAGAATTGGAATGGAATGGAATGGAATAGAATGGAATGGAATGGAATGGAATGGAACGGAATCAACCAGAGTGGAGAGAAATTGAATGGAATGGAATGGAAGGGAATGGAATGGAATGCAACGGAATGGAATGGAAAGGAATATAATGGAATGGAATGGAATCCACCCGAGAGGAACACAGTGGAAAGGAATGGAATGGAATGGAATGGAATGGAATGGAATGGAATGGAATGGAATGGAATGGAATGGAATGGAATGGAATGCAATGGAATGGAATGCAATGCCATGGAATGCAAAGGAAAGGAATGGAATGGAATGGGATGGAATGGAATGGAATGGAATAGAGTGGTGTGGAATGGAATCAACACGATTAGAATGGAAAGGAATGGAATGGAAGGGAATGGAATGGAAAGAAACGGAATGGAATGGAATGCAATGGAATGGAATGGAATGGAATGGAATGGAATGTGTTCAACACGAGTAGAACGGAAAGGAATGGAATGGAATGCAATGGAATGGAATTGAATGGAATGGAATTGAATGGAATCCACACGAGTAGAACGGAATGGAATAGTATGGAATGGAATGGAACGGAATGGAATGCAATGGAATGGAATGGAATGGAATGGAATGGAATGGTATGGAATGGCAAGGAATGGTATGGAAGGGAATGGAATGGAATGGAAGGGAAAGGAAAGGAATGGAATCTAATCGAATGGAATGGAAAGGAATGCAATGGAATGGAATGGAATGGATTGGAATGGAATGGAATGGTATGGAAAGCAATGGAATCCAATGGAATGGAATGCAATTGAATGGAATGGAATGGAATGGAATGCAATGGAATGGAATGGAATCAACCCGAGTAGAACGGAATGCAATGGAATGCAATGGAATGGAATGGAATGGAATGGAATGGAATGGAATGGAATGGAATTGAATGCAATGGAATGGAATGGAATGGAATGGAATGGAATCAACCCGAGAAGAAAGGAATGGAAAGGAATGGAATTGAATGGAATGGAATAGAATGGAAAGGAAGAGAATGGAATAGAATCCACCCGAGTAGAATGGAATGGAACGGAACCTAACGGAAAGGAACTGAATGGAACGGAACGGAATAGAATGGAATTGAATCAACCCGAGTAGAACGGAATGGAATGGAATGGAATGGAATGGAATGGAATCAACACGAGAAGAAAGGAATGGAACGGAATGGAATGGAATGGAATGGAATGGAATGGAATGGAATGGAATGGAATGGAATGGAATGGAATGGAATGGAGTGGAATGGAAAGGAATAGAGTGGAATTGAATCAAACCGAGTAGAATGGAATGGAATGGAGTGGAATGGAAAGGAATAGAGTGGAATTGAAACAAACCGAGTAGAAAGTAATGGAACGGGACCTAACGGAAAGGAACTGAATGGAATGGAACGGAATAGAATGGAATTGAATCAACCCGAGAAGAACGGAATGGAATGGAATGGAATGGAATGGAATGGAAAGGAATGGAATGGAATGGAATAGAATGGAATGGAGTGGAATTGGATGGAATGGAATGAAATGGAATCAACCCGAGTAAAACCGAACGGAACGGAAAGGAACAGAAAGGAATGGAATGGAAAGGAATGGAATCAAACCAAGAAGAACGGAACGGAATGGAGTGGAGTGCGATGGAATGCAATGGAATGGAATGGAATGCAATGGGATGGAATCAACCCGAGTAGAACGGAATGGAATAGAATGGAATGGAATGGAATGGAATCAACCTGAGAAGAACGGAATGGAATGGGATGGAATGGAATGGAATGGAATGCAATGCAATGCAATGAAATGGAATGGAATGGAACGGAATGGAGTGGAATCAACCCGAGTAAAACGGAATGGAATGGAATGGAATGCAATGCAATGGAATGGAATGGAATCAACACGAGTAGAACGGAATGGAATAGAATGGAATGGAATGGAAAGGAATGCAATGAAATGGAATGGAATGGAATGGAATAGAATGGAATGGAATGGAAAGGAATGCAATGAAATGGAATGGAATGGAATGGAATGGAATGGAATTGAATGGAATGGAATGCAACGGAATGGAACGGAAGGGAATATAATGGAAAGGAATGGAATCAACCCGAGTGGAATGGAATGGAACGGAATGGAAAGCAATGCAATGCAATGGAATGGAATCCACCCGAGAGGAACAGAGTGGAAAGGAATGGAATGGAATGGAATGGAACGCAATTGAATGGAACGGAATGGAACGGAATGGAATGGAATGGAATGGAATGGAAAGGAATGGAGTGGAATGGAATGGAGTGGAATAGAAAGGAATCAAACTGAGTAGAACGGAATGTAATAGAATGGAATAGAATGGAATGGAATTCAATGGAATGGAATGCAATGGAATGGAATGCCATGGAAAGGAAAGGAATGGAATGGAATGGAATGGAATGGAAAGGAATGCAACGGAATGGAATTGAACGGAATGGAATGGAATGGATTGGAATGGAATGTAATGCAATGCAACGGAATGGAATGGAATGGAATCAACCTGAGTGGAATGGAACGGAATGGAATGGAATGGAATGGAATGGAATGGAATGGAATGGAATGCAATGGAACTGAATGGAATGGAATGGAATGGAATGGAATGGAATAGAAAGGAATTAAATCTACCCGAGTAGAATGGAATGGAATGGAATGGAATGGAATGGAATGGAATGGAATGCAATTGAATGGAATGGAATCAACCCGAGTAGAACGGAATGGAATAGAATGGAATGGAATGGAATGGAATCAACCTGAGAAGAACAGAATGGAATGGAAAGGAATGGAATGGAATGGGATGGAATGGAATGGAATGGAATGGAATGGAATGGAATGGAATGGAATGGAACGGAACGGAATGGAATGGAACGGAACGGAATGAAATGGAATGGAATGGAATGGAATGGAATGGAATGGAATTGAATGGAATCACCAAGAGTAGAACGGAATGGAATTGAATGGAGTGGAATGGAAAAGAATTGAATAGAATGGAATGCAATGCAATGGAATGGAATGGAATGGAACGGAATGGAAGGGAATGGAATGGAATGGAACGGAATGGAATGGAATGGAATAGAATGGAATGGAATGGAATAGAATGGAATGGAATGGAATGGAATGGAATGGAATGGAATGGAATAGAATGGCACGGAATGCAATGGAATGGAATGGAATGGAATGGGATGGAATGGAATGGAATGGAATGGAATGGAATGGAATGGAATGGAATGGAATTGATTGGAATCAACCTGCGTAGAATGGAATGGAATGAAACAGAACTGAACGGAATGGAATGGAGTGCAGTGGAATGGATTGGAATGGAATGGAATGGAATGGAATGGAATGGAATGGAATCAACCCGAGTAGAACGGAATAGAATGGAATGGAGTGGAACTGAATGGAATGGAATGGAATCAACCCCACAGGAATGGAATGGAATGGAATGGAGTTGAACGGAACGGAACGGAACATAATGGAAAGGAATGCAACGGAACGGAATGGAATGGAATGGAATCAACACGAGAAGAAAGGAATGGAACGGAATGGAATGGAATGGAATGGAACGGAATCTACCTGAGTAGAGCGGAATGGAATGGAATAGAATGGAAAGGAATGGAATGGAATGGAATGGAATGGAATGGAATGGAATGGAATCAACCCGAGTTGAAAGGAATGGAATAGAATGGAATGGAATGGAATGGAATGCAATGGAATGGAAAGGAATCAACCCGAATTCAACGGAATGGAATAGAATGGAATAGAATGGAATGGAATTCAATGGAATGGAATGGAATGGAATGGAATGCAGTGGAAAGGAAAGGAATGGAATAGAATGGAATGGAATGGAATGCAGTGGAAAGGAAAGGAATTTAATAGAATGGAATGGAATGGAATGGAATGCAATGGAATGGAATGGAATCAACCCGAGTAAAACGGAATGGAATAGAATGGAATAGAATGGAATGGAATTCAATGGAATTGAATGTAACGGAATGGAAAGGAAAGGAAAGGAAAGGAATGGAATGGAATGGAATGGAATGGAATGGAATGGAATGGAATGGAATGGAATGGGATGGAATGCAGAGGAATTGAATGGAACGGAAAGGAATGGAATCAACCAGAGTGGAAAGGAAAGGAATGGAATGGAATGGAATGGAATGGAATGGAATGGAATGGAATAAACCCGAGAAAAACGGAATGAAATGGAATGCAATGCAATGGAATGGAATGGAATAGAATGGAATGGAACGGAATAGAATGGAATGGAATGGAATGGAATAGAATGGCACGGAATGCAATGGAATGGAATGGAATGGAATGGGATGGAATGGAATGGAATGGAATGGAATGGAATGGAATTGATTGAAATCAACCTGCGTAGAATGGAATGGAATGCAACAGAACTGAACGGATTGGAATGGAGTGGAGTGGAATGGAATGGAATGGAATGGAATGGAATGGAATGGAATGGAATGGAATGGTATGGAATGGAATGGAATGGTATGGAATGGAATGGAATGGAATGGAATGGAATGGAATGGAATGGAATGGAATGGAATGGAATGGAATGGGTTGGAATCAACCTGCGTAGAATGGAATGGAATGGAACGGAATGGAACGGAACGGAATGGAGTGGAATGGAATGGAATGGAATGGAATGGAATGGAATGGAATGGAATGGATTCAACCCGAGTAGAACGGAATAGAATGGAATGGAGTGGAAGGGAATGGAATGGAATGGAATCAACCAGAGAGGAATGGAATGGAATGAAATGGAATTGAACGGAACGGAATGAAACAGAATGGAAAGGAATAGATCGGAACGGAATGGAATGGAATGGAATCAACCCGAGGAGAAAGGCGTGGAATGGAATGGAATGGATTGGAATGAAGTGGAATGGAATACAATGGAATGCAATCAACTCGAGTAGAATGGAATGGAATGGAATGGAATGGAATGGAATGGAATGGAATGGAATGGAATGGAACGGAATGGAATGGAATGGAATGGAATGGAATGGAATCAACCCCAGTAGAAAGGAATGGAATGGAATGGAATGGAATGGAATGGGATGGAACCAACCCGAACAGAAAGGAATGGAATAAAATGGAATGGAATGGAATGGAATGCAATGGAATGGAACGGAATCAACACGAATTCAGCGGAATGGAATAGAATGGAATAGAATGGGATGGAATTCAATGGAATGGAATGTAATGGAATAGAATGCAATGGAAAGGAAAGGAATGGAATACAATGGAATGGAATGGAATGGAATGCAATGGAATGGAATGGAATCAACCCGAGTAAAACAGAATGGAATAGAATGGAATAGAATGGAATGGAATTCAATGGAATTGAATGTAACGGAATGCAATGCAATGGAAAGGAATGGAAAGGAATGGAATGGAATGGAATGGAATGGAATGGAATGGAATGGAATGGAATGGGATGGAATACAGCGGAATTGAATGGAACAGAATGGAATGGAATCAACCAGAGTGGAATGGAATGGAATGGAATGGAAAGGAATGGAATGGAATGGAATGGAATGGAATGGAATGGAATCAACCCGAGAAGAACGGAATGGAATGCAATGGAATGAAATGGAATGGAATGGAATGGAATGGAATGGAATGAAATGGCACGGAATGCAATGGAATGGAATGGAATGGAATGGGATGGAATGGAATGGAATGGGATGGAATGGATTGGAATCAACCTGCGTAGAATGGAATGGAATGGAACGGAACGTAACGGAATGGAGTGGAGATGAATGGAATGGAATTGAATGGAATGGAATGGAATGGAATGGAATGGAATCAACCCGAGTAGAATGGAATACAATGGAATGGAGTGGAAGGGAATGGAATGGAATGGAATCAACCCGAGAGGAATTGAATGGAATGGAATGTAATTGAACGGAACGTAACGGAAGAGAATGGAAAGGAATGGAACGGAACGGAATGGAATGGAATTTAATCAACCCGACAAGAACGGCGTGGAATAGAATGGAATGGAATGGAATGGAATGAAATGGAATGGAATGGAATGGAATGGAATGGAATGGAAAGGAATGGAATGGAATGGAATGGAATGTTATCAAACAGAGTGGAGAGAATTAGAATGTAATGTAATGGAATGGAATGGAATGGAATGGAATGGAATGGAATGGAATGGAATGGAATCAACCCGAGTAGAACGGAACCGAATGGAATGGAATGGAACGGAATTGAATGGAATTGAATCCACCCGAGTAGAATGGAATGGAATGGAATGGAATGGAATGGAATGGAATGGAATGGAATGGAATGGAATGGAATGGAATGGAATGGAATGGAATCAACCAGATTGGAGAGAAATTGAATGGAATGGAATGGAATGGAATGGAATGGAATGGAATGGAATGGAATGGAATCGAATGGAATGGAATGCAACGGAATGGAATGGAAAGGAATATAATGGAATGGAATGGAATCCACCCGAGAGGAACACAGTGGAAAGGAATGGAATGGAATGGAATGGAATGGAATGGAATGGAAAGGAATGGAATGGATTGCAATGGAATGGAATGGAATGGTATGGAATGGAATGGGATGGGATGGGATGGGATGGGATGGGATGGGATGGGGTGGGATGGGATGGGATGGATTGGAATGGAATGGAATGGAATGGAATGGAATGGAATGGAATGGATTAGAATCTACCTGCGTAGAATGGAATGGAATGGATCGGAACAGAACGGAATGGAATGGAGTGGAATGGAATGGAATGGAATGGAATAGAGTGGTGTGGAATGGAATCAACCCGATTAGAATGGAAAGGAATGGAATGGAAGGGAATGGAATGGAATGAAACGGAATGGAATGGAATGCAATGGAATGGAATGGAATGGAATGGAATGGAATGTGTTCAACACGAGTAGAACGGAAAGGAATGGAATGGAATGCAATGGAATGGAATTGAATGGAATGGAATTGAATGGAATCCACACGAGTAGAACGGAATGGAATAGTATGGAATGGAATGGAATGGAATGGAATGCAATGGAATGGAACGGAATGGAATGGAATGGAATGGTATGGAATGGAATGGAATGGTATGGAATGGAATGGAATGGAATGGAATGGAATGGAATGGGTTGGAATCAATCTGCGTAGAATGGAATGGAATGGAACGGAACGGAACGGAATGGAATGGATTGGAATGGAATGGAATGGAATGGAATGGAATGGAATGGAATCAACCCGAGTAGAACGGAATAGAATGGAATGGAGTGGAAGGGAATGGAATGGAATGGAATCAACCAGAGAGGAATGGAATGGAATGGAATGGAATTGAACGGAACGGAATGAAACAGAATGGAAAGGAATAGATAGGAACGGAATGGAATGGAATGGAATCAACCCGAGAAGAACGGCGTGGAATGGAATGGAATTGAATGGAATGAAGTGGAATGGAATACAATGAAATGCAATCAACTCGAGTAGAATGGAATGGAATGGAATGGAATGGAATGGAATGGAATGGGATGGAATGGAATGGAATCAACCCGAGTAGAAAGGAATGGAATGGAATGGAATGGGATGGAATGGAATGGAATCAACCCGAGCAGAAAGGAATGGAATAAAATGGAATGGAATGGAATGGAATGCAATGGAATGGAACGGAATCAACACGAATTCAACGGAATGGAATAGAATGGAATGGAATTCAATGGAATGGAATGTAATGGAATAGAATGCAATGGAAAGGAAAGGAATGGAATAGAATGGAATGGAATGGAATGGAATGCAATGGAATGGAATGGAATCAACCCGAGTAAAACAGAATGGAATAGAATGGAATAGAATGGAATGGAATTCAATGGAATTGAATGTAACGGAATGGAATGCAATGGAAAGGAATGGAAAGGAATGGAATGGAATGGAATGGAATGAAATGGAATGGGATGGAATGCAGCGGAATTGAATGGAACGGAATGGAATGGAATCAACCAGAGTGGAATGGAATGGAATGGAATGGAATGGAATGGAATGGAATGGAATGGAATGGAATGGAATCAACCCGAGAAGAACGGAATGGAATGCAATGGAATGAAATGGAATGGAATGGAATGGAATGGAATGGAATGGAATGGAATGGAATGGCACGGAATGCAATGGAATGGAATGGAAAGGAATGGGATGGAATGGAATGGAATGGTATGGAATGGATTGGAATCAACCTGCGTAGAATGGAATGGAATGGAACGGAACGGAATGGAATGGAATGGAGTGGAATGGAATGGAATTGAATGGAATGGAATTAACCCGAGTAGAATGGAATAGAATGGAATGGAGTGGAAGGGAATGGAATGGAATGGAATCAACCCGAGAGGAATTGAATGGAATGGAATGTAATTGAATGGAACGTAACGGAAGAGAATGGAAAGGAATGGAACGGAACGGAATGGAATGGAATGTAATCAACCCGAGAAGAACGGCGTGGAATAGAATGGAATGGAATGGAATGGAATGGAATGGAATAGAATGGAATGGAAAGGAATGGAATGGAATGCAAAGGAATGGAATGGAAAGGAATGGAATGGAATGGAATGGAATGTTATCAAACAGAGTGGAGAGAATTGGAATGGAATGTAATGTAATGGAATGGAATGGAGTGGAATGGAATGGAATGGAATGGAATGGAATGGAATGGAATGGAATGGAATCAACCCGACTAGAACGGATCCGAATGGAACGGAATGGAACGGAATTGAATGGAATTGAATCCACCCGAGTAGAATGGAATGGAATGGAACGGAATGGAATGGAATGGAATGGAATGGAATGGAAAGGAATGGAATGGAACGGAATCATCCAGATTGGAGAGAAATTGAATGGAATTGGATGGAATGGAATGGAATGGAATGGATTGGAATGGAATGGAATGGAATAGGGTGGAATTGGTTCAACCCGACTAGAATGGAACGGAACGGAAAGAAATACAATGGAATTGAATCAACCCGAGTAGAATGGAATGGAATGGAAAGGAAGGGAATGGGATAGAATTGTACGGAATGGAATCAACCAGATTAGAATGGAATGGAATGGAATGGAATATAATGGAATGGAAAGGAATGGAATGCAATGGAATCAACCCGAGTAGAACGAACTGGAATGGAATGGAATGGAATCAACCAGAGAAGAAAGAAATGGAATGGAAAGGAATGGAATGGAATGGAATGGAATGGAATGGAATGGAATGGAATGGAATGGAATGGAATGGAATACAATGGAATTGAATCAACCCGAATAGAATGGAACGGAATGGAATTGAACGGAACGGAAAGAAAGAGAACGGAATAGAATGGAATTGAATCAACAAGAGTAGAACGGATCGGAAAGGAATGGAGTGGATTGGAATGGAATGGAATGGAATGGAATGGACTGGAAAGGAAAGCAATGGAATGGAATGGAATGGAATGGAATGGAGTGGAATGGAATGGAATGGATTCAACCTGAGTAGAACGGAACGGAACGGAACGGAGTGGAACGGAACAGAACGGAACGGAACGGAATGGAATGGAATGGAATCAAACCGAGAAGAACGGAATGGAATGGAATGGAATGGAATGAAATGGAATGGAATGCATTCTAATAGAATGGAATTGAATCAACCCATGTAGAATGGAACAGAACGGAATGGAAAGGAACGGAATAGAATGGAATTGAATAAACCCGAGTAGAATGTAATGGAATGGAAGGGAATGGAATGGAATGGAATGGAATCGAACGGAATGGAAAGGAATGCAATGGAAAGGAATGGAATGGAATGGAATGCAATGGAATGGAATTGAATGGAATGGAATGGAATGGAATGCAATAGAATGTAAAGGAATGGAGTGGAATGCAATGGAATGGAATGGAACCAAACCGAGTAGAACGGAATGGAAACAACCCGAGTAGAATGGAATGGAATGGAATGGAATGGAATGGAATGGAATGGAATGGAATGGAATGCAATGGAATGGAATGGAATGCAATGGAATGGAATGGAATGGAATGGAATGGAATGGAATGGAATCAACCCGAGAAGAAAGGAATGGAACCGAATGCAATGGAACGGAATGGAACGGAACGGAATAGAATGGAATTGTATCAACCCGAGTAGAACGGAATGGAATGGAATGGAATGGAATGGAATGGAATGGAATGGAATGGAATGGAATGGAATGGAAAGAATCAACCCGAGAAGAAAGGAATGGAATGGAATGGAATGGGATGGGATGGAAAGGAATGGAATGGAATGGGATGGAATGAAATGGACTGCAATGGAATGGAAGGCAATGGAACGGAATGGAATGGAATGGAATGCAATGGAAAGGAATGGAATGGAATTTAATGGAAGGGAATGGAATGGAATGGAATGGAATCAACCCGAGTGTAATTGAACGGAATGGAATGGAATAGAATGGAATGGAATAGAAAGGAATAGAATGGAATAGAATCAACGCGAGTAGAATGGAAAGGGAACGGAATGGAATGAAATGAAATGGAATGGAACGGAATGGAATGGAATCAACCGGAGTAGAATGGAAAGGAATGGAATGGAATGCAATGGAATGGAAAGTAATGGAACGGAATGGAATGGAATCAACCCGAGTAGAACGGAATGGAATGGAATGGAATGGAATGCAACGGAATGGAATGGAATCAACACGAGTAGAATGGAATTTAATAGAATGGAATGGAATGGAAAGGAATGCAATGGAATGGAATGCAATGGAATGGAATGCAATGGAATGGAATGGAACCAACCCGAGTAGAACGGAATGGAATGGAATGCAATGGAATGGAATGGAATGGAATGGAATGGTATGGAATGGAATGGAATGGAATGGAATCAACCGGAGAAGAAAGGAATGGAATGGAATGGGATGGAATGGAATGGAATAGAATGGAAAGGAATAGAATGGAATAGAATCCACCCGAGTAGAATGGAATGGAACGGAACCTAACAGAAAGGAACGGAATGGAACGGAACGGAATAGAATGGAATTGAATCAACCCGAGTAGAACGGAATGGAAAGGAATGGAATGGATTGGAATCAACTCGAGAAGAAAGGAATGGAACGGAATGGATTGGAATGGAATGGAACGGAATGGAATGGAATGGAGTGGAATGGAAATGAAGAGTGGAATTGAATCAAAAGGAGTAGAAAGGAATGTAACGGAACATAACGGAAAGGAACTCAACGGAACGGAATGGAACTGAATGGAATTGAATCAACCCGAGTAGAATGGAATGGAATGGAATGGAATGGAAAGGAATGGGATGGAATGGAATGGAATGGAATGGGATGGGATGGAATGGAATGGAATGGAATGGAATGGAATGGAATGGAAAGGAATGGAATGCAATGGAATGGAATAGAAAGGAATTAAATCAACCCGAGTAGAATGGAATGGAATGGAATGGAATGGAATGGAATGGAATGGAATGGAATGGAATGGAATGGAATGGAATCAACCCGAGTAGAACGGAATGGAATAGAATGGAATGGAATGGAATGGAATCAACTTGAGAAGAACAGAATGGAATGGAATGGAATGGAATAGAATGGTATGGAATGGAATCGAATGGAATGGAATGCAAGAGATTCGAATTGAATCAACCTGAGTAGAACGTAACTGACCAGAATGGAACGGAACGGAACGGAATGGAGCGAAATATAACGGGATTGAATCAAACCGAGTAGAATGGAATGGAATGGAATGGAATGGAAACAATGCAATGGAATGGAGTTGGATGGAAAAGAATGGAATGTAATGGAATGGAATCAACCCGAGTGGAAAGGAATGGAATGGGATGGAATGGAATGGAATGGAATGGCATGGAATGGAATGGAATGGAATGGAATGGAAAGGAATGGAATGCAATGGAATGGAATGGAACAGAATGGAATGGAATGGAATCAATCCGAGTAGAACGGAAAGGAATGGAATGCAATGGAATGGAATGCAACGGAACGGAATGGAATGGAATGGAATCAAACCGAGTGGAATGCAATGGAGAGGAATGGAATGGAATGGAATGGAAAGGAATGGATCAGAAAGGAATCAACCCGAGTAGAACGGAATGGAAATGAATGGAATTTAATGGAATGGAATAGAATGTAAAGGATTCAACCCGAGTGGAATGGAATGGAATGGAATGGAATAGAATGGAATGGAACGGAATAGAATGGAATAGAATGGAATGGAATGGAATGGAATGGAATGGAATAGAATGGCACGGAATGCAATGGAATGGAATGAAATGGAATGGGATGGAATGGAATGGAATGGAATGGAATGGAATGGAAATGATTGGAATCAACCTGCGTAGAATGGAATGGAATGCAACAGAACTGAACGGATTGGAATGGAGTGGAGTGGAATGGAATGGAATGGAATGGAATGGAATGGAATCAACCCGAGTAGAACGGAATAGAATGGAATGGAGTGGAAG
Organism: Gorilla gorilla gorilla; assembly: GCF_029281585.2. Lineage (NCBI taxonomy): Eukaryota > Metazoa > Chordata > Mammalia > Primates > Hominidae > Gorilla > Gorilla gorilla. The sequence continues at coordinate 69,257,881 of NC_073228.2, forward strand.
GGAATGGAATGGAATGGAATCAACCCCACAGGAATGGAATGGAATGGAATGGAGTTGAACGGAACGGAACGGAACAGAATGGAAAGGAATGCAACGGAACGGAATGGAATGGAATGGAATCAACACGAGAAGAGCGGCGTGGAATGGAATGGAATGGAATGGAATGGAATGGAATGGAATGGAAAGGAATGGAATGGAATAGAATGGAATGGAATGGAATGGAATGGAACGGAATCAACCAGAGTGGAGAGAAATTGAATGGAATGGAATGGAATGGAATGGAATGGAGTGGAATGGAATGGAATGGAATGGAATGGAATGGAATGGAATGCAACGGAATGGAATGGAAAGGAATATAATGGAATGGAATGGAATCCACCCGAGAGGAACACAGTGGAAAGGAATGGAATGGAATGGAATGGAATGGAATGGAATGGAAAGGAATGGAATGGAATGGAATGGAATGCAATGGAATGGAATGGAATGCCATGGAATGCAAAGGAAAGGAATGGAATGGAATGGGATGGAATGGAATGGAATGGAATAGAGTGGTGTGTAATGGAATCAACCCGATTAGAATGGAAAGGAATGGAATGGAAGGGAATGGAATGGAAAGAAACGGAATGGAATGGAATGCAATGGAATGGAATGGAATGGAATGGAATGGAATGTGTTCAACACGAGTAGAACGGAAAGGAATGGAATGGAATGCAATGGAATGGAATTGAATGGAATGGAATGGAATGGAATCCACACGAGTAGAACGGAATGGAATAGAATGGAATGGAATGGAACGGAATGGAATGGAATGGAATGGAATGGAATGGAATGGAATGGAATGGAATGGTATGGAATGGCATGGAACGGTATGGAATGGAATGGAATGGAATGGAAGGGAAAGGAATGGAATGGAATCTAATCGAATGGAATGGAAAGGAATGCAATGGAATGGAATGGAATGGATTGGAATGGAATGGAATGGTATGGAATGCAATGGAATCCAATGGAATGGAATGCAAATGAATGGAATGGAATGGAATGGAATGCAATGGAATGGAATGGAATCAGCCCGAGTAGAACGGAATGGAATGGAATTCAATGGAATGGAATGGAATGGAAGGGAATGGAATGGAATGGAATTGAATGGAATGGAATGGAATGGAATGGAATGGAATGGAATGGAATGGAATGGAATGGAATCAACCCGAGAAGAAAGGAATGGAAAGGAATGGAATGGAATGGAATGGAATAGAATGGAAAGGAAGAGAATGGAATAGAATCCATCCGAGTAGAATGGAATGGAACGGAACCTAACGGAAAGGAACTGAATGGAACGGAACGGAATAGAATGGAATTGAATCAACCCGAGTAGAACGGAATGGAATGGAATGGAATGGAATGGAATGGAATCAACCCGAGAAGAAAGGAATGGAACGGAATGGAATGGAATGGAATGGAATGGAATGGAATGGAATGGAATGGAATGGAATGGAATGGAATGGAATGGAATGGAATGGAGTGGAATGGAAAGGAATAGAGTGGAATTGAATCAAACCGAGTAGAATGGAATGGAATGGAGTGGAATGGAAAGGAATAGAGTGGAATTGAATCAAACCGAGTAGAAAGGAATGGAACGGAACCTAACGGAAAGGAACTGAATGGAATGGAACGGAATAGAATGGAATTAAATCAACCCGAGAAGAACGGAATAGAATGGAATGGAATGGAATGGAATGGAATTGAATGGAATGGAATGCAACGGAATGGAACGGAAGGGAATATAATGGAAAGGAATGGAATCAACCCGAGTGGAATGGAATGGAACGGAATGGAAAGCAATGCAATGCAATGGAATGGAATCCACCCGAGAGGAACAGAGTGGAAAGGAATGGAATGGAATGGAATGGAATGCAATTGAACGGAATGGAATGGAACGGAATGGAATGGAATGGAATGGAATGGAAAGGAATGGAATGGAATGGAATGGAGTGGAATAGAAAGGAATCAAACTGAGTAGAACGGAATGTAATAGAATGGAATAGAATGGAATGGAATTCAATGGAATGGAATGCAATGGAATGGAATGCCATGGAAAGGAAAGGAATGGAATGGAATGGAATGGAATGGAAAGGAATGCAACGGAATGGAATTGAACGGAATGGAATGGAATGGATTGGAATGGAATGTAATGCAATGCAACGGAATGGAATGGAATGGAATCAACCTGAGTGGAATGGAACGGAATGGAATGGAATGGAATGGAATGGAATGGAATGCAATGGAATGGAATGCAATGGAACTGAATGGAATGGAATGGAATGCAATGGAATGGAATAGAAAGGAATTAAATCTACCCGAGTAGAATGGAATGGAATGGAATGGAATGGAATGGAATGGAATGGAATGGAATGGAATGGAATCAACCCGAGTAGAACGGAATGGAATAGAATGGAATGGAATGGAATGGAATCAACCTGAAAAGAACAGAATGGAATGGAATGGAATGGAATGGAATGGGATGGAATGGAATGGAATGGAATGGAATGGAATGGAATCAACCCGAGTAGAACGGAATGGAATGGAATGGAATGGAATGGAATGGAATAGAATGGAATGGAATGGAATGGAATGGAATAGAATGGAATGGAATGGAATGGAATGGAATGGAATAGAATGGCACGGAATGCAATGGAATGGAATGGAATGGGATGGGATGGAATGGAATGGAATGGAATGGAATGGAATGGAATGGAATGGAATGGAATTGATTGGAATCAACCTGCGTAGAATGGAATGGAATGCAACAGAACAGAACGGAATGGAATGGAGTGGAGTGGAATGGATTGGAATGGAATGGAATGGAATGGAATGGAATGGAATGGAATGGAATCAACCCGTGTAGAACGGAATAGAATGGAATGGAGTGGAAGGGAATGGAATGGAATGGAATCAACCCCACAGGAATGGAATGGAATGGAATGGAGTTGAACGGAACGGAACGGAACATAATGGAAAGGAATGCAACGGAACGGAATGGAATGGAATGGAATCAACACGAGAAGAACGGCGTGGAATGGAATGGAATGGAATGGAATGGAATGGAAAGGAATGGAATGGAATGGAATGGAATGTTATCAACCAGAGTGGACAGATTTGGAATGGAATGGAATGGAATAGAATGGAATGGAATGGAATGGAAAGGAACGGAATCAACCAGAGTGGAGAGAAATTGAATGGAATGGAATGGAATGGAATGGAATGGAATGGAATGGAATCAACCCGAGTAGAACGGAACCGAATGGAACGGAATGGAACGGAATTGAATGGAATTGAATCCACCCGAGTAGAATGGAATGGAATGGAAAGGAATGGAATGGAATCAACCAGAGTGGAGAGAATTGTGATGGAATGGAATGGAATGGAAAGGAATAGAATCAACCCGAGTAGAACGGAACCGAATGGAACGGAAAGGAACGGAATAGAATGGAATTCAATCCACCCGAGTAGAATGGAATGGAATGGAATGGAATGGAATGGAATGGAATGGAATGGAATGGAATGGAATGGAACGGAATCTACCTGAGTAGAACGGAATGGAATGGAATAGAATGGAAAGGAATGGAATGGAATGGAATGGAATGGAATGGAATGGAATGGAATCAACCCGAGTTGAAAGGAATGGAATAGAATGGAATGGAATGGAATGGAATGCAATGGAATGGAAAGGAATCAACCAGAATTCAATGGAATGGAATAGAATGGAATAGAATAGAATGGAATTCAATGGAATGGAATGGAATGGAATGGAATACAGTGGAAAGGAAAGGAATGGAATAGAATGGAATGGAATGGAATGCAGTGGAAAGGAAAGGAATGGAATAGAATGGAATGGAATGGAATGGAATGCAATGGAATGGAATGGAATCAACCCGAGTAAAATGGAATGGAATAGAATGGAATAGAATGGAATGGAATTCAATGGAATTGAATGTAACGGAATGGAAAGGAAAGGAAAGGAAAGGAATGGAATGGAATGGAATGGAATGGAATGGAAAGGGATGGAATGCAGACGAATTGAATGGAACGGAAAGGAATGGAATCAACCAGAGTGGAAAGGAAAGGAATGGAATGGAATGGAATGGAATGGAATGGAATGGAATCAACCCGAGAAGAACGGAATGAAATGGAATGCAATGGAATGGAATGGAATGGAATAGAATGGAATGGAACGGAATAGAATGGATTGGAATGGAATGGAATGGAATAGAATGGCACGGAATGCAATGGATTGGAATGGAATGGAATGGGATGGAATGGAATGGAATGGAATGGAATGGAATGGAATGGAATGGAATGGAATTGATTGGAATCAACCTGCGTAGAATGGAATGGAATGCAACAGAACTGAACGGATTGGAATGGAGTGGAGTGGAATGGAATGGAGTGGAATGGAATGGAATGGAATGGAATGGAAAGGAATCAACCCAAGTAGAACGGAATAGAATGGAATGGAGTGGAAGGGAATGGAATGGAATGGAATCAACCCCACAGGAATGGAATGGAATGGAATGGAGTTGAACGGAACGGAACGGAACAGAATGGAAAGGAATGCAACGGAACGGAATGGAATGGAATGGAATCAACACGAGAAGAGCGGCGTGGAATGGAATGGAATGGAATGGAATGGAATGGAATGGAATGGAATGGAAAGGAATGGAATGGAATGGAATGGAATGTTATCAACCAGAGTGGACAGAATTGGAATGGAATGGAATGGAATAGAATGGAATGGAATGGAATGGAATGGAACGGAATCAACCAGAGTGGAGAGAATTTGAATGGAATGGAATGGAATGGAATGGAATGGAATGGAATGGAATGGAATGGAATGGAATGCAACGGAATGGAATGGAAAGGAATATAATGGAATGGAATGGAATCCACCCGAGAGGAAAACAGTGGAAAGGAATGGAATGGAATGGAATGGAATGGAATGGAATGGAATGGAATGAAATACAATGGAATGGAAAGGAATGCCATGGAATGCAAAGGAAAGGAATGGAATGGAATGGGATGGAATGGAACGTAATGGAATAGAGTGGTGTGTAATGGAATCAACCCGATTAGAATGGAAAGGAATGGAATTGAAGGGAATGGAATGGAATGAAACGGAATGGAATGGAATGCAATGAAATGGATTGGAATGGAATGGAATGGAATGTGTTCAACACGAGTAGAACGGAAAGGATTGGAATGGAATGCAATGGAATGGAATTGAATGGAATGGAATTGAATGGAATCCACACGAGTAGAACGGAATGGAATAGTATGGAATGGAATGGAATGCAATGGAATGCAATGGAATGGAATGGAATGGAATGGAATGGAATGGAATGGAATGGTGTGGAATGGAATGGAATGGAATGGAATGGAATGGAATGGATTGGAATGGAATGGAATGGAATCAACCCGAGTAGAACGGAATAGAATGGAATGGAGTGGAAGGGAATGGAATGGAATAGAATCAACCAGATAGGAATGGAATGGAATGGAATGGAATGGAAAGGAATGGATCAGAAAGGAATCAACCCGAGTAGAACGGAATGGAAATGAATGGAATTTAATGGAATGGAATAGAATGTAAAGGATTCAACCCGAGTGGAATGGAATGGAATGGAATGGAATAGAATGGAATGGAACGGAATAGAATGGAATAGAATGGAATGGAATGGAATGGAATGGAATGGAATAGAATGGCACGGAATGCAATGGAATGGAATGAAATGGAATGGGATGGAATGGAATGGAATGGAATGGAATGGAATGGAATGGAATGGAATGGAAATGATTGGAATCAACCTGCGTAGAATGGAATGGAATGCAACAGAACTGAACGGATTGGAATGGAGTGGAGTGGAATGGAAGGGAATGGAATGGAATGGAATGGAATGGAATCAACCCGAGTAGGACGGAATAGAATGGAATGGAGTGGAAGGGAATGGAATGGAATGGAATCAACCCCACAGGAATGGAATGGAATGGAATGGAGTTGAACGGAACGGAACGGAACAGAATGGAAAGGAATGCAACGGAACGGAATGGAATGGAATGGAATCAACACGAGAAGAGAGGCGTGGAATGGAATGGAATGGAATGGAATGGAATGGAATGGAATGGAATGGAATGGAATGGAAAGGAATGGAATGGAATGGAATGGAATGTTATCAACCAGAGTGGACAGAATTGGAATGGAATGGAATGGAATAGAATGGAATGGAATGGAATGGAATGGAACGAAATCAACCAGAGTGGAGAGAAATTGAATGGAATGGAATGGAATGGAATGGAATGGAGTGGAATGGAATGGAATGGAATGGAATGGAATGGAATGCAACGGAATGGAATGGAAAGGAATATAATGGAATGGAATGGAATCCACCCGAGAGGAACACAGTGGAAAGGAATGGAATGGAATGGAATGGAATGGAATGGAATGCAATGGAATGGAATGGAATGCCATGGAATGCAAAGGAAAGGAATGGAATGGAATGGGATGGAATGGAATGGAATGGAATAGAGTGGTGTGTAATGGAATCAACCCGATTAGAATGGAAAGGAATGGAATGGAAGGGAATGGAATGGAAAGAAACGGAATGGAATGGAATGCAATGGAATGGAATGGAATGGAATGTGTTCAACAAGAGTAGAACGGAAAGGAATGGAATGGAATGCAATGGAATGGAACTGAATGGAATGGAATTGAATGGAATCCACACGAGTAGAACCGAATGGAATAGTATGGAATAGAATGGAACGGAATGGAATGCAATGGAATGGAATGGAATGGAATGGAATGGAATGGAATGGAATGGTATGGAATGGCATGGAACGGTATGGAATGGAATGGAATGGAATGGAAGGGAAAGGAATGGAATGGAATCTAATCGAATGGAATGGAAAGGAATGCAATGGAATGGAATGGAATGGATTGGAATGGAATGGAATGGTATGGAATGCAATGGAATCCAATGGAATGGAATGCAAATGAATGGAATGGAATGGAATGGAATGCAATGGAATGGAATGGAATCAGCCCGAGTAGAAAGGAATGGAATGGAATTCAATGGAATGGAATGGAATGGAAGGGAATGGAATGGAATGGAATTGAATGGAATGGAATGGAATGGAATGGAATGGAATGGAATGGAATGGAATGGAATCAACCCGAGAAGAAAGGAATGGAAAGGAATGGAATGGAATGGAATGGAATAGAATGTAAAGGAAGAGAATGGAATAGAATCCACCCGAGTAGAATGGAATGGAACGGAACCTAACGGAAAGGAACTGCATGGAACGGAACGGAATAGAATGGAATTGAATCAACCCGAGTAGAACGGAATGGAATGGAATGGAATGGAATGGAATGGAATCAACCCGAGAAGAAAGGAATGGAGCGGAATGGAATGGAATGGAATGGAATGGAATGGAATGGAATGGAATGGAATGGAATGGAATGGAGTGGAATGGAAAGGAATAGAGTGGAATTGAATCAAACCGAGTAGAATGGAATGGAATGGAGTGGAATGGAAAGGAATAGAGTGGAATTGAATCAAACCGAGTAGAAAGGAATGGAACGGAACCTAACGGAAAGGAACTGAATGGAATGGAACGGAATAGAATGGAATTAAATCAACCCGAGAAGAACGGAATAGAATGGAATGGAATGGAATGGAATGGAATTGAATGGAATGGAATGCAACGGAATGGAACGGAAGGGAATATAATGGAAAGGAATGGAATCAACCCGAGTGGAATGGAATGGAACGGAATGGAAAGCAATGCAATGCAATGGAATGGAATCCACCCGAGAGGAACAGAGTGGAAAGGAATGGAATGGAATGGAATGGAATGCAATTGAACGGAATGGAATGGAACGGAATGGAATGGAATGGAATGGAATGGAAAGGAATGGAATGGAATGGAATGGAGTGGAATAGAAAGGAATCAAACTGAGTAGAACGGAATGTAATAGAATGGAATAGAATGGAATGGAATTCAATGGAATGGAATGCAATGGAATGGAATGCCATGGAAAGGAAAGGAATGGAATGGAATGGAATGGAATGGAATGGAAAGGAATGCAACGGAATGGAATTGAACGGAATGGAATGGAATGGATTGGAATGGAATGTAATGCAATGCAACGGAATGGAATGGAATGGAATCAACCTGAGTGGAATGGAACGGAATGGAATGGAATGGAATGGAATGGAATGGAATGCAATGGAATGGAATGCAATGGAACTGAATGGAATGGAATGGAATGCAATGGAATGGAATAGAAAGGAATTAAATCTACCCGAGTAGAATGGAATGGAATGGAATGGAATGGAATGGAATGGAATGGAAAGGAATGGAATCAACCCGAGTAGAACGGAATGGAATAGAATGGAATGGAATGGAATGGAATCAACCTGAAAAGAACAGAATGGAATGGAATGGAATGGGATGGAATGGAATGGAATGGAATGGAATGGAATGGAATGGAATGGAACGGAATGGAATGGAATGGAATGGAATGGAATGGAATGGAATGGAACGGAATGGAATGGAATGGAATGGAATGGAATCACCAAGAGTAGAACGGAATGGAATTGAATGGAGTGGAATGGAAAATAATTGAATAGAATAGAATGCAATGCAATGGAATGGAATGGAACGGAACGGAATGGAAGGGAATGGAATGGAATGGAATGGAATGGAATGGAATGGAATAGAATGGAATGGAATGGAATAGAATGGAATGGAATGGAATGGAATGGAATGGAATAGAATGGCACGGAATGCAATGGAATGGAATGGAATGGAATGGGATGGAATGGAATGGAATGGAATGGAATGGAATGGAATGGAATGGAATGGATTGGAATCAACCTGCGTAGAATGGAATGGAATGCAACAGAACAGAACGGAATGGAATGGAGTGGAGTGGAATGGATTGGAATGGAATGGAATGGAATGGAATGGAATGGAATGGAATGGAATCAACCCGTGTAGAACGGAATAGAATGGAATGGAGTGGAAGGGAATGGAATGGAATGGAATCAACCCCACAGGAATGGAATGGAATGGAATGGAGTTGAACGGAACGGAACAGAACATAATGGAAAGGAATGCAACGGAACGGAATGGAATGGAATGGAATCAACACGAGAAGAACGGCTTGGAATGGAATGGAATGGAATGGAATGGAATGGAATGGAAAGGAATGGAATGGAATGGAATGGAATGTTATCAACCAGAGTGGACAGATTTGGAATGGAATGGAATGGAATAGAATGGAATGGATGGAATGGAATGGAACGGAATCAACCAGAGTGGAGAGAAATTGAATGGAATGGAATGGAATGGAATGGAATGGAATGGAATGGAATGGAATGGAATGGAATGGAATGGAATGGAATGGAATGGAATGGAATGGAATCAACCCGAGTAGAAAGGAACCGAATGGAACGGAATGGAACGGAATTGAATGGAATTGAATCCACCCGAGTAGAATGGAATGGAATGGAAAGGAATGGAATGGAATCAACCAGAGTGGAGAGAATTGTGATGGAATGGAATGGAATGGAAAGGAATAGAATCAACCCGAGTAGAACGGAACCGAATGGAACGGAAAGGAACGGAATAGAATGGAATTCAATCCCCCCGAGTAGAATGGAATGGAATGGAATGGAATGGAATGGAATGGAATGGAATGGAATGGAATGGAACGGAATCTACCTGAGTAGAGCGGAATGGAATGGAATAGAATGGAAAGGAATGGAATGGAATGGAATGGAATGGAATGGAATGGAATGGAATGGAATGGAATCAACCCGAGTTGAAAGGAATGGAATAGAATGGAATGGAATGGAATGGAATGCAATGGAATGGAAAGGAATCAACCAGAATTCAATGGAATGGAATAGAATGGAATAGAATAGAATGGAATTCAGTGGAATGGAATGGAATGGAATGGAATGCAGTGGAAAGGAAAAGAATGGAATAGAATGGAATGGAATGGAATGCAGTGGAAAGGAAAGGAATGGAATAGAATGGAATGGAATGGAATGCAATGCAATGGAATGGAATGGAATCAACCCGAGTAAAATGGAATGGAATAGAATGGAATAGAATGGAATGGAATTCAATGGAATTGAATGTAACGGAATGGAAAGGAAAGGAAAGGAAAGGAATGGAATGGAATGGAATGGAATGGAATGGAATGGGATGGGATGGAATGCAGACGAATTGAATGGAACGGAAAGGAATGGAATCAACCAGAGTGGAAAGGAAAGGAATGGAATGGAATGGAATGGAATGGAATGGAATCAACCCGAGAAGAACGGAATGAAATGGAATGCAATGGAATGGAATGGAGTGGAATAGAATGGAATGGAACGGAATAGAATGGATTGGAATGGAATGGAATGGAATGGAATAGAATGGCACGGAATGCAATGGATTGGAATGGAATGGAATGGGATGGAATGGAATGGAATGGAATGGAATGGAATGGAATGGAATGGAATTGATTGGAATCAACCTGCGTAGAATGGAATGGAATGCAACAGAACTGAACGGATTGGAATGGAGTGGAGTGGAATGGAATGGAGTGGAATGGAAAGGAATGGAATGGAATGGAAAGGAATCAACCCAAGTAGAACGGAATAGAATGGAATGGAGTGGAAGGGAATGGAATGGAATGGAATCAACCCCACAGGAATGGAATGGAATGGAATGGAGTTGAACGGAACGGAACGGAACAGAATGGAAAGGAATGCAACGGAACGGAATGGAATGGAATGGAATCAACACGAGAAGAGCGGCGTGGAATGGAATGGAATGGAATGGAATGGAATGGAATGGAATGGAATGGAATGGAATGGAATGGAAAGGAATGGAATGGAATGGAATGGAATATTATCAACCAGAGTGGACAGAATTGGAATGGAATGGAATGGAATAGAATGGAATGGAATGGAATGGAATGGAAAGGAATCAACCAGAGTGGAGAGAATTTGAATGGAATGGAATGGAATGGAATGGAATGGAATGGAATGGAATGGAATGGAATGGAATGCAACGGAATGGAATGGAAAGGAATATAATGGAATGGAATGGAATCCACCCGAGAGGAAAACAGTGGAAAGGAATGGAATGGAATGGAATGGAATGGAATGGAATGGAATGGAATGGAATGGAATGGAATGGAATGGAATGGAATGGAATGGAATGGAATGGAATGGAATGGAATGGAATGAAATACAATGGAATGGAAAGGAATGCCATGGAATGCAAAGGAAAGGAATGGAATGGAATGGGATGGAATGGAATGTAATGGAATAGAGTGGTGTGTAATGGAATCAACCCGATTAGAATGGAAAGGAATGGAATTGAAGGGAATGGAATGGAATGAAACGGAATGGAATGGAATGCAATGAAATGGAATGGAATGGAATGGAATGGAATGTGTTCAACACGAGTAGAACGGAAAGGAATGGAATGGAATGCAATGGAATGGAATTGAATGGAATGGAATTGAATGGAATCCACACGAGTAGAACGGAATGGAATAGTATGGAATGGAATGGAATGCAATGGAATGCAATGGAATGGAATGGAATGGAATGGAATGGAAAGGAATGGAATGGAATGGAATGGAATGGAATGGAATGGAATGGAAAGGAATGGAATGGAATGGAATGGAATGGAATGGTATGGAATGGAATGGAATGGTATGGAATGGAATGGAATGGAATGGAATGGAATGGAATGGAATGGAATGGAATGGAATGGAATGGGTTGGAATCAACCTGCGTAGAATGGAATGGAATGGAACGGAACGGAACGGAATGGAATGGAGTGGAATGGAATGGAATGGAATGGAATGGAATGGAATGGAATGGAATGGATTGGAATGGAATGGAATGGAATCAACCCGAGTAGAACGGAATAGAATGGAATGGAGTGGAAGGGAATGGAATGGAATAGAATCAACCAGAGAGGAATGGAATGGAATGGAATGGAATTGAACGGAACGGAATGAAACAGAATGGAAAGGAATAGATCGGAACGGAATGGAATGGAATGGAATCAACCCGAGGAGAACGGCGTGGAATGGAATGGAATGGATTGGAATGAAGTGGAATGGAATACAATGGAATGCAATCAACTCGAGTAGAATGGAATGGAATGGAATGGAATGGAATGGAATGGAATGGAATCAACCCCAGTAGAAAGGAATGGAATGGAATGGAATGGAATGGAATGGAATGGAATGGAATGGAATGGAATCAACCCGAGCAGAAAGGAATGGAATAAAATGGAATGGAATGGAATGGAATGCAATGGAATTGAATGTAATGGAATAGAATGCAATGGAAAGGAAAGGAATGGAATAGAATGGAATGGAATGGAATGGAATGCAATGGAATGGAATGGAATCAAACCGAGTAAAACAGAATGGAATAGAATGGAATAGAATGGAATGGAATTCAATGGAATTGAATGTAACGGAATGGAATGCAATGGAAAGGAATGGAAAGGAATGGAATGGAATGGAATGGAATGGAATGGAATCAACCCGAGTAAAACAGAATGGAATAGAATGGAATAGAATGGAATGGAATTCAATGGAATTGAATGTAACGGAATGGAATGCAATGGAAAGGAAAGGAAAGGAATGGAATGGAATGGAATGGAATGGAATGGAATGGGATGGAATACAGCGGAATTGAATGGAACAGAATTGAATGGAATCAACCAGAGTGGAAAGGAAAGGAATGGAATGGAATGGCATGGAATGGAATGGAATGGAATGGAATTTAATCAACCCGAGAAGAACGGAATGAAATGGAATGCAATGGAATGGAATGGAATGGAATAGAATGGAATGGAACGGAATAGAATGGAATGGAATGGAATGGAATAGAATGGCACAGAATACAATGGAATGGAATGGAATGGAGTGGGATGGAATGGAATGGAACGGAATGGAATGGAATGGAATGGAATCGATTGGAATCAACCTGCGTAGAATGGAATGGAATGCAACAGAACTGAACGGATTGGAATGGAGTGGAGTGGAATGGAATGGAATCAACACGAGAAGAGCGGCGTGGAATGGAATGGAATGGAATGGAATGGAATGGAATGGAATGGAATGGAATGGAATGGAATGGAAAGGAATGGAATGGAATGGAATGGAATGTTATCAACCAGAGTGGACAGAATTGGAATGGAATGGAATGGAATAGAATGGAATGGAATGGAATGGAATGGAACGGAATCAACCAGAGTGGAGAGAAATTGAATGGAATGGAATGGAATGGAATGGAATGGAGTGGAATGGAATGGAATGGAATGGAATGGAATGGAATGGAATGGAATGGAATGGAATGGAATGGAATGGAATGCAACGGAATGGAATGGAAAGGAATATAATGGAATTGAATGGAATCCACCCGAGAGGAACACAGTGGAAAGGAATGGTATGGAATGGAATGGAATGGAATGGAATGGAATGCAATGGAATGGAATGGAATGCCATGGAATGCAAAGGAAAGGAATGGAATGGGATGGAATGGAATGTAATGGAATAGAGTGGTGTGGAATGGAATCAATCCGATTAGAATGGAAAGGAATGGAATGGAAGGGAATGGAATGGAAAGAAAGGGAATGGAATGGAATGCAATGGAATGGAATGGAATGGAATGCAATGGAATGGAATGGAATGGAATGGAATGGAATGGAATGTGTTCAACAGGAGTAGAACGGAAAGGAATGGAATGGAATGCAATGGAATGGAATTGAATGGAATGGAATTGAATGGAATCCACACGAGTAGAATGGAATGGAATAGTATGGAATGGAATGGAATGGAATGGAATGCAATGGAATGGAATGGAATGGAATGGAATGGAATGGAATGGAATGGAATGGAATGGTATGGAATGGCATGGAATGGTATGGAATGGAATGGAATGGAATGGAATGGAATGGAATCAACCCGAGTACAACGGAATAGAATGGAATGGAGTGAAAGGGAATGGAATGGAATGGAATCAACCAGAGAGGAATGGAATGGAATGGAATGGAATTGAACGGAACGGAATGAAACAGAATGGAAAGGAATAGATCAGAACGGAATGGAATGGAATGGAATCAACCCGAGAAGAACGGCGTGGAATGGAATGGAATGGAATGGAATGAAGTGGAATGGAATACAATGGAATGCAATCAACTCGAGTAGAATGGAATGGAATGGAATGGAATGGAATGGAATGGAATGGAATGGAATGGAATGGAATGGAATCAACCCCAGTAGAAAGGAATGGAAAGGAATGGAATGGAATGGAATGGAATGGAATGGAATGGAATCAACCCGAGCAGAAAGGAATGGAATAAAATGGAATGGAATGGAATGGAATGCAATGTAATTGAACGGAATCAACACGAATTCAACGGAATGGAATAGAATGGAATGGAATTCAATGGAATGGAATGGAATGGAATAGAATGCAATGGAAAGGAAAGGAATGGAATAGAATGGAATGCAATGGAATGGAATGCAATGGAATGGAATGGAATCAACCCGAGTAAAACAGAATGGAATAGAATGGAATAGAATGGAATGGAATTCAATGCAATTGAATGTAACGGAATGGAATGCAATGGAAAGGAATGGAAAGGAATGGAATGGAATGGAATGGAATGGAATGGGATGGAATGCAGCGGAATTGAATGGAACGGAATGGAATGGAATCAACCAGAGTGGAATGGAATGGAATGGAATGGAATGAAATGGAACGGAATGGAATGGAATGGAATGGAATCAACCCGAGAAGAACGGAATGGAATGCGATGGAATGAAATGGAATGGAATGGAATGGAATGGAATGGAATGGAATGGAATGGCACGGAATGCAATGGAATGGAATGGAATGGAATGGGATGGAATGCAATGGAATGGGATGGAATGGATTGGAATCAACCTGCGTAGAATGGAATGGAATGGAACGGAACGTAACGGAATGGAATGTCGGGGAATGGAATGGAATTGAATGGAATGGAATGGAATGGAATGGAATGGAATGGAATGGAATGGAATGGAATCAACCCGAGTAGAATGGAATAGAATGGAATGGAGTGGAAGGGAATGGAATGGAATGGAATCAACCCGAGAGGAATGGAATGGAATGGAATGTATTCAACACGAGTAGAACGGAAAGGAACGGAATGGAATGCAATGGAATGGAATGGAATGGAATGGAATGGAATCAACTCGAGTAGAACGGAATGGAATGGAATGGAATGGGATGGAATGGAATGGAATGGTATGGAAAGGAATGGAATGGTATGGAATGGAATGGAATGGAATGGAATGGAATGGAATGGAATGGAATGGAATGGAATGGAATGGAATCTATTGGAATGGAATGGAATGGAATGGAATGGAATGGAATGGAATGGAATGGAATGGAATGGAATGGAATGGAATCAACCAGAGTAGAACGGAATGGAATGGAACGGAATGGAATGGAATGGAATGGAATGGAATGGAATGGAATGGAATGGAATGGAATGGAATGGAATAGAATGGAATTGAATCAACCCGAATAGAATGGAACGGAATGGAATTGAACAGAACGGAAAGTAAGAGAACGGAATAGAATGGAATTGAATCAACAAGAGTAGAACGGATCGGAAAGGAATGGAGTGGATTGGAATGGAATGGAATGGAATGGAATGGACTGGAATAGAAAGCAATGGAATGGAATGGAATGGAATGGAGTGGAATGGAATGGAATGGATTCAACCTGAGTAGAATGGAACGGAACGGAACGGAGTCGAACGGAACAGAACGGAACGGAACGGAATGGAATGGAATGGAATCAAACCGAGAAGAACGGAATGGAATGGAATGGAATGGAATGAAATGGAATGGAATGCATTCTAATAGAATGCAATTGAATCAACCCATGAAGAATGGAACAGAACGGAATGGAAAGGAACGGAATAGAATGGAATTGAATAAACCCGAGTAGAATGTAATGGAATGGAAGGGAATGCAATGGAATGGAATGGAATCGAACGGAATGGAAAGGAATGCAATGGAATGGAATTGAATGGATTGGAATGCAATGGAATGGAATTGAATGGAATGGAATGGAATGGAATGCAATAGAATGTAATGGAATGGAATGGAATGCAATGGAATGGAATGGAACCAAACCGAGTAGAACGGAAAGGAAACAACCCGAGTAGAATGGAATGGAATGGAATGGAATGGAATGGAATCAACCCGAGAAGAATGGAATGGAACCGAATGCAATGGAACGGAATGGAACGGAACGGAATAGAATGGAATTGAATCAACCCGAGTAGAACGGAATGGAATGGAATGGAATGGAATGGAATGGAATGGAATGGAATGGAATGGAAAGAATCAACCCGAGAAGAAAGGAATGGAATGGAATGGAATGGGATGGAATGGAATGGAATGGAATGGGATGGAATGAAATGGACTGCAATGGAATGGAAGGCAATGGAACGGAATGGAATGGAATGGAATGCAATGGAAAGGAATGGAATGGAATTTAATGGAAGGGAATGGAATGGAATGGAATGGAATCAACCCGAGTGTAATTGAACGGAATGGAATGGAATAGAATGGAATGGAATAGAACGGAATAGAATGGAATAGAATCAACGCGAGTAGAATGGAAAGGGAACGGAATGGAATGAAATGAAATGGAATGGAATGGAATGGAACGGAATGGAATGGAATCAACCCGAGTAGAATGGAAAGGAATGGAATGGAATGCAATGGAATGGAAAGTAATGGAACGGAATGAAATGGAATCAACCCGAGTAGAACGGAATGGAATGGAATGGAATGGAATGCAATGGAATGGAATGGAATCAACACGAGTAGAATGGAATTTAATAGAATGGAATGGAATGGAAAGGAATGCAATGGAATGGAATGCAATGGAATGGAATGCAATGGAATGGAATGGAATGGAATGGAATGGTATGGAATGGAATGGAATGGAATGGAATCAACCCGAGAAGAAATGAATGGAATGGAATGGGATGGAATGGAATGGAATAGAATGGAAAGAAATAGAAAGAAATAGAATCCACCCGAGTAGAATGGAATGGAACGGAACCTAACAGAAAGGAACGGAATGGAACGGAACAGAATAGAATGAAACTGAATCAACCCGAGTAGAACGGAATGGAATGGAATGGAATGGATTGGAATCAACTCGAGAAGAAAGGAATGGAACGGAATGGATTGGAATGGAATGGAACGGAATGGAATGGAATGGAGTGGAATGGAAATGAATAGAGTGGAATTGAATCAAAAGGAGTAGAAAGGAATGTAACGGAACATAACGGAAAGGAACTCAACGGAACGGAATGGAACAGAATGGAATTGAATCAACCCGAGTAGAATGGAATGGAATGGAATGGAATGGAAAGGAATGGGATGGAATGGAATGGAATGGAATGGGATGGGATGGAATGGAATGGAATGGAATGGAATGGAATGGAATGGAATGGAATGGAATGGAAAGGAATGGAATGCAATGGAATGGAATAGAAAGGAATTAAAACAACCTGAGTAGAATGGAATGGAATGGAATGGAATGGAATGGAATGGAATGGAATGGAATGGAATGGAATGGAATGGAATGGAATCAACACGAGTAGAATGGAATGGAATAGAATGGAATGGAATGGAATGGAATCAACTTGAGAAGAACAGAATGGAAAGGAATGGAATGGAATTGAATGGAATGGAATGGAATCGAATGGAATGGAATGCAAGAGATTCGAATTTAATCAACCTGAGTAGAACGTAACTGAACAGAATGGAACGGAACGGAACGGAATGGAGCGAAATATAACGGGATGGAATCAAACCGAGTAGAATGGAATGGAATGGAATGGAATGGAAACAATGCAATGGAATGGAGTTGGATGGAAAAGAATGGAATGTAATGGAACGGAATCAACCCGAGTGGAAAGGAATGGAATGGGATGGAATGGAATGGAATGGAATGGGATGGAATGGAATGGAATGGAATGGAATGGAATCAAACCGAGTAGAATGGAGTGGAATGGAATAGAATGGTATGCAATGGAATGGAATGGAATGGAATGGAAAGGAATGGAATGCAATGGAATGGAATGGAACAGAATGGAATGGAATGGAATCAATCCGAGTAGAACGGAAAGGAATGGAATGCAATGGAATGGAATGGAATGGAATCGACCCGAGTAGAACGGAACCGAATGGAACGGAATGGAACGGAATTGAATGGAATTGAATCCACCCGAGTAGAATGGAATGGAATGGAATGGAATGGAATGGAATGGAATGGAATGGAATGGAATGGAATGGAATGGAATGGAATGGAATGGAAAGGAATGGAAAGGAATGGAATGGAAAGGAATGCCATGGAATGCAAAGGAAAGGAATGGAATGGAATGGGATAGAATGGAATGCAATGGAATGGAATGGTATGGAAAGGAATCAACCCGATTAGAATGGAACGGAATGAATGAAACGGAATGGAATGGTATGGAATGGAAAGAATGGAATGCAATGGAATGGAACGGAATGGAATGGAATGGAATGGAATGGAATGGAATGGAATGGAATGGAATGGATTCAACACGAGTAGAACGGAAAGGAATGGAATGGAGTGGAATAGAATGGAATGGAATGGAATGGAATGGAATCAACCCGAGTAGAACGGAATGGAATGGAATGGAATGGAATGGAATGGAATGGAATGGAATGGAATGGACTGGAATGGTTTGGAATGCAATGCAATGGAATGGAATAGAATGGAATGGAATCAACCCGAGTAGAACGGAATGGAATGGAATAGAATCTAATGGAATGGAATGGAATGCAATGGAATGGAATGTAATGGAATGGTATGGAATGCATGGCAATTGAATGGAATGGAATGGAATGGAATGGAATGAAATGGAATGGAATGGAATGGAAACAACCAGAGTAGAACGGAATGGAATGGAACGGAATGGAATGGAATGGAATGGAGTGGAATGGAATCAAACCGAGTAGAACGGAATGGGATAGAATGGAATGTAATGGAATGGAATGCAGTGGAATATAATGGAATCAACCAGGGTAGAACGGAATGAAATATAGAACGGAATGGAATGGAATGGAATGCAAAGGAATGGAATGGAATGGAATGGAATGGAATGGAATGGAATGGAATGTATTCAACACGAGTAGAACGGAAAGGGATGGAATGGAATGCAAAGGAATGGAATGGAATGGAATGGAATGGAATCAACACGAGTAGAACGGAGTGGAATGGAATGGAATGGAATGGAATGGAATGGAATGGAATGGAATGGAATGGAATGGAATGGATTGGAATCAACCTGCGTAGAATGGAAAGGAATGGAACGGAACGGAACGGAATGGAATGGACTGGAATGGAATGCAATCAACCCGAGTGGAATGGAAAGGAATGCAAAGGAATTGAACGGAATGGAAAGAAAAAGAATGGAAAGGAATGCAAAGGAACGGAATGGAATGGAATGGAATCAACCAGAGAAGAATGGCGTGGAAAGGAATGGAAGGGAATGGAATTAAGTGGAATGGAATACAATGGAATGCAATCAACCCGAGTAGAATGGAATGGAATGGAATGGAATGGAAAGCAATAGAGTGGAATGGAATTGGATGGAAAGGAATGGAATGGAATGGAATGGAATGGAATGGAATGGAATCAACCCTAGTAGAAAGGAATGGAATGGAATGGAATGGAATGGAATGGAATGGAATGGAATGGAATGGCATGGAATAGAATGGAATGGAATGGAATGGAATCAAACCGAGTTGAATGGAGTGGAATGGAATAGAATGGTATGGAATGGAATGGAATGGAATGGAATGGAATGGAATGGAATGGAATGGAATGGAATGGAATGGTATGGAATGGAATAGAATCATCCCGAGTAGAAAGGAATGGAATAGAATGGAATGGAATGGAATGGAATGCAATGGAATGGAACGGAAACAACACGAATTCAACGGAATGGAATAGAATGGAATAGAATGAAATGGAATTCAATGGAATGGAATGGAATGCAATGGAAAGGAAAGGAATGGAATAGAATGGAATGGAATGGAATGGAATGCAATGGAATGGAATGGAGTCAACCCGAGTAGAATGGAACCGAATGGAACAGAATGGAATGGAATAGAATGGAATAGAATGGAATGGAATTCAATGGAATTGAATGTAACGGAATGGAATGCAATGGAAAGGAAAGGAAAGGAATGGAATGGAATGGGATGGAATGCAGCGGAAATGAATGGAACGGAATGGAATGGAATCAACCAGAGTGGAATGGAATGGAATGGAATTGAATGGAATGGAATGGAATGGAATCAACCCGAGAAGAACGGAATGGAATGGAATGCAATGGAATGGAATGAAATGGAATAGAATGGAATGGAATGGAGTGGAATGGAATGGAATGGAATGGAATGGAATGGAATGGAATGGAATGGAACGGAATGGCACGGAATGCAATGGAATGGAATGGATTGGAATGGGATGGAATGGAATGGAATGGGATGGAATGGATTGGAATCAACCTGCGTAGAATGGAATGGAATGGAACGGAACGGAACGGAATGGAATGAAGTGGAAAGGAATGGAATGGAATGGAATGGAATGGAATCATCCCGAGTAGAACGGAATGGAATGTAATGGAGTGGAAGGGAATGGAATGGAATGGAATCAATCCAAGAAGAACGGAGTGGAATAGAATGGAATGGAATGGAAAGGAATGGAATGGAATGGATTGGAATGGAAAGGAATGGAATGGAATGTTATCAAACAGAGTGGAGAGAATTGGAATGTAATGTAATGGAATGGAATGGAATGGAATGGAGTGGAATGGAATGGAATGGAGTCAACCCGAGTAGAATGGAACCGAATGGAACAGAATGGAATGGAATAGAATGGAAATGAATCCACACGAGTAGAATGGAATGGAATGGAATGGAATGGATTCATTCAGATTGGAGAGAAATTGAATGGAATGGAATGGAATGGAATGGAATGGAATGGAATGGAAAGGAATGGAATGCAACGGAATGGAATGGAAAGGAATATAATGGAATGGAATGGAATCCACCCGAGAGGAACACAGTGGAAAGGAATGGAATGGAATGGAATGGAATGGAATGGAATGGAATGGAATGGAAAGGAATGCAATGGAATGGAATGGAATGCCATGGAATGCAAAGGAAAGGAATGGAATGGAATGGTATGGTATGGAATAGAATGGAATGGAATGGTATGGAATGGAAACAACTCGATTAGAATGGAACGGAATGAATAGAACGGAATGGAATGGTATGGAATGGAATGGAATGGAATGGAATGGAACGGAATGGAATGGAATGGATTCAACACGAGTAGAACGGAAAGGAATGGAATGGAATGGAATAGAATAGAATGGAATGGAATGGAATGGAATGGAAACAACCCGAGTAGAACGGAATGGAATGGAATGGAATGGAATGGAATGGAATGGAATGGAATGGAATGGAATGGAATGGAATGGAATGGTTTGGAATGCAATGCAATGGAATGGAAGAGAATGGAATGGAATCTACCTGAGTAGAACGGAATGGAATGAAATGGAATTTAATGGAAAGGAATGGGATGGAATGGAATGGAATGGAATGGAATGGAATGGAATGGAATGGAATGGAATCAACCCGAAAGGAATGGAATGGAATGGAATTGAACGGAAGGGAACGAAACAGAATGGAAAGGAATGGAACGGAACGGAATGGAATGGAATCGAATCAACCCGAGAAGAACGGCGTGTAATGGAATGGAAAGGAATGGAATGAAGTGGAATGGAAAACAATGGAATTCAATCAATTCGAGTAGAATGGAATGGAATGGAATGGAATGGAAAGCAATAGAATGGAATGGAATTGGATTGAAAGGAGTGGAATGAAATGGAATGGAATGGAATGGAATGGAATCAACCCTAGTAGAAAGGAATGGAGTGGAATGGAATGGAATGGAATGGAATGGAATGGAATGGAATGGAATCAAACCGAGTAGAATGGAGTGGAATGGAATAGAATGGTATGGAATGGAATGGAATGCAATGCAATGGAATGGAATGGAATGCAACGGAATGGAATGGAAAAGAATATAATGGAATGGAATGGAATCCACCCGAGAGGAACAGAGTGGAAAGGAATGGTATGGAATGGAATGAAATGGAATGGAATGGAATGCAATGGAATGGAATGGAATGCAATGGAATGGAATGGAATGCCATGGAATGCAAAGGAAAGGAATGGAATGGAATGGGATGGAATGGAATGGAATGGAATGGAATGGGATGGAATGGAATGGAATGGAATGGAACGGTATGGAATGGAATAAACCCGATTAGAATGGAACGGAATGAATGGAACGGAATGGAATGGTATGGAATGGAATGGAATGGAATGCAGTGGAATGGAACGCAATGAAAGGCAATGGAATGGAATGGAATGGATTCAACACGAGTAGAAAGGAAAGGAATGGAATGGAATGGAATAGAATGGAATGGAATGGAATGGAATGGAATGGAAAGGAATCAACCCGAGTAGAACGGAATGGAGTGGAATGGAATGGAATGGAATGGAATGGAATGGAATGGAATGGAATGGAACGGTTTAGAATGCAATGCAATGGAATGGAATAGAATGGAATGGAATCTACCCGAGTAGAACGGAATGGAATGGAATGGAATGGAATGGAATGGAATGGAATGGAATCATCCCGAGTATAACGGAATGGAATGGAATGGAATCTAATGGAATGGAATGGAATGGAATGGAATGGAATGGTATGGAATGCAATGCAATGGAATGGAATGCAATGCAATGGAATGGAATGGAATGGAATGGAATGGAATGGAATGGAATGGAATGGAATGGAATCAACCAGAGTAGAACGGAATGGAATGGAACGGAATGGAATGGAACGGAATGGAATGGAATGGAATGGAGTGCAATGGAATCAAAACTAGTAGAACGGAATGAGATAGAATGGAATATAATGGAATGGAATGCAACGGAATATAATGGAATCAACCAGGGTAGAACGGAATGAAATAGAATGGAATGGAATGGAATGGAATGCAAACCAATGGAATGGAAAAGAATGGAATGTATTCAACACGAGTAGAACGGAAAGGAACGGAATGGAATGCACTGGAATGGAATGGAATGCAATGGAATGGAATCAGCTCGAATAGAACGGAATGGAATGGAATGGAATGGAATGGAATGGAATGGAATAGAATGGAATGGAATGGAATGGAATGGAATGGAATGGAATGGAATTGAATGGGATGGAATGGGATGGAATGGAATGGAATGGAATGGAATGGATTGGAATCAACATGCGTAGAATGGAATGGAATGGAACGGAACAGAACGGAATGGAATGGAGTGGAATGGAATGGAATGGAATGGAATGGAATGCAATGGAATGGAGTTGAATGGAATGGAATGGAACCAACCCGATTAGAACGGAACGGAATGGAATGGAACGGAATGGAATGGTATGGAATGGAATGGAATGGAATGGATTCAACACGAGTAGAATGGAAAGGAATGGAATGGAATTGAATGGAATGGAATGGAATGCAATGGAATGGAATGGAATGGAATCATCCCGAGTGTAATGCAATGGAATGGAATGGAATGGAAAGGAGTGGAATGGAATGGAATGTAATGGTATGGAATACAATGCATTGGAATGGAATGGAATGGAATGGAATGGGATGGAATGGAATGGAATGGAATGGAATGGAATGGAATGGAATGGAGTGGAATGGAATCAAACCTAGTAGAACGGAATGGGATAGAATGGAATGTAATGGAATGGAATGCCAAGGAATATAATGGAATCCACCAGGGTAAAACGGAATGAAGTAGAAAGGAATGGAATGGAATGGAATGCAAAGGAATGGAATGGAATGGAATGGAATGGAATGTATTCCACACGAGTAGAACGGAAAGGAATGGAAGGGAATGCAAAGGAATGGAATTGAATTGAATGGAATGGAATGGAATCAAGCCGAGTAGAACGGAATGGAATGGAATGGAATGGAATGGAATGGAATGGAATGGAATGGAACGGTATGGAATGGAATGGAATAGAATGGAATGGCATGGAAGGCAATGGAACGGAATGGAATGGAATGGGATGGAATGCAATGGAATGGAATGGAATGGAATGGAATGGAATGGAATGGAATGGAATGGAATGGATTGGAATCAACCTGCGTAGAACGGAATGTAATGGAACGGAATGCAACGGAATGGAATGGAGTGGAATGGAATGGAAAGAATTGAATCAACCCGAGTAGAACGGAATAGAATGGAATGGAGTGGAAGGGAATGGAATGGAATTGAACGGAATGGAACGAAACAGAATGGAAAGGAATGGAACGGAACGGAATGGAATGGAATGGAATCAACCTGAGAAGAACGGCATGGAATGGAATGGAATGGAATGGAATGGAATGGAATGGAATGAAGTGGTATGGAATACAATGGAATGCAATCAACTCGAGTAGAATGGAATGGAATGGAATGGAATGGAATGGAAAGCAATAGAATGGAATGGAATTGGATGGAAAGGAATGGAATGGAATGGAATGGAATGGTATGGAATGGAATGGAATCAACCCTAGTAGAAAGGAATGGAACGGAATGGAATGGAATGGAATGGAATGGAATGGAATCAAACCGAGTAGAATTTAGAGGAATGGAATAGAATGGTATGGAATGGAATGGAATTGAATGGATTGGAATTGAATGGAATGGAATGGAATGGAATCAACCCGAGTGGAAAGGAATGGAATGGGATGGAATGGAATGGAATGGAATGGGATGGAATGGAATGGAATGGAATGGAATGGAATCAAACCGAGTAGAATGGAGTGGAATGGAATAGAATGGTATGGAATGGAATGGAATGGAATGGAATGGAAAGGAATGGAATGCAATGGAATGGAATGGAACAGAATGGAATGGAATGGAATCAATCCGAGTAGAACGGAAAGGAATGGAATGCAATGGAATGGAATGGAATGGAATCGACCCGAGTAGAACGGAACCGAATGGAACGGAATGGAACGGAATTGAATGGAATTGAATCCACCCGAGTAGAATGGAATGGAATGGAATGGAATGGAATGGAATGGAATGGAATGGAATGGAATGGAATGGAATGGAATGGAATGGAAAGGAATGGAAAGGAATGGAATGGAACGGAATCAACCAGATTGGAGAGAATTTGAATGGAATGGAATGGAATGGAATGGAATGGAATGGAATCAAATGGAATGGAATGCAACGGAATGGAATGGAAAGGAATATAATGGAATGGAATGGAATCCACCCGAGAGGAACGGAGTGGAAAGGAATGGAATGGAATGGAATGGAATGGAATGGAATGGAATGGAATGGAATGGAATGGAACGGAATGGAATGGAATGGATTCAACACGAGTAGAACGGAAAGGAATGGAATGGAATGGAATAGAATAGAATGGAATGTAATGGAATGGAATGGAAACAACCCGAGTAGAACGGAATGGAATGGAATGGAATGGAATGGAATGGAATGGAATGGAATGGAATGGAATGGAATGGAATGGAATGGAATGGTTTGGAATGCAATGCAATGGAATGGAAGAGAATGGAATGGAATCTACCTGAGTAGAACGGAATGGAATGAAATGGAATTTAATGGAAAGGAATGGGATGGAATGGAATGGAATGGAATGGAATGGAATGGAATGGAATGGAATGGAATCAACCCGAGTACAACGGAATAGAATGGAACGGAGTGGAAGGGAATGGATTGGAATGGAATCAACCCGAAAGGAATGGAATGGAATGGAATTGAACGGAAGGGAACGAAACAGAATGGAAAGGAATGGAACGGAACGGAATGGAATGGAATCGAATCAACCCGAGAAGAACGGCGTGTAATGGAACGGAAAGGAATGGAATGAAGTGGAATGGAAAACAATGGAATTCAATCAATTCGAGTAGAATGGAATGGAATGGAATGGAATGGAAAGCAATAGAATGGAATGGAATTGGATTGAAAGGAGTGGAATGAAATGGAATGGAATGGAATGGAATGGAATCAACCCTAGTAGAAAGGAATGGAGTGGAATGGAATGGAATGGAATGGAATGGAATGGAATGGAATGGAATCAAACCGAGTAGAATGGAGTGGAATGGAATAGAATGGTATGGAATGGAATGGAATGCAATGCAATGGAATGGAATGGAATGCAACGGAATGGAATGGAAAAGAATATAATGGAATGGAATGGAATCCACCCGAGAGGAACAGAGTGGAAAGGAACGGTATGGAATGGAATGAAATGGAATGGAATGGAATGCAATGGAATGGAATGGAATGCAATGGAATGGAATGGAATGCCATGGAATGCAAAGGAAAGGAATGGAATGGAATGGGATGGAATGGAATGGAATGGAATGGAATGGGATGGAATGGAATGGAATGGAATGGAACGGTATGGAATGGAATAAACCCGATTAGAATGGAACGGAATGAATGGAACGGAATGGAATGGTATGGAATGGAATGGAATGGAATGCAGTGGAATGGAACGCTATGAAAGGCAATGGAATGGAATGGAATGGATTCAACACGAGTAGAACGGAAAGGAATGGAATGGAATGGAATAGAATGGAATGGAATGGAATGGAATGGAATGGAATCAACCCGAGTAGAACGGAATGGAGTGGAATGGAATGGAATGGAATGGAATGGAATGGAATGGAATGGAATGGAATGGAATGGAATGGAACGGTTTAGAATGCAATGCAATGGAATGGAATAGAATGGAATGGAATCTACCCGAGTAGAACGGAATGGAATGGAATGGAATGGAATGGAATGGAATGGAATGGAATGGAATCATCCCGAGTATAACGGAATGGAATGGAATGGAATCTAATGGAATGGAATGGAATGGAATGGAATGGAATGGTATGGAATGCAATGCAATGGAATGGAATGCAATGCAATGGAATGGAATGGAATGGAATGGAATGGAATGGAATGGAATGGAATGGAATGGAATCAACCAGAGTAGAACGGAATGGAATGGAACGGAATGGAATGGAACGGAATGGAATGGAATGGAATGGAGTGCAATGGAATCAAAAATAGTAGAACGGAATGAGATAGAATGGAATATAATGGAATGGAATGCAACGGAATATAATGGAATCAACCAGGGTAGAACGGAATGAAATAGAATGGAATGGAATGGAATGGAATGCAAACCAATGGAATGGAAAAGAATGGAATGTATTCAACACGAGTAGAACGGAAAGGAACGGAATGGAATGCACTGGAATGGAATGGAATGCAATGGAATGGAATCAGCTCGAATAGAACGGAATGGAATGGAATGGAATGGAATGGAATGGAATGGAATGGAATGGAATAGAATGGAATGGAATGGAATGGAATGGAATGGAATGGAATTGAATGGGATGGAATGGGATGGAATGGAATGGAATGGAATGGAATGGATTGGAATCAACATGCGTAGAATGGAATGGAATGGAACGGAACAGAACGGAATGGAATGGAGTGGAATGGAATGGAATGGAATGGAATGGAATGCAATGGAATGGAGTTGAATGGAATGGAATGGAACCAACCCGATTAGAACGGAACGGAATGGAATGGAACGGAATGGAATGGTATGGAATGGAATGGAATGGAATGGATTCAACACGAGTAGAATGGAAAGGAATGGAATGGAATTGAATGGAATGGAATGGAATGGAATGGAATGGAATGGAATGGAATCATCCCGAGTGTAATGCAATGGAATGGAATGGAATGGAAAGGAGTGGAATGGAATGGAATGTAATGGTATGGAATACAATGCATTGGAATGGAATGGAATGGAATGGAATGGGATGGAATGGAATGGAATGGAATGGAATGGAATGGAATGGAATGGAATGGAATGGAGTGGAATGGAATCAAACCTAGTAGAACGGAATGGGATAGAATGGAATGTAATGGAATGGAATGCCAAGGAATATAATGGAATCCACCAGGGTAAAACGGAATGAAGTAGAAAGGAATGGAATGGAATGGAATGCAAAGGAATGGAATGGAATGGAATGGAATGGAATGTATTCCACACGAGTAGAACGGAAAGGAATGGAAGGGAATGCAAAGGAATGGAATTGAATTGAATGGAATGGAATGGAATCAAGCCGAGTAGAACGGAATGGAATGGAATGGAATGGAATGGAATGGAATGGAATGGAATGGAACGGTATGGAATGGAATGGAATAGAATGGAATGGCATGGAAGGCAATGGAACGGAATGGAATGGAATGGGATGGAATGCAATGGAATGGAATGGAATGGAATGGAATGGAATGGAATGGAATGGATTGGAATCAACCTGCGTAGAACGGAATGTAATGGAACGGAACGCAACGGAATGGAATGGAGTGCAATGGAATGGAAAGAATTGAATCAACCCGAGTAGAACGGAATAGAATGGAATGGAGTGGAAGGGAATGGAATGGAATTGAACGGAATGGAACGAAACAGAATGGAAAGGAATGGAACGGAACGGAATGGAATGGAATGGAATCAACCTGAGAAGAACGGCATGGAATGGAATGGAATGGAATGGAATGGAATGGAATGGAATGAAGTGGTATGGAATACAATGGAATGCAATCAACTCGAGTAGAATGGAATGGAATGGAATGGAATGGAATGGAATGGAAAGCAATAGAATGGAATGGAATTGGATGGAAAGGAATGGAATGGAATGGAATGGAATGGCATGGAATGGAATGGAATCAACCCTAGTAGAAAGGAATGGAACGGAATGGAATGGAATGGAATGGAATGGAATGGAATGGAATGGAATGGAATCAAACCGAGTAGAATTTAGAGGAATGGAATAGAATGGTATGGAATGGAATGGAATTGAATGGATTGGAATGGAATGGAATGGAATGGATTGGAATTGAATGGAATGGAATGGAATGGAATCAACCCGAGTGGAAAGGAATGGAATGGGATGGAATGGAATGGAATGGAATGGGATGGAATGGAATGGAATGGAATGGAATGGAATCAAACCGAGTAGAATGGAGTGGAATGGAATAGAATGGTATGGAATGGAATGGAATGGAATGGAATGGAAAGGAATGGAATGCAATGGAATGGAATGGAGCAGAATGGAATGGAATGGAATCAATCCGAGTAGAACGGAAAGGAATGGAATGCAATGGAATGGAATGGAATGGAATCGACCCGAGTAGAACGGAACCGAATGGAACGGAATGGAACGGAATTGAATGGAATTGAATCCACCCGAGTAGAATGGAATGGAATGGAATGGAATGGAATGGAATGGAATGGAATGGAATGGAATGGAATGGAATGGAAAGGAATGGAAAGGAATGGAATGGAACGGAATCAACCAGATTGGAGAGAATTTGAATGGAATGGAATGGAATGGAATGGAATGGAATGGAATCAAATGGAATGGAATGCAACGGAATGGAATGGAAAGGAATATAATGGAATGGAATGGAATCCACCCGAGAGGAACGGAGTGGAAAGGAATGGAATGGAATGGAACGGAATGGAATGGAATGGAATGGAATGGAATGGAATTGAATGGAATGGAATGGAATGCCATGGAATGGAATGGAATGCCAGGGAATGCAAAGGAAAGGAATGGAATGGAATGGGATGGAATGGAATGGAATGGAATGGAATGGTATGGAATGGAATCAACCCAATTAGAATGGAATGGAATGGAATGGAACGGAATGGAATGGTATGGAATGGAATGGAATGGAATGCAATGGAATGGAATGGAATGGATTCACCAGGAGTAGAACGGAAAGGAATGGAATGGAATGGAATAGAATGGAATGGAATGGAATGGAGTGGAAACAACCCGAGTAGAACGGAATGGAATGGAATGGAATGGAATGGAATGGAATGGAATGGAATGGAATGGAATGGAATTGAATGGAATGGAATGGAATGGAATGGTTTGGAATGCAATGCAATGGAATGGAATAGAATGGATTGGAATCTACCCGAGGAGAATGGAAAGGAATGGAATGGAATGGAATGGAATGGAATGGAATGGAATGGAATCATCCCGGGTATAATGGAATGGAATGGAATGGAATGGAAGGGAATGGAATGGAATGGAATGGAATGGAATGGAATGGAATTATATGGAATGCAATGCAATGGAATGGAATGGAATGGAATGGAATGGAATGGAATGGAATCAACTCGAGTAGAACGGAATCGAATGGAATGGAATGGAATGGAATGTAACGGAATAGAATGGAACGGAACGGAATGGAATGGAATCAAACCGAGTGGAATGCAATGGAGCGGAATGGAATGGAATGGAATGGAATGGAAAGGAATGGATCAGAAAGGAATCAACCCGAGTAGAACGGAATGGAAATGAATGGAATTTAATGGAATGGAATGGAATGTAAAGGATTCAACCCGAGTGGAATGGAATGGAATGGAACGGAAAGGAATGGAATGGAATGGAATGGACAGGAATGGAATGTAATGGAATGAAATGAACCAGTGAAGAACGGAATGGAATGGAATGGAATGGAATGGAATGGAATGGAAAGGAATGGAATGGAATGGAATGGACTGGAATCAACCTGCGTAGAATGGAATGGAATGGAATGGAATGGAATGGAACGGAATGGAATGGAATGGAGTGGAATGGAATGGAATGGAATGGAATGGAAAGCAATAGAATGGAATGGAATTGGATGGAAAGGAATGGAATGGAATGGAGTGGAATGGAATAAACCCTTGTAGAAAGGAATGGAATGGAATAGAGTTGAATGGAATGGAATGGAATGGAATGGAATGGAATGGAATGGAATGGAATGGAGTGGAATGGAATGGAATCAAACTGAGTAGAATGGAGTGGAATGGGATAGAAAGGTATGGAATGGAATGGAATGGAATGGAATGGAATGGAATGGAATGGAATGGAATTGAATGGAATGGAAAGGAATGGAACGGCATCGAATCAACACAATTAAAACGGAATGGAATAGAATGGAATGGAATGGAATGGAATGGAATGGAATGGAGTGGAATGGAACGCAATGGAATTGAATGGAATGGAATGGAATGGAATGGAATGGAATGGAAAGGAATGGATTGGAATGGAACGGAATGCAATGGATTGGAATGGAATGGAATGGAAAGGAATGGAATGCAATGGAAAGGAATGGAATGGAATGGAATGGAATGGAATGGAATCAACACGAGTGAAATGGAACGGAAAGGAATGGAATAGAATGGAATGGAATGGAATGGAATGGAATGGAATAGAATCAACGCGAGTAGAATGGAAAGGGAATGGTATGGAATGGAATACAATGGAAGGGAATGGAATGGAAAGGAATGGAATGCAACGGAATGGCATGGAATGGAATGGAATCAACCTGAGAAGAAAGGAACGGAATGGAATGGAATGGAATGGAATGGAAAGGAATGGAATGGAATGGAATAGAATGGAATTGAATCACCCCGTGTAGAATGGAATGGAACGGAAACTAACCGAAAGCAGTGGAACGGAACAGAACGGAACAGAATGGAATTGAATCAACCTGAGTGTAAAGGAATGGAATGGAATGGATTAGTGTGGAATGGAATTGGATGGAATGGAATGGAATGGAATGGATTGGAATGGAATGGAATGGAATAGAGTGGAATTGGATCAACCCGACTTGAACGGAACGGAACGGAAAGAAATACAAGGGAATTGAATCAACCCGAGTAGAATGGAATGGAATGGAAAGGAAGGGAATGGGATAGAATTGTACGGAATGGAATCAACCCGAGTAGAACGAACTGGAATGGAATGGAATGGAATCAACCCGAGAAGAAAGAAATGGCATGGAAAGGAATGGAATGGAATGGAATGGAATGGAGTGGAATGGAATAGAATGGAATTGAATCAACCCGAATAGAATGGAATGGAATGGAATTGAACGGAACGGAAAGAAAGAGAACGGAATAGAATGGAATTGAAACAACAAGAGTAGAACTGATCGGAAAGGAATGGAGTGGATTGGAATGGAATGGAATGGAATGGAGTGGAATGGAATGGAATGGATTCAACCTGAGTAGAACGGAACGGAACGGAACGGAGTGGAACGGAACAGAACGGAACGGAACGGAATGGAATGGAATGGAATCAAACCGAGAAGAACGGAATGGATTGGAATGGAATGGAATGGAATGAAATGGAATGGAATGCATTCTAATAGAATGGAATTGAATCAACCCATGTAGAATGGAACAGAACGGAATGGAAAGCAACGGAATAGAATGGAATTGAATAAACCCGAGTAGCATGTAATGGAATGGAAGAGAATGGAATGGAATGGAATGGAATCGAACGGAATGGAAAGGAATGCAATGGAATGGAATGGAATGGATTGGAATGCAATGGAATGGAATTGAATGGAATGGAATGGAATGGAATGCAATAGAATGTAATGGAATGGAATGGAATGCAATGGAATGGAATGGAACCAAACCGAGAAGAACGGAATGGAAACAACCCGAGTACAATGGAATGGAATGGAATGGAATGGAATGGAATGGAATGGAATGGAATGGAATGGAATGGAATGGAATGCAATGGAATGGAATGGAATGGAATGGAATGGAATGGAATGGAATCACCCCGAGAAGAAAGGTATGGAACGGAATGCAATGGAACGGAATGGAAAGGAACGGAAAAGAATGGAATTGAATCAACCCGAGTAGAACGGAATGGAATGGAATGGAATGGAATGGAATGGAATGGAATGGAATGGAATGGAAAGAATCAACCCGAGAAGAAAGGAATGGAATGGAATGGAATGGGATGGAATGGAATGGAATGGAATGGGATGGAATGAGATGGAATGCAATGGAATGGAAGGCAATGGAACGGAATGGAATGGAATGGAATGCAATGGAAAGGAATGGAATGGAATGGAATGGAAGGGAATGGAATGGAATGGAATGGAATCAACCCGAGTGTAATTGAATGGAATGGAATGGAATAGAATGGAATGGAATAGATCGGAATAGAATGGAATAGAATCAACGCGAGTAGAATGGAAAGGGAACGGAATGGAATGAAATGAAATGGAATGGAATGGAATGGAACGGAATGGAATGGAATCAACCGGAGTAGAATGGAAAGGAATGGAATGGAATGCAACAGAATGGAATGTAATGGAACGGAATGGAATGGAACCAACCCGAGTAGAACGGAATGGAATGGAATGGAATGGAATGCAATGGAATGGAATGGAATCAACACGAGTAGAATGGAATTTAATAGAATGGAATGGAATGGAAAGGAATGCAATGGAATGGAATGCAATGGAATGGAATGCAGTGGAATGGAATGGAACCGACCCGAGTAGAACGGAATGGAATGGAATGCAATGGAATGCAATGGAATGGAATGGAATGGAATGGAACGGTATGGAATGGAATGGAATGGAATGGAATCAACCCGAGAAGAAAGGAATGGAATGGAATGGGATGGAATGGAATGGAATAGAATGGAAAGGAATAGAATGGAATAGAATCCACCCGAGTAGAATGGAATGGAATGGAACCTAACAGAAAGGAACTGAATGGAACGGAACGGAATAGAATGGAATTGAATCAACCCGAGTAGAACGGAATGGAATGGAATGGAATGGATTGGAATCAACTCGAGAAGAAAGGAATGGAACGGAATGGATTGGAATGGAATGGAACGGAATGGAATGGAATGGAGTGGAATGGAAATGGATAGAGTGGAATTGAATCAAAAGGATTAGAAAGGAATGTAACGGAACATAACGGAAAGGAACTCAACGGAATGGAATGGAACAGAAAGGAATTGAATCAACCCGAGTAGAATGGAATGGAATGGAATGGAATGGAAAGGAATGGGATGGAATGGAATGGAATGAAATGGGATGGGATGGAATGGAATGGAATGGAATGGAATGGAATGGAATGGAATGGAATGGAATGGAATGGAATGGAATGGAATGGAATGGAATGGAATGGAAAGGAATGGAATGCAATGGAATGGAATGGAAAGGAATTAAATCAACCCGAGTAGAATGGAAAGGAATGGAATGGAATGGAATGGAATGGAATGGAATGGAATGGAATGGAATGGAATGGAATCAACCCGAGTAGAACGGAATGGAGTAGAATGGAATGGAATGGAATGGAACCAACTTGAGAAGAACAGAATGGAATGGAATGGAATGGAATTGAATGGAATGGAATTGAATCGAATGGAATGGAATGCAAGAGATTCGAATTGAATCAACCTGAGTAGAACGTAACTGAACAGAATGGAACGGAACGGAACGGAATGGAGCGAAATATAATGGGATTGAATCAAACCGAGTAGAATGGAATGGAATGGAATGGAATGGAAACAATGCAATGGAATGGAGTTGGATGGAAAAGAATGGAATGTAATGGAATGGAATCAACCCGAGTGGAAAGGAATGGAATGGGATGGAATGGAATGGAATGGAATGGGATGGAATGGAATGGAATGGAATGGAATGGAATCAAACCGAGTAGAATGGAGTGGAATGGAATAGAATGGTATGGAATTGAATGGAATGGAATGGAATGGAAAGGAATGGAATGCAATGGAATGGATTGGAACAGAATGGAATGGAATGGAATCAATCCGAGTAGAATGGAAAGGAATTGAATGCAATGGAAAGGAATGCAATGGAACGGAATGGAATGGAATGGAATCAAACCGAGTGGAATGCAATCGAGCGGAATGGAATGGAATGGAATGGAATGGAATGGAATGGAATGGAATGGAATGGAAAGGAATGGATCAGAAAGGAATCAACCCGAGTAGAACGGAATGGAAATGAATGGAATTTAATGGAATGGAATGGAATGTAAAGGATTCAACCCGAGTGGAATGGAATGGAATGGAATGGAAAGGAATGGAATGGAATGGAATGGACAGGAATGGAATGTAATGGGATGAAATGAACCAGTGAAGAACGGAATGGAATGGAATGGAATGGAATGGAATGGAATGGATTGGAATCAACCTGCGTAGAATGGAATGGAATGGAATGGAACGGAATAGAATGGAATGGAGTGGAATGGAATGGAATGGAATGGAATGGAAAGCAATAGAATGGAATGGAATTGGATGGAAAGGAATGGAATGGAATGGAGTGGAATGGAATCAACCCTTGTAGAAAGGAATGGAATGGAATAGAGTTGAATGGAATGGAATGGAATGGAATGGAATGGAGTGGAATGGAATGGAATAAAACTGAGTAGAATGGAGTGGAATGGCATAGAAAGGTATGGAATGGAATGGAATGGAATGGAATGGAATGGAATGGAATGGAATGGTATGCAATCAACGCGATTACAATGGAACAGAATGGAATGGAACGGAATGGAATGGAATGGAATCAAACCGAGAAGAACGGAATGGAATGGAATGGAATGGAATGAAATGGAATGGAATGCATTCTAATAGAATGGAATTGAATCAACCCATGTAGAATGGAACAGAACGGAATGGAAAGGAACGGAATAGAATGGAATTGGATAAACCCGAGTAGAATGTAATGGAATGGAAGGGAATGGAATGGAATGGAATGGAATCGAACGGAATGGAAAGGAATGCAATGGAATGGAATGGAATGGATTGGAATGCAATGGAATGGAATTGAATGGAATGGAATGGAATGGAATGCAATAGAATGTGATGGAATGGAATGGAATGCAATGGAATGGAATGGAACCAAACCGAGTAGAACGGAATGGAAACAACCCGAGTAGAATGGAATGGAATGGAATGGAATGGAATGGAATGGAATGGAATGGAATGGAATGCAGTGGAATGGAATGGAATGGAACGGAATGGAATGGAATCAAACCGAGTAGAACGGAAAGGAATGGAATGGAATGCAATGGAATGGAATGCAATGGAACGGAATGGAAAGGAATCACCCCGAGTAGAACGGAATGGAATGGAATGGAAACGAATCAACCCGAGTAGAACGGAATGGAATGGAATGGTATGGAATGCAATGGAATGGAATATAATCAACATGAGTAGAATGGAATGGAATAGAATGGAATGGAATGGAATGGAATGGAATGGAATGGAATGGAATGGAAGAGTGGAATTGAATCAACCCGATTAGAACGGAACGGAATGGAACGGAACAGAACGGAATGGAAGGGAATGGAATAGAATAGAATTCAATCAACAGGAGTAGAACGGAACGGAAAGGAATGGAGTGGATTGGAATGGAATGGAGTGGAATGGAATGGAATGGAATGGAATGGAATGGAATGGAATGGAATGGAATGGAATAGATTCAACCCAAGTAGAACGGAACGGAACGGAACAGAGTGGAATGGAACAGAACGGAACGGAACGGAATGGAATGGAATGGAATCAAACCGAGAAGAACGGAATGGAATGGAATGGAATGGAATGGAATGGAATGAAATGGAATGGAATGCATTCTAATAGAATGGAATTGAATCAACCCGTGTAGAACGGAACAGATTGGAATGGAATGGAACGGAAAAGAATGGAATTGAATAAACCCGAGTAGAATGTAATGGAATGGAAGGGAATGCAATGGAATGGAATGTAATCGAATGGAATGGAAAGGAATTCAATGGAATGGAATGGAGTGGATTCGATTGGAATGGAATGGAATGGAATGGAATGCAATGGAGTGGAATGCAATGGAATGGAATGGAATGCAATGGAATGCAATGGAATGGAATGGAACCAACCCAAGTAGAACGGAATGGAATGGAATGCAATGGAATGGAATGGAAGGGAGCGGAATGCAATGGAATGGAATGGAATGGAATGGAATGGAATGGAATGGAATGGAATGGCATGGAATGGAATGGAATCAACCCGAGAAGAAAGGAATGGAACGGAATGGAATGGAATGGAATGGAATGGAATGGAATGGAAAGGAATGGAATGGAATAGAATGGAAAGGAATAGAATGGAATAGAATCCACCCGAGTAGAATGGAATGGAATGGAACCTAACAGAAAGGAACTGAATGGAACGGAACGGAATAGAATGGAATTGAATCAACACGAGTAGAACGGAATGGAATGGATTGGAATGGAATGGAATCAACCCGAGGAGAAAGGAATAGAACGGAATGGAATGGAATGGAGTGGAACGGAATAGAATGGAATGGAGTGGAATGGAAAGGAATAGAGTGGAATTGAATCAAAAGGAGTAGAATGGAATGGAACGGAACCTAACGGAAAGGAACTGAACGGAACGGAACGGAAAAGAATGGAATTGAATCAACCCGAGTAGAATGGAATGGAATGGAATGGAATGGAAGGGAACGGAATAGAATGGGATTGAATCAACAAGAGTAGAACGGAACCGAAACGAATGGAGTGGATTGGAATGGAATGGAATGGAAGGGAATGGAGAGGAATGGAATGCAATGGAATGGAATGGAATGGAATGGAATGGAATGGAATGGAATGGAATGGAATGGAATGGATTCAACCCGAGTAGAACGGAACGGAACGGAACGGAGTGGAACAGAACAGAACGGAACGGAACGGAATGGAATGGAATGGAATGAAACCGAGAAGAACGGAATGGAATGGAATGGAATGGAATGAAATGGAATGGAATGCATTCTAATAGAATGGAATTGAATCAACCCGTGAAGAACGGAAGAGAAAGGAATTGAAAGAAAAGGAATAGAATAGAATTGAATAAACCCGAGTAGAATGTAATGGAATGGAAGGGAAAGGAATGGAATGGAATCTAATCGAATGGAATGGAAAGGAATGCAATGGAATGGAATGAAATGGATTGGAATGGAATGGAATGGTATGGAATGCAATGGAATCCAATGGAATGGAATGCAATTGAATGGAATGGAATGGAATGGAATGCAATGGAATGGAATGGAATCAACCCGAGTAGAACGGAATGGAATGCAATGCAATGGAATGGAATGGAATGGAATGGAATGGAATTGAATGGAATGGAATGGAAAGGAATGGAATGGAATGGAATGGAATGGAATGGAATGGAATGGAATGGAATGGAATGGAATGGAATGGAATCAACCCGAGAAGAAAGGAATGGAAAGGAATGGAATGGAATGGAATGGAATGGAATGGAATGGAATGGAAAGGAAGAGAATGGAATAGAATCCACCCGAGTAGAATGGAATGGAACGGAACCTAACGGAAAGGAACTGAATGGAACGGAACGGAATAGAATGGAATTGAATCAACCCGAGTAGAACGGAATGGAATGGAATGGAATGGAATGGAATGGAATCAACCCGAGAAGAAACGAATGGAAGGGAATGGAATGGAATGGAATGGAATGGAATGGAATGGAATGGAATGGAGTGGAATGGAAAGGAAGAGAGTGGAATTGAATCAAACCGAGTAGAATGGAATGGAATGGAGTGGAATGGAAAGGAATAGAGTGGAATTGAATCAAACCGAGTAGAAAGGAATGGAACGGAACCTAACGGAAAGGAACTGAATGGAATGGAACGGAATAGAATGGAATTGAATCAACCCGAGAAGAACGGAATGGAATGGAATGGAATGGAAAGGAATGGAATGGAATGGAATAGAATGGAATGGAGTGGAATTGGATGGAATGGAGTGAAATGGAATGAACACGAGTAGAACAGAACGGAACGGAAAGGAACAGAAAGGAATGGAATGGAAAGGAATGGAATCAAACCAAGAAGAAAGGAATGGAATGGAGTGGAGTGCGATGGAATGGAATGGAATGGAATGGAATGGAATGGAATGGAATGGAATGGAATGGAATGGAATGGGATGGAATCAACGCGAGTAGAACGGAATGGAATAGAATGGAATGGAATGGAATGGAATCAACCTGAGAAGAATGGAATGGAACGGGATGGAATGGAATGGAGTGGAATGCAATGCAATGCAATGAAATGGAATGGAATGGAACGGAATGGAGTGAAATCAACCCGAGTAGAACGGAATGGAAAGGAATGGAATGGAATGCAATGGAATGGAATGGAATCAACACGAGTAGAATGGAATGGAATAGAATGGAATGGAATGGAAAGGAATGCAATGAAATGGAATGGAATGGAATGGAATGGAATTGAATGGAATGGAATGCAACGGAATGGAACGGAAGGGAATATAATGGAAAGCAATGGAATCAACCCGAGTGGAATGGAATGGAACGGAATGGAAAGCAATGCAATGCAATGGAATGGAATCCACCCGAGAGGAACAGAGTGGAACGCAATGGAATGGAATGGAATGGAATGCAATTGAATGGAATGGAATGGAACGGAATGGAATGGAATGGAATGGAATGGAAAGGAATGGAATGGAATGGAATGGAGTGGAATAGAAAGGAATCAAACTGAGTAGAACGGAATGTAATAGAATGGAATAGAATGGAATGGAATTCAATGGAATGGAATGCAATGGAATGGAATGCCATGGAAAGGAAAGGAATGGAATGGAATGGAATGGAACGGAATGCAACGGAATGGAATTGAACGAAATGGAATGGAATGGATTGGAATGGAATGTAATGCAATGCATCGGAATGGAATGGAATGGAATCAACCTGAGTGGAATGGAACGGAATGGAATGGAATGGAATGGAATGGAATGGAATGGAATGGAATGGAATGGAATGGAATGGAATGGAATGCAATGGAATGGAATGCAATGGAACTGAATGGAATGGAATGGAATGCAATGGAATGGAATAGAAAGGAATTAAATCTACCCGAGTAGAATGGAATGGAATGGAATGGAATGGAATGGAATGGAATGGAATGGAATGGAATGGAATGGAATGGAATCAACCCGAGTAGAACGGAATGGAATAGAATGGAATGGAATGGAATGGAATCAACCTGAGAAGAACAGAATGGAATGGAATGGAATGGAATGGGATGGAATGGAATGGAATGGAATGGAATGGAATGGAACGGAACGGAAAGGAACGGAACGGAACGGAATGGAATGGAATGGAATGGAATGGAATGGAATGGAATGGAATGGAATTGAATGGAATCACCAAGAGTAGAATGGAATGGAATTGAATGGAGTGGAATGGAAAAGAATTGAATGGAATGGAATGCAATGCAATGGAATGGAATGGAATGGAACGGAATGGAAGGGAATGGAATGGAATGGAACGGAATGGAATGGAATGGAATAGAATGGAATGGAATGGAATAGAATGGAATGGAATGGAATAGAATGGAATGGAATGGAATGGAATGGAATGGAATAGAATGGCACGGAATGCAATGGAATGGAATGGAATGGGATGGAATGGAATGGAATGGAATGGAATGGAATGGAATGGAATTGATCGGAATCAACCTGCGTAGAATGGAATGGAATGCAACAGAACTGAACGGAATGGAATGGAGTGGAGTGGAATGGATTGGAATGGAGTGGAGTGGAATGGAATGGAATGGAATGGAATCAACCCGAGTAGAACGGAATAGAATGGAATGGAGTGGAAGGGAATGGAATGGAATGGAATCAACCCCACAGGAATGGAATGGAATGGAATGGAATGGAATGGAGTTGAACGGAACGGAACGGAACATAATGGAAAGGAATGCAACGGAACGGAATGGAATGGAATGGAATCAACAAGAGAAGAACGGAGTGGAATGGAAGGGAATGGAATGGAATGGAATGGAATGGAATGGATTCAACGCGAGTAGAATGGAACGGAACGGAGTGGAACGGAACAGAATGGAACAGAACGGAAGGGAATGGAATGGAATCAAACCGAGAAGAACGGAATGGAATGCAATGGAATGGAATGAAATGGAATGGAATGCATTCTAATAGAATGGAATTGAATCAACCCGTGTAGAACGGAACAGAACGGAATGGAAAGGAAAGGAATAGAATGGAATTGAATAAACCCGAGTAGAATGTAATGGAATGGAATGGAATGGAATGCAATGGAATGGAATCAAACCGAGTAGAATGCAATGGAATGGAATTCAATGGTATGGAATGGAATGGAATGGAATGGAATGGAATGGAATGGAATGGAACGGAATGGAATGCAATGAAATGGAATGGAATGGAACGGAATGGAGTGGAATCAACCCGAGTAGAACGGAAAGGAATGGAATGCAATGGAATGGAATGGAATGGAATGGAATGGAATGGAATGGAATGGAATGGAATGGAATGGAATGCAATGCAACGGAATGGAATGGAATGGAATCAACCTGAGTGGAATGGAACGGAATGGAATGGAATGGAATGGAATGGAATGGAATGGAATGGAATGGAATGCAATGGAACTGAATGGAATGGAATGGAATGGAATGGAATGGAATAGAAAGGAATTAAATCTACCCGAGTAGAATGGAATGGAATGGAATGGAATGGAATGGAATGGAATGGAATGGAATGCAATTGAATGGAATGGAATCAACCCGAGTAGAACGGAATGGAATAGAATGGAATGGAATGGAATGGAATCAACCTGAGAAGAACAGAATGGAATGGAAAGGAATGGAATGGAATGGGATGGGATGGAATGGAATGGAATGGAATGGAATGGAATGGAATGGAATGGAATGGAACGGAACGGAATGGAATGGAACGGAACGGAACGGAATGGAATGGAATGGAATGGAATGGAATGGAATGGAATGGAATTGAATGGAATCACCAAGAGTAGAACGGAATGGAATTGAATGGAGTGGAATGGAAAAGAATTGAATAGAATGGAATGCAATGCAATGGAATGGAATGGAATGGAACGGAATGGAAGGGAATGGAATGGAATGGAACGGAATGGAATGGAATGGAATAGAATGGAATGGAATGGAATAGAATGGAATGGAATGGAATGGAATGGAATGGAATGGAATGGAATGGAATAGAATGGCACGGAATGCAATGGAATGGAATGGAGTGGAATGGGATGGAATGGAATGGAATGGAATGGAATGGAATGGAATGGAATGGAATGGAATTGATTGGAATCAAACTGCGTAGAATGGAATGGAATGCAACAGAACTGAACGGAATGGAATGGAGTGCAGTGGAATGGATTGGAATGGAATGGAATGGAATGGAATGGAATCAACCCGAGTAGAACGGAATAGAATGGAATGGAGTGGAAGGGAATGGAATGGAATGGAATCAACCCCACAGGAATGGAATGGAATGGAATGGAGTTGAACGGAACGGAACGGAACATAATGGAAAGGAATGCAACGGAACGGAATGGAATGGAATGGAATCAACACGAGAAGAAAGGAATGGAACGGAATGGAATGGAATGGAATGGAATGGAATGGAATGGAATGGAATGGAATGGAATGGAATGGAACGGAATCTACCTGAGTAGAGCGGAATGGAATGGAATAGAATGGAAAGGAATGGAATGGAATGGAATGGAATGGAATGGAATGGAATGGAATGGAATCAACCCGAGTTGAAAGGAATGGAATAGAATGGAATGGAATGGAATGGAATGCAATGGAATGGAAAGGAATCAACCCGAATTCAACGGAATGGAATAGAATGGAATAGAATGGAATGGAATTCAATGGAATGGAATGGAATGGAATGGAATGCAGTGGAAAGGAAAGGAATGGAATAGAATGGAATGGAATGGAATGCAGTGGAAAGGAAAGGAATTTAATAGAATGGAATGGAATGGAATGGAATGCAATGGAATGGAATGGAATCAACCCGAGTAAAACGGAATGGAATAGAATGGAATAGAATGGAATGGAATTCAATGGAATTGAATGTAACGGAATGGAAAGGAAAGGAAAGGAAAGGAATGGAATGGAATGGAATGGAATGGAATGGAATGGAATGGGATGGAATGCAGAGGAATTGAATGGAACGGAAAGGAATGGAATCAACCAGAGTGGAAAGGAAAGGAATGGAATGGAATGGAATGGAATGGAATGGAATGGAATGGAATAAACCCGAGAAAAACGGAATGAAATGGAATGCAATGGAATGGAATGGAATGGAATAGAATGGAATGGAACGGCATAGAATGGAATGGAAAGAATGGAATGGAATGGAATAGAATGGCACGGAATGCAATGGAATGGAATGGAATGGGATGGAATGGAATGGAATGGAATGGAATGGAATGGAATGGAATTGATTGAAATCAACCTGCGTAGAATGGAATGGAATGCAACAGAACTGAACGGATTGGAATGGAGTGGAGTGGAATGGAATGGAATGGAATGGAATGGAATGGAATGGAATGGAATGGAATCAACCCGAGTAGAACGGAATAGAATGGAATGGAGTGGAAGGGAATGGAATGGAATGGAATCAACCCCACAGGAATGGAATGGAATGGAATGGATTTGAACGGAACGGAACGGAACAGAATGGAAAGGAATGCAATGGAACAGAATGGAATGGAATGGAATCAACACGAGAAGAGCGGCGTGGAATGGAATGGAATGGAATGGAATGGAATGGAATGGAATGGAATGGAAAGGAATGGAATGGAATGGAATGGAATGTTATCAACCAGAGTGGACAGAATTGGAATGGAATGGAATGGAATAGATTGGAATGGAATGGAATGGAATGGAACGGAGTCAACCAGAGTGGAGAGAAATTGAATGGAATGGAATGGAATGGA
Organism: Gorilla gorilla gorilla; assembly: GCF_029281585.2. Taxonomy (NCBI): domain Eukaryota; kingdom Metazoa; phylum Chordata; class Mammalia; order Primates; family Hominidae; genus Gorilla; species Gorilla gorilla. The sequence continues at coordinate 69,301,849 of NC_073228.2, forward strand.
ATGGAATGGAATGGAATGGAATGGAATGGAATGGAATGGAATGGAATGCAACGGAATGGAATGGAAAGGAATATAATGGAATGGAATGGAATCCACCCGAGAGGAAAACAGTGGAAAGGAATGGAATGGAATGGAATGGAATGGAATGGAATGGAATGGAATACAATGGAATGGAAAGGAATGCCATGGAATGCAAAGGAAAGGAATGGAATGGAATGGGATGGAATGGAATGTAATGGAATAGAGTGGTGTGGAATGGAATCAACCCGATTAGAATGGAAAGGAATGGAATGGAAGGGAATGGAATGGAATGAAACGGAATGGAATGGAATGCAATGGAATGGAATGGAATGGAATGTGTTCAACACGAGTAGAACGGAATGGAATAGTATAGAATGGAATGGAATGGAATGGAATGCAATGGAATGGAATGGAATGGAATGGAATGGAATGGAATGGTATGGAATGGAATGGAATTGTACGGAATGGAATGGAATGGAATGGAATGGAATGGAATGGAATGGGTTGGAATCAACCTGCGTAGAATGGAATGGAATGGAACGGAATGGAACGGAACGGAATGGAGTGGAATGGAATGGAATGGAATGGAATGGAATGGAATGGAATGGAATGGATTCAACCCGAGTAGAACGGAATAGAATGGAATGGAGTGGAAGGGAATGGAATGGAATGGAATCAACCAGAGAGGAATGGAATGGAATGAAATGGAATTGAACGGAACGGAATGAAACAGAATGGAAAGGAATAGATCGGAACGGAATGGAATGGAATGGAATCAACCCGAGGAGAAAGGCGTGGAATGGAATGGAATGGATTGGAATCAAGTGGAATGGAATACAATGGAATGCAATCAACTCGAGTAGAATGGAATGGAATGGAATGGAATGGAATGGAATGGAATGGAATGGAATGGAACGGAATGGAATGGAATGGAATGGAATGGAATCAACCCCAGTAGAAAGGAATGGAATGGAATGGAATGGAATGGAATGGAATGGAATGGAACCAACCCGAACAGAAAGGAATGGAATAAAATGGAATGGAATGGAATGGAATGCAATGGAATGGAACGGAATCAACACGAATTCAGCGGAATGGAATAGAATGGAATAGAATGGGATGGAATTCAATGGAATGGAATGTAATGGAATAGAATGCAATGGAAAGGAAAGGAATGGAATAGAATGGAATGGAATGGAATGGAATGCAATGGAATGGAATGGAATCAACCCGAGTAAAACAGAATGGAATAGAATGGAATATAATGGAATGGAATTCAATGGAATTGAATGTAACGGAATGCAATGCAATGGAAAGGAATGGAAAGGAATGGAATGGAATGGAATGGAATGGAATGGAATGGAATGGAATGGGATGGAATACAGCGGAATTGAATGGAACAGAATGGAATGGAATCAACCAGAGTGGAATGGAATGGAATGGAATGGAAAGGAATGGAATGGAATGGAATGGAATGGAATGGAATGGAATCAACCCGAGAAGAACGGAATGGAATGCAATGGAATGAAATGGAATGGAATGGAATGGAATGGAATGGAATGGAATGGAATGAAATGGCACGGAATGCAATGGAATGGAATGGAATGGAATGGGATGGAATGGAATGGAATGGGATGGAATGGATTGGAATCAACCTGCGTAGAATGGAATGGAATGGAACGGAACGTAACGGAATGGAGTGGAGTTGAATGGAATGGAATTGAATGGAATGGAATGGAATGGAATGGAATGGAATCAACCCGAGTAGAATGGAATACAATGGAATGGAGTGGAAGGGAATGGAATGGAATGGAATCAACCCGAGAGGAATTGAATGGAATGGAATGTAATTGAACGGAACGTAACGGAAGAGAATGGAAAGGAATGGAACGGAACGGAATGGAATGGAATTTAATCAACCCGACAAGAACGGCGTGGAATAGAATGGAATGGAATGGAATGGAATGAAATGGAATGGAATGGAATGGAATGGAATGGAAAGGAATGGAATGGAATGGAATGGAATGTTATCAAACAGAGTGGAGAGAATTAGAATGGAATGGAATGGAATGGAATGGAATGGAATGGAATGGAATGGAATGGAATGGAATGGAATGGAATCAACCGAGTAGAACGGAACCGAATGGAATGGAATGGAACGGAATTGAATGGAATTGAATCCACCCGAGTAGAATGGAATGGAATGGAATGGAATGGAATGGAATGGAATGGAATGGAATGGAATGGAATGGAATGGAATCAACCAGATTGGAGAGAAATTGAATGGAATGGAATGGAATGGAATGGAATGGAATGGAATGGAATGGAATCGAATGGAATGGAATGCAACGGAATGGAATGGAAAGGAATATAATGGAATGGAATGGAATCAAACCGAGAGGAACACAGTGGAAAGGAATGGAATGGAATGGAATGGAATGGAATGGAATGGAAAGGAATGGAATGGATTGCAATGGAATGGAATGGAATGGAATGCAATGAAGTGGAATGGAATGCCATGGAATGCAAAGGAAAGGAATGGAATGGAATGGGATGGAATGGAATGTAATGGAATAGAGTGGTGTGGAATGGAATCAACCCGATTAAAATGGAAAGGAATGGAATGGAAGGGAATGGAATGGAATGAAACGGAATGGAATGGAATGCAATGGAATGGAATGGAATGGAATGGAATGGAATGTGTTCAACACGAGTAGAACGGAAAGGAATGGAATGGAATGCAATGGAATGGAATTGAATGGAATGGAATTGAATGGAATCCACACGAGTAGAACGGAATGGAATAGTATGGAATGGAATGGAATGGAATGGAATGCAATGGAATGGAACGGAATGGAATGGAATGGAATGGTATGGAATGGAATGGAATGGTATGGAATGGAATGGAATGGAATGGAATGGAATGGAATGGAATGGGTTGGAATCAATCTGCGTAGAATGGAATGGAATGGAACGGAACGGAACGGAATGGAATGGATTGGAATGGAATGGAATGGAATGGAATGGAATGGAATGGAATCAACCCGAGTAGAACGGAATAGAATGGAATGGAGTGGAAGGGAATGGAATGGAATGGAATCAACCAGAGAGGAATGGAATGGAATGGAATGGAATTGAACGGAACGGAATGAAACAGAATGGAAAGGAATAGATAGGAACGGAATGGAATGGAATGGAATCAACCCGAGAAGAACGGCGTGGAATGGAATGGAATTGAATGGAATGAAGTGGAATGGAATACAATTAAATGCAATCAACTCGAGTAGAATAGAATGGAATGGAATGGAATGGAATGGAATGGAATGGGATGGAATGGAATGGAATCAACCCGAGTAGAAAGGAATGGAATGGAATGGAATGGGATGGAATGGAATGGAATCAACCCGAGCAGAAAGGAATGGAATAAAATGGAATGGAATGGAATGGAATGCAATGGAATGGAACGGAATCAACACGAATTCAACGGAATGGAATAGAATGGAATGGAATTCAATGGAATGGAATGTAATGGAATAGAATGCAATGGAAAGGAAAGGAATGGAATAGAATGGAATGGAATGGAATGGAATGCAATGGAATGGAATGGAATCAACCCGAGTAAAACAGAATGGAATAGAATGGAATAGAATGGAATGGAATTCAATGGAATTGAATGTAACGGAATGGAATGCAATGGAAAGGAATGGAAAGGAATGGAATGGAATGGAATGGAATGAAATGGAATGGGATGGAATGCAGCGGAATTGAATGGAACGGAATGGAATGGAATCAACCAGAGTGGAATGGAATGGAATGGAATGGAATGGAATGGAATGGCACGGAATGCAATGGAATGGAATGGAAAGGAATGGGATGGAATGGAATGGAATGGGATGGAATGGATTGGAATCAACCTGCGTAGAATGGAATGGAATGGAACGGAACGGAATGGAATGGAATGGAGTGGAATGGAATAGAATTGAATGGAATGGAATTAACCCGAGTAGAATGGAATAGAATGGAATGGAGTGGAAGGGAATGGAATGGAATGGAATCAACCCGAGAGGAATTGAATGGAATGGAATGTAATTGAACGGAACGTAACGGAAGAGAATGGAAAGGAATGGAACGGAACGGAATGGAATGGAATGTAATCAACCCGAGAAGAACGGCGTGGAATAGAATGGAATGGAATGGAATGGAATGGAATGGAATGGAATAGAATGGAATGGAAAGGAATGGAATGAAATGCAATGGAATGGAATGGAAAGGAATGGAATGGAATGGAATGGAATGTTATCAAACAGAGTGGAGAGAATTGGAATGGAATGTAATGTAATGGAATGGAATGGAGTGGAATGGAATGGAATGGAATGGAATGGAATGGAATGGTATGGAATCAACCCGACTAGAACGGATCCGAATGGAACGGAATGGAACGGAATTGAATGGAATTGAATCCACCCGAGTAGAATGGAATGGAATGGAACGGAATGGAATGGAATGGAATGGAATGGAATGGAAAGGAATGGAATGGAACGGAATCATCCAGATTGGAGAGAAATTGAATGGAATTGGATGGAATGGAATGGAATGGAATGGATTGGAATGGAATGGAATGGAATAGAGTGGAATTGGTTCAACCCGACTAGAATGGAACGGAACGGAAAGAAATACAATGGAATTGAATCAACCCGAGTAGAATGGAATGGAATGGAAAGGAAGGGAATGGGATAGAATTGTACGGAATGGAATCAACCAGATTAGAATGGAATGGAATGGAATGGAATATAATGGAATGGAAAGGAATGGAATGCAATGGAATCAACCCGAGTAGAACGAACTGGAATGGAATGGAATGGAATCAACCAGAGAAGAAAGAAATGGAATGGAAAGGAATGGAATGGAATGGAATGGAATGGAATGGAATGGAATGGAATGGAATGGAATACAATGGAATTGAATCAACCCGAATAGAATGGAACGGAATGGAATTGAACGGAACGGAAAGAAAGAGAACGGAATAGAATGGAATTGAATCAACAAGAGTAGAACGGATCGGAAAGAAATGGAGTGGATTGGAATGGAATGGAATGGAATGGAATGGACTGGAAAGGAAAGCAATGGAATGGAATGGAATGGAATGGAATGGAGTGGAATGGAATGGAATGGATTCAACCTGAGTAGAACGGAACGGAACGGAACGGAGTGGAACGGAACAGAACGGAACGGAACGGAATGGAATGGAATGGAATCAAACCGAGAAGAACGGAATTGAATGGAATGGAATGGAATGAAATGGAATGGAATGCATTCTAATAGAATGGAATTGAATCAACCCATGTAGAATGGAACAGAACGGAATGGAAAGGAACGGAATAGAATGGAATTGAATAAACCCGAGTAGAATGTAATGGAATGGAAGGGAATGGAATGGAATGGAATGGAATCGAACGGAATGGAAAGGAATGCAATGGAAAGGAATGGAATGGATTGGAATGCAATGGAATGGAATTGAATGGAATGGAATGGAATGGAATGCAATAGAATGTAAAGGAATGGAGTGGAATGCAATGGAATGGAATGGAACCAAACCGAGTAGAACGGGATGGAAACAACCCGAGTAGAATGGAATGGAATGGAATGGAATGGAATGGAATGGAATGGAATGGAATGGAATGGAATGGAATGGAATGCAATGGAATGGAATGGAATGCAATGGAATGGAATGGAATGGAATGGAATGGAATGGAATGGAATGGAATCAACCCGAGAAGAAAGGAATGGAACCGAATGCAATGGAACGGAATGGAACGGAACGGAATAGAATGGAATTGTATCAACCCGAGTAGAACGGAATGGAATGGAATGGAATGGAATGGAATGGAATGGAATGGAATGGAATGGAAAGAATCAACCCGAGAAGAAAGGAATGGAATGGAATGGAATGGGATGGAATGGAATGGAATGGAATGGGATGGAATGAAATGGACTGCAATGGAATGGAAGGCAATGGAACGGAATGGAATGGAATGGAATGCAATGGAAAGGAATGGAATGGAATTTAATGGAAGGGAATGGAATGGAATGGAATGGAATCAACCCGAGTGTAATTGAACGGAATGGAATGGAATAGAATGGAATGGAATAGAAAGGAATAGAATGGAATAGAATCAACGCGAGTAGAATGGAAAGGGAACGGAATGGAATGAAATGAAATGGAATGGAACGGAATGGAATGGAATCAACCGGAGTAGAATGGAAAGGAATGGAATGGAATGCAATGGAATGGAAAGTAATGGAACGGAATGGAATGGAATCAACCCGAGTAGAACGGAATGGAATGGAATGGAATGGAATGCAACGGAATGGAATGGAATCAACACGAGTAGAATGGAATTTAATAGAATGGAATGGAATGGAAAGGAATGCAATGGAATGGAATGCAATGGAATGGAATGCAATGGAATGGAATGGAACCAACCCGAGTAGAACGGAATGGAATGGAATGCAATGGAATGGAATGGAATGGAATGGAATGGTATGGAATGGAATGGAATGGAATGGAATCAACCCGAGAAGAAAGGAATGGAATGGAATGGGATGGAATGGAATGGAATAGAATGGAAAGGAATAGAATGGAATAGAATCCACCCGAGTAGAATGGAATGGAACGGAACCTAACAGAAAGGAACGGAATGGAACGGAACGGAATAGAATGGAATTGAATCAACCCGAGTAGAACGGAATGGAAAGGAATGGAATGGATTGGAATCAACTCGAGAAGAAAGGAATGGAACGGAATGGATTGGAATGGAATGGAACGGAATGGAATGGAATGGAGTGGAATGGAAATGAAGAGTGGAATTGAATCAAAAGGAGTAGAAAGGAATGTAACGGAACATAACGGAAAGGAACTCAACGGAACGGAATGGAACTGAATGGAATTGAATCAACCCGAGTAGAATGGAATGGAATGGAAAGGAATGGAAAGGAATGGGATGGAATGGAATGGAATGGAATGGGATGGGATGGAATGGAATGGAATGGAATGGAATGGAATGGAATGGAAAGGAATGGAATGCAATGGAATGGAATAGAAAGGAATTAAATCAACCCGAGTAGAATGGAATGGAATGGAATGGAATGGAATGGAATGGAATGGAATGGAATCAACCCGAGTAGAACGGAATGGAATAGAATGGAATGGAATGGAATGGAATCAACTTGAGAAGAACAGAATGGAATGGAATGGAATGGAATAGAATGGTATGGAATGGAATCGAATGGAATGGAATGCAAGAGATTCGAATTGAATCAACCTGAGTAGAACGTAACTGACCAGAATGGAACGGAACGGAACGGAATGGAGCGAAATATAACGGGATTGAATCAAACCGAGTAGAATGGAATGGAATGGAATGGAATGGAAACAATGCAATGGAATGGAGTTGGATGGAAAAGAATGGAATGTAATGGAATGGAATCAACCCGAGTGGAAAGGAATGGAATGGGATGGAATGGAATGGAATGGAATGGCATGGAATGGAATGGAATGGAATGGAATGGAATGGAAAGGAATGGAATGCAATGGAATGGAATGGAACAGAATGGAATGGAATGGAATCAATCCGAGTAGAACGGAAAGGAATGGAATGCAATGGAATGGAATGCAACGGAACGGAATGGAATGGAATGGAATCAAACCGAGTGGAATGCAATGGAGAGGAATGGAATGGAATGGAATGGAATGGAATGGAATGGAATGGAAAGGAATGGATCAGAAAGGAATCAACCCGAGTAGAACGGAATGGAAATGAATGGAATTTAATGGAATGGAATAGAATGTAAAGGATTCAACCCGAGTGGAATGGAATGGAATGGAATGGAATAGAATGGAATGGAACGGAATAGAATGGAATAGAATGGAATGGAATGGAATGGAATGGAATGGAATAGAATGGCACGGAATGCAATGGAATGGAATGAAATGGAATGGGATGGAATGGAATGGAATGGAATGGAAATGATTGGAATCAACCTGCGTAGAATGGAATGGAATGCAACAGAACTGAACGGATTGGAATGGAGTGGAGTGGAATGGAATGGAATGGAATGGAATGGAATGGAATCAACCCGAGTAGAATGGAATAGAATGGAATGGAGTGGAAGGGAATGGAATGGAATGGAATCAACCCCACAGGAATGGAATGGAATGGAATGGAATTGAACGGAACGGAACGGAACAGAATGGAAAGGAATGCAACGGAACGGAATGGAATGGAATGGAATCAACACGAGAAGAGCGGAGTGGAATGGAATGGAATGGAATGGAATGGAATGGAATGGAATGGAATGGAATGGAATGGAATGGAAAGGAATGGAATGGAATGGAATGGAATGTTATCAACCAGAGTGGACAGAATTGGAATGGAATGGAATGGAATGGAATAGAATGGAATGGAATGGAATGGAATGGAACGGAATCAAGCAGAGTGTAGAGAAATTGAATGGAATAGAATGGAATGGAATGGAATGGAGTGGAATGGAATGGAATGGAATGGAATGGAATGGAATGGAATGGAATGCAACGGAATGGAATGGAAAGGAATATAATGGAATGGAATGGAATCCACCCGAGAGGAACACAGTGGAAAGGAATGGAATGGAATGGAATGGAATGGAATGGAAAGGAATGGAATGGAATGGAATGGAATGCAATGGAATGGAATGGAATGCCATGGAATGCAAAGGAAAGGAATGGAATGGAATGGGATGGAATGGAATGGAATGGAATAGAGTGGTGTGTAATGGAATCAACCCGATTAGAATGGAAAGGAATGGAATGGAAGGGAATGGAATGGAAAGAAACGGAATGGAATGGAATGCAATGGAATGGAATGGAATGGAATGGAATGGAATGTGTTCAACACGAGTAGAACGGAATGGAATAGAATGGAATGGAATGGAACGGAATGGAATGGAATGGAATGGAATGGAATGGAATGGAATGGAATGGAATGGAATGGAATGGAATGGTATGGAATGGCATGGAACGGTATGGAATGGAATGGAATGGAATGGAAGGGAAAGGAATGGAATGGAATCTAATCGAATGGAATGGAAAGGAATGCAATGGAATGGAATGGAATGGATTGGAATGGAATGGAATGGTATGGAATGCAATGGAATCCAATGGAATGGAATGCAAATGAATGGAATGGAATGGAATGCAATGGAATGGAATGGAATCAGCCCGAGTAGAACGGAATGGAATGGAATTCAATGGAATGGAATGGAATGGAAGGGAATGGAATGGAATGGAATTGAATGGAATGGAATGGAATGGAATGGAATGGAATGGAATGGAATGGAATCAACCCGAGAAGAAAGGAATGGAAAGGAATGGAATGGAATGGAATGGAATAGAATGGAAAGGAAGAGAATGGAATAGAATCCACCCGAGTAGAATGGAATGGAACGGAACCTAACGGAAAGGAACTGAATGGAACGGAACGGAATAGAATGGAATTGAATCAACCCGAGTAGAACGGAATGGAATGGAATGGAATGGAATGGAATGGAATCAACCCGAGAAGAAAGGAATGGAACGGAATGGAATGGAATGGAATGGAATGGAATGGAATGGAATGGAATGGAATGGAATGGAGTGGAATGGAAAGGAATAGAGTGGAATTGAATCAAACCGAGTAGAATGGAATGGAATGGAGTGGAATGGAAAGGAATAGAGTGGAATTGAATCAAACCGAGTAGAAAGGAATGGAACGGAACCTAACGGAAAGGAACTGAATGGAATGGAACGGAATAGAATGGAATTAAATCAACCCGAGAAGAACGGAATAGAATGGAATGGAATGGAATGGAATGGAATTGAATGGAATGGAATGCAACGGAATGGAACGGAAGGGAATATAATGAAAAGGAATGGAATCAACCCGAGTGGAATGGAATGGAACGGAATGGAAAGCAATGCAATGCAATGGAATGGAATCCACCCGAGAGGAACAGAGTGGAAAGGAATGGAATGGAATGGAATGGAATGCAATTGAACGGAATGGAATGGAACGGAATGGAATGGAATGGAATGGAATGGAAAGGAATGGAATGGAATGGAATGGAGTGGAATAGAAAGGAATCAAACTGAGTAGAACGGAATGTAATAGAATGGAATAGAATGGAATGGAATTCAATGGAATGGAATGCAATGGAATGGAATGCCATGGAAAGGAAAGGAATGGAATGGAATGGAATGGAATGGAAAGGAATGCAACGGAATGGAATTGAACGGAATGGAATGGAATGGATTGGAATGGAATGTAATGCAATGCAACGGAATGGAATGGAATGGAATCAACCTGAGTGGAATGGAACGGAATGGAATGGAATGGAATGGAATGGAATGGAATGCAATGGAATGGAATGCAATGGAACGGAATGGAATGGAATGGAATGCAATGGAATGGAATAGAAAGGAATTAAATCTACCCGAGTAGAATGGAATGGAATGGAATGGAATGGAATGGAATGGAATGGAATGGAATGGAATGGAATCAACCCGAGTAGAACGGAATGGAATAGAATGGAATGGAATGGAATGGAATCAACCTGAAAAGAACAGAATGGAATGGAATGGAATGGGATGGAATGGAATGGAATGGAATGGAATGGAATGGAATGGAATGGAATGGAACGGAATGGAATGGAATGGAATGGAATGGAATGGAATGGAACGGAATGGAATGGAATGGAATGGAATGGAAAGGAATGGAATGGAATGGAATGGAGTGGAATAGAAAGGAATCAAACTGAGTAGAACGGAATGTCATAGAATGGAATAGAATGGAATGGAATTCAATGGAATGGAATGCAATGGAATGGAATGCCATGGAAAGGAAAGGAATGGAATGGAATGGAATGGAAAGGAATGCAACGGAATGGAATTGAACGGAATGGAATGGAATGGATTGGAATGGAATGTAATGCAATGCAACGGAATGGAATGGAATGGAATCAACCTGAGTGAAATGGAACGGAATGGAATGGAATGGAATGGAATGGAATGGAATGCAATGGAATGGAATGCAATGGAACTGAATGGAATGGAATGGAATGCAATGGAATGGAATAGAAAGGAATTAAATCTACCCGAGTAGAATGGAATGGAATGGAATGGAATGGAATGGAATGGAATGGAATGGAATGGAATGGAATGGAATCAACCCGAGTAGAACGGAATGGAATAGAATGGAATGGAATGGAATGGAATCAACCTGAAAAGAACAGAATGGAATGGAATGGAATGGGATGGAATGGAATGGGATGGAATGGAATGGAATGGAATGGAATGGAATGGAATGGAATGGAATGGAATGGAACGGAATGGAATGGAATGGAATGGAATGGAATGGAATGGAACGGAATGGAATGGAATGGAATGGAATGGAATCACCAAGAGTAGAACGGAATGGAATTGAATGGAGTGGAATGGAAAATAATTGAATAGAATAGAATGCAATGCAATGGAATGGAATGGAACGGAACGGAATGGAAGGGAATGGAATGGAATGGAATGGAATGGAATGGAATGGAATAGAATGGAATGGAATGGAATAGAATGGAATGGAATGGAATGGAATGGAATGGAATAGAATGGCACGGAATGCAATGGAATGGAATGGAATGGAATGGGATGGAATGGAATGGAATGGAATGGAATGGAATGGAATGGAATGGAATGGAATGGAATGGAATTGATTGGAATCAACCTGCGTAGAATGGAATGGAATGCAACAGAACACAACGGAATGGAATGGAGTGGAGTGGAATGGATTGGAATGGAATGGAATGGAATGGAATGGAATGGAATGGAAAGGAATCAACCCAAGTAGAACGGAATAGAATGGAATGGAGTGGAAGGGAATGGAATGGAATGGAATCAACCCCACAGGAATGGAATGGAATGGAATGGAGTTGAACGGAACGGAACGGAACAGAATGGAAAGGAATGCAACGGAACGGAATGGAATGGAATGGAATCAACACGAGAAGAGCGGCGTGGAATGGAATGGAATGGAATGGAATGGAATGGAATGGAATGGAATGGAATGGAAAGGAATGGAATGGAATGGAATGGAATGTTATCAACCAGAGTGGACAGAATTGGAATGGAATGGAATGGAATAGAATGGAATGGAATGGAATGGAATGGAACGGAATCAACCAGAGTGGAGAGAATTTGAATGGAATGGAATGGAATGGAATGGAATGGAATGGAATGGAATGGAATGGAATGGAATGGAATGCAACGGAATGGAATGGAAAGGAATATAATGGAATGGAATGGAATCCACCCGAGAGGAAAACAGTGGAAAGGAATGGAATGGAATGGAATGGAATGGAATGGAATGGAATGGAATGGAATGGAATGGAATGGAATGGAATGAAATACAATGGAATGGAAAGGAATGCCATGGAATGCAAAGGAAAGGAATGGAATGGAATGGGATGGAATGGAATGTAATGGAATAGAGTGGTGTGTAATGGAATCAACCCGATTAGAATGGAAAGGAATGGAATTGAAGGGAATGGAATGGAATGAAACGGAATGGAATGGAATGCAATGAAATGGAATGGAATGGAATGGAATGGAATGTGTTCAACACGAGTAGAACGGAAAGGAATGGAATGGAATGCAATGCAATGGAATTGAATGGAATGGAATTGAATGGAATCCACACGAGTAGAACGGAATGGAATAGTATGGAATGGAATGGAATGCAATGGAATGCAATGGAATGGAATGGAATGGAATGGAATGGAAAGGAATGGAATGGAATGGAATGGAATGGAATGGAATGGAAAGGAATGGAATGGAAAGGAATGGAATGGAATGGAATGGAATGGAATGGAATGGTATGGAATGGAATGGAATGGAATGGAATGGAATGGAATGGAATGGAATGGAATGGGTTGGAATCAACCTGCGTAGAATGGAATGGAATGGAACGGAACGGAACGGAATGGAATGGAGTGGAATGGAATGGAATGGAATGGAATGGAATGGAATGGAATGGAATGGATTGGAATGGAATGGAATGGAATCAACCCGAGTAGAACGGAATAGAATGGAATGGAGTGGAAGGGAATGGAATGGAATAGAATCAACCAGAGAGGAATGGAATGGAATGGAATGGAATTGAACGGAACGGAATGAAACAGAATGGAAAGGAATAGATCGGAACGGAATGGAATGGAATGGAATCAACCCGAGGAGAACGGCGTGGAATGGAATGGAATGGATTGGAATGAAGTGGAATGGAATACAATGGAATGCAATCAACTCGAGTAGAATGGAATGGAATGGAATGGAATGGAATGGAATGGAATGGAATGGAATGGAACGGAATCAACCCCAGTAGAAAGGAATGGAATGGAATGGAATGGAATGGAATGGAATGGAATGGAATCAACCCGAGCAGAAAGGAATGGAATAAAATGGAATGGAATGGAATGGAATGCAATGGAATTGAATGTAATGGAATAGAATGCAATGGAAAGGAAAGGGGAATAGAATGGAATGGAATGGAATGGAATGCAATGGAATGGAATGGAATCAAACCGAGTAAAACAGAATGGAATAGAATGGAATAGAATGGAATGGAATTCAATGGAATTGAATGTAACGGAATGGAATGCAATGGAAAGGAATGGAAAGGAATGGAATGGAATGGAATGGAATGGAATGGAATCAACCCGAGTAAAACAGAATGGAATAGAATGGAATAGAATGGAATGGAATTCAATGGAATTGAATGTAACGGAATGGAATGCAATGGAAAGGAAAGGAAAGGAATGGAATGGAATGGAATGGAATGGAATGGGATGGAATACAGCGGAATTGAATGGAACAGAATTGAATGGAATCAACCAGAGTGGAAAGGAAAGGAATGGAATGGAATGGAATGGAATGGAATGGAATTTAATCAACCCGAGAAGAACGGAATGAAATGGAATGCAATGGAATGGAATGGAATGGAATAGAATGGAATGGAACGGAATAGAATGGAATGGAATGGAATGGAATAGAATGGCACAGAATGCAATGGAATGGAATGGAATGGAGTGGGATGGAATGGAATGGAACGGAATGGAATGGAATGGAATGGAATCGATTGGAATCAACCTGCGTAGAATGGAATGGAATGCAACAGAACTGAACGGATTGGAATGGAGTGGAGTGGAATGGAATGGAATCAACACGAGAAGAGCGGCGTGGAATGGAATGGAATGGAATGGAATGGAATGGAATGGAATGGAATGGAATGGAATGGAAAGGAATGGAATGGAATGGAATGGAATGTTATCAACCAGAGTGGACAGAATTGGAATGGAATGGAATGGAATAGAATGGAATGGAATGGAATGGAATGGAACGGCATCAACCAGAGTGGAGAGAAATTGAATGGAATGGAATGGAATGGAATGGAATGGAGTGGAATGGAATGGAATGGAATGGAATGGAATGGAATGGAATGGAATGGAATGGAATGGAATGCAACGGAATGGAATGGAAAGGAATATAAAGGAATTGAATGGAATCCACCCGAGAGGAACACAGTGGAAAGGAATGGAATGGAATGGAATGGAATGGAATGGAATGGAATGAAATGGAATGGAATGGAATGCCATGGAATGCAAAGGAAAGGAATGGAATGGAATGGGATGGAATGGAATGTAATGGAATAGAGTGGTGTGGAATGGAATCAACCCGATTAGAATGGAAAGGAATGGAATGGAAGGGAATGGAATGGAAAGAAAGGGAATGGAATGGAATGCAATGGAATGGAATGGAATGGAATGCAATGGAATGGAATGGAATGGAATGGAATGGAATGTGTTCAACAGGAGTAGAACGGAAAGGAATGGAATGGAATGCAATGGAATGGAATTGAATGGAATGGAATTGAATGGAATCCACACGAGTAGAATGGAATGGAATAGTATGGAATGGAATGGAATGGAATGGAATGCAATGGAATGGAATGGAATGGAATGGAATGGAATGGAATGGAATGGAATGGTATGGAATGGCATGGAATGGTATGGAATGGAATGGAATGGAATGGAATGGAATGGAATCAACCCGAGTACAACGGAATAGAATGGAATGGAGTGAAAGGGAATGGAATGGAATGGAATCAACCAGAGAGGAATGGAATGGAATGGAATGGAATTGAACGGAACGGAATGAAACAGAATGGAAAGGAATAGATCAGAACGGAATGGAATGGAATGGAATCAACCCGAGAAGAACGGCGTGGAATGGAATGGAATGGAATGGAATGAAGTGGAATGGAATACAATGGAAAGCAATCAACTCGAGTAGAATGGAATGGAATGGAATGGAATGGAATGGAATGGAATGGAATCAACCCCAGTAGAAAGGAATGGAAAGGAATGGAATGGAATGGAATGGAATGGAATGGAATGGAATGGAATCAACCCGAGCAGAAAGGAATGGAATAAAATGGAATGGAATGGAATGGAATGCAATGTAATTGAACGGAATCAACACGAATTCAACGGAATGGAATAGAATGGAATGGAATTCAATGGAATGGAATGTAATGGAATAGAATGCAATGGAAAGGAAAGGAATGGAATAGAATGGAATGGAATGGAATGGAATGCAATGGAATGGAATGGAATCAACCCGAGTAAAACAGAATGGAATAGAATGGAATAGAATGGAATGGAATTCAATGGAATTGAATGTAACGGAATGGAATGCAATGGAAAGGAATGGAAAAGAATGGAATGGAATGGAATGGAATGGAATGGGATGGAATGCAGCGGAATTGAATGGAACGGAATGGAATGGAATCAACCAGAGTGGAATGGAATGGAATGGAATGGAATGGAATGGAACGGAATGGAATGGAATGGAATGGAATCAACCCGAGAAGAACGGAATGGAATGCAATGGAATGAAATGGAATGGAATGGAATGGAATGGAATGGAATGGAATGGAATGGAATGGCACGGAATGCAATGGAATGGAATGGAATGGAATGGGATGGAATGCAATGGAATGGGATGGAATGGATTGGAATCAACCTGCGTAGAATGGAATGGAATGGAACGGAACGTAACGGAATGGAATGTAGGGGAATGGAATGGAATTGAATGGAATGGAATGGAATGGAATGGAATGGAATGGAATGGAATCAACCCGAGTAGAATGGAATAGAATGGAATGGAGTGGAAGGGAATGGAATGGAATGGAATCAACCCGAGAGGAATGGAATGGAATGGAATGTATTCAACACGAGTAGAACGGAAAGGAACGGAATGGAATGCAATGGAATGGAATGGAATGGAATGGAATGGAATCAACTCGAGTAGAACGGAATGGAATGGAATGGAATGGAATGGAATGGAATGGAATGGAATGGAATGGAATGGTATGGAATGGAATGGAATGGTATGGAATGGAATGGAATGGAATGGAATGGAATGGAATGGAATGGAATGGAATGGAATCTATTGGAATGGAATGGAATGGAATGGAATGGAATGGAATGGAATGGAATGGAGTGGTATGGAATGGAATTCAAAGAATTCAATGCAATACAATGGAATGGAATGGAATGGAATGGAATGGAATGGAATGGAATGGAATGGAATGGAATGGAATGGAATGGAATCAACCAGAGTAGAACGGAATGGAATGGAACGGAATGGAATGGAATGGAATGGAGTGGAATGGAATCAAACCGAGTAGAACGGAATGGGATAGAATGGAATGTAATGGAATGGAATGCAACGGAATATAATGGAATCAACCTGGGTAGAACGGAATGAAATAGAATGGAATGGAATGGAATGGAATGCAAAGCAATGGAATGGAATGCAATGGAAGGTATTCAGCACGAGTAGAACGGAAAGGAACGGAATGGATTGCAATGGAATGGAATGGAATGGAATGGTTTGGCATGCAATGCAATGGAATGGAATAGAATGGAATGGAATCTACACGAGTAGAACGGAATGGAATGGAATGGAATGGAATGGAATGGAATGGAATGGAATGGAATTGAATGGAATGGTATGGAATGCAATGGAATGGAATGGAATGGAATGGAATCAACTCGAGTAGAACGGAATTGAATGGAATGGAATGGAATGGAGTGGAATGGAATGGAATGGAATGGAATGGAATGGTATGAAATGGAATGGAATGGTATGGAATGGAATGGAATGGAATGGAATGGAATGGCATGGAAGGCAATGGACTGGAATGGAATGGAAAGGGATGGAATGGAATGGAATGGAATGGAATGGAATGGAATGGATTGGAATCAACATGCGTAGAATGGAATGGAATGGAACGGAATGGAACGGAATGGAATGGTTTGGAATGGAATGGAATGGAATGGAATGGAATGGAATGGAATGGAATGGATAGGAATCAAACTGCGTAGAATGGAATGGAATGGAACGGAAAGGAACGGAATGGAATGGAACGGAATGGAATGGAGTGGAATGGGGTGGAATTGAATGGAAAGGAATGGAACGGTATGGAATGGAATCAACCCGATTAGAATGGAATGGAATGAATGGAACGGAATGCAATGGTATGGAATGGAATGGAATGGAATGCAATGGAATGGAATACAATGAAATGCAATGGAATGGAATGGAGTGGATTCAACAGGAGTAGAACGGAAAGGAATGGAATGGAATGGAATAGAATGGAATGGAATGGAATGGAATGGAATGGAATGGAATGGAATGGAATAGAATGGAATGGAATGGAATGGAATGGAATGGAATGGAATGGAATGGAATGGAATGGAATGGAATGGAATGGAATGGAATGGAATCAACCCGAGTACAACGGAATGGAATGGAATGGAATGGAATGGAATGGAATGGAATGGAATGGAATGGAATGGAATGTATTCAACACGAGTAGAATGGAAAGGAACGGAATGGAATGCAATGGAATGGAATGGAATGGAATGGTTTGGAATGCAATGCAATGGTATGGAATAGAATGGAATGGAATCTACACGAGCAGAACGGAATGGAATGGAATGGAATGGAATGGAATGGAATGGAATTGAATGGAATGGAATGATATGGAATGCAATGCAATGGAATGGAATGGAATGGAATGCAATGGAATGGAATGGAATGGAATAGAATCAACCAGAGTAGAACGGAATGGAATGGAACGGATTGGAATGGAATGGAGTGGAGTGGAATGGATTCAAACAGAGTAGAACGGAATGGGATAGAATGGAATGTAATGGAATGGAATGCAATGGAATATAATGGAATCAACCAAGGTAGAACGGAATGGAATGGAATGAATTAGAATGGAATGGAATGGAATGGAATGCAAAGCATTGGACTGGAATGGAATGGAATGTATTCAACATGAGTAGAACGGAAAGGAACGGAATGGAATGCAACGGAATGGAATGGAATGGAATGGAATGGATTGGAATCAACTCGAGTAGAACGGAATGGAATGGAATGGAATGGAATGGAATGGAATGGAATGGAATTGAATGGAATGGTATGGAATGGAATGGAATGGTATGGAATGGAATGGAATGGCATGGAAGGCAAAGGAATGGAATGGAATGGAATGGGATGGAATGGAATGGAATGGAATGGAATGGAATGGAATGGAATGGAATGGAATGGACTGGAATCAACCTGCGTAGAATGGAATGGAATGGAACGGAATGGAACGGAATGGAATGGAGTGGAATGGAATGGAATGGAATGGAATGGAATGGAATGGAATGCAATGGAATCAACCCGAGTAGAACGGAACAGAATAGAATGGAGCGGAAGGGAATGGATTGGAATGGAATCAACCCGAGAAGCACGGCGTGTAATGGAACGGAAAGGAATGGAATGAAGTGGAATGGAATACAATAGAATTCAATCAACTCGAGTAGAATGGGTTGGAATGGAATGGAATGGAAAGCAATAGAATGGAATGGAATTGGATGGAAAGAGTGGAATGTAATGGAATGGAATGGAATGGAATCAACCCTATTAGAAAGGAATGGAATGGAATTTAATGGAATGGAATGGAATGGAATGGAATGGAATGGAATGGAATGGAATGGAATGGAATGGAATGGAATGGAATGGAATGGAATGGAATGGAATGGAATCAAACCGAGTAGAATGCAGTGGAATGGAATAGAATTGTATGGAATGGAATGGAATGGTATGGAATGGAATGCAATGGAAAGGAATGGAATGGAACAGAATGGAATGGATTCAACCCGAGTAGATCAGAAAGGAATGGAATGGAATGGAACGGAATGGAGTGGAATGCAATGGAATGGAATGCAATGGAATGGAATGGAATGGAACGGAATGGAATGGAATCAACCCTAGTAGAACGGAAAGGAATGGAATGGAATGGGATGGAATGGAATGGCATGGAATGGAATGGAATGGAATGGAAAGGAATGGAAAGGAATGTAATGTAATCATCCCGAGTAGAACAGAATAGAATAGAATGGAATGGAATGGAATGGAATGGAATGGAATGGAATGGAATGGAATAGAATGGAATGGAATCAACACAAGTAGAATGGAATGGAATAGAATGGAATGGAATGGAATTGAACGCAATAGAATGGAATGGAATGGAATGGAATGGAATGGAATGGAATGGAATGGAATGGAATGGAATGGAATGGAATGGAATGGAATGGAATGCAATGGAATATAATGGAATGGAGTGGAATACACCCGAGAGGAACAGAGTGGAATGGAATGGAATGGAATGGAATGGAATGGAATGGAATGGAATGGAAAGGAATGGAATGGAATGGAATGGAATATAATGGAATGGAATGGAATGGAATGGAATGGAATGGCATGGGATGAAAAGGAGAGGAATGGAATGGAATGGAACGGAATGGAATGGAATGGAATGAAATGGAATTGAACGGAATGGAATGGAATGGAATGGAATGGAAAGGAATGGAATGGAATGGAATGGCATGGAATGCAAAGGAGAAGAATGGAATAGGATGGAATGGAATGGAATGGATTGGAATTGCATGGAATGCAAAGGAGAGGAATGGAATGGGATGGAATGGAATGGAATGCAATTGAATGGAATGGAATGGAACGGAATGGAATTGAATGGAAGGGAATGGAACCAACCCGATTAGAACGGAAGAGAATGGAATGGAACGTAATGGAATTGTATGGAATGTAATGTAATGGAATGGAATGGATTCAACACGAGTAGAACGGAAAGGAAAGGAATGGAATGGAATGGAATGGAACGGAATGGAATGGAATGGAATGGATGGAATGGATGGAATGGAATGGAATGGATTGCAATGGAATGCAATGGAATGGAATGGAATGGAATGGAATGGAATGGAATGGAATGGAATGTACCCGTGTAGAACGGAATGGAATGGAAAGGAATGGAATGGATGGAATGGAATGGAATCAACCCGAGTAGAAAGGAATGGAATGGAATGGAAAGGAATGGAATGGAATGGCATGGAATGCAATGCAATGGAATGGAATGGAATGGAATGTACCCATGTAGAACGGAATGGAATGGAATGGAATGGAATGGAATGGAATGGAATGGAATGGAATGGAACGGAATGGAATGGAAATGGAATGGAATCAACCCGAGAAGAAAGGAATGGAAAGGAATGCAATGGAATGGAATTGAATGGAATGGAAAGGAACGGAATGGAATGGAATGGAATGGCATGGAATGGAATGGAATGGAATGGAATGGTATGGAATGGAATGGAATGGAATGGAAGGGAAAGGAGTGGAATGGAATGAAACAGAGTAGAACCGAATAGGATAGAATGGAATGTAATGGAATGGAAAGTAATGGAATATAATGGAATCAACCAGGGTAGAACGGAATGAAATAGAATGGAATGGAATGGAATGGAAAGCAAAGGAATGGAATGGAATGGAATGGAATGGAATGTATTCAACACAGGTAGAAAGGAAAGGAATGGAATGGAATGCAGTGGAATGGAACGGAATGGAATGGAATGGAATCAACCTGAGTAGAACGGAATGGAATGGAATGGAATGGAATGGAATGGAATGGCATGGAATGGAATGGAATGGAATGGAATGGAATGGAATGGAATAGAATGGAATGGAATCTACACGAGTAGAACGGAATGGAATGGAATGGAATGGAATGGAATGGAATGGAATGGAATGAAATGGAATGGAATCAACCCGAGAAGAAAAGATTGGAATGGAATGGAATGGAATGGAATGGAATGGAATGGAACGGAATAGAATGGAATTGAGTCCTCCCGAGTAGAATGGAAAGAAACGGAACGGAATGGAATGGAAGGGAACGGAATAGAATGGAATTGAATCAACCAGAGAAGAAGGGAACGGAACGGAACACAAGGGAATGGAACGGAACGGAACGGAATTGAATGGAATAGAATCAACCCGAGTAGAAGGGAATGGAATGGAATTGAATGGAAAGGAATGGAATGTAATGGAATGGAAAGAAACGGAATAGAATGGAACGGAATGGAATGGAATGGAATCAACCCGAGTGGAATGGAATGGAATGGAATGGAACGGAATGGAAAGGAATGGAATGGAATGGCAAGGAATTGAACAGAACGGAATCAACCCGAGTAGAACGGAATGGAAATGAATGGAATTTAATGGAATGGAATGGAATGTAAAGGAATCAACACGAGTGGAATGGAATGGAACGGAACGGAATGGAATGGAATTTAATCAACCTGAGAAGAACGGCGTGGAATAGAATGGAATGGAATGGAATGGAATGGAATGGAATGGAATGGAATGGAATGGAATGGAAAGGAATGGAATGGAAAGGAATGGAATGGAATGGAATTGAATGTTATCAAACAGAGTGGAGAGAATTGGAATGGAATGGAATGGAATGGAATGGAATGGAATGGAATGGAATCAACCCGAGTAGAACGGAACCGAATGGAACGGAATGGAACGGAATTGAATGGAATTGAATCCACCCGAGTAGAATGGAATGGAATGGAATGGAATGGAATGGAATGGAATGGAAAGGAATGGAATGGAATGGAATCAACCAGATTGGAGAGAAATTGAGTGGAATGGAACGGAATGGAATGGAATGGAATGGAATGCAACGGAATGGAATGGAAAGGAATATAATGGAATGGAATGGAATCCACCTGAGAGGAACACAGTGGAAAGGAATGGAATGGAATGGAATGGAATGGAATGGAATGGAATGGAATGGAATGGAATGGAATGGAATGGAATGGAATGAAATGCAATGGAATGGAATGGAATGCCATGGAATGCAAAGGAAAGGAATGGAATGGAATGGGATGGAATGGAATGTAATGGAATAGAGTGGTGCGGAATGGAATCAACCCGATTAGAATGGAAAGGAATGGAATGGAAAGGAATGGAATGGAATGAAACGTAATGGAATGGAATGCAATGGAATGGAATGGAATGGAATGGAATGGAATGTGTTCAACACGAGTAGAACGGAAAGGAATGGAATGGAATGCAATGGAATGGAATGGAATGGAATTGAATTGAAAGGAATCCACACGAGTAGAACGGAATGGAATAGTATGGAATGGAATGGAATGGAATGGAATGGAATGGAGTGGAATGGAATGGAATGGAATGGAATCTACACGAGTGAAATGGAACGGAAAGGAATGGAATAGAATGGAATGGAATGGAATGGAATGGAATGGAATAGAATCAACGCAAGTAGAATGGAAAGGGAATGGTATGGAATGGAATACAATGGAAGGGAATGGAATGGAAAGGAATGGAATGCAACGGAATGGCATGGAATGGAATGGAATCAACCTGAGAAGAAAGGAACGGAATGGAATGGAATGGAATGGAATGGAAAGGAATGGAATGGAATGGAATAGAATGGAATTGAATCACCCCGTGTAGAATGGAATGGAATGGAAACTATCCGAAAGCAGTGGAACGGAACAGAACGGAACAGAATGGAATTGAATCAACCTGAGTGTAAAGGAATGGAATGGAATGGATTAGTGTGGAATGGAATTGGATGGAATGGAATGGAATGGAATGGATTGGAATGGAATGGAATGGAATAGAGTGGAATTGGTTCAACCCGACTAGAACGGAACGGAACGGAAAGAAATACAATGGAATTGAATCAACCCGAGTAGAATGGAATGGAATGGAAAGGAAGGGAATGGGATAGAATTGTACGGAATGGAATCAACCGGAATGGAATGGAATGGAATGGAATGGAATGGAATGGAATGGAATGGAATGGAATGGAATATAATGGAATGGAAAGGAATGGAATGGAATGGAATCAACCCGAGTAGAACGAACTGGAATGGAATGGAATGGAATCAACCCGAGAAGAAAGAAATGGAATGGAAAGGAATGGAATGGAATGGAATGGAATAGAATGGAATTGAATCAACCCGAATAGAATGGAACGGAATGGAATTGAACGGAACGGAAAGAAAGAGAACGGAATAGAATGGAATTGAATCAACAAGAGTAGAACGGATCGGAAAGGAATGGAGTGGATTAGAATGGAATGGAATGGAATGGAATGGACTGGAATGGAAAGCAATGGAATGGAATGGAATGGAATGGAATGGAGTGGAATGGAATGGAATGGATTCAACCTGAGTAGAACGGAACGGAACGGAACGGAGTGGAACGGAACAGAACGGAACGGAACGGAATGGAATGGAAAGGAATCAAACCGAGAAGAACGGAATGGAATGGAATGGAATGGAATGAAATGGAATGGAATGCATTCTAATAGAATGGAATTGAATCAACCCATGTAGAATGGAACAGAACGGAATGGAAAGGAACGGAATAGAATGGAATTGAATAAACCCGAGTAGAATGTAATGGAATGGAAGGGAATGGAATGGAATGGAATGGAATGGAATCGAACGGAATGGAAAGGAATGCAATGGAATGGAATGGAATGGATTGGAATGCAATGGAATGGAATTGAATGGAATGGAATGGAATGGAATGCAATAGAATGTAATGTAATGGAATGGAATGCAATGGAATGGAATGGAACCAAACCGAGTAGAACAGAATGGAAACAACCCGAGTAGAATGGAATGGAATGGAATGGAATGGAAAGGAATGGAATGGAATGGAATGGAATGGAATGCAATAGAATGGAATGGAATGGAATGGAATGGAATGGAATGGAATCAACCCGAGAAGAAAGGAACGGAATGGAATGCAATGGAACGGAATGGAACGGAACGGAATAGAATGGAATTGAATCAACCCGAGTAGAACGGAATGGAATGGAATGGAATGGAATGGAATGGAATGGAATGGAAAGAATCAACCCGAGAAGAAACGAATGGAATGGAATGGAATGGGATGGAATGGAATGGAATGGAATGGAATGGAATGGAATGGAATGGAATGGGATGGAATGAAATGGAATGCAATGGAATGGAATGCAATGGAACGGAATGGAATGGAATGGAATGCAATGGAAAGGAATGGAATGGAATGGAATGGAAGGGAATGGAATGGAATGGAATGCAATGGAAAGGAATGGAATGGAATGGAATGGAAGGGAATGGAATGGAATGGAATGCAATGGAAAGGAATGGAATGGAATGGAATGGAAGGGAATGGAATGGAATGGAATGGAATCAACCCGAGTGTAATTGAACGGAATGGAATGGAATAGAATGGAATGGAATAGAACGGAATAGAATGGAATAGAATCAACGCGAGTAGAATGGAAAGGGAATGGTATGGAATGGAATACAATGGAAGGGAATGGAATGGAAAGGAATGGAATGCAACGGAATGGCATGGAATGGAATGGAATCAACCTGAGAAGAAAGGAACGGAATGGAATGGAATGGAATGGAATGGAAAGGAATGGAATTGAGTGGAATAGAATGGAATTGAATCACCCCGTGTAGAATGGAAAGGAACGGAAACTAACCGAAAGCAGTGGAACGGAACAGAACGGAACAGAATGGAATTGAATCAACCTGAGTGTAAAGGAATGGAATGGAATGGATTAGTGTGGAATGGAATTGGATGGAATGGAATGGAATGGAATGGAAAGCAATGGAATGGAATGGAATGGATTCAACCTGAGTAGAACGGAACGGAACGGAACGGAGTGGAACGGAACAGAACGGAACGGAACGGAATGGAATGGAATGGAATCAAACCGAGAAGAACGGAATGGAATGGAATGGAATGGAATGAAAAGGAATGGAATGCATTCTAATAGAATGGAATTGAATCAACCCATGTAGAATGGAACAGAACGGAATGGAAAGGAACGGAATAGAATGGAATTGAATAAACCCGAGTAGAATGTAATGGAATGGAAGGGAATGGAATGGAATGGAATGGAATCGAACGGAATGGAAAGGAATACAATGGAATGGAATGGAATGGATTGGAATGCAATGGAATGGAATTGAATGGAATGGAATGGAATGGAATGCAATAGAATGTAATGTAATGGAATGGAATGCAATGGAATGGAATGGAACCAAACCGAGTAGAACAGAATGGAAACAACCCGAGTAGAATGGAATAGAATGGAATGGAATGGAATGGAATGGAATGGAATGGAATGGAATGGAATGGAATGGAATGGAATGGAATGGAATGCAATGGAATGGAATGGAATGGAATGGAATGCAATGGAATGGAATGGAATGGAATGGAATGGAATGGAATGGAATGGAATGGAATGCAATGGAATGGAATGGAATGGAATGGAATGGAATGGAATGGAATCAACCCGAGAAGAAAGGAATGGAATGGAATGCAATGGAACGGAATGGAATGGAACGGAATAGAATGGAATTGAATCAACCCGAGTAGAACGGAATGGAATGGAATGGAATGGAATGGAATGGAATGGAATGGAATGGAAAGAATCAACCCGAGAAGAAAGGAATGGAATGGAATGGAATGGGATGGAATGGAATGGAATGGAATGGGATCGAATGAAATGGAATGAAATGGAATGGAATGCAATGGAACGGAATGGAATGGAATGGAATGCAATGGAAAGGAATGGAATGGAATGGAATGGAAGGGAATGGAATGGAATGGAATGGAATCAACCCGAGTGTAATTGAACGGAATGGAATGGAATAGAATGGAATGGAATAGAACGGAATAGAATGGAATAGAATCATCGCGAGTAGAATGGAAAGGGAACGGAATGGAATGAAATGAAACGGAATGGAATGGAATTGAACGGAATGGAATGGAATCAACCGGAGTAGAATGGAAAGGAATGGAATGGAATGCAATGGAATGGAATGTAATGGAACGGAATGGAATGGAATCAACCCGAGTAGAACGGAATGGAATGGAATGGAATGGAATGGAATATAATGGAATGGAAAGGAATGGAATGGAATGGAATCAACCCGAGTAGAACGAACTGGAATGGAATGGAATGGAATCAACCCGAGAAGAAAGAAATGGAATGGAAAGGAATGGAATGGAATGGAATGGAATGGAATGGAATGGAATGGAATGGAATAGAATGGAATTGAATCAACCCGAACAGAATGGAACGGAATGGAATTGAACGGAACGGAAAGAATGAGAATGGAATAGAATGGAATTGAATCAACAAGAGTAGAACGGATCGGAAAGGAATGGAATGGATTAGAATGGAATGGAATGGAATGGAATGGAGTGGAATGGAAAGCAATGGAATGGAATGGAATGGAATGGAGTGGAATGGAATGCAATGGATTCAACCTGAGTAGAAAGGAACGGAACGGAACGGAGTGGAACGGAACAGAACGGAACGGAACGGAATGGAATGGAATGGAATCAAACCGAGAAGAACGGAATGGAATGGAATGGAAGGGAATGAAATGGAATGGAATGCATTCTAATAGAATGGAATTGAATCAACCCATGTAGAATGGAACAGAACGGAATGGAAAGGAACGGAATAGAATGGAATTGAATAAACCCGAGTGGAATGTAATGGAATGGAAGGGAATGGAATGGAATGGAATGGAATCGAACGGAATGGAAAGGAATGCAATGGAATGGAATGGAATGGAATGGAACGGAATGGAATGCAATAGAATGTAATGTAATGGAATGGAATGCAATGGAATGGAATGGAACCAAACCGAGTAGAACAGAATGGAAACAACCCGAGTAGAATGGAATGGAATGGAATGGAATGGAATGGAATGGAATGGAATGGAATGGAATGGAATGGAATGGAATGGAATGGAATGGAATGCAATGGAATAGAATGGAATGGAATCAACCCGAGAAGAAAGGAATGGAATGGAATGCAATGGAACGGAATGGAACGGAACGGAATAGAATGGAATTGAATCAACCCGAGTAGAACGGAATGGAATGGAATGGAACGGAATGGAATGGAATGGAATGGAAAGAATCAACCCGAGAAGAAAGGAATGGAATGGAATGGAATGGGATGGAATGGAATGGAATGGAATGGGATGGAATGAAATGGAATGCAATAGAATGGAATGCAATGGAAAGGAATGGAATGGAATGGAATGGAATGGAATGGAATGGAATGGAATCAACCCGAGTGTAATTGAACGGAATGGAATGGAATAGAATGGAATGGCATAGAACGGAATAGAATGGAATAGAATCAACGCGAGTAGAATGGAAAGGGAACGGAATGGAATGAAATGAAATGGAATGGATTGGAATGGAACGGAATGGAATGGAATCAACCGGAGTAGAATGGAAAGGAATGGAATGGAATGCAATGGAATGGAATGTAATGGAACGGAATGGAATGGAATCAACCCGAGTAGAACGGAATGGAATGGAATGGAATGGAATGCAATGGAATGGAATGGAATCAACACGAGTAGAATGGAATTTAATAGAATGGAATGGAATGGAAAGGAATGCAATGGAATGGAATGCAATGGAATGGAATGCAATGGAATGGAATGGAACCAACCCGAGTAGAATGGAATGGAATGGAATGCAATGGAATGGAATGGAATGGAATGGAATGGAATGGTATGGAATGGAATGGAATGGAATGGAATCAACCCGAGAAGAAAGGAATGGAATGGAATGGGATGGAATGGAATGGAATAGAATGGAAAGCAATAGAATGGAATAGAATCCACCCGAGTAGAATGGAATGGAACGGAACCTAACAGAAAGGATCGGAATGGAACGGAACGGAATAGAATGGAATTGAATCAACCCGAGTAGAACGGAATGGAATGGAATGGAATGGATTGGAATCAACTCGAGAAGAAAGGAATGGAACGGAATGGATTGGAATGGAATGGAACGGAATGGAATGGAATGGAGTGGAATGGAAATGAATAGAGTGGAATTGAATCAAAAGGAGTAGAAAGGAATGGAACGGAACATAACGGAAAGGAACTCAACGGAACGGAATGGAACAGAATGGAATTGAATCAACCCGAGTACAATGGAATGGAATGGAATGGAATGGAAAGGAATGGGATGGAATGGAATGGAATGGAATGGGATGGGATGGAATGGAATGGAATGGAATGGAATGGAATGGAATGGAATGGAATGGAATGGAAAGGAATGGAATGCAATGGAAAGGAATAGAAAGGAATTAAATCAACCCAAGTAGAATGGAATGGAATGGAATGGAATGGAATGGAATGGAATGGAATGGAATGGAATGGAATCAACCCGAGTAGAACGGAATGGAATAGAATGGAATGGAATGGAATGGAATCAACTTGAGAAGAACAGAATGGAATGGAATGGAATGGAATGGAATGGAATGGAATGGAATCGAATGGAATGGAATGCAAGAGATTCGAATTGAATCAACCTGAGTAGAACGTAACTGAACAGAATGGAATGGAACGGAACGGAATGGAGCGAAATATAATGGGATTGAATCAAACCGAGTAGAATGGAATGGAATGGAATGGAATGGAAACAATGCAATGGAATGGAGTTGGATGGAAAAGAATGGAATGTAATGGAATGGAATCAACCCGAGTGGAAAGGAATGGAATGGGATGGAATGGAATGGAATGGAATGGAATGGAATCAAACCGAGTAGAATGGAGTGGAATGGAATAGAATGGTATGGAATGGAATGGAATGGAATGGAATGGAAAGGAATGGAATGCAATGGAATGGAATGGAACAGAATGGAATGGAATGGAATCAATCCGAGTAGAACGGAAAGGAATGGAATGCAATGGAATGGAATGCAATGGAACGGAATGGAATGGAATGGAATCAAAACGAGTGGAATGCAATGGAGCGGAATGGAATGGAATGGAATGGAATGGAATGGAATGGACAGGAATGGAATGTAATGGAATGAAATGAACCAGTGAAGAACGGAATGGAATGGAATGGAATGGAATGGAATGGACAGGAATGGAATGTAATGGAATGAAATGAACCAGTGAAGAACGGAATGGAATGGAATGGAATGGAATGGAATGGAAAGGAATGGAATGGAATGGAATGGATTGGAATCAACCTGCGTAGAATGAAATGGAATGGAATGGAACGGAATGGAATGGAATGGAGTGGAATGGAATGGAAAGGAAAGCAATAGAATGGAATGGAATTGGATGGAAAGGAATGGAATGGAATGGAGTGGAATGGAATCAAACCTTGTAGAAAGGAATGGAATGGAATAGAGTTGAATGGAATGGAATGGAATTGAATGGAATGGAGTGGAATGGAATGGAATCAAACTGAATAGAATGGAGTGGAATGGGATAGAAAGGTATGGAATGGAATGGAATGGAATGGAATGGAATGGAATGGAATGGAATGGTATGGAATCAACGCGATTACAATGGAACAGAATGGAATGGAACGGAATGGAATGATATGGAATGGAATGGAATGCAATGGAATGGAATGGTATGGAATGGAATGCAATGGAATGGAATGGAATGGAATGGATTCAACAGGAGTAGAACGGAAAGGAAAGAAATGGAATGGAATGGAATGGAATGGAATGGAATGGAATGGAATGGAATGGAATGGAATGGAATCAACCCGAGTAGAACGGAACGGAACGGAACGGAGTGGAACGGAATAGAATGGAATTGAATCAATACGAGTAGAATGGAATGGAATGGAATGGAATGGAATGGAATGGAATGGAATGGAATGGAATGGAATGGAATTGAATGGAATGGAAAGGAATGGAACGGCATCGAATCAACACAATTAAAA
Source organism: Gorilla gorilla gorilla (assembly GCF_029281585.2). Lineage (NCBI taxonomy): Eukaryota > Metazoa > Chordata > Mammalia > Primates > Hominidae > Gorilla > Gorilla gorilla. The sequence continues at coordinate 69,332,183 of NC_073228.2, forward strand.
AGGAATGGAATAGAATGGAATGGAATGGAATGGAATGGAGTGGAATGGAACGCAATGGAATTGAATGGAATGGAATGGAATGGAATGGAATGGAATGGAATGGAATGGAACGGAATGCAATGGATTGTAATGGAATGGAATGGAATGGAATGGAATGGAATGCAATGCAATGGAAAGGAATGGAATGGAATGGAATGGAATGGAATCAACACGAGTGAAATGGAACGGAAAGGAATGGAATAGAATGGAATGGAATGGAATGGAATGGAATGGAATAGAATCAACGCGAGTAGAATGGAAAGGGAATGGTATGGAATGGAATACAATGGAAGGGAATGGAATGGAAAGGAATGGAATGCAACGGAATGGCATGGAATGGAATGGAATCAACCTGAGAAGAAAGGAACGGAATGGAATGGAATGGAATGGAATGGAATGGAATATAATGGAATGGAAAGGAATGGAATGGAATGGAATCAACCCGAGTAGAACGAACTGGAATGGAATGGAATGGAATCAACCCGAGAAGAAAGAAATGGAATGGAAAGGAATGGAATGGAATGGAATGGAATGGAATGGAATGGAATGGAATGGAATGGAATAGAATGGAATTGAATCAACCCGAATAGAATGGAACGGAATGGAATTGAACGGAACGGAAAGAAAGAGAACGGAATAGAATGGAATTGAATCAACAAGAGTAGAACGGATCGGAAAGGAATGGAGTGGATTGGAATGGAATGGAATGGAATGGAATGGACTGGAATGGAAAGCAATGGAATGGAATGGAATGGAATGGAATGGAATAGAATGGAATGGAATGGCATCGAATGGAATGGAAAAGAATGGAATAGAATGTAATTGAATCAACATGAGTACAACGGAACGGAATGGACCGGAACAGAATGGAATGGAAGAGAAAGGAATTGAATCAACACAAGTATAATGGAATGGAGTGGAATGGAATGGAATGAAATGGAATTGAATGGCTTCAACCGGAGTAGAATGGAATGGAATGGAATGGAATGGAATGGAATGGAATGGAATGGAATGGAAAGCAGTGGAATGGAAGGAGTGGAATGCAATGGAATCAACCTGAGAAGGACGGAATGGAATGGAAAGGTCTGGATTGGAATGGAATGGAATTGAATGGATTGGAATGGAATGGAATGGAATGGAATAGAATGGAAAGGAATAGAATGGAATAGAATCCACCCGAGTAGAATGGAACGGAATGGAATGGAATGGAATGGAATGGAATGGAATGGAATGGAATGGAATGGAATGGAATGGAATGGAATCTACCCGAGAAGAAAGGAATGGAACGGAATGGAATGGAATGGAATGGAACGCAATGGAATGGAATGGAGTGTAATGGAAAGGAATAGAGTGCAATTGAATCAACCGGAGTAGAATGGAATGGAAAAGAACCTAACGGAAAGGAACTGAACGGAACGGAACGGAATAGAATGGAATTGAATCAACCCGAGTAGAGCGGAATGAAATGGAATGGAATGGAATGGAATAGAATGGAATGGAGTGGAATTGGATGGAATGGAATGGAATGGAAACAACCCGAGTAGAACATAACGGAACGGAAAGGAACAGAAAGGAAAGGAATGGAATGGAATGGAATCAACACAAGAAGAAGGGAATGGAATGGAATGGAATTGGATGGAATGGAATGGAATGGAATGGAATGGAACGGAATGGAATGGAATCATCCAGAGAAGAATGGAATGGAACGGAATGGAATGGAATGGAAGAGAAACGAATTGAATCAACCCGAGTGTAATGGAATTGAATGGAATGGAGTGGAATGGAATGGATTTGAATGGAATAGAATGGAATTGGTTCAACCCGAGTAGAACGGAACGTAACGGAACAGAACAGAAAGGAATACTGTGGAATTGAATCAACCCGAGTAGAATGGTATGGAAAGGAATGGAAAGAAAAGGAATGGAATGGGATGGAATTGAATGGAATGGAATCAACCAGATTGCAATGGAATGGAATGGAATGGAATGGAATGGAATGGAATGGAATGGAATGGAATGGAATGGAATGGAACGGAATGAAATGAAATGGAATGGAATGAAATGGAAAGGAATGGAAAGAAATGGAATGGAATGGAATCAACACGAATAGAACGAACTGGAATGGAATGGAATGGAATCAACCCGAGAAGAACGAAATGGAATGGAATGGAATGGAATGGAATGGAATGGAATGGAATGGAATGGAATAGAATGGAATTGAATCAACACGAATAGAATGGAACGGAATGGAACGGAACAGAACGGAATGGAAGGGAACGGAATAGAATGGAATTGAATCAACAAGAGTAGAATGGAATGGAAAGGAATGGAGTGGATTGGAATGGAATGGAATGGAGTGGAATGGAATGCAAAGGAATGGAATGGAATGGAGTGGAATGGAATGGAATGGAATGGAATGGAATGGAATGGAATGGAATGGAATGGATTCAACCCGAGAAGAACGGAACGGAACGGAGTGGAACGGAACAGAACGGAACGGAACGGAATGGAATGCAATGGAATCAAACTGAGAAGAACGGAATGGAATGGAATGGAATGGAATGCAATGGAATGGAATGGAACCAACCTGCGTAGAACGGAATGGAATGGAATGCAATGGAATGGAATGGAATGGAATGGAATTCAATGCAATGGAATGGAATGGAATGGAATGGAATGGAATGGAATGGAATGGAATCAACCCGAGAAGAAAGGAATGGAATGGAATGGAATGGAATGGAATAGAATGGAAAGGAATAGAATGGAATAGAATCCACCTGAGTAGAATGGAACGGAATGGAATGGAATGGAATGCAATGGAATGGAATCAATCCGAGAAGAAAGGAATGGAACGGAGTGGAAAGGAATAGAGTGGAATTGAATCAACCGGAGTAGAATAGAATGGAGCGGAAACTAACGGAAAGGAACTGAACGGAACGGAACGGAATAGAATGGAATTGAATCAACCCGAGTAGAGCGGAATGGAATGGAATGGAATGGAATGGAATGAAATGGAATGGAAAGGAGTGGAATTGGATGGAATGGAATGGAATGGAAACAACCCGAGTAGAACAGAACGGAACGGAAAGGAACAGAAAGGAAAGGAATGGAATGGAGTGGACTGGATAGGAATGGAATGCAATGCAATGGAATAGAATGGAATTAAATCAACACCAGTAGAATGGAATGGAATGGAATGGAATGGAATCAACCCAAGTAGAACGGAATGGAATGGAATGGAATGGAATAGAATGGAATGGAATGGAATGGAATGGAATGGAATGGAATGGAATGGAATGGAATGGAATGGAATCAACCTGAGAAGAATGGAATGGAATGGAATGGAATGGAATGGAACGGAATGGAATGGAATGGAATGGAATAGAATGGAATTGAATCAACCAGAGTAGAATGGAATGGAACGGAAACTAACCTAAAGCAATGGAAAGGAACAGAACGGAATAGAATGGAATTGAATCAATCTGAGTGGAACGGAATGGAATGAAATGGAATAGTGTGGAATGGAATGGGATGGAATGGAATGGAATGGAATCAATACGAGTTGAATGGAATGGAATGCTACGGAATGGAATGGAGTAGAATGGAATTGAATCAACCAGAGTAGAATGGAATGGAATGGAATGGAATGGAATGGAATGGAATGGAATGGAATAGAAAGGAAAGGAATGGAATGGAATGGAGTGGAATGGAAGGAATGGAATGGAATGGAATGGAATGGAATGCAATGGAATGGAATGGAATGGAATGGAATCATCCAGAGAGGAACGGAAAGGAACGGAATGGAATGGAATGGAATGGAATGGAATGGCGTGGAATGGAATGGAAAGGAATGGAATAGAATGTAATTGAATCAACATGAGTAGAACGGAACGGAATGGACCGGAACAGAATGGAATGGAAGAGAAAGGAATTGAATCAACCGGAGTATAATGGAATGGAGTGGAATGGAATGGAATGAAATGGAATTGAATGGCTTCAACCGGAGTAGAACGGAAAGGAATGGAATGGAATGGAATGGAATGGAATGGAATGGAATGGAATGCAATGGAATGGAAGGAGGTGAATGCAATGGAATCAACCTGAGAAGAACGGAATGGAATGGAAAGGTCTGGATTGGAATGGAATGGAATTGAATGGATTGGAATAGAATGGAATGGAATGGAATATAATGGAAAGGAATAGAATGGAATAGAATCCACCCGAGTAGAATGGAACGGAATGGAATAGAATGGAATGGAATGGAATGGAATCAACCCGAGAAGAAAGTAATGGAACGGAATGGAATGGAATGGAATGGAACAGAATGGAATGGAATGGACTGCAATGGAAAGGAATAGAGTGCTGTTGAATCAACCGGAGTAGAAAGGATTGGAACGGAACCTAACGGAAAGGAACTGAACGGAACGGAACGGAAGAGAATGGAATTGAATCAACCCGAGTAGAGCGGAATGCAATGGAATGGAATGGAATGGAATGGAATATAATGGAATGGAGTGGAATTGGATGGAATGGAATGGAATGGAAACAACCCGAGTAGAACAGGACGGAACGGAAAGGAACAGAAAGGAAAGGAATGAAATTGAATGGAATGGAATGGAATGGAACCAACCCGAGAAGAAAGGAATGGAACGGAATGGAATGGAATGGAATGGAACGGAATGGAATGGAATGGACTGGAATGGAAAGGAATAGAGTGCTGTTGAATCAACCGGAGTAGAAAGGAATGGAACGGAACCTAACGGAAAGTAACTGAACGGAACGGAACGGAATAGAATGGAATTGAATCAACCCGAGTAGAGCGGAATGCAATGGAATGGAAAGGAATGGAATGGAATATAATGGAATGGAGTGGAATTGGATGGAATGGAATGGAATGGAAACAACCCGAGTAGAACAGGACGGAACGGAAAGGAACAGAAAGGAAAGGAATGGAATGGAATGGAATCAACCCAAGAAGAAAGTAATGGAAAGGAATGGAATTGGATGGAATGGAATGGAATGGAATGGAATGGAATGGAATGGAATGGAATGGAATGGCATGGAATGCAACGGAATGGAGTGGAATGCAAAGGAATGGAATTGATTGGAATGGAATGGAATTGAATGGAATAGAATGGAATTGGTTCAACCCGAGTAGAACGGAACGTAACGGAACAGAACAGAAAGGAATACTATGGAATTGAATCAACCCGAGTAGAATGGTATGGAATGGAATGGAAAGAAAAGGAATGGAAAGGGATGGAATTCAATGGAATGGAATCAACCCGATTGGAATGGAATGGAATGGAATGGAACGGAATGGAATGGAATGGAATGCAATGGAATGGAATGGAACGGAAGGAATTGGAATGGAATGGAATGCAATGGAATGGAATGGAAAGAAATGGAATGGAATGGAATCAACCCGAGTAGAACGAACTGGAATGGAATGGAATGGAATCAACCCGAGAAGAACGAAATGGAATGGAATATAATGGAATGGAATGGAATGGAATGGAATAGAATGGAATTGAATCAACACGAATCGAATGGAACGGAATGGAACAGAACAGAACGGAAGGGAAGGGAACGGAATAGAATGGAATTGAATCAACAAGAGAAGAACGGAACGGAAAGGAATGGAGTGGATTGGAATGGAATGGAATGGAGTGGAATGGAATGCAATGGAATGGAATGAAATGGAGTGGAATAGAATGGAATGGAATGGAATGGAGTGGAATAGAATGGAATGGAATGGAATGGAATGGAATGGAATGGAATGGAATGGAATGGAATGGATGCAACCCGAGTAGAACGGAACGGAACGGAACAGAGTGGAACGGAACAGAACGGAATGGAACGGAATGGAATGGAACGGAATCAAACCGAGAAGAACGGAATGGAATGGAATGGAATGGAATGAAATGGAATGGAATGGAATGGAATGGAATAGAATGGAATTGAATCAACACGAGTAGAATGGAATGGAATGGAATGGAATGGAAAGGAATGGAATGGGATGGAATTGAATGGAATGGAATCAACCCGCTTAGAATGAAATGGAATGGAATGGAATGGAATGGAATGGAATGGAATGGAATGGAATAGAATGGAATTGAATCAAACCGAATAGAATGGAACGGAATGGAACGGAACGGAACGGAATTGAAGGGAATGGAATAGAAAGGAATTGAATCAACAAGAGTAGAATGGAACGGCAAGGAATGGAATGGAATGGAATGAAATGGAATGGAATGGAATGGAACGGAATGGAATGGAGTGGAATGGAATGCAATGGAATGGAATGGAGTGGAATGGTGTGGAATGGAATGGAATGGAATGGAATGGAATGGAATGGAATGGAATGGAATGGAATGGAATGGAATGGAATGAATCCGAGATGAACGGAATGGAATGGAATGGAATGGAATGGAATGGAATGGAACGGAATGGAATCAACCCGAGAAGAAAGGAATGGAACGGAAAGGAATGGAATGGAATAGAATGGAATGGAATACAATGGAAAGGAATAGAATGGAATAGAATCCACCCGAGTAGAATGGAATGGAACGGAACCTAACGGAAAGGAACTGAACGGAACGAAACGGAATACAGTGGAATTGATTTTACCAGAGTAGAACGGAATGGAATGGAATAGAATGGAATGGAATGGAAAGGAATAGAGTGGAGTTGAATAAACCCGAGTAGAATGGAATGGAACGGAAATTAACGGAAAGGAACTGAACGGAATGGAACGGAATAGAATGGAATTGAATCAACCCGAGTAGAACAAAATGTCATAGAATGGAATGGAATGGAATGGAATAGAATGGAATTTAATGGAATTGGATGGAATGGAATGGAATGGAATCAACCCGAGTAGAACAGAACGCAATGGAACAGAACAGAAAGGAATGGAATGGAACGGAATGGAATCAACCCGAGAAGAATGGAATGGAATGGAATGGAATGGAATGGAATGGAATGGAATGGAATGGAATGGAATAAAATGGAATTAAATCAACCCGAGAAGAATGGAATGGAATGGAATGGAATGGAATGGAATGGAGTGGAACGGAATGGAATGGAATGGAATGGAATCAACCTGAAAGGAACGGAATGGAATGGAATGGAATGGAATGGCATGGAATGGAATGGAACGGAATGGAAGAGATTCGAATTGAATCAACCTGAGTACAACATAGCGAAACAGAACGGAACGGAACGGAACGGAATGGAACGAAATAGAATGGAATTGAATCAACCCGAGTAGAATGGAATGGAATGGAAAGGAATGGAATGGAATGGCTTGGAATGGAATAGAATGGAATGGAATTGAATGGAATGGAATGGAATGGAATGGCATCAACCTGAGAAGAATGGAATGGAATGGAATGGAATGGAATCAACCTGAGAAGAACGCCATGGAATGGAATGGAATGGAATGGACTGGAATGGAATAGAATGGAATTGGTTCAACCCGAGTAGAATGGAACGGAATGGAGCAGAACGGAATACAAGGGAATTGAATCAACCCGAGTAGAATCGAATGGAATGGAATGAAATGCAAAGGAATGGAATGGGATGGAATTGAATTGAATGGAATCAACCCGATTAGAACGGAATGGAGTGGAATGGAATGGAATGGAATGAGATGGAATGGAGTGAAATGCAATGGTATGGCATGGAATGGAATGGAAAGGAATGGAATGGAATGGTATCAACGGGAGTAGAACGAAGTGGAATGGAATGGAACGGAATGGAATCAACCCAAGAAGAACGGAATGGAATGGAATGGAATGGAATGGAATGGAATGGAATGGCACGGAATGGAATGGAACGGAACGGAATGGAAGGGAACGGAATAGAATGGAATTGAATCAAAAAGAGTAGAACGGAACGGAAAGGAATGGAGTGGATTGGAATGGAATGGAATGGAATGGAGTGGAGTGGAATGGAATGGAATGGAATGGAATGGAATGGAATGGAATGGAATGGAATGGAATGGAATGGAATGGAATGGAATGGAATGGAATGGAATGGAATGGAATGGAATGGAATGGAATGGAATGCATCCGAGATGAATGGAATGGAATGGAATGGAATGGAATTGAATGCAATGGAATGGAATGCAATGGAATGGAATGGAAAGGAATGGAATGGAATGGAATGGAATGGAATGGAATGGAATGGAATGGAATGGAATCAACCCGAGTAGAACGGAATGCAATGGAATGGAATGGAACGGAACGGAACGGAACGGAATGGAATGGAATGGAATCAACATGAGTAGAACGGAATGGAATGGAATGGAATGGAATGAAATGGAATGGAATGCATTCTAATAGAATGGAATTGAATCAACCCGTGTAGAACGGAACAGAACGGAATGGAAAGGAACGGAATAGAATGGAATTGAATAAACCCGAGTAGAATGTAATGGAATGGAAGGGAATGGAATGGAATGGAATGGAATCGTATTTATTAGAAAGGAATGCAATGGAATGGAATGGATCGGATTGGATTGGAATGGAATGGAATGGAATGGAATGGAATGGAATTGAACGGAATGCCATGCAATGGAATGCAAAGGAATGGAATGGAATGGAATGGATAGCAATGGAATGGAATGGAACCAACCCGAGTAGAACGGAATGGAATGGAGTGCAATGGAATGGAATGGAATGGAAAGCAATGGAATGGAATGGAATAGAATGGAATGGAATCAACCCGAGAAGGAAGGAACGGAACGGAATGGAATGGAATGGAATGGAATGGAATGGAATGGAATCAACCCGAGTAGAATGGAATGGAACGGAAACTAACGGAAAGGAACTGAACGGAACGGAATGGAATAGAATGGAATTGAATCAACCCGAGTAGAACGGAATGGAATGGAACGGAATGGAATGGAATGGAATGGAATGGAATGGAATGGAATGGAATGGAATGGAATGGAATGGAACCAACCCGAGAAGAAGGGAATGCAATGGAATGGAATGGAATGGAATGGAATGGAATGGAACGGAATGGAATGCAGTTGAATGGAAAGGAATAGAGAGGAATTGAATCAACCCGAGTAGAATGGAATGGAACGGAACTTAACGGAAAGGAAATGAACGGAATGGAACGGAATAGACTGGAATTGAATCAACCCGAGTAGAATGGAATGGAATGGAATGGAAAGAAATGGAATGGAATAGAATGGAATGGAATGGAATTGGAAGGAATGGAATGGAATGGAATCAACCCGAGTAGAACAGAACGGAATGGAAAGGAACAGAAAGGAATGGAATGGAATGGAATGGAATCAACCAAAGAAGAACAGAATGGAGTGGAATGGAATGGGATGGAATGGAATGGAATGGAATGGAATGGAATGGAATGGAATGGAATGGAAAGGAATGGAATGCAATGGAATGGAATAGAATGGAATTAAATCAACCCGATAAGAATGGAATGGAATGGAATGGAATGGAATGGAATGGAATGGAATGGAATGGAATGGAATGGAATGGAACGGAATCAACACGAATAGAACGGAATGGAAAGGAATGGAATGGAATTGAATGGAATTGAATGGAATGGAAAGGAATGGAATGGAATGGAATGGAATGGAATGGAATGGAATGGAATGGAATGGAATGGAATGGAATCAACCCGAGAAGAATGGAATGGAATGGAATGGAATGGAATGGAATGGAATGGAATGGAATCAACCCGAGAAGAATGGAATGGAATGGTATGGAATGGAAAGGAATGGAATGGAATGGAATGGAATGGAATGGAATGGAATGGAATGGAATGGAATGGAATGGAATGCAATGCATTGGAATGGAATGCAATGCAATGGAAAGAAATGGAATGGCAAGTAAAGGAATCAACCGAAGTGGAATGGAATGGAATGGAATGGAATGGAATGGAATGGCATCAACCTGAGAAGAATGGAATGGAATGGAATGGAATGGAATCAACCTGAGAAGAACGCCATGGAATGGAATGGAATGGAATGGACTGGAATGGAATAGAATGGAATTGGTTCAACCCGAGTAGAACGTAACGGAATGGAGTGGAACGGAATACAAGGGAATTGAATCAACCCGAGTAGAATCGAATGGAATGGAATGAAATGCAAAGGAATGGAATGGGATGGAATTGAATGGAATGGAATCAACCCGATTAGAACGGAATGGAGTGGAATGGAATGGAATGGAATGAGATGGAATGGAGTGAAATGCAATGGTATGGCATGGAATGGAATGGAAAGGAATGGAATGGAATGGAATCAACCGGAGTAGAAGGAAATGGAATGGAATGGAATGGAATGGAATCAACCCAAGAAGAACGGAATGGAATGGAATGGAATGGAATGGAATGGAATGGAACGGAATGGAATGGAATGGAACGGAATGGAAGGGAACGGAATAGAATGGAATTGAATCAACAAGAGTAGAACGGAACGGAAAGGAATGGAGTGGATTGGAATGGAATGGAATTGAATGGAGTGGAGTGGAATGGAATGGAATAGAATGGAATGGAATGGAATGGAATGGAATGGAATGGAATGGAATGGAATGGAATGGAATGCATCCGAGATGAATGGAATGGAATGGAATGGAATGGAATTGAATGCAATGGAGTGGAATGGAATGGAATGGAATGGAATGGAATGCAATGGAATGGAATGGAATGGAGTTGAATTCAATCTACCGTAGCAGAATGGAACGGAACGGAATGGAACGGAACGGAATATAATGGAATTGAATCAACCCGAGTAGAATAGAATGGAATGGAAAGGAATGAAATGGAATGGAATGGAATGGAATGGAATGGAATGGAATGCAATGGAATGGAATGGAAAGGAATGGAATGGAATGGAATGGAATGGAATGGAATGGAATGGAATGGAATGGAATGGAATGGAATCAACCCGAGTAGAACGGAATGGAATTTAATGGAATGGAACGGAACGGAACGGAACGGAATGGAATGGAATGGAATCAACATGAGTAGAACGGAATGGAATGGAATGGAATGAAATGGAATGGAATGCATTCTAATAGAATGGAATTGAATCAACCCATGTAGAACGGAACAGAACGGAATGGAAAGGAACGGAATAGAATGGAATTGAATAAACCCGAGTAGAATGTAATGGAATGGAAGAGAATGGAATGGAATGGAATGGAATCGTATTTATTAGAAAGCAATGCAATGGAATGGAATGGATTGGATTGGATTGGAATGGAATGGAATGCAATGGAATTGAACGGAATGCAATGGAATGGAATGCAAAGGAATGGAATGGAATGGAATGGAAAGCAATGGAATGGAATGGAACCAACCCGAGTAGAACGGAATGGAATAGAGTGCAATGGAATGGAAAGGAATGGAATGGAAATCAATGGAATGGAATGGAATAGAATGGAATGTAATCAACCCCAGAAGAAAGGAACTGAACGGAATGGAATGGAATGGAATGGAATGGAATTGAATGGAACAGAATGGAAAGGAATAGACTGGAATAGAATCCACCCGAGTAGAAAGGAATGGAACGGAAACTTACGGAAAGGAACTGAACGGAATGGAACGGAATAGAATGGAATTGAATCAACCCGAGTAGAACGGAATGGAATGGAATGGAATGGAATGGAATGGAATGGAATGGAATGGAATGGAATGGAATGGAGTGGAATGGAATGGAACCAACCCGAGAAGAAAGGAATGGAATGGAATGGAATGGAATGGAATGGAATGGAATGGAATGGAATGGAATGGAATGGAATGCAGTTGAATGGAAAGGAATAGAGAGGAATTGAATCAACCCGAGTAGAATGGAATGGAACGGAACCTAACGGAAAGGAACTGAATGGAATGTAACGGAATAGACTGGAATTGAATCAACACGAGTAGAACGGAATGGAATGGAATGGAAAGAAATGGAATGGAATAGAATGGACTGGAATGGAATTGGATGGAATGGAATGGAATGGAATCAACACGAGTAGAACAGAACGGAATGGAACGGAACAGAAAGGAATGGAATGGAATGGAATGGAATCAACCCAAGAAGAACGGAACGGAGTGGAAAGGAATGGGATGGAATGGAATGGAATGGAATGGAATGGAATGGAATGGAATGGAAAGGAATGGAATGCAATGGAATGGAATAGAATGGAATTAAATCAACCCGAGTAGAATGGAATGGAATGGAATGGAATGGAATGGAATGGAATGGAATGGAATGGAATGGAATTTAATGGAATGAAATTAACCGGATTGGAGAGAAATGGAATAGAATGGAATAAACCCGAGTAGAATGGAATGGAATGGAACGGAATGGAATGGAATGGAATGGAAAGGAATGGAATGGAATGGAATGGAATGGAATGGAATGGAATGGAATGGAATCAACCCGAGAAGAATGGAATGGAATGGAATTTAATTGAATGGAATGAAATGGAATAGAATGGAATTGAATCAACCCGAGAAGAAAGGAATGGAATGGAATGGAATGGAATGGAATGGAATGGAATTGAATCAACCCGAGAAGAAAGGAATGGAATGGAATGGAATGGAATGGAATGGAATGGAATGGAATGGAATGGAATGGAATGGAATGGAATGGAATGGAATGGAATCAACCCGAGCAGAATGGAATGGACTTGAATGGAATGGAAAGGAATGGAATGGAATGGAATGGAATGGAATGGAATGGAATGGAATGGAATGGAATAGAACAATCCAGAGAAGAAGGGAATGGAATGGAATGGAATGGAATGGAATGGAATGGAATGGAATGGAATGGAATAGAATGGAATTGTATCAACACGAGTAGAATGGAACGCAACAGAACGGAACGGATTAGAACGAAATGGAACAGAATAGAATTTAATTGAATCCACCCGAGTGGAATGGAACGGAATGGAGTGGAATGGAATGGAATGGAATGGAATGGAATGGAATGGAATGGAATGCAGTTGAATGGAAAGGAATAGAGAGGAATTGAATCAACCCGAGTAGAATGGAATGGAACGGAACCTAACGGAAAGGAACTGAATGGAATGGAACGGAATAGACTGGAATTGAATCAACACGAGTAGAACGGAATGGAATGGAATGGAAAGAAATGGAATGGAATAGAATGGACTGGAATAGAATTGGATGGAATGGAATGGAATGGAATCAACACGAGTAGAACAGAACGGAATGGAAAGGAACAGAAAGGAATGGAATGGAATGGAATGGAATCAACCCAAGAAGAACCGAACGGAGTGGAAAGGAATGGGATGGAATGGAATGGAATGGAATGGAATGGAATGGAATGGAATGGAAAGGAATGGAATGCAATGGAATGGAATAGAATGGAATTAAATCAACCCGAGTAGAATGGAATGGAATGGAATGGAATGGAATGGAATGGAATGGAATGGAATGGAATGGAATGGAATGGAATTTAATGGAATGAAATTAACCGGATTGGAGAGAAATGGAATAGAATGGAATAAACCCGAGTAGAATGGAATGGAATGGAACGGAATGGAATGGAATGGAATGGAAAGGAATGGAATGGAATGGAATGGAATGGAATGGAATGGAATGGAATGGAATGGAATGGAATCAACCCGAGAAGAATGGAATGGAATGGAATTTAATTGAATGGAATGAAATGGAATAGAATGGAATTGAATCAACCCGAGAAGAAAGGAATGGAATGGAATGGAATGGAATGGAATGGAATGGAATGGAATGGAATGGAATGGAATGGAATGGAATTGAATCAACCCGAGAAGAAAGGAATGGAATGGAATGGAATGGAATGGAATGGAATGGAATGGAATGGAATGGAATGGAATTGAATCAACCCGAGCAGAATGGAATGGACTTGAATGGAATGGAAAGGAATGGAATGGAATGGAATGGAATGGAATGGAATGGAATGGAATGGAATGGAATAGAATGGAATTGTATCAACACGAGTAGAATGGAACGCAACAGAACGGAACGGATTAGAACGAAATGGAACAGAATAGAATTTAATTGAATCCACCCGAGTGGAATGGAACGGAATGGAGTGGAATGGAATGGAATGGAATGGAATGGAATGGAATGGAATAGAATGGAATCAACCCGAGAAGAGCGGAAGGGAATGGAATGGAACCGAATGGACTGGTATGGAATGGAATGGAATGGTATGGAATGTAATCAACCAGAGAAGAATGGAATGGAATGGAATTTAATTGAATGGAATGGAACGGAATGGAACGGAATAGAATGGAATTGAATCAACCCGAGAAGAATGGAATGGAAAGGAGTGGAATGGAATGGAATGAAATGGAATGGAATCGAATGCAATGGAATGGAATGGAATGGAATGGAATGGAATGGAATGGAATGGAATCAACCCGAGTAGAATGGAATGGAATGGAACGGAACAGAATGGAATAGAATGGAATTGAATCAACCCGAGTAGAATGGTATGGATTGAATGGAATGGAAATGCATGGAGTGGAATGGAATGGAATGGAATAGAATGGAATGGAATGGAATGGAATGGAATGGAATGGAAGGAACCATCCCGAGAAGACGGGAATGGAATGGAATGGAATGGAATGGAATGGAATGGAATGGAATGGAATGGAATGGAATGGAATAGAATGGAATGGAATGCAATGGAATGCAATAGAATGGAATTGAATCAACACGAGTTGAACGCAACGGAACAGAACGGAACGGATTAGAACGGAATGGAACGGAAGAGAATTTAATTGAATCAACCCGAGTGGAATAAAATGGAATGGAGTGGAATGGAATGGAATGGAATGGAATGGAATGGAATGGAATAAAATGGAATTAAATCAACCCGAGAAGAATGGAATGGAATGGAATGGAATGGAATGGAGTGGAACGGAATGGAATGGAATGGAATGGAATGAACCTGAAAGGAACGGAATGGAATGGAATGGAATGGAATGGAATGGAATGGAATGGAATGGAATGGAATGGAATGGAATGGAATGGCATGGAATGGAATGGAACGGAATGGAAGAGATTCGAATTGAATCAACCGGAGTAGAACGTAGCGAAACAGAACGGAACGGAACGGAACCGAATGGAACGAAATAGAATGGAATTGAATCAACCCGAGTAGAATGGAATGGAATGGAAAGGAATGGAATGGAATGGCTTGGAATGGAATAGAATGGAATGGAATTGAATGGAATGGAATGGAATGGAATGGAATGGAATGGAATGGAATGGAATGGAATGGAATCAACCCGAGTAGAATGGAATGGAATGGAAAGGAATGGAATGGAATGGAATGGAATGCAATGGAGTGGAAAGGAATGGAATGGAATCGAATCAACACGAGTAGAATGGAATGGAATGGAAAGGAATGGAATGGAATGAAATGGAATGGAACGCAATGCAATCGAATGGAATGGAATCAACACGAGTGTAATGGAACGGAAAGGAATGGAATAGAATGGAATGGAATGGAATGGAATAGAATGGAATAGAATCAACGCAAGTAGAATGGAAAGGGAATGGAGTGGAATGGAATGCAATGGAATGGAATGGAATGGAATGCAATGGAATGGAATGGAATGGAATGGAATGGAATGGAATGGAATGGAATGGAATGGAATGGAATGCAATGCAATGGAATGGAATATACCCGAGAAGAAAGGAAAGGAAAGGAATAGGATGGAATGGAATGGAATTCAATGTAATGGAGTAGAATGGAATGCAACGGAATGGCATGGAATGGAATGGAATTAACCTGAGAAGTAAGGAACGGAATGGAATGGAATGCAATGGAATGGAATGGAATGGAGTGGAATGGAATGGATTCAACCCGAGTAGAATGGAACGGAACGGAACGGAGTGGAACGGAACAGAACGGAACGGAACGGAATGGAATGGAATGGAATCAAACCGAGAAGAACGGAATGGAATGGAATGGAATGGAATGGAATGGAATGGAATGGAATGGAATGGAACGCATTCTAATAGAATGGAATTGAATCAACCCGTGTAGAACGGAACAGAACGGAATGGAAAGGAAAGGAATAGAATGGAATTGAATAAACCCGAGTAGAATGTAATGGAATGGAAGGGAATGGAATGGAATGGAATCTAATCGAATGGAATGGAAAGGAATGCAATGGAATGGAATGGAATGGATTGGAATGGAATGGAATGGAATGGAATGGAATGGAATGGAATGGAATGGAAAGGAATGGAATGGTATGGAAGGGAATGGAATGGAATGGGATGGAATGCAAAGGAATGGATTGGAATCAACACGAGTAGAATGGAATGGAATGGAACTGAACGGAATGGAATGGAATGGAGAGGAATGGAATTTAAACGAATGGAATGGAATGCAATGGAATTCAACGGAATGGAATGGAATGGAAAGGAATGCAATTGAATCGAATGGAATGGAATGCAATGGAATGGAATGGAATGGAATGGAATGGAATGCAATGGAATGGAATGGATTCAACCAAAGAAGAAAGGAATGCAATGGAATGGAGTGGAATGGAATGGAATGGAATGGAATGGAATGGAATGGAATGGAATGGCATCAACCTGAGAAGAATGGAATGGAATGGAATGGAATGGAATCAACCTGAGAAGAACGCCATGGAATGGAATGGAATGGAATGGACTGGAATGGAATAGAATGGAATTGGTTCAACCCGAGTAGAATGGAACGGAATGGAGCAGAACGGAATACAAGGGATTTGAATCAACCCGAGTAGAATCGAATGGAATGGAATGAAATGCAAAGGAATGGAATGGGATGGAATTGAATTGAATGGAATCAACCCGATTAGAACAGAATGGAGTGGAATGGAATGGAATGGAATGAGATGGAATGGAGTGAAATGCAATGGTATGGCATGGAATGGAATGGAAAGGAATGGAATGGAATGGAATCAACGGGAGTAGAACGAAGTGGAATGGAATGGAACGGAATGGAATCAACCCAAGAAGAACGGAATGGAATGGAATGGAATGGAATGGAATGGAATGGAATGGAATGGCACGGAATGGAATGGAACGGAACGGAATGGAAGGGAACGGAATAGAATGGAATTGAATCAAAAAGAGTAGAACGGAACGGAAAGGAATGGAGTGGATTGGAATGGAATGGAATGGAATGGAGTGGAGTGGAATGGAATGGAATGGAATGGAATGGAATGGAATGGAATGGAATGGAATGGAATGGAATGGAATGGAATGCATCCGAGATGAATGGAATGGAATGGAATGGAATGGAATTGAATGCAATGGAATGGAATGCAATGGAATGGAATGGAAAGGAATGGAATGGAATGGAATGGAATGGAATGGAATGGAATGGAATGAAATGGAATGGAATGCATTCTAATAGAATGGAATTGAATCAACCCGTGTAGAACGGAACAGAACGGAATGGAAAGGAACGGAATAGAATGGAATTGAATAAACCCGAGTAGAATGTAATGGAATGGAAGGGAATGGAATGGAATGGAATGGAATGGAATGGAACCAACCCGAGAAGAAAGGAATGCAATGGAATGGAATGGAATGGAATGGAATGGAATGGAATGGAATGGAACGGAATGCCATGGAATGGAATGCAAAGGAATGGAATGGAATGGAATGGATAGCAATGGAATGGAATGGAACCAACCCGAGTAGAACGGAATGGAATGGAGTGCAATGGAATGGAATGGAATGGAATGGAATGGAAAGCAATGGAATGGAATGGAATAGAATGGAATGGAATCAACCCGAGAAGGAAGGAACGGAACGGAATGGAATGGAATGGAATGGAATGGAATGGAATGGAATCAACCCGAGTAGAATGGAATGGAACGGAAACTAACGGAAAGGAACTGAACGGAACGGAATGGAATAGAATGGAATTGAATCAACCCGAGTAGAACGGAATGGAATGGAACGGAATGGAATGGAATGGAATGGAATGGAATGGAATGGAATGGAATGGAATGGAACCAACCCGAGAAGAAAGGAATGCAATGGAATGGAATGGAATGGAATGGAATGGAATGGAATGGAATGGAACGGAATGGAATGGAATGGAATGGAATGGAATGGAATGCAATGGAATTGAACGGAATGCAATGGAATGGAATGCAAAGGAATGGAATGGAATGGAATGGAAAGCAATGGAATGGAATGGAACCAACCCGAGTAGAACGGAATGGAATAGAGTGCAATGGAATGGAAAGGAATGGAATGGAAATCAATGGAATGGAATGGAATAGAATGGAATGTAATCAACCGCAGAAGAAAGGAACTGAACGGAATGAAATGGAATGGAATGGAATGGAATGGAATGGAACAGAATGGAAAGGAATAGACTGGAATAGAATCCACCCGAGTAGAAAGGAATGGAACGGAAACTTACGGAAAGGAACTGAACGGAACGGAACGGAATAGAATGGAATTGAATCAACCCGAGTAGAACGGAATGGAATGGAATGGAATGGAATGGAATGGAATGGAATGGAATGGAATGGAATGGAACCAACCCGAGAAGAAAGGAATGGAATGGAATGGAATGGAATGGAATGGAACCAACCCGAGAAGAAAGGAGTGGAATGGAATGGAATGGAATGGAATGGAATGCAGTTGAATGGAAAGGAATAGAGAGGAATTGAATCAACCCGAGTAGAATGGAATGGAACGGAACCTAACGGAAAGGAACTGAATGGAATGGAACGGAACAGACTGGAATTGAATCAACACGAGTAGAACGGAATGGAATGGAATGGAAAGAAATGGAATGGAATAGAATGGACTGGAATGGAACTGGATGGAATGGAATGGAATGGAATCAACACTAGTAGAACAGAACGGAATGGAACGGAACAGAAAGGAATGGAATGGAATGGAATGGAATCAACCCAAGAAGAACGGAACGGAGTGGAAAGGAATGGGACGGAATGGAATGGAATGGAATGGAATGGAATGGAATGGAAAGGAATGGAATGCAATGGAATGGAATAGAATGGAATTAAATCAACCCGAGTAGAATGGAATGGAATGGAATGGAATGGAATGGAATGGAATGGAATGGAATGGAATGGAATGGAATTTAATGGAATGAAATTAACCGGATTGGAGAGAAATGGAATAGAATGGAATAAACCCGAGTAGAATGGAATGGAATGGAACGGAATGGAATGGAATGGAATGGAAAGGAATGGAATGGAATGGAATGGAATGGAATGGAATGGAATGGAATGGAATGGAATGGAATGGAATCAAACCGAGAAGAGCGGAAGGGAATGGAATGGAATGGAATGGATTGGCGTGGAATGGAATGGAATGGTATGGAATGTAATCAACCCGAGAAGAATGGAATGGAATGGAATTTAATTGAATGGAATGAAATGGAATAGAATGGAATTGAATCAACCCGAGAAGAAAGGAATGGAATGGAATGGAATGGAATGGAATGGAATGGAATGGAATGGAATGGAATGGAATGGAATTGAATCAACCCGAGAAGAAAGGAATGGAATGGAATGGAATGGAATGGAATGGAATGGAATGGAATGGAATGCAATGGAATGGAATGGAATGGAATTGAATCAACCCGAGCAGAATGGAATGGACTTGAATGGAATGGAAAGGAATGGAATGGAATGGAATGGAATGGAATGGAATGGAATAGAACCATCCAGAGAAGAAGGGAATGGAATGGAATGGAATGGAATGGAATGGAATGGAATGGAATGGAATGGAATGGAATAGAATGGAATTGTATCAACACGAGTAGAATGGAACGCAACAGAACGGAACGGATTAGAACGAAATGGAACAGAATAGAATTTAATTGAATCCACCCGAGTGGAATGGAACGGAATGGAGTGGAATGGGATGGAATGGAATGGAATGGAATGGAATAGAATGGAATCAACCCGAGAAGAGCGGAAGGGAATGGAATGGAACCGAATGGACTGGTATGGAATGGAATGGAATGGTATGGAATGTAATCAACCAGAGAAGAATGGAATGGAATGGAATTTAATTGAATGGAATGGAACGGAATGGAACGGAATAGAATGGAATTGAATCAACCCGAGAAGAATGGAATGGAAAGGAGTGGAATGGAATGGAATGAAATGGAATGGAATCGAATGCAACGGAATGGAATGGAATGGAATGGAATGGAATGGAATGGAATGGAATGGAATGGAATGGAATCAACCCGAGTAGAATGGAATGGAATGGAACGGAACAGAATGGAATAGAATGGAATTGAATCAACCCGAGTAGAATGGAATGGATTGAATGGAATGGAAATGCATGGAGTGGAATGGAATGGAATGGAATAGAATGGAATGGAATGGAATGGAATGGAATGGAATGGAAGGAACCATCCCGAGAAGACGGGAATGGAATGGAATGGAATGGAATGGAATGGAATGGAATGGAATAGAATGGAATGGAATGCAATGGAATGCAATAGAATGGAATTGAATCAACACGAGTTGAACGCAACGGAACAGAACGGAACGGATTAGAACGGAATGGAACGGAAGAGAATTTAATTGAATCAACCCGAGTGGAATAGAATGGAATGGAGTGGAATGGAATGGAATGGAATGGAATTGAATGGAATGGAATGGAACGGATTGGAATGGAATGGAACGGAATGGAGTGGAATGGAATGGAATGGAATGGAAAGGAATGGAATTAACCCGAGTAGAATGGAATGGAATGGAACAGAAGAGAATGGAATAGAGTGGAATTCAATCAACCTGAATAGAATGGAATGGAATGGATGGATGGAATGGAAATTAATCTAATGTAATGGAATTGAATGGAATGGAATGGAATGGAATAGAATGGAATGGAATCAACCCTGGAGGAGAGAAATGGAAAAGAATGGAATGGAATGGAATGGAATGGAATGGAATGGAATGGAATGGAATGGAATGGAATGGAATGGAGTGGAATGGAATGGAATGGAATGGAATGGAATGGAATGGAATGGAATGGAATGGAATCAACCGAAGAAGAACGGAACGGAGTGGAAAGGAATGGGATGGAATGGAATGGAATGGAATGGAATGGAATGGAATGGAATGGAATGGGATGGAAAGGAATGGAATGCAATGGAATGGAATAGAATGGAATTAAATCAACCCGAGTAGAATGGAATGGAATGGAATGGAATGGAATGGAATGGAATTTAATGGAATGAAATTAACCGGATTGGAGAGAAATGGAATAGAATGGAATAAACCCGAGTAGAATGGAATGGAATGGAACGGAATGGAATGGAATGGATTGGAAAGGAATGGAATGGAATGGAATGGAATGGAATGGAATGGAATGGAATGGAATGGAATGGAATGGAATGGAATCAACCCGAGAAGAGCGGAAGGGAATGGAATGGAATGGAATGGATTGGCGTGGAATGGAATGGAATGGTATGGAATGTAATCAACCCGAGAAGAATGGAATGGAATGGAATTTAATTGAATGGAATGAAATGGAATAGAATGGAATTGAATCAACCCGAAAAGAACGGAAGGGAACAGAACGGAATGGAACGGAATGGAATGGAACGGAATAGAATAGAATTGAATCAACCCGAGAAGAAAGGAATGGAATGGAATGGAATGGAATGGAATGGAATGGAATGGAATGGAATGGAATGGAATGGAATAGAATGGAATGGAATGGAATGGAATGAAATGGAATGGAATAGAATGGAATTGAATCAACACGAGTAGAACGCAATGGAACTGAACGGAACGGATTAGAACGGAATGGAACGGAATAGAATTTAATTGGATGAACCCCAGTGGAATGGAATGGAATGGAGTGGAATGGAATGGAATGGAAAGGAATGGAATGGAATGGAATGGAACAGAATGGAATTGAATCAACCTGAGTAGAATGCAATGGAATGGAATGGAAAGGAATGGTATGGAATGGAATGGAGTGGAATGGAATGGAATCAACCCGAGTACAAAGGAATTGAATGGATTGGAATGGAAAGAATGAAATGGAATGTATTGGAATGGAATGGAATGGAATGGAATCAACCCGAGAAGAACGGAATGGAATGGAATGGAATGGACAGTTATGGAATGGGATGGAATGGAAAGGAATGGAATGAAATGGAGTGGTGTGGAATGGAATCAACCCGAGAAGAAAGGAAGGGAATGGAATGGAATGCAATGGAATGGAATGGAACGGAATGGAATGGAATGGAATGGAACGGAATGGAAAGCAATGGAATGGAATGGAATCAACCCGAGAAGGAACGAATGGAATGGAATGGAATGGAACGGAATGAAATGAAATAGAATGGAGTTGAATCATCCCAAGCAGAATGGAACAGAACAGAACGGAACGGAATGGAACAGAATGGAATGGAATTGAATGGAATTGAATCAACCCGAGGAGAATGGAATGGAATGGAAAGGAATGGAATGGAATGGAATGGAATTGAATGGACTGGAATGGAATCAACCTGAGAAGAAAGGAATGGAATGGAATGGAATGGAATGGAATAGAATGGAATTGAATCTACCCGAGTAGAATGGAATGGAATGGAACGGAATGGAATGGAATGGAATGGGATGGAAAGGAAAGAATGGAATCAACCCGAGTAGAACAGAAAAGAACGGAACGGAATGGAATGGAATGGAACGGAATGGAAGGGAATGGAATCACCCCGAGAAAAACGGAATGGAATGGAATGGAATGGAATGGAATGGAATGGAATGGAATGGAATGGAATGGAATGGAATGGAATGGAATGGAATGGAATGGAATGGAATGGAATGGAATGGAATGGAAAGGAAAGGAAAGGAATGAAATGGAATGGAATGGAATAGAATGGAATTGAATCAACCCGAGTAGAATGGAATGGAAAGTAATGGAATGGAGTGGTATGGAATGGAATGGAATGCAATGGAACAGAATCAACCCGGGTAGAAAGGAATTGAATGGAATGGAATGGAATGGAATGGAATGGAATGGAATGGAATGGAATGGAATGGAATGGAATCAACGTGTGAAAAACTTAATGGAATGGAATGGAATGCTATGGAATGGAATGGAAAGGAATGGAATGCAATGGAGTGGTATGGAATGGAATGAACCCGAGAAGAACGGTATGGAATGGAATGGAATGAAATGGAATTGAATGGAATGAAATGGAATGGAATGGATTTAACCCGAGTAGAACGGAATGGAATGGAAAGGAATGGAATGGAATGGAATGGAATGGAATGGAATGGAATGGAATGGAATGGAATGGAATGGAATGCAATGGAATGCAATGGAATGGAATGGAATCAACCCGAGTAGAAAGGAATGGAATGGAATACAATGGAATGCAATGGAGTATAATAGAATGGAATTGAATCAACACGAGCTGAATGGAACAGAACAGAACGGAATGGAACGGAACAGAATGGAATGGAATAGAATGGAATTGAATCAACCCGAGTAGAATGGAATGGAATGGAAAGGAATGGAATGGAATGGAATGGAATGGAATGGAATGGAATGGAATGGAATGGAATGGAATGGAATGGAATAGAACCATCCAGAGAAGAAGGGAATGGAATGGAATGGAATGGAATGGAATGGAATGGAATGGAATGGAATGGAATAGAATGGAATTGTATCAACACGAGTAGAATGGAACGGAACAGAACGGAACGGATTAGAACGAAATGGAACAGAATAGAATTTAATTGAATCCACCCGAGTGGAATGGAACGGAATGGAGTGGAATGGAATGGAATGGAATGGAATGGAATGGAATAGAATGGAATCAACCCGAGAAGAGCGGAAGGGAATGGAATGGAACCGAATGGACTGGTATGGAATGGAAGGGAATGGTGTGGAATGTAATCAACCAGAGAAGAATGGAATGGAATGGAATTTAATTGAATGGAATGGAACGGAATGGAACGGAATAGAATGGAATTGAATCAACCCGAGAAGAATGGAATGGAAAGGAGTGGAATGGAATGGAATGAAATGGAATGAAATCGAATGCAATGGAATGGAATGGAATGGAATGGAATGGAATGGAATTGAATGGAATGGAATGGAATGGAATGGAATCAACCCGAGTAGAATGGAATGGAATGGAACGGAACAGAATGGAATAGAATGGAATTGAATCAACCTGAATAGAATGGAATGGAATGGATGGATGGAATGGAAATTAATCTAATGTAATGGAATTGAATGGAATGGAATGGAATGGAATAGAATGGAATGGAGTCAACCCTGGAGGAGAGAAATTGAAAAGAATGGAATGGAATGGAATGGAATGGAATGGAATGGAATGGAATGGAATGGAATGGAAGGGAGTGGAATGGAATGGAATGGAATGGAATGGAATCATCCCGAGAAGAACGGGATGTAATGGAATGGAATGGAATGGATAGGAATGGAATGAAATGCAATGGAAAAGAATGGAATTGAATCAACACGAATATAACTTAACGGAATGGAATGTAATGGAGCGGAATAGAATGCAATTGAATCCACCCGAGTAGAACGGAATGGAATGGAATGGAATGGGGTGGAATAGAATGCAATGGAATTAAACGGAATGGAATGGAACGGAATGGAATGGAATGGAAAGGAAAGGAATGGAATGGAATGGAATGGAATGGAATGGAATGGAATGGAATGGAACGGAACGGAAAAGAACTGAACGGAACGGAACGGAAAGGAATAGAATGGAGTTGAATAAAAACGAATCGAATGGAAAGTAATGGAATAGAATGGAAAGGAATAGAATGGACTTGTATCAACCCAAGTAGAACGGAACGGAATGGAACGTAACGGAGTGAAAGAGAATACAATCGAATCCACCCGAGTAGAACGGAATGGAATGGAATGGAATGGAATGCAATGGAATGGAATGGAATTCAATGGATTGGAAAGGAATGGAATGCAATGGAATGGAATGGACTGGAATGGAAAGGAATGGAATGCAATGGAATCAACCTGAGTAGATTGGAATGCAATGGAACGGAACGGAACGGAATAGAATGGAATTGAATCAACACGAGTAGAATGGAATGGAATGCAATGGAATGGAATGGAAAGGAATGGAATGGAATGGAATGGAATGGAATGGAATGGAATGGAATGGAATGGAATGGAATGGAATGGAATGGAATGGAAAGGAATGGAATGGAATTTAATGGAATGGAATCAAACCGAGTGTAGAAAAATGTTATGGAATGGGATGGATTGGAATGTAATGTAATGTAATGTAATGGAATGGAATGGAATGATCCCGGGACGAATGGAATGGAATGCAATGGAATGGAATGGAATGGAATGGAATGGAACGGAATGGAATAGAATGGAATGGAATCAACCCGTGTAGAATGTAATGTAATGGAATGGAATGGAAAGGAATGGAATGCAATCGAATGGCATGGAAAGGATTGCAATAAAATGCAATGGAATGGAATGGAATGGAATGCAATGCAATGGAATGGAATTGAGTGGAATGCAATGCAATGGAATGGAATTGAATGGAATGCAATGCAACGGAATGGAATTGAATGGAATGGAATGGAATGGATTCTAGTGGAATGGAATGGAATGGAATCAACCCAAGTAGAATGGAATGGAATGGAATGGAATGGAACGGAATGGAATGAAATGGAATGGAGTGGAATCAACCCGAGAATAAAGAATGGAATGGAATGGAAAGGAATGGAATGGAATAGAATGGAATTGAATCTCCCCGAGTAGAATGGAATGGAACGGAAACTAAAGAAAAGGAACGGAGCGGAACGGAATAGAATGGAATTATATCAACCCGAGTAGAATGGAATGGAATGGAACGGAATGCAATGGAACGGAATGGGATGGAAAGGAAGGAATGGAATCAACCCGAGTAGAACGGAACAGAACGGAACGGAAAGGATCGTAATGGAATTGAACGGAGTGGAAGGGAATGGAATCTACTCAACCCGAGAAGAATGGAATGGAATGGAATGGAATGGAATGGAATGGAATGGAATGGAATGGAATGGAATGGAATGGAATGGAATGGAATGGAAAGGATTGGAATGGAATGGAATGGAATAGAATGGAATTGAATCAACCTGAATAGAATGCAATGGAATGGAATGGAAAGGAATGGTATGGAATGGAATGGAGTGGAATGGAATGGAATCAACCCGAGTAGAAAGGAATTGAATGGAGTGGAATGGAAAGAATGAAACGGAATGTATTGGAATGGAATGGAATGGAATGGAATCAACCCGAGAAGAACGGAATGGAATGGAATGGAATGGACACTTATGGAATGGAATGGAAAGGAATGGAACGGAATGGAGTGGTATGGAATGGAATCAACCCGAGAAGAACGGTATGGAATGGAATGGAATGAAATGGAATTGAATGGAATGAAATGGAATGGAATGGATTTAACCAGAGTAGAACGGAATGGAAGGGAAAGGAATGGAATGGAATGGAATGGAAAGGAATGGAATGGGAAGGAATGTAATGGTATGGAATGGAATGGAATGGAATGGAATGGAATGGAATGGAATGGAATGGAATGGAATGGAAGGCAATGGAATGGAATATAACGGTATCAAACTGAGAAAAACGGAATGGAATGGAATGGAATGGAATGGAATGGAATAGAATGGAATGGAATGGAATGGAATGGAATGGAATGGAATGGAATGGAATGGAATGGAATGGAATGGAATAGAAACAACCCGAGAAGCAAGGAATGGAATGGAATGGAATGGAACAGAATGGAATGGAATGGAATGGAATGGAATGGAATGGAATGGAATGGAATGGAATGGAATGGAATGGAATGGAATGAAATGGAATGGAAAGGAATAGAATGGAATTGAATCTACCCGAGTAGAATGGAATGAAACAGAACCTAACAGAAAGGAACTGAAAGCAACGGGACGGAATAGAATGGAATTGAATCAAGCAGAGTATAATGGAATGGAATGGAATGGAATGGAATGGAATGGAATGGAATGGAATGGAATGGAATGGAAAGGGATGGAATGGAATGGAATGGAATAAACCCGAGTAGAACGGAACGGAACGGAACAGAACTGAACAGAACGGAATGGAATGGAATTGAATGGAATCAACCCGAGAAGAGCGGAATGGAATGGAATGGAATGGAATGGAATGGAATGGAATGGAATGGAATGGAATGGAATGGAATGCAATGGAATGGAAAAGAAAGGAATGCAATGGAAAGGAATAGAATAGAATTAAATCAATCCGAGTAGAATGGAATGGAATGGAATGGAATGGAATGGAATGGAATGGAATGGAATGGAATGGAATGGAATGGAGTGGGATGGAATGGAATGGAATGGAATGGAATGGGATGGAATGGAATGGAATGGAATGGAATGGAATGGAATGGGATGGAATGGAATGGAATGGAATGGAATGGAATGGAATGGAATCAACCCGAGTAGAACGGAATGGAATGGAATGGAGTGGAATGGAATGGAGTGGAATGGAATGGAATTGAATCAACCCGAGTAGAACGGAATGAAATGGAATGGAATGGAATGGAACGGAATGGAGTGCAATCATCCAGAATGGAATGGAATGGATTAGAATTGAATGGAATGGAATCAACCCGATTGGAATGGAATGTAATGGAATAGAATGGAATGGAATGCAATGGATTCAACACGAAGGGAATAGAATGGAATGGAATTGAATGGAATTTAATCAACCCGCGTGAAATGGAATGGATTGGAATGGAATGGAGTGGAATGAAATGGAGTAGAACGGAATGAATCAACCCGAATGGTATGGAATGGAATGGAATGGAATGGAATGGAATGGAATGGAATGGAATGGAATGGAATTAAATGGAATGGAATGGAATGGAATGGAATGGAATGGAATGGAATGGAATCGAATGGATTGGAATGGAATGGAAAGGAATGGAAAGGAATGGAATGGAATGTAATCAACCAGAGTGAAATTGGTTGAAAATCAATGGAATGGAATGGAGTGGAACGGAATGGTATGGAATGGAATGGAATGGGATGGAATCAAATGGTATGGAATGGGATGGAATAGAATGAAATGGAATGGAATCAACACTAATGAAAAGGAACGGAATGGAAAGAGATGTAATGGAATGAAAGGGAATGGAATGAAATCAGCCCCCCTAGAAAAGAATTGAGTGGAATTTAATGGAATGGAATGGAAAGAATGGAATGGAATGGAGAGGAATGGAATGAAATGGAAAGGAATGGAATGGTATGAAAAGGAATGGCATAGAATGTAATTGAATAAAGCCGAGTGGAATACAATGGAATGGAAAGTAGTGAGTGGAATGGATTGGAATGGAAAGGAATGGAATGGATTGAACCCGATTGGAACAGAGTGGAATGGAATGGAATGGAATGGACTGCAATGGAATGTAATGGAAAGGAATTGTATGGAATGGATTGCAAGCAACACCAGTGGAATTTAATGGAATGGAATGGAATCAAACTGACTGGTATGGAACAGAACGGAATGGAATGGAATGGAATGGAATGGAATGGAATGGAATGGAATGGAATGGAATGGAATGCAGTGGAATGGAATGAAAAGAAATGGAATGGAATGGAATGGAATCAACCCAGCGGATTCGAAAGGAATGGAAAGGAATGGATTGGAATGGAATGGAATGGAATAGAATAGAATGGTATGGAAGAGAATGGAATGGAATCAACCACGGGGGGAATGGAATGGAATGAATTGGAATGGGATAGAATGGAATGGAATGGAATGCAATGGAATCAACCGGAGTGAATGGAATGAAATCGAATGGAATGGAATCGAATCAACGCGAGACGAATGTAATGAAATGGAATGGAATGGAATGGAATGGAATGGAATGGAATGGAATGGAATGGAATGGAATGGAATGGAATGGAATGGAATGGAAAGGAAAACAGAGGAATCAACTCGAGTGGAATGGAAGGGAAAGAATGGACTGGAATGGAATTGAATGGAATGGAATGGATTTGAATGAAACAAAGTGGAATGTAATGGAATGGAATGGAATCAGCACGAACGGAATGGAATAGAATGAAATAGAATGGAATTTAATAAAGAGGATTCGAATGGAATGGAATGGAATCGAATGGAATGGAATGGAATGGAATGGAATGGAATGGAAAGGGAATGGAATGGGATGGAATGAATTGGAATGGAATGGAATGGTGTGTAATGGAATGGATTGGAATGTAATTTAACGGAGTAGAAATGAATCAACCCGAGTGGAATTTTATGGAATGGAATGGAATGGAATAGAATGGATTTGAATCTCCCGAAAGGAAGGGAATGCAATTGAATGGAATGGAATGGAATGGAAAAGAATGGAATCAAATCAACCCGAGTGGAATGGAATGCAATGGAATGGAATGGAATGGAATGGAATGGAATGGAATGGAATGGAATGGAATGGAATGGAATGGAATGGATGGAACCCGAGTAGGAACGGAATGGAATAGAATGGAATTTAATGAAACGTAATAAAATGGAATGGAATGGAATCATATCAAACCCAGTGGAATGGAATGGAAGAGAATGGAATGGAATGGAATGGAATCAACCCAAGAGGAAGTGAATGGAATGTAAAGGAAAGGCATGGAATGGAATGTGATCCCCACTGGAATGAAAGGGAAGGAATGGAATGGAATGGAATTTAATCAACCCCAGTGGATTGGAAAGGAATGGAATGGAATGGAATGGAATGGAATGGAATGGAATGGAATGGAATGGATTCGAATGAATGGAATGGAATATGATCCCTAGTGGTATAGAAGGGAATGGAATGGAATGGAATGGACTGGAATAGAATGGAATTAAATCAACACAAGTAGAATGGAATGGAATATAATGGAATGTAACGGAGAGGAATCAACGCGAGGGGAATGGAATGGATTGGAATATAATGGAATGGAATGGAATGGAATGGAATGGAATGGAATGGAATGGAATGGAGTCAACCCGAATGGAATGGAATGCAATGGAATGGAATGGAATTGAATGCAATGCAATGGAATGGAATGGAATGGAACGGAACGGAACGGAACGGAACGGAATGGAATGGAATGGAATGGAATGGAATGGAATGGAATGGAATCATCCCGAATAGAAATGGAATCTTCCCGAATGAAATGGAATGGAATGGAACGGAATGGAATGGAATAGAATGAAATGGAATCAGACCCAGTGGATTGGATTGGAATGGAATGGAATGGAATAGAATGGAATGGAAAACAATCTAATCAATTCCGATGGAATGGAATGGAATAGAAGGGAATGGAATGGAATGGAAAGGAATGGAATAATCCCAAGTGGAATGGAATGCAATGGAATGGCATGGAATGGAGTGATTTACAATGGAATTGAATCAACCCGTGTGGAATGGAATGGAATGCAATGGAATGGAATAGAATGGAATTGAATCAACCAGAGTGCAATTTAATGGAATGGAATGGAATGGAATGGAATGGAATGGAATGGAATGGAATGGAATGGAATGGAATAGAATGCAATAGAAAAGAGTAGAATCAACCCGAATGGAATGGAATCAAATGGAATGGAATGGAATGGAATGGAATGGAATGGAATGGAATAAAAAGGAATTGAATGGAATGGAATGGAATAGAATGGAATTGAATCAACCCGAAATGAATGGAATTTAACGCAATGGAATGGAATGCAATAGAGTGGAATTGAATCAATACGAGTGGAATGGAATGGAATAGAATGGAATGGAATCGAGACAACGCCAGTGGAATGCAAAGGAATGGAAGGGAATAGAATGGATTGGAATGGAAAGGAATGGAATGGAATGGAATAGAATGGAATGGAATGGAATGCAATGGGACAGAATGGAATGCAAAGGAATGGAATTGAATCAAACCAAGTGGTGTCGAAGGATACGGAATGGAATGAAAATGAATGGAATGCAGTGCAATGCAAAGGAATGGAATGGAAAGGAATGGAATGGAATGGAATGGAATGGAATTGAATCAACCGTAGTGTAATGGAATGGAAAGAATGGGATGGAATGGAATGAAATGGAATGGAATGGAATCAACCCAAGTAGAAAAAAATTAAATGGAATGGAATGGAATGGAATGGAATTGAATGGAATGGAATGGAATGGAATGCAATGGAATGGAATGAAATGGATTAGAATGGAACTGAATCAAACCGAGAGGAATGAATGGAATGGAATGGAATGGAGTGGAAAGGAGAGGAATGGAATGGAATGGAATCAACCCGAGTAGAATGGAATGGAATGGAACGGAACAGAATGGAATAGAATGGAATTGAATCACCCCGAGTAGAATGGTATGGACTTGAATGGAATGGAAAGGAATGGAATGGAATGGAATGGAATGGAATGGAATGGAATGGAATGGAATGGAATGGAATGGAATGGAACCATCCCGAGCAGAAGGGAATGGAATGGAATGGAATGGAATGGAATGGAATGTAATGGAATGGAATGGAATGGAATAGAATAGAATGGAATTGAATCAACACGAGTAGAACGCAATGGAACTGAACGGAACGGATTAGAACGGAATGGAACGGAATAGAATTTAATTGGATGAACCCCAGTGGAATGGAATGGAATGGAGTGGAATGGAATGGAATGGAAAGGAATGGAATGGAATGGAATGGAATAGAATGGAATTGAATCAACCTGAGTAGAATGCAATGGAATGGAATGGAAAGGAATGGTATGGAATGGAATGGAGTGGAATGGAATGGAATCAACCCGAGTACAAAGGAATTGAATGGATTGGAATGGAAAGAATGAAATGGAATGTATTGGAATGGAATGGAATGGAATGGAATCAACCCGAGAAGAACGGAATGGAATGGAATGGAATGGACAGTTATGGAATGGGATGGAATGGAAAGGAATGGAATGAAATGGAGTGGTGTGGAATGGAATCAACCCGAGAAGAAAGGAAGGGAATGGAATGGAATGCAATGGAATGGAATGGAACGGAATGGAATGGAATGGAATGGAACGGAATGGAAAGCAATGGAATGGAATGCAATCAACCCGAGAAGGAACGAATGGAATGGAATGGAATGGAACGGAATGAAATGAAATAGAATGGAGTTGAATCATCCCAAGCAGAATGGAACAGAACAGAACGGAACGGAATGGAACAGAATGGAATGGAATTGAATGGAATTGAATCAACCCGAGGAGAATGGAATGGAATGGAAAGGAATGGAATGGAATGGAATGGAATTGAATGGACTGGAATGGAATCAACCTGAGAAGAAAGGAATGGAATGGAATGGAATGGAATGGAATAGAATGGAATTGAATCTACCCGAGTAGAATGGAATGGAATGGAACGGAATGGAATGGAATGGAATGGGATGGAAAGGAAAGAATGGAATCAACCCGAGTAGAACAGAAAAGAACGGAACGGAATGGAATGGAATGGAACGGAATGGAATGGAATGGAATCACCCCGAGAAAAACGGAATGGAATGGAATGGAATGGAATGGAATGGAATGGAATGGAATGGAATGGAATGGAATGGAATGGAATGGAATGGAAAGGAAAGGAATGAAATGGAATGGAATGGAATAGAATGGAATTGAATCAACCCGAGTAGAATGGAATGGAAAGTAATGGAATGGAGTGGTATGGAATGGAATGGAATGCAATGGAACAGAATCAACCCGGGTAGAAAGGAATTGAATTGAATGGAATGGAATGGAATGGAATGGAATGGAATGGAATGGAATGGAATAGAATGGAATGGAATGGAATCAACGTGTGAAAAACTTAATGGAATGGAATGGAATGCTATGGAAAGGAATGGAAAGGAATGGAATGCAATGGAGTGGTATGGAATGGATTCAACCCAAGAAGAACGGTATGGAATGGAATGGAATGAAATGGAATTGAATGGAATGAAATGGAATGGAATGGATTTAACCCGAGTAGAACGGAATGGAATGGAAAGGAATGGAATGGAATGGAATGGAATGGAATGGAATGGAATGGAATGGAATGGAATGCAATGGAATGCAATGGAATGGAATGGAATCAACCCGAGTAGAAAGGAATGGAATGGAATAGAATGGAATGCAATGGAGTGGAATAGAATGGAATTGAATCAACACGAGCTGAATGGAACAGAACAGAACGGAATGGAACGGAACAGAATGGAATGGAATAGAATGGAATTGAATCAACCCGAGTAGAATGGAATGGAATGGAAAGGAATGGAATGGAATGGAATGGAATGGAATGGAATGGAATGGAATGGAATGGAATAGAATGGAATGGAATGGAATGGAATGGAATGGAATGGAAACTAAAGGAAAGGAATGGAACGGAACGGAATAGAATGGAATTGAATCAACCCGAGTAGAATGCAATGGAATGGAGTGGAACGGAATGGAATAGAATGGAATTGAATCTACCACGAATAGAATGGAATGGAATGGAATGGAACGGAAAGGAAAGGAATGGAATGGAATGCAATGCAATGGAATGGAATGGAATCACCCCGAGTGCAGAGAAATGCAAAGGAATGGAATGGATTGGAACGGAATGGAATGGAATGGAATGGAATCATCCTGAGAAGAACGGAATGGAATGGAATGGAATGGATTGGTATGGAATGAAATGGATTGGAATGGAATGGAATGGAATAGAATGGAATTGAATCAACACGAGTAGAACGGAACGGAATGGAATGGAACGGAACAGAAAGGAAAGGAATAGAATGGAAATAAATCAAACCGAATAGAATGGAATGGAATGGAATGGAATGGAATGGAATGAAATGGAAAGGAATGGAATGGGAAGGAATGTAATGGTATGGAATGGAATGGAATGGAATGGAATGGAATGGAATGGAATGGAATGGAATGGAATGGAATACAATGGTATCAAACTGAGAAGAACGGAATGGAATGGAATGGAATGGAATGGAATGGAATGGAATGGAATGGAATGGAATGGAATGGAATGGAATGGAAACAACCCGAGAAGAAAGGAATGGAATGGAATGGAATGGAATGGAATGGAATGGAATGGAATGGAATGAGATGGAATGGAAAGGAATAGAATGGAATTGAATCAACCCGAGTAGAATGGAATGGAACAGAACCTAATAGAAAGGAACTGAAAGCAACGGGACGGAATAGAATGGAATTAAATCAAGCAGAGTATAATGGAATGGAATGGAATGGAATGGAATGGAATGGAATGGAATGGAATGGATTGAATGGGATGGAATGGAATGGAATGGAATCAAAACGAGTAGAACGGAACGGAACGGAACGGAACTGAACGGAACGGAATGGAATGGAATTGAATGGAATCAACCCGAGAAGAGCGGAATGGAATGGAATGGAATGGAATGGAATGGAATGGAATGGAATGGAATGGAATGGAATGGAAAGGAATGGAATGGAATGCAATGGAATGGAATGGAAAAGAAAGGAATGCAATGGAAAGGAATAGAATGGAATTAAATCAATCCGAGTAGAATGGAATGGAATGGAATGGAATGGAATGGAGTGGAATGGAAAGGAATGGAATGGAATCGGATGGAATGGAATGGAATGGAATGGAATGGAATGGAATGGAATCAACCCGAGTGGAATGGAATGGAATGGAATGGAATCAACCCGAGTAGAACGGAATGGAATGGAATGGAATGGAATGGAATGGAATGGAATGGAATGGAATGGAACGGATTGGAATGCAATCATCCAGAATGGAATGGAATGGATTAGAATTGAATGGAATGGAATCAACCCGATTGGAATGGAACGTGATGGAATAGAATGGAGTGGAATGCAATGGATTCAACAAGAAGGGAATAGAATGGAATGGAATAGAATGGAATTTAATCAACCCGAGTGAAATGGAATGGATTGGAATGGAATGGAGTGGAATGGAATGGAGTAGAACGGAGTTGAATCAACCCGAGTGGAATAGAATGGAATGGAATGGAATGGAATGGAATGGAATGGAATTAAATGGAATGGAGTGGAGTGGAATGGAATGGAATGGAATGGAATGGAATGGAATGGAATGGAATGGAATGGAATGGAATGAAATGGAATGGAATGGAATGGAATGGAATGGAATGGAATGAAATGGAATGGAATGGAATCGAATGGATTGGAATGGAATGTAAAGGAATGGAAAGGAATGGAATGGAATGGAATCAACCAGAGTGAAATTGGTTGAAAATCAATGGAATGGAATGGAGTGGAATGGTATGGAATGGAATGGAATGGAATGGAATGGAATGGGATGGAATCAAATGGAATGGAATGTGATGGAATAGAATGAAATGGAATGGAATCAACACTAATGAAAAGGAACGGAATGGAAAGGGATGTAAAGGAATGAA
The DNA here is from genome assembly GCF_029281585.2 of Gorilla gorilla gorilla. Classification (NCBI taxonomy): domain Eukaryota; kingdom Metazoa; phylum Chordata; class Mammalia; order Primates; family Hominidae; genus Gorilla; species Gorilla gorilla. Next base: position 69,367,693 of record NC_073228.2, read on the forward strand.
ATGGAATGGAATGAAATCAGCCCCCCTAGAAAAGAATTGAATGGAATTTAATGGAATGGAATGGAAAGAATGGAATGGAATGGAGAGGAATGGAATGAAATGGAAAGGAATGGAATGGTATGAAAAGGAATGGCATAGAATGTAATTGAATAAAGCCGAGTGGAATACAATGGAATGGAAAGTAGTGAGTGGAATGGATTGGAATGGAATGGAATGGAATGGATTGAACCCGATTGGAACAGAGTGGAATGGAATGGAATGGAATGGACGGCAATGGAATGTAATGGAACGGAATTGTATGGAATGGATTGCAAGCAACACCAGGGGAACTTAATGGAATGGAATGGAATCAAACTGACTGGTATGGAACGGAATGGAATGGAATGGAATGGAATGGAATGGAATGGAATGGAATGGAATGGAATGGAATGGAATGGAATGGAATGGAATGCTGTGGAATGGAATGGAATGGAATGGAATGGAAAGGAATGGAATGCAATGGAATGCAATGGAATGGAATCAACCCAGCGGATTCGAAAGGAATGGAAAGGAATGGATTGGAATGGAATGGAATGGAATAGAATACAATGGTATGGAAGAGAATGGAATGGAATCAACCACGGGGGAATGGATTGGAATGGATTGGAATGGGATAGAATGGAATGGAATGGAATGCTATGGAATCAACCGGAGTGAATGGACTGAAATCGAATGGAATGGAATCGAATCAACGTGAGTGGAATGTAATGAAATGGAATGGAATGGAAAGGAATGGAATGGAATGGAATGGAAAGGAAAACAGAGGAATCAACTCGAGTGGAATGGAAGGGAAAGAATGGACTGGAATGGAATTGAATGGAATGGAATGGATTTGAATGAACCAAAGTGGAATGTAATGGAATGGAATGGAATCAGCACGAACAGAATGGAATAGAATGAAATAGAATGGAATTTAATAAAGAGGATTCGAATGGAATGGAAAGGAATGGAATGGAATGGAATGGAATGGAATGGAATGGAATGGTGTGGAATGGAATGGATTGGAATGTAATTTAACGGAGTAGAAATGAATCAACCCGAGTGGAATTTAATGGAATGGAATGGAATGGAATAGAAAGGAATTGAATCTCCCGAAAGGAAGGGAATGACAAGGAATGGAATGGAATGGAATGGAATGGAAAAGAATGGAATCAAATCAACCCGAGTGGAATGGAATGCAATGCAATGGAATGGAATGGAATGGAATGGAATGGAATGGAATGGAATGGAATGGAATGGAATGGAATGGAATGGAATGGAATGGAATGGAATGGAATGGAATGGATGGAACCCGAGTAGGAACGGAATGGAATAGAATGGAATTTAACGAAACGTAATAAAATGGAATGGAATGGAATCATATCAAACCCAGTGGAATGGAATGGAAGAGAATGGAATGGAATGGAATGGAATCAACCCGAGAGGAAGTGAATGGAATGTAAAGGAAAGGCAGGGAATGGAATGTGATCCCCACTGGAATGAAACGGAAGGAATGGAATGGAATGAAATTTAATCAACCCCAGTGGATTGGAATGGAATGGAATAGAATGGAATGGAATGGAATGGAATGGAATGGAATGGATTCGAATGAATGGAATGGAATATGATCCCTAGTGGTATAGAAGGGAATGGAATGGAATGGAAAGGACTGGAATAGAATGGAAATGAATCAACACAAGTAGAATGGAATGGAATATAATGGAATGGAACGGAGAGGAGTCAACCCGAGGGGAATGGAATGGATTGGAATATAATGGAATGGAATGGAATGGAATGGAATGGAATGGAATGGAATGGAATGGAATGGAATGGAATGGAATGGAATGGAATGAAATGGAATGGAATAGAATGGAATGGAATGGAATGCAATGGGACAGAATGGAATGCAAAGAAATGGAATTGAATCAAACCAAGTGGTGTCGAAGGATACGGAATGGAATGAAATTGAATGGAATGCAGTGCAATGCAAAGGAATGGAATGGAAAGGGATGGAATGGAATGGAATGGAATTGAATCAACCGTAGTGTAACGGAATGGAAAGGAATGGGATGGAATGGAATGAAATGGAATGGAATGGAATCAACCCAAGTAGAAAAAAATTAAATGGAATGGAATGGAATGGAGAGGAATGGAATGGAATTGATTGGAATGGAATGGAATGGAATGGAAAGGAATGGCATACAATGGAATTGAATAAAGCCGAGTGAAAGAAAATGGAATGGAAAGTAGTGAATGAAATGTAATGGAATGGATTGGAATGGATTGAACACGATTGGAACAGAGTGGAATTGAATGGAATGGAAAGGACTGCAATGGAATGGCATGGAATGGAATGGTATGGAATGGAATGGAATGGAATGGAATGGAATGGAATGCAATGGAATGAAATGGATTAGAATGGAACTGAATCAAACCGAGTGGAATGAATGGACTGGAATGGAATGGAGTGGAAAGGAATGGAATGGAATGGAATGGAATCAACCAGAGTAGAATGGAATGGAATGGAATGGAACAGAATGGAATAGAATGGAATTGAATCAACCCGAGTAGAATGCTATAGACTTGAAGGGAATGGAAAGGAAAGGAATGGAAAGGAATGGAATGGAATGGAATGCAATGGAATGGAATGGAACCATCCCGAGCAGAAGGGAATGGAATGGAATGGAATGGAATGGAATGGAACGGAAAGGAATGGAATGGAATGAAATGGAATGGAATAGAATGGAATTGAATCAACACGAGTAGAACGCAACAGAACAGAATGGAACGGATTAGAACGGAATGGAACGGAATAGAATTTAATTGGATGAACCCCAGTGGAATGGAATGGAATGGAGTGGAATGGAATGTAATGGAATGGATTGGAGTGGAATGGAATGGAATGGAATGGAATGGAGTGTAGTGGAATGGAATGGAATGGAATGGAAAGGAATAGAATTAACCCGAGTAGAATGGAATGGAATGGAACAGAACAGAACGGAATTGAGTGGAATTGAATCAACCCGAATAGAATGGAATGGAATGGGATGGATGGAATGGAAAGGAATGTAATGTGATGGAATGGAAATGAATGTAGTGTAATGGAATTGAATGGAATGGAATGGAATGGAATGGAATAGAATGGAATGGAATCAACCCTGGTGGAGAAAAATGGAAAAGAATGGAATGGAATGGAATGGAATGGAATGGAATGGAATGGAATGGAATGGAATGGAATAGAATGTGATGGAATGGAAATGAATGCAATGTAATGGAATTGAATGGAATGGAATGGAATGGAATAGGATGGAATGGAATCAACCCTGGTGGAGAGAAATGGAAAAGAATGTAATGGAATGGAATGGAATGGAATGGAATGGAATGGAATGGAATGGAATGGAATGGAATGGAATCATCCCGAGAAGAACGGAATGGAATGGAATGGAATGGAATGGATTGGAATGGAATGAAATGGAACGGAAAAGAATGGAATTGAATCAACACGAATAGAACTTAATGGAATGGAATGTAATGGAGCAGAATAGAATGCAATTGAATCCACCCGAGTAGAACGGAATGGAATGGAATGGAATGGAGTGGAATGGAATGCAATGGAATTAAACGGAATGGAAAGGAATGGAATGGAATGGAATGGAATGGAATGGAATGGAATGGAATGGAATGGAATGGAATGGAACGGAATGGAATGGAATGGAATCAAACCGAGTAGAATGGTATGGAATGGAAAGGAATGGAATGGAATGGAATGGAATGGAATGGAATGGAATGGAACGGAACGGAACAGAACTGAACGGAACGGAACGGAAAGGAATAGAATGGAGTTGAATAAAAACGAATCGAATGGAAAGTAATGGAATGGAATGGAAAGGAATAGAATGGAATTGTATCAACCCAAGTAGAATGGAATGGAAGGGAACGTAACGGAGTGGAAGAGAATACAATCGAATACACCCGAGTAGAACGGAATGGAATGGAATGGAATGGAACGCAATGGAATGGAAAGGAATGGAATGCAATGGAATGGAATGGAATGGAATGCAATGGAGTCAACCTGAGTTGATTGGAATGCAATGGAACGGAACGGAAAGGAACAGAATGGAATTGAATCAACACGCGTAGAATGGAATGTAATGGAATGGAAGGCAATGGAATGGAATGGAATGGAATGGAATGCAATGGAATGGAAAGGAATGGAATGGAATGGAATGGCATGGAAAGGAATGGAATGGCATGGAATGGAATGGAATGGAATGGAATGGAATGGAATGGAGTGGAGTGGAATGGAATGGAATGGAATCAAACCTAGTGGAGAAAAATGGTATGGAATGGGATGGATTGGAATGGAATGGAATGGAATGGAATGGAATGGAATGGAATGGAATGGAATGGAAAGGAATGCAAAGGAATGGAATAGAATGGAATAGAATCAACCCGTGTAGAATGTAATGTAATGTAATGGAATGGAAAGGAATGGAATGCAATGGAATGGAATGGAAAGGATTGCAATGCAATGCAATGGAATGGAATGGAATGGAATGCAAAGCAATGGAATGGAATGGAATGCAATGGAATGGAATGGAATGGAATGCAATGGAATGGAATGGAATGGAATGGAATGGAATGGAATGGAATGGAATGGAATGAAATGGAATGGTGTGGAATCAACCCGAGAATAAAGAATGGAACGGAATGGAATGGAATGGAAAGGAATGGAAAGGAATAGAATGGAATTGAATATCCCCGAGTAGAATGGAATGGAACGGAAACTAAAGAAAAGGAACGGAGCGGAACAGAATAGAATGGAATTATATCAACCCGAGTAGAATGGAATGGAATGGAACGGAATGGAATGGAATGGAATGGGATGGAAAGGAAAGGAATGGAATCAACCCGATTAGAACGGAACAGAACGGAACGGAAACGAATGGAATGTAATTGAACAGAATGGAAGGGAATGGAATGGAATCAACCCGAGAAGAATGGAATGCAATGGAATGGAATGGAATGGAATGGAATGGAATGGAATGGAATGGAATGGAATGGAATGGAATGGAATGGAGAGGAATGGAATGGAATGGAATGGAATAGAATGGAATTGAATCAACCCGAGTAGAATGCAATGGAATGGAATGGAAAGGAATGGTATGGAATGGAATGGAGTGGAATGGAATGAAATCACCCGAGTAGAAAGGAATTGAATGGAGTGGAATGGAAAGAATGAAACGGAATGTATTGGAATGGAATGGAATGGAATGGAATCAACCCGAAAAGAACTGAATGGAATGGAATGGAATGGACAGTCATGGAATGGAATGGAATGGAAAGGAATGGAATGGAATGGAGTGGTATGGAATGGAATCAACCCGAGTAGAACGAACTGTGATGGAATGGAATGGAAAGGAATGGAATGGAGTGGCATGGAATGGAATGCAGTGGAATGGAATGGAATGGAAAGGAACGGAATGGATTGCAATGGAATGGAATGGAATCAACCCGAGAAGGAAGGAATGGAATGCAATGGAATGGAACGGAAGGAAATGAAATAGAATGGAATTGAATCATCCCTAGCAGAATGGAACAGAACAGAACGGAACAGAATGGAACGGAATGGAACAGAATGGAATGGAATTAAATGGAATTGAATCAACCCGAGGAGAATGGAATGGAATGGAAAGGAATGGAATGGAATGGAATGGAATGGAATGGACTGGAATGGAATCAACCTGAGAAGAAAGGAATGGAATGGAATGGAATGGAATGGAATGGAATAGAATGGAATTGAATCAACCCGAGTAGAATTGAATGGAATGGAACGGAATGGAATGGAATGGAATGGGATGGAAAGGAAAGAATGGAATCAACCCGAGTAGAACAGAACAGAACGGAACGGAATGGAATGGAACGTAACGGAATGGAATGGAATGGAATCACCTCGAGAAAAACGGAATGGAATGGAATGGAATGGAATGGAATGGAATGGAATGGAATGGAATGGAATGGAATGGAATGGAATGGAATGGAATGGAATGGAATGGAATGGAATGGAATGGAAAGGAATGAAATGGAATAGAATGGAATTGAATCAACCCGAGTAGAATGGAATGGAAAGTAATGGAATGGAGTGGTATGGAATGGAATGGAATGCAATGGAACAGAATCAACCCGGGTAGAAAGGAATTGAATGGAATAGAATGCAGTGGAATGGAATGGAATGGAATGGAATGGAATGGAATGGAATGGAATGGAATGGAATGGAATGGAAAAGAATGGAATGGAATGGAATGGAATGGAATAGAATGGAATTGAATCAACCCGAGTAGAATGCAATGGAATGGAATGGAAAGGAATGGTATGGAATGGAATGGAGTGGAATGGAATGGAATCAACCCGAGTAGAAAGGAATTGAATGGAGTGGAATGGAAAGAATGAAACGGAATATATTGGAATGGAATGGAATGGAATGGAATGGAATCAACCCGAGAAGAGCGGAATGGAATGGAATGGAATGGACAGTTAAGGAATGGAATGGAATGGAAAGGAATGGAATAGAATGGAGTGGTATGGAATGGAATCAACCCGAGAAGAAAGGAATGGAATGGAATGGAATGCAATGGAACGGAATGGAATGCAATGGAATGGAATGGAATCAACCCAAGAAGGAAGGAATGGAATGGAATGGAATGGAATGGAATGGAATGAAATGAAATAGAATGGAATTGAATCATCCCAAGCAGAATGGAACAGAACAGAACGGAACGGAATGGAACGGAATGGAACAGAATGGAATGGAATTGAATGGAATTGAATCAACCCAAGCAGAATGGAACAGAACAGAACGGAATGGAACGGAACCGAATGGAACGGAATAGAACGGAATTGAATCAACCCGAGTAGAATGGAATGGAATGGAATGGAATGGAATGGAATGGAATGGAATGGAATGGAATGGAATGCAATGGAATGGAATGGAATGATATGGATTCAACCCGAGTAGAATGCAATGGAATGGAGCGGAACGGAACGGAATATAATGGAATTGAATCTACAACGAATAGAATGGAATGGAATGGAATGGAATGGAAAGGAATGGAATGGAAAGGAATGGAATGCAATGGAATGGAATGGAATGGAATAAACCCGAGTGCAGAGAAATGGAATGGAATGGAATGGAATGGATTGGAATGGAATAGAATGGAATTCGTTCAACCCGAGTAGAACGGAACGGAATGGAGCAGAACGGAATACAATGGAATTGAATCAACCCGAGTAGAATGGAATGGAATGGAATGAAATGCAAAGGAATGGAATGGGATGGAATTGAATGGAATGGAATCAACCCGATTAGAATGGAATGGAGTGGAATGGAATGGAATGGAATGAGATGGAATGGAGTGAAATGCAATGGTATGGAATGGAATGGAATGGAAAGGAATGGAATGGAATGGAATCAAACCGAGTAGAACGAAATGGAATGGAATCGAATGGAATCAACCCGAGAAGAACGGAATGGAATGAAATGGAACGGAATGGAATGGAATGGAATGGAAGGGAACGGAATAGAATGGAATTGAATCAACCAGAGTAGAACGGAAAGGAAAGGAATGGAATTGATTGGAATGGAATGGAATAGAACGGAATGGAATGGAATGGAATGGAATTTAATGGAATGGAGTGGAATGCAATGGAATGCAACGGAATGGAATGGAATGGAAAGGAATGCAATGGAATGGAATGGAATGGAATGGAATGGAATGGAATGGAATGGAATCAACCTGAGAAGAACGGAACGGAGTGGAATGGAGTGGAATGGAATGGAATGGAATGGAATGGAATGGAATGGAATGGAACCAACGTGACAAAAACTTAATGGAATGGAATGGAATGCAATGGAATGGAATGGAAAGGAATGGAATGCAATGGAGTGGTATGGAATGGAATCAACCCGAGAAGAACGGAATGGAATGGAATGGAATGAAATGGCATTGAATGGAATGAAATGGAATGGAATGGATTTAACCAGAGTAGAACGGAATGGAATGGAATGAAATGGAATGGAATGGATTTAACCAGAGTAGAACGGAATGGATTGGAATGGAATGGAATGAAATGGAATGAAATGGAATGGAATGGATTTAACCAGAGTAGAACGGAATGGATTGGAATGGAATGGAATGAAATGGAATGAAATGGAATGGAATGGAATGGAATGGAATGCAATGCAATGGAATGCAATGGAATGGAATGGAATCAACCCGAGTAGAAAGGAATGGAATGGAATGCAATGGAACGCAACGGAATGGAATAGAATGGAATTGAATCAACCCGAGCAGAATGGAACAGAACAGAACGGAACGGAACGGAACGGAATGGGGCGGAATAGAATGGAATTGAATCAACCCGAGTAGAATGGAATGGAATGGAAAGGAATGGAATGGAATGGAATGGAATGGAATGGAATGGAATGGAATGGAATGGAATGGAATGGAATAGAATGGAATTGGTTCATCCCGAGTAGAATGGAATGGAACGGAATGGAATGGAAAGGAATACAATGGAATTGAATCAACCCGAGTAGAATGGAATGGAATGGAATGGAATGGAAAGGAATAGAATGGGATGGAATTGAATGGAATGGAATCAACCCGATTAGAATGGAATGGAATGGAATGGAATGGAACGGAATGAAATGGAATGGAATGAAAAGCAGTGGAATGGAATGGAAAGGAATGGAATGGAATGGAATCAACCCGAGTAGAACGAACAGGGATGGAATGGAATGGAAAGGAATGAAACGGCGTGGCATGGAATGCAATGGAATGGAATGGAATGGAATGGAATGGAATGGAATGGAATGGAATGGAATGGAATCAACCCGAGTAGCATGGAATGGAATGGAATGGAATGGAACGCAATGGAATCGAATGGAATGGAATGTAAAGGAATCGAATGGAATGGAATGCAATGGAATGGAATGGAATGGAATGGAATGGAATGGAATGGAATGGAATGGAATGGAATGGAATGGAATGGAATGCAATGGAATGGAATGGAAAGGAGTGGAATGAAATGGAATGCAGTGGAATGGAATGGAAGGGAATTGAACCGAATGGAATGGAAAAGAATGGAACTGAATCAACCAGAGTAGAACGGAACGGAACAGAACGAAACGGAAGGGATCGGAATAGAATGGAATTGAATCAACCAGAGTAGAACGGAACGCATTGGAACGAAATGGATTGGAATGGAATAGAATGGACTGGAATGGAATGGAATGGAATGGAATGGAATTGAATGGAGTGGAATGGAATGGAATCACCCCAAGAAGAACGGAATGGAAAGGAATGGAATGGAATGGAATGGAATGGAGTGGAATGGAATGGAATGCAGTAGAATTTTATTAACTCAACCTGAATAGAACGGAAAGGAACGGAACAGAATGGAATAGAATGGAATTTAATCAACACGAGTAGAATGGAATGGAATGGAATGGAATGGAATGGAATGGAATGGAATGGAATGGAATGGAATGAAATTAACCAGACTGGAGAGAAATGGAATGGAATGGAATGGAATGGAATGGAATGGAATAAACCCGGGAAGAATATAATGGAATGGAACGGAATGGAATGGAATGGAATGGAAAGGAATGGAATGGAATGGAATGGAATGGAATGGAATGGAATGGAATGGAATGGAATGGAATGGAATCAACCTGAGAACAGCGGAAGGGAATGGAATGGAACGGAATGGATTGGCGTGGAATGGAATGGAATGGTATGGAATGTAATCAACCCGAGAAGAATGGAATGGAATGGAATTTAATTGATTGGAAAGGAATGGAATAGAATGGAATTGAATCAACCCGAAAAGAACGGAACGGAACAGAACGGAACGGAACGGAACGGAGTGGAACGGAATAGAGTAGAATTGACTCAACCCGAGAAGAAAGGAATGGAATGGAATGGAATGGAATGGAATGGAATGGAATGGAATGGAATGGAATGGAATGGAATGGAATGGAATAGAATGGAATGGAATGGAAAGGAATGGAATGGAATCAACCCCAGTACAATGGAATGGAATGGAAAGATACAGAACGGAATAGAATGGAATTGAATCAACTCGAGCAGAATGGAATGGACTTGAATGGAATGGAAAGGAATGGAATGGAATGGAATGGAATGGAATGGAATGGAATGGAATGGAATGGAATGGAATGGAATGGAGTGAGATGGAATGGAGTGAAATGCAATGGTATGGAATGGAATGGAATGGAAAGGAATGGAATGCAATGGAATCAACCCGAGTAGAATGAAATGGAATGGAATCGAATGGAATCAACCCGAGAAGAACGGAATGGAATGGAATGGAAAGGAATGGAATGGAATGGAAAGGAATGGAATGGAGTAGAATGAAATGGAATGGAATGGAATGGAATGGATTGGAATGGAATTCAGTGGAATGGAATGGAATGGAATGGAATGGAATGGAATGGAATTCAGTGGAATGGAATGGAATCAACCTGAGAAGTATGGAACGGAGTGGAATGGAGTGGAATGGAATGGAATTGAATGGTGTGGAATGGAGTGGAATGCAATGGAATCAACCCGAGAAGAACGGATCACAAAGGAATGGAATGGAATGGAATGGATTAGAATGGAATGGAATGGAATGGAATGGAATGGAATCAACCCGAGTTCAATGGAATGGAATGGAAAGATACAGAACGGAATAGAATGGAATTGAATCAACCCGAGCAGAATGGAATGGAATTGAATGGAATGGAAAGGAATGGAATGGATTGGAATGGAATGGAATGGAATGGAATGGAATGGATTTCAATGGAATCAACCCGAGTAGAACGAAATGCAATGGAATCGAATGGAATCAACCCGAGAAGAACGGAATGGAATGGAATGGAATGGAATGGAATGGAATGGAATGGAATGGAATGGAATGGAATGGAATGGAAAGGAATGGAATGGAATAGAATGAAATGGAATGGTATAGAATGGAATTGAATCAACCCGAGTAGAATCGAACGGAATGGAACGGAATGGAATGGAATGGAAGGGAACGGAATAGAATGGAATTGAATCAACCAGAGTAGAACGGAAAGGAAAGGAATGGAATTGATTGGAATGGAATGGAATAGAACGGAATGGAATGGAATGGAATGGAATTTAATGGAATGGAGTGGAAAACAATGGAATGGAATGGAATCAACCTGAGAAGAACGGAACGGAATGGAATGGAATGGAATGGAATGGAAAGGAATGCAATGGAATGGAATGGAATGGAATGGAATGGAATGGAATGGAATGGAATGGAATGGAATGGAATTCAATGGAATGGAATGGAATCAACCTGAGAAGAACGGAACGGAGTGGAATGGAGTGGAATGGAATGGAATGGAATGGAGTGGAATGGAGTGGAATGCAATGGAATCAACCCGAGAAGAACGGATCACAAAGGAATGGAATGGAATGGAATGGATTAGAATGGAATGGAATGGAATACAATGGAATTGGTTCATCCCGAGTAGAATGGAATGGAACGGAATGGAACGGAAAGGAATACAATGGAATTGAATCAACCCGAGTAGAATGGAATGGCATGGAATGGAATGGAAAGGAATGGAATGGGATGGAACTGAACGGAATGGAATCAACCCGATTAGAATGGAATGGAATGGAAAGGAATGGTATGGAATGGAATGGAATGGAATGGAACGGAATGAAATGGAATGGAATGAAAAGCAGTGGAATGGAAGGGAAAGGAATGGAATGGAATGGAATCAACCTGAGTAGAACGAACTGGGATGGAATGGAATGGAAAGGAATGAAACGGAGTGGCATGGAATGCAATGGAATGGAATGGAATGGAATGGAATGGAATGGAATGGAATGGAATGGAATGGAATGGAATGGAATGGAATCAACCCGAGTAGCATGGAATGGAATGGAATGGAATGGAATGGAATGGAATGGAATGGAATGGAATGGAGTGGAGTGGAATGGAATGGAATGGAGTGGAATGGAATGGAATGCAGTAGAATCTTACTAACTCAACCTGAATAGAAAGGAACGGAACGGAACGGAATGGAATACAATGGAATTTAATCAACACGATTAGAATGGAATGGAATGGAATGGAATGGAATGGAATGGAATGGAATGGAATGGAATGGAATGAAATTAACCAGATTGGAGAGAAATGGAATGGAATGGAATGGAATGGAATGGAATGGAATAAACCCGAGTAGAATGGAATGGAATGGAACGGAATGGAATGGAATGGAATGGAAAGGAATGGAATGGAATGGAACGGAATGGAATGGAATGGAATGGAATGGAATCAACCCGAAAAGAGCGGAAGGGAATGGAATGGAAAGGAATGGAATGGAATGGAATGGAATGGAATGGAATGGAATGGAATGGAATGGAATGGAATAGAATGCAATTGAATCAACACGAGTAGAATGCAACGGAACAGAACGGAACGGATTAGAACGGAATGGAACAGAATAGAATTTAATTGAATCAACCGGAGTGGAATGGAACGGAATGGAATTGAATGGAATGGAATGGAATGGAATGGACTGGAATAGAATGGAATCAACCCGAGAAGAGCGGAAGGGTATGGAAAGGAACGGAATGGATTGGCATGGAATGGAATGGAATGGTATGGAATGTAATCAACCCGAGAAGAATGGAATGGAATGGAATTTAACTGAATGGAATGGAACGGAATGGAACGGAATAGAATGGAATTGAATCAACCCGAGAAGAATGGAATGGAAAGGAGTGGAATGGAATGGAATGGAATGGAATGGAATGGAATGGAATGGAATGGAATGGAATGGAATGGAAAGCAATGGAATGGAATGGAATGGAATGGAATCAACCCGAGTAGAATGGAATGGAAAGGAACGGAACAGAATGGAATAGAATGGAATTGAATCAACCCGAGTAGAACGGTATGTACTTGAATGGAATGAAAAGGATTGGAATGGAATGGAATGTAATGGAATGAAATGGAATGGAATGGAACCATCCCGAGCAGAAGGGAATGGAATGGAATGGAATGGAATGGAATGGAATGGAATGGAATGGAATGGAATGGAATGGAATGGAATGGAATGGAATGGAATGGAATGAAATGGAATTGAATAGAATGGAATTGAATCAACACGAGTAGAACGCAACGGAACAGAACGGAACGGATTAGAACGGAATGGAATGGAATAGAATTTAATTGAATCAACCTGAGCGGAATAGAATGGAATGGAGTGGAATGGAATGGAATGGAATGGAATGGAATGGAGTGGAATGGAATGGAATGGAATGGAATGGAATGGAATGGAATGAATTGGAATGGAATGGAATGGAATGGAGTGGAATGGAATGGAATGGAATGGAAAGGAGTGGAATTAACCCGAGTAGAATGGAATGGAATGGAACAGAACAGAATGGAACAAAGTGGAATTCAATCAACCCGAATAGAGTGGAATGGAATGGAATGGATGGAATGGAAAGGAATGTAATGTAATGGAATTGAATGGAATGGAATGGAATGGAATAGAATGGAATGGAATCAACCCTGGAGGAGAGAAATGGAAAAGAATGGAATGGAATGGAATGGAATGGAATGGAATGGAATGGAATGGAATGGAATGGAATGGAATGGAATTGAATCATCCCGAGAAGAACGGAATGGAATGGAATGGAATGGAAAAGAATGGAATTGAATCAACACGAATAGAACTTAACGGAATGGAATGTAATGGAGCGGAATAGAATGCAATTGAATCCATCCGAGTAGAACGGAATGGAATGGAATGGAATGGAGTGGAATGGAAAGCAATGGAATTAAACGGAATGGAATGGAACGGAATGGAATGGAATGGAATGGAATGGAATGGAATGGAATGGAATGGAATGGAATGGAATCAAACCGAGTAGAATGGTATGGAATGGAATGGAATGGAATGGAATGGAATGGAATGGAATGGAACGGAACGGAACAAAACTGAATGGAACGGAACGGAAAGGAATAGAATGGAGTTGAATAAAAACGAATCTTATGGAAAGTAATGGAATGGAATGGAAAGGAATAGAATGGACTTGTATCAACCCAAGTAGAACGGAACGGAATGGAGCATATCGGAGTGAAAGACAATACAATCGAATCCACCCGAGTAGAACGGAATGGAATGGAATGGAATGGAATGCAATGGAATGGAAAGGAATGGAATGCAATGGAATGGAATGAACTGGAATGGAATGGAATGGAATGGAATGTAATGCAATGGAATCAACCTGAGTAGAATGGAATGCAATGGAACGGAACGGGACGGAATAGAATGGAATTGAATCAACACGAGTAGAATGGAATGGAATGGAATGGAACGGAACGGAAAGGAATGGAATGGAATGGAATGGAATGGAATGGAATGGAATGGAATGGAATGGAATGGAATGGAATGGAATGGAATGGAATGGAATGGAGTGGAATGGAATGGAATTGAGTGGAATGGAATGGAATGCAGTAGAATCTTACTAACTCAACCTGAATAGAAAGGAACGGAACGGAACGGAATGGAATACAATGGAATTTAATCAACACGATTAGAATGGAATGGAATGGAATGGAATGGAATGGAATGGAATGGAATGGAATGGAATGAAATTAACCAGATTGGAGAGAAATGGAATGGAATGGAATGGAATGGAATGGAATGGAATAAACCCGAGTAGAATGGAATGGAATGGAACGGAATGGAATGGAATGGAATGGAAAGGAATGGAATGGAATGGAACGGAATGGAATGGAATGGAATGGAATGGAATCAACCCGAAAAGAGCGGAAGGGAATGGAATGGAAAGGAATGGAATGGAATGGAATGGAATGGAATGGAATGGAATGGAATGGAATGGAATAGAATGCAATTGAATCAACACGAGTAGAATGCAACGGGACAGAACGGAACGGATTAGAACGGAATGGAACAGAATAGAATTTAATTGAATCAACCGGAGTGGAATGGAACGGAATGGAATTGAATGGAATGGAATGGAATGGAATGGACTGGAATAGAATGGAATCAACCCGAGAAGAGCGGAAGGGTATGGAAAGGAACGGAATGGATTGGCATGGAATGGAATGGAATGGTATGGAATGTAATCAACCCGAGAAGAATGGAATGGAATGGAATTTAACTGAATGGAATGGAACGGAATGGAACGGAATAGAATGGAATTGAATCAACCCGAGAAGAATGGAATGGAAAGGAGTGGAATGGAATGGAATGGAATGGAATGGAATGGAATGGAATGGAATGGAATGGAATGGAATGGAATGGAAAGCAATGGAATGGAATGGAATGGAATGGATTCAACCCGAGTAGAATGGAATGGAAAGGAACGGAACAGAATGGAATAGAATGGAATTGAATCAACCCGAGTAGAACGGTATGTACTTGAATGGAATGAAAAGGATTGGAATGGAATGGAATGTAATGGAATGAAATGGAATGGAATGGAACCATCCCGAGCAGAAGGGAATGGAATGGAATGGAATGGAATGGAATGGAATGTTATGGAATGGAATGGAATGGAATGGAATAGAATGGAATGGAATGAAATGGAATTGAATAGAATGGAATTGAATCAACACGAGTAGAACGCAACGGAACAGAACGGAACGGATTAGAACGGAATGGAATGGAATAGAATTTAATTGAATCAACCTGAGCGGAATAGAATGGAATGGAGTGGAATGGAATGGAATGGAATGGAATGGAATGGAATGGAATGGAATGGAATGGAATGAATTGGAATGGAATGGAATGGAATGGAGTGGAATGGAATGGAATGGAATGGAAAGGAGTGGAATTAACCCGAGTAGAATGGAATGGAATGGAACAGAACAGAATGGAACAAAGTGGAATTCAATCAACCCGAATAGAGTGGAATGGAATGGAATGGATGGAATGGAAAGGAATGTAATGTAATGGAATTGAATGGAATGGAATGGAATGGAATAGAACGGAATGGAATCAACCCTGGAGGAGAGAAATGGAAAAGAATGGAATGGAATGGAATGGAATGGAATGGAATGGAATGGAATGGAATGGAATTGAATCATCCCGAGAAGAACGGAATGGAATGGAATGGAATGGAAAAGAATGGAATTGAATCAACACGAATAGAACTTAACGGAATGGAATGTAATGGAGCGGAATAGAATGCAATTGAATCCACCCGAGTAGAACGGAATGGAATGGAATGGAATGGAGTGGAATGGAAAGCAATGGAATTAAACGGAATGGAATGGAACGGAATGGAATGGAATGGAATGGAATGGAATGGAATGGAATGGAATGGAATGGAATGGAATCAAACCGAGTAGAATGGTATGGAATGGAATGGAATGGAATGGAATGGAATGGAATGGAATGGAATGGAATGGAACGGAACGGAACAAAACTGAATGGAACGGAATGGAAAGGAATAGAATGGAGTTGAATAAAAACGAATCTTATGGAAAGTAATGGAATGGAATGGAAAGGAATAGAATGGACTTGTATCAACCCAAGTAGAACGGAACGGAATGGAGCATATCGGAGTGAAAGACAATACAATCGAATCAACCCGAGTAGAACGGAATGGAATGGAATGGAATGGAATGCAATGGAATGGAAAGGAATGGAATGCAATGGAATGGAATGAACTGGAATGGAATGGAATGGAATGGAATGGAATGCAATGGAATCAACCTGAGTAGAATGGAATGCAATGGAACGCAACGGGACGGAATAGAATGGAATTGAATCAACACGAGTAGAATGGAATGGAATGGAATGGAACGGAATGGAAAGGAATGGAATGGAATGGAATGGAATGGAATGGAATGGAATGGAATGGAATGGAATGGAATGGAAAGGAATGGAATGGAATTTAATGGAATGGAATCAAACCGAGTGGAGAAAAATGTTATGGAATGGGATGGATTGGAATGGAATGGAATGTAATGGAATGGAATGGAATGGAATCATCCCAGGACGAACGGAATGGAATGGAATGGAATGGAATGGAATGGAATGGAATGGAATGGAAAGGAATGGAATAGAATGGAATAGAATCTACCCGTGTACAATGGAATGGAATGGAATGGATTGGAAAGGAATGGAATGCAATCGAATGGAATGGAAAAGATTGCAATGCAATGCAATGGAATGGAATGGAATGGAATGCAATTCAATGGAATGGAATTGAATGGAATGCAATGCAATGGAATGGAATTGAATGGAATGGAATGGAATGGAATTTAGTGGAAGGGAATGGAATGGAATCAACCCGAGTAGAACGGAATGCAATGGAATGGAATGGAATGGAATGGAATGGAATGGAATGAAATGGAATGGAGTGGAATCAACCCGAGAATAAAGAATGGAATGGAATGGAAAGGAATGGAATTTAATAGAATGGAATTGAATCTCCCCGAGTACAATGGAATGGAACGGAAACTAAAGAAAAGGAACGGAGCGGAACGGAATAGAATGGAATTATATCAACCCGAGTAGAATGGAGTGGAATGGAACGGAATGCAGTGGAATGGAATGGGATGGAAAGGAAAGGAATGGAATCAACCCGAGTAGAATGGAACAGAACGGAACGGAAAGGAACGGAATGGAATTGAACGGAATGGAAGGGAATGGAATCTACTCAACCCGAGAAGAATGGAATAGAATGGAATGGAAAGGAATGGAATGGAATGGAATGGAATGGAATGGAATGGAATGGAATGGAATGGAAAGGAATGGAATGGAATGGAATGGAATAGAATGGAATTGAATCAACCCGAGTAGAATGCAATGGAACGGAATGGAAAGGAATGGTATGGAATGGAATGGAGTGGAATGGAATGGAATCAACCCGAGTAGAAAGGAACTGAATGGAGTGGAATGGAAAGAATGAAACGGAATGTATTGGAATGGAATGGAATGGAATGGAATCAACCCGAGAAGAACGGAATGGAATGGAATGGAATGGACAGTTATGGAATGGAATGGAAAGGAATGGAATGGAATGGAGTGGTATGGAATGGAATCAACCCGAGAAGAACGGTATGGAATGGAATGGAATGAAATGGAATTGAATGGAATGAAATGGAATGGAATGGATTTAACTCGAGTAGAACAGAATGGAATGGAAAGGAATGGAATGGAATGGAATGGAATGGAATGGAATGGAATGGAATGCAGTGGAATGCAATGGAATGGAATGGAATCAACCCGAGTAGAAAGGAATGGAACGGAACGGAATGGAATTGAATGGAATGGAATGCAATGGAATGGAATGGAATGGAATCAACCTGAATAGAAGGGAATGGAATGGAATGGAATGGAATGGGATGGAATGGAATGGAATGGAATGGAATGGAATGGAATGGAATGGAATGGAATGGAATGGAATGGAATGGAATCAACCAGAGTAGAATGGAATGGAATGGAATGGCATGGAATGGAATGGAATGGAATGGAATGGAATGGAATGGAATGGAATGGAATGGAATGGAATGGAACGGAGTGGAATGGAAAGGAATGGAATGGATTGGAATGGAATGGAATGGAATGCATTGCAATGGAATGGATTGGAATGGCATGTAATGGAATCAACCCAAGTGGAATGAAATGGAATGGAATGGAATGGAATGGAGTGGAATCAAACTGAGAAGAACGGTACGGAATGGAATGGAATGGAATGGACTGGACTGGAATAGAATGGAATGGAATAAACCCGAATAGAATGGAATGGAATAGAGTGGAATGGAATGGAATGGAATGCAATGGAATGGAATGGAATTAACCCGAGTAGAATGGAATGGAATAGAATGGAATAGAATGCAATGGAATGGAATAGAATGGAATGGAATGGAATGGAATGGAATGGAATGGAATGGAATGGAATGGAATGGAATGGAATCTACCCTAATAGAGCAGAACGGAATGGAATGGAACGGAAAGGAATGGAATGGAATGGAATGCAATGGAATCAACCCGAGTAGAAACGAAAGAAATAGAATGGAATGGAACGAAATGGAATGCAATGGAATGGAACGGAGTAAACCCGAGTAGAACGGAATGGAATAGAATGGAATAGAATGGAAAGAAATTCAATGGAATGGAGTGTAATGGAATGGAATGCAATGGAAAGGAAAGGAATGGAATGGAATGGAATGGAATGGGATGGAATTGAATCATCCCGAGTAGAATGCAATGGAATGGAATGGAATGGAATGGAAAGCAATGGAATGGAATGGAATTGCATGGAAAAGAATGGAATGTAATCGAATGGAATCGACCCGAGTGGAAAGGAATTGAATGGAATGGAATGGAATGGAATGGAAAGGAATGGAATGGAATGGAATGGAATCAACCCGAGTAGAACGGAATGGAATGGAATGGAATGGAATTAACCCGAGTAGAACGGAATGGAACAGAATGGAATAGAATGGAATGAAATTCAATGGAATGGAGTGTAATGGAATGGAATGCAAAGGAAAGGAAAGGAATGGAATGGAATGGAATGGAATGCAGTGGAATGGAATGGAATAAACATGAGTAGAATTCAATGGAATGGAATGGAATTGAATGGAATGGAATGCAATGGAATGGATTGGAATGGAATGGAATGGAATGGAATGCAACGGAATGGAATGGAATCAACCCGAGTGGAATGGCATGGAATGAATGGAATGGAATGCAATGGAATGGAATGTAATCCACCTGAGAGGAAAAGGGTGGAAAGGAATGGAATGGAATGAAATGGAATGCAATAGAATGGAATTGAATCAACGCGTACAGAACGGAATGGAACGGCACGGAACATAATGGAACGGAACGGAATAGTATGAAAATGAATCAATCCAAGTAGAATGGAATGGAATGGATTACAATGCAATGGAATGGAAAGGAATGGAATGGAATGGAATGGAATGGAATGGAATGGAATGAAATGGAATGGAATGGAATGGAATGGAATGCAATGGAATGGAATGGAAAGGAATGGAATGGAATGGAATGGAATTCAATGCAATGGAATGAAAAGGAATGGAATGGAATGGAATGGAATGCAATGGAATGGAATGGAATGGAATGGAATGCAATGGAATGGAATCAACAAGAGTAGAACGGAATGGAATGGAATGGAATCGAATGTAATGGAATGGAATGGAATGGAATGGAATGGAATGGAATGGAATGGAATGGAATGGAATGGAATGGAATGGAATCAACCCGAATAGAATGGAATGGAATAGAATGGAAAGGAATGTAATGGAATGCAATGGAATGGAATGGAATGGAATTAACCCGAGTAGAACCGAATGGAATAGAATGGAATAGAATGCAATGGAATGGAATAGAATGGAATGGAATGGAATTGAATGGAATGGAATGGAATGGAATGGAATGGAATGGAATGGAATGGAATGGAATGGAATGGATGGGAATGGAATCTACCCGAGTAGAGCAGAACGGAATGGAATGGAACAGAAAGGAATGGAATGGAATGGAATGCAATGGAATCAACCCGAGTAGAAAGGAAAGGAATAGAATGGAATGGAATGAAATGGAATGCAATGGAATGGAACGGAGTAAACCCGAGTAGAACGGAATGAAACAGAATGGAATAGAATGGAATGAAATTCAATGGAATGGAGTGTAATGGAATGGAATGCAATGGAAAGGAAAGGAATGGAATGGAATGGAATGGAATGGAATGGAATGGAATGGAATGGAATGGAATGGAATGGAATGGAATGGGATGGAATTGAATCATCCCGAGTAGAATGCAATGGAATGGAATGGAATGGAATGGAAAGCAATGGAATGGAATGGAACCAACCCGAGTAGAACGGAATGGCATGGAATGCAATGGAATGGAATGGAATGGAATGGAATTGAATGCAATGGAATGGAATGGAATGGAATGGAATGGAATGGAATGGAATGGAATCAACTCAATTAGAACGGAATGGAATGGAAAGGAATGCAATGGAATGGAAAGGGATGGAATGGAAAGGAATGGATTGGAAACAACACGAGAAGAATGGAATGGAATGGAACTGAACGGAATGGAATGGAATGGAGTGGAATGGAATTTAAAGGAATGGAATGTAATGGAATGGAATTAAAAGGAATGGAATGGAATGGAAAGGAAAGCAATTGAATGGAATGGAATGGAATGCAATGGAATGGAATGGAATGCAATGGAATGCAATGCAGTGGAATGGAGTCGCTTCAAACCAAGGAGAAAGGAATGCAATGGAATTGAATGGAATGGAATGGAATGGAATGGAATGGAATGGAATGGAATGGCATCAACCTTAGAAGAAAGGAATGGAATGGAATGGAATGGAATCAACCTGAGAAGAACGGAATGGAATGGAATGGAATGGAATGAACTGGAATGGAATAGAATGGAATTGGTTGAACCCGAGTAGAACGGAACGGAATGGAGCTGAATAGAATACAATGGAATTGAATCAACCCGAGTAGAATGGAATGGAAAGGAATGAAATGCAAAGGAATGTAATGGGATGGAATTGAATGGAATGGAATCAACCCAATTAGAACGGAATGGAGTGGAATGGAATGGAATGGAATGAGATGGAATGGAGTGAAATGCAATGGAATGGAATGGAATGGAATGGAAAGGAATGGAATGGAATGGAATCAACCCAAGTAGAACGAAATGGAATGGAATGGAATGGAATCAACCCGAGAAGAACGGAATGGAAGGGAAGGGAATGGAATGGAATGGAATGGAATGGAATGGAATATAATGAAATGGAATGGTATAGAATGGAATTGAAACAACCCGAGTAGAATCGAACGGAATGGAACGGAATGGAATGGAATGGAAGGGAACGGAATAGAATGGAATAGAATCAACCACAGTAGAATGGAAAGGAAAGGAATGGAATTGATTGGAATGGAATGAAATGGAATGGAATGGAACGGAAAGGAATACAATAGAGTGGAATGGAATGGAACGGAATGGAATGGAATGGAATGGAATTTAATGAAATGGAATGGAATGCAATGGAATGCAATGGAATGGAATGGAATGCAAAGGATTGCAATGGAATGGAATGGAATGGAATGGAATGGAATGGAATGGAATCAACGTGAGAAGAACGGAACGGAGTGGAATGGAATGGAATAGAATGGAAGGGAATGGAATGGAATGGAATGGAATGGTATGGAGTGGAATGCAATGGAATCAACCCGAGAAGAACGGAACACAAAGGAATGGAATGGAATGGAATGGAATGGACTGGAATGGAATGGAATGGAAAGGAATGGAATGGAATAGATTGGAATGGAATGGAATGGAATAGAATGGAATTGGTTCAACCCAAGTAGAACGGAATGGAATGGAACGGAACAGAAAGGAATACAATGGAATTGAATCAACCCTAGTAGAATGGAATGGAATGGAATGGAATGGAATGGAATGGAATGGAATGGAAAGGAATGGAATGGGATGGAATTGAATGGAATGGAAAGGAATGGAATGGGATGGAATTGAATGGAATGGAATCAACACGATTAGAATGACATGGAATGGAAAGGAATGGAATGGAATGGAATGGAACGCAGTGGAATCGAATGGAATGGAATGCAATGGAATCGAATGGAATGGAATGGAATGGAATGGAAAGGAGTGCAATGGAACGGAATGGAATGTAATGGAATGGAATGGAAAGGTATGGAATGCAATGGAATGGAATGGAACGGAATGGAATGGAATGGAATGGAATGAAAAGGAGTGGAATGAAATGCAATGCAATGTAATGGAATGGAATGGAATGGAACGGAATGGAATGGAAAAGAATGGAACTGAATCAACCCGAGTAGAACGGAACGTAACAGAACGAAACGGAAGGGATCAGAATTGAATGGAATTGAATCAACCCGAGTAGAACGGAACGCATTGGAATGAAATGGAATGGAATGGAATGGAATGGAATGGAATGGAATGGAATGGAATGGAATGGAATGGAATGGAATAGAATGGAGTGGAATGGAATGGAATCAACCCGAGAAGAACGGAATGGAAAGGAATGGAATGGAATGGAATGCAATGGAATGGAAAGGAATGGAATGGAATGGAATGCAATGGAATGGAAAGGAATGGAATGGAATGGAATGGAATGGAATCGTATTTAGTGGAAAGGAATGCAATGGAATGGAATGGATTGGATTGGATTGGAATGGAATGGAATGGAAAGGAATTAAATGGAATACAATGGAATGGAATGCAATGGAATGGAATGGAATGGAATGGAAAGCAATGGAATGGAATGGAACCAACCCGAGTAGAACGGAATGGAATGGAATGCAATGGAATGGAATGCAATGGAATGCAATGGAATGGAATGGAATGGAATGGAATGGAATCAACTCGATTAGAACGGAATGGAATGGAAAGGAATGCAATGGAATGGAATGGGATGGAATTGAAAGGAATGGATTGGAGTCAACACGAGTAGAATGGAATGGAATGGAACTGAACTGAATGGAATGGAATGGAGTGGAATGGAATTTAAAGGAATGGAATGGAATGCAATGGAATTCAACGGAATGGAATGGAATGGAAAGGAATGCAATTGAATGGAATGGAATGGAATGCAATGGAATGGAATGGAATGGATTGGAATGGAATGCAATGGAATGGAGTCGATTCAACCCAAGGAGAAAGGAATGCAATGGAATGGAATGGAATGGAATTAAATGGAATGGAATGGAATGGAATGGAATGGCATCAACCTGAGAAGAACGGAATGGAATGGAATGGAATGGAATCAACCTGAGAAGAACGGAATGGAATGGAATGGAATGGAATGGACTGGAATGGAATAGAATGGAATTGGTTCAACCCGAGTAGAACGGAACGGAATGGAGCGGAACGGAATAAAATGGAATTGAATCCACGAGAGTAGAATGGAATGGAATGGAATGAAATGCAAAGGAATGTAATGGCATGGAATTGAATGGAATGGAATCAACCAGATTAGAACGGAATGGAGTGGAATGGAATGGAATGGAATGAGATGGAATGGAGTGAAATGCAATGGAATGGAATGGAATGGAATGGAAAGGAATGGAATGGAATGGAATCAACCCAAGTAGAACAAAATGGAATGGAATGGAATGGAATCAACCCGAGAAGAACGGAATGGAATGGAATGGAATGGAATGGAATGGAATGGAATGGAATGGAATGGAATGGAATGGAATGGAATGGAATGGAATAGAATGAAATGGAATGGTATGGAATGGAATTGAATCAGCCCGAGTACAATCGAATGGAATGGAACGGAATGGAATGGAATGTAAGGGAACGGAATAGAATGGAATTGAATCAATCAGAGTAGAACGGAAAGGAAAGGAATGGAATTGATTGGAATGGAATGGAAGGGAATGGAATGGAATGGAATGGAAAGGAATGCAATGGAGTGGAATGGAATGGAAAAGAATGGAATGGAATGGAATGGAATTTAACGGAATGGAATGGAATGCAATGGAATGCAACGGAATGGAATGGAATGCAAAGGATTGCAATGGAACGGCATGGAATGGAATGGAATGGAATGGAATCAACCTGAGAAGAACGGAACGGAGTGGAATGGAATGGAAAGAAATGGAAGGGAATGGAATGGAATGGAATGGAATGGAATGGAATGGAATGGAATGGAATGGAATGGAATGGAATGGAATGGAATGGAATGGAATGGAATGGAGTGGAATAGAATCAACCTGAGAAGAACGGAACGGAGTGGAATGGAATGGAATGGAATGGAAGGGAATGGAATGGAACGGAATGGAATGGAAGGGAAGGGAACGGAATAGAATGGAATTGAATAAACCAGAGTAGAACGGAAAGGAAAGGAATGGAATTGATTGGAATGGAACGGAATGGAATGGAATGGAATGGAATGGAACGGAAAGGAATGGAATGGAGTGGGATGGAATGGAACGGAATGGAATGGAATGGAGTGGAATTTAATGGAATGGAATGGAATGCAATGGAATGCAACGGAATTCAATGCAATGCAAAGGATTGCAATGGAATGGAATGGAATGGAATGGAATGGAATCAACCTGAGAAGAACGGAACGGAGTGGAATGGAATGGAATGGAATGGAAGGGAATGGAATGGAATGAAATGGAATGGAATGGAATGGAACGGAATGAAATGGAATGGAATGAAAAGCAGTGGAATGGAATGGAAAGGAATGGAATGGAATGGAATCAACCCGAGTAGAACGAACTGTGATGGAATGGAATGGAAAGGAATGGAATGGAGTGCCATGGAATGGAATGCAGTGGAATGGAATGGAATGGAATGAAATGGAATGGAATGGAATCAACCCGAGTAGAATGGAATAGAATGGAATGGAATGGAACGCAATGGAATCGAATGGAATGGAATGCAATGGAATCGAATGGAATGGAATGGAATAGAATGGAAAGGAGTGGAATGGAAAGGAATGGAATGGAATGGAATGGAATGGAGTGGAATGGAAAGGTATGGAATGCAATGGAATGGAATGGAAAGGAATGGAATGGAATGGAATGGAAAGGAGTGGAATGAAATGGAATGCAATGTAATGGAATGGAATGGAATGGAACGGAATGGAATGGAAACTAATGGAACTGAATCAACCCGAGTAGAACAGAATGGAACAGAACGAAATGGAAGGGATCGGAATAGAATGGAATTGAATCAACCCGAGTAGAATGGAACGCATTGGAATGAAATGGAATGGAATGGAATGGAAAGGAATGGAATGGAATGGAATGGAATGGAATGGAATGGAGT
This sequence comes from Gorilla gorilla gorilla, assembly GCF_029281585.2. Classification (NCBI taxonomy): domain Eukaryota; kingdom Metazoa; phylum Chordata; class Mammalia; order Primates; family Hominidae; genus Gorilla; species Gorilla gorilla. The sequence goes on from NC_073228.2 coordinate 69,393,630, forward strand.
GAAATGGAATGGAATCAACCCGAGAAGAACGGAATGGAAAGGAATGGAATGGAATGGAATGGAATGGAATGGAATGGAATGGAAAGGAATCGTATTTAATGGAAAGGAATGCAATGGAATGGAATGGATTGGATTGGATTGGAATGGAATGGAATGGAATGGAATTAAATGGAATACAATGGAATGGAATGCAATGGAATAGAATGGAATGGAATGGAAAGCAATGGAATGGAATGAAACCAACCCGAGTAGAACGGAATGGAATGGAATGCAATGGAATGGAATGGAATGGAATGGAATGGAATGCAATTTAATGGAATGGAATGGAATGGAATGGAATCAACTCGATTAGAACGGAATGGAATGGAAAGGAATGCAATAGAATGGAATGGGATGGAATGGAAAGGAATGGATTGGAATCAACAAGAGTAGAATGGAATGGAATGGAACTGAACGGAATGGAATGTAATGGAGTGGAATGGAATTTAAAGGAATGGAATGGAATGCAATGGAATTCAACGGAATGGAATGGAATGGAAAGGAATGCAGTTGAATGGAATGGAATGGAATGCAATGGAATGGAATGTAATGGAATGGAATGGAATGCAATTGAATGGAGTCGATTCAACCCAAGGAGAAAGAAATGCAACGGAATGGAATGGAATGGAATGGAATGGAATGGAATGGAATGGCATCAACCTGAGAAGAACGGAATGGAATGGAATGGAATGGAATCAACCTGAGAAGAACGGAATGGAATGGAATGGAATGGAATGGAATGGACTGGAATGGAATAGAATGGAATTGGTTCAACCCGAGTAGAACGGAACGGAATGGAGCAGAACGGAATACAATGGAATTGAATCAACCCGAGTAGAATGGAATGGAATGGAATGAAATGCAAAGGAATCTAATGGGATGGAATTGAATGGAATGGAATCAACCCGATTAGAACGGAATGGAGTGGAATGGAATGGAATGGAATGAGATGGAATGGAGTGAAATGCAATGGAATGGAATGGAATGGAATGGAAAGGAATGGAGTGGAATGGAATCAACCCAAGTAGAACGAAATGGAATGGAATGGAATGGAATCAACCCGAGAAGAACGGAATGGAATGGAATGGAATGGAAAGGAAAGGAATGGAATGGAATCAACCCAAGTAGAACGAAATGGAATGGAATGGAATGGAATCAACCCGAGAAGAGCGGAATTGAATGGAATGGAATGGAATGGAATGGAATGGAATGGAATGGAATGGAATGGAATGGAATGGAATGGAATGGAATGGAATGGAATAGAATGAAATGGAATGGTATAGAATGGAATTGAAACAGCCCGAGTAGAATCGAATGGAATGGAACGGAATGGAATGGAATGGAAGGGAACGGAATGCAATGGAATTGAATCAACCAGAGTAGAACGGAAAGGAAAGGAATGGAATTGATTGGAATTGAATGGAATGGAATTGAATGGAATGGAATGGAACGGAAAGGAATGGAATGGAGTGGGATGGAATGGAACGGAATGGAATGGAATGGAATGGAATTTAATGGAATGGAATGGAATGCAATGGAATGCAACGGAATGGAATGGAATGCAAAGGATTGCAATGGAATGGAATGGAATGCAATAGATTGGAATGGAATCAACCTGAGAAGAACGGAACGGAGTGGAATGGAATGGAATGGAATGGAAGGGAATGGAATGGAATGGAATGGAATGGAATGGAATGGAATGGAGTGGAATGCAATGGAATCAACCCGAGAAGAACAGAACACAAAGGAATGGAATGGAATGGAATGGAATGGAATGGAATGGAATGGAATGGAATGGAATGGAATAGAATGGAATTGGTTCAACCCGAGTAGAACGGAACGGAATGGAATGGAACGGAAAGGAATACAATGGAATTGAATCAACCCTAGTAGAATGGAATGGAATGGAATGGATTGGAAAGGAATGGAATGGGATGGAATTGAATGGAATGGAATCAACCCGATTAGAATGGAATGGAATGGAAAGGAATGGTATGGAATGGAATGGAATGGAATGGAACGGAATGAAATGGAATGGAATGAAAAGCAGTGGAATGGAATGGAAAGGAATGGAATGGAATGGAATCAACCCGAGTAGAAAGAACTGTGATGGAATGGAATGGAAAGGAATGGAATGGAGTGGCATGGAATGGAATGCAGTGGAATGGAATGGAATGGAATGGAATGGAATGGAATCAACCCGAGTAGAATGGAATAGAATGGAATGCAATGGAACGCAATGGAATCGAATGGAATGGAATGCAATGGAATCGAATGGAATGGAATGGAATGGAATAGAATGGAAAGGAGAGGAATGGAACGGAATGGAATGGAATGGAATGGAATGGAATGGAATGGAATGGAATGGAATGGAATGGAATGGAATGGAAAGGTATGGCATGCAATGGAATGGATTGGAACGGAATGGAATGGAATGGAACGGAAAAGAATGGAACTGAATCAATCCGAGTAGAAAAGAACGGAACAGAACGAAACGGAAGGGATCGGAATAGAATGGAATTGAATCAACCCGAGTAGAACGGAACGCATTGGAATGAAATGGAATGGAATGGAATGGAATGGAATGGAATGGAATGGAATGGAGTGAAATGGAATGGAATCAACCAGAGAAGAACGGAATGGAAAGGAATGGAATGGAATGGAATGGAATGGAATGGAAAGGAATGGAATGGAATGGAATGGAAAGGAATCGTATTTAATGGAAAGGAATGCAATGGAATGGAATGGATTGGATTGGATTGGAATGGAATGGAATGGAATGGAATTAAATGGAATACAATGGAATGGAATGCAATGGAATAGAATGGAATGGAATGAAAAGCAATGGAATGGAATGGAACCAACCCGAGTAGAACGGAATGGAATGGAATGCAATGGAATGGAATGGAATGGAATGCAATTTAATGGAATGGAATGGAATCAACTCGATTAGAAAGGAATGGAATGGAAAGGAGTGCAATGGAATGGAATGGGATGGAATGGAAAGGAATGGATTGGAATCAACACGAGTAGAATGGAATGGAATGGAACTGAACGGAATGGAATGTAATGGAGTGGAATGGAATTTAAAGGAATGGAATGGAATGGAATGGAATGCAATGGAATGGAATGGAATGGAATGGAATGGAATGGAATGCAATGGAATGGAGTCGATTCAACCCAAGGAGAAAGGAATGCAATGGAATGGAATTGAATGGAATGGAATGGAATGGAATGGAATGGAATGGAATGGAATGGCATCAACCTGAGAAGAACGGAATGGAATGGAATGGAATGGAATCAACCTGAGAAGAACGGAATTTAATGGAATGGAATGGATGGACTGGAATGGAATGGAATGGAATTGGTTCAACCCGAGTAGAACGGAACGGAATGGAGGGGAACAGAATACAATGGAATTGAATCAACCCGAGTAGAATGGAATGGAATGGAATGAAATGCAAAGAATGTAATGGGATGGAATTGAATGGAATGGAATCAACCCGATTAGAATGGAATGGAGTGGAATGGAATGGAATGGAATGAGATGGAATGGAGTGAAATGCAATGGAATGGATTGGAATGGAATGGAAAGGAATGGAATGGAATGGAATCAACCCAAGTAGAACGAAATGGAATGGAATGGAATGGAATCAACCCGAGAAGAACGGAATGGAATGGAATGGAATGGAAAGGAATGGAATGGAATGGAATCAACCCAAGTAGAACGAAATGGAATGGAATGGAATGGAATCAACCCGAGAAGAACGGAATGGAATGGAATGGAATGGAATGGAATGGAATGGAATGGAAAGGAATGGAATGGAATAGAATGAAATGGAATGGTATAGAATGGAATTGAATCAGCCCGAGTAGAATCGAATGGAATGGAACGGAACGGAATGGAATGGAAGGGAACGGAATACAATGGAATTGAATCAACCAGAGTAGAACGGAAAGGAAAGGAATGGAATTGATTGGAATGGAATGGAAAGGAATGGAATGGAATGGAACGGAAAGGAATGGAATGAAGTGGGAAGGAATGGAACGGAATGGAATGGAATGGAATGGAATTTAATGGAATGGAATGGAATGCAATGGAATGCAAGGGAATGGAATGGAATGCAAAGGATTGCAATGGAATGGAATGGAAAGGAATGGAATGGAATGGAATCAACCTGAGAAGAACGGAACGGAGTGGAATGGAATGGAATGGAATGGAAGGGAATGGAATGGAATGGAATGGAATGGAATGGAATGGAAAGGAGAGGAATGGAACGGAATGGAATTGAATGGAATGGAATGGAATGGAATGGAATGGAATAGAATGGAATGGAATGGAATGGAAAGGTATGGAATGCAATGGAATGGAATGGAACGGAATGGAACGGAATGGAATGGAAAAGAATGGAACTGAATCAACCCGAGTAGAACAGAACGGAACAGAACGGAACGGAAGGGATCGGAATAGAATGGAATTGAATCAACCCGAGTAGAAAGGAACGCATTGGAATGAAATGGAATGGAATGGAATGGAATGGAGTGAAGTGGAATGGAATCAACCAGAGAAGAACGGAATGGAAAGGAATGGAATGGAATGGAATGGAATGGAATGGAATGGAATGGAATGGAATGGAAAGGAATCGTATTTAATGGAAAGGAATGCAATGGAATGGAATGGATTGGATTGGATTGGAATGGAATGGAATGGAATGGAATTAAATGGAATACAATGGAATGGAATGCAATGGAATAGAATGGAATGGAATGAAAAGCAATGGAATGGAATGGAACCAACCCGAGTAGAACGGAATGGAATGGAATGCAATGGAATGGAATGGAATGGAATGGAATGGAATGGAATGGAATGGAATGGAATGCAATTTAATGGAATGGAATGGAATCAACTCGATTAGAAAGGAATGGAATGGAAAGGAGTGGAATGGAATGGAATGGGATGGAATGGAAAGGAATGGATTGGAATCAACACGAGTAGAATGGAATGGAATGGAACTGAACGGAATGGAATGTAATGGAGTGGAATGGAATTTAAAGGAATGGAATGGAATGGAATGGAATGCAATGGAATGGAATGGAATGGAATGAAATGGAATGCAATGGAATGGAGTCGATTCAACCCAAGGAGAAAGGAATGCAATGGAATGGAATTGAATGGAATGGAATGGAATGGAATGGAATGGAATGGAATGGAATGGAATGGCATCAACCTGAGAAGAACGGAATGGAATGGAATGGAATGGAATGGAATCAACCTGAGAAGAACGGAATGGAATGGAATGGAATGGAATGGACTGGAATGGAATGGAATGGAATTGGTTCAACCCGAGTAGAACGGAACGGAATGGAGGGGAACGGAATACAATGGAATTGAATCAACCCGAGTAGAATGGAATGGAATGGAATGAAATGCAAAGAATGTAATGGGATGGAATTGAATGGAATGGAATCAACCCGATTAGAACGGAATGGAGTGGAATGGAATGTAATGGAATGAGATGGAATGGAGTGAAATGCAATGGAATGGATTGGAATGGAATGGAAAGGAATGGAATGGAATGGAATCAACCCAAGTAGAACGAAATGGAATGGAAAGAAATGGAATCAACCCGAGAAGAACGGAATGGAATGGAATGGAATGGAAAGGAATGGAATGGAATGGAATCAACCCAAGTAGAACGAAATGGAATGGAATGGAATGGAATCAACCCGAGAAGAACGGAATGGAATGGAATGGAATGGAATGGAATGGAATGGAATGGAATGGAATGGAATGGAATGGAATGGAATGGAATGGAATGGAATAGAATGAAATGGAATGGTATAGAATGGAATTGAATCAGCCCGAGTAGAATCGAATGGAATGGAACGGAGTGGAATGGAATGGAAGGGAACGGAATACAATGGAATTGAATCAAACAGAGTAGAACGGAAAGGAAAGGAATGGAATTGATTGGAATGGAATGGAATGGAATGGAATGGAATGGAATGGAACAGAAAGGAATGGAATGAAGTGGGATGGAATGGAATGGAATGGAATGGAATGGAATGGAATGGAATTTAATGGAATGGAATGGAATGCAATGGAATGCAAGGGAATGGAATGGAATGCAAAGGATTGCAATGGAATGGAATGGAAAGGAATGGAATGGAATGGAATCAACCTGAGAAGAACGGAACGGAGTGGAATGGAATGGAATGGAATGGAATGGAATGGAATGGAATGGAATGGAGTGGAATGCAATGGAATCAACCCGAGAAGAACGGAACACAAAGGAATGGAATGGAATGGAATGGAATGGAATGGAATGGAATGGAATGGAATGGAATCGATTGGAATGGAATGGAATGGAATAGAATGGAATTGATTCAACCCGAGTAGAACGAAACGGAACGGAACGGAACGGAAAGGAATACAATGGAATTGAATCAACCCTAGTAGAATGGAATGGAATGGAATGGAATGGAAAGGAATGGAATGGGATGGAATTGAATGGAATGGAATCAACCCCATTAGAATGGAATGGAATGGAAAGGAATGGTATGGAATGGAATGGAATGGAATGGAACGGAATGAAATGGAATGGAATGAAAAGCAGTGGAATGGAATGGAAAGGAATGGAATGGAATGGAATCAACCCGAGTAGAACGAACTGTGATGGAATGGAATGGAAAGGAATGGAATGGAGTGGCATGGAATGGAATGCAGTGGAATGGAATGGAATGGAATGGAATGGAATGGAATGGAATGGAATGGAATCAACCCGAGTAGAATGGAATAGAATGGAATGGAATGGAACGCAAAGGAATCGAATGGAATGGAATGCAATGGAATCGAATGGAATGGAATGGAATGGAATGGAAAGGAGTGGAATGGAACGGAATGGAATGGAATGGAGTGGAATGGAATGGAATGGAAAGGTATGGAATGCAATGGAATGGAATGGAACGGAATGGAATGGAATGGAATGGAATGGAAAGGAGTGGAATGAAATGGAATGCAATGTAATGGAATGGAATGGAATGGAACGGAATGGAATGGAAAAGAATGGAACTGCATCAACCCGAGTAGAACGGAACGGAACAGAACGAAATGGAAGGGATCAGAATAGAATGGAATTGAATCAACCCGAGTAGAACGGAAAGCATTGGAATGAAATGGAAAGGAATGGAATGGAATGGAATGGAATGGAATGGAATGGAATGGAATGGAATGGAATGGAATGGAATGGAATGGAATGGAGTGGAATGGAATGGAATCAACCCGAGAAGAACGGAATGGAAAGGAATGGAATGGAATGGAATGGAATGGAATGGAATGGAATGGAATGGAATGGAATGGAAAGGAATCGTATTTAATGGAAAGGAATGCAATGGAATGGAATGGATTGGATTGGATTGGAATGGAATGGAATGGAATGGAATTAAATGGAATACGATGGAATGGAATGCAATGGAATAGAATGGAATGGAATGGAAAGCAATGGAATGGAATGGAACCAACCCGAGTAGAACGGAATGGAATGGAATGGAATGGAATGGAATGGAATGGAATGGAATGGAATGGAATGGAATGCAATTTAATGGAATGGAATGGAATGGAATGGAATCAACTCGATTAGAACGGAATGGAATGGAAAGGAATGCAATAGAATGGAATGGGATGGAATGGAAAGGAATGGATTGGAATCAACAAGAGTAGAATGGAATGGAATGGAACTGAACGGAATGGAATGTAATGGAGTGGAATGGAATTTAAAGGAATGGAATGGAATGCAATGGAATTCAACGGAATAGAATGGAATGGAAAGGAATGCAGTTGAATGGAATGGAATGCAATGGAATGGAATGTAATGGAATGGAATGGAATGCAATGGAATGGAATGGAATGCAATGGAATGGAGTCGATTCAACCCAAGGAGAAAGAAATGCAATGGAATGGAATGGAATGGAATGGAATGGAATGGAATGGAATGGAATGGAATGGAATGGCATCAACCTGAGAAGAACGGAATGGAATGGAATGGAATGGAATCAACCTGAGAAGAACGGAATGGAATGGAATGGAATGGAATGGAAAGGAATGGACTGGAATGGAATAGAATGGAATTGGTTCAACACGAGTAGAACGGAACGGAATGGAGCAGAACGGAATACAATGGAATTGAATCAACCCGAGTAGAATGGAATGGAATGGAATGAAATGCAAAGGAATCTAATGGGATGGAATTGAATGGAATGGAATCAACCCGATTAGAACGGAATGGAGTGGAATGGAATGGAATGGAATGAGACGGAATGGAGTGAAATGCAATGGAATGGAATGGAATGGAATGGAAAGGAATGGAATGGAATGGAATCAACCCAAGTGGAACGAAATGGAATGGAATGGAATGGAATCAACCCGAGAAGAACGGAATGGAATGGAATGGAATGGAAAGGAAAGGAATGGAATGGAATCAACCCAAGTAGAACGAAATGGAATGGAATGGAATGGAATCAACCAGAGAAGAGCGGAATGGAATGGAATGGAATGGAATGGAATGGAATGGAATGGAATGGAATGGAATGGAATGGAATAGAATGAAATGGAATGGTATAGAATGGAATTGAATCAGCCCGAGTAGAATCGAATGGAATGGAACGGAATGGAATGGAATGGAAGGGAACGGAATGCAATGGAATTGAATCAACCAGAGTAGAACGGAAAGGAAAGGAATGGAATTGATTGGAATGGAATGGAATGGAATGGAATGGAACAGAATGGAACGGAAAGGAATGGAATGGAGTGGGATGGAATGGAACGGAATGGAATGGAATGGGATGGAATTTAATGTAATGGAAAGGAATGCAATGGAATGCAACGGAATGGAATGGAATGCAAAGGATTGCAATGGAATGGAATGGAATGCAATGGAATGGAATGGAATCAACCTGAGAAGAACGGAACGGAGTGGAATGGAATGGAATGGAATGGAATGGAATGGAATGGAATGGAATGGAATGGAATGGAATGGAATGGAATGGAATGGAATGGAATGGAGTGGAATGCAATGGAATCAACCCGAGAAGAACAGAACACAAAGGAATGGAATGGAATGGAATGGAATGGAATGGAATGGAATGGAATGGAATGGAATGGATTGGAATGGAATGGAATGGAATAGAATGGAATTGGTTCAACCCGAGTAGAACGGAACGGAATGGAATGGAACGGAAAGGAATACAATGGAATTGAATCAACCATAGTAGAATGGAATGGAATGGAATGGATTGGAAAGGAATGGAATGGGATGGAATTGAATGGAATGGAATCAACCCGATTAGAATGGAATGGAATGGAAAGGAATGGTATGGAATGGAATGGAATGGAATGGAACGGAATGAAATGGAATGGAATGAAAAGCAGTGGAATGGAATGGAAAGGAATGGAATGGAATGGAATCAACCCGAGTAGAAAGAACTGTGATCGAATGGAATGGAAAGGAATGGAATGGAGTGGCATGGAATGGAATGCAGTGGAATGGAATGGAATGGAATGGAATGGAATGGAATGGAATCAACCCGAGTAGAATGGAATAGAATGGAATGCAATGGAACGCAATGGAATCGAATGGAATGGAATGCAATGGAATCGAATGGAATGGAATGGAATGGAATGGAAAGGAGAGGAATGGAACGGAATGGAATGGAATGGAATGGAATGGAATGGAATGGAATGGAATGGAAAGGTATGGAATGCAATGGAATGGAATGGAACGGAATGGAACGGAATGGAATGGAAAAGAATGGAACTGAATCAACCCGAGTAGAACAGAACGGAACAGAACGAAACGGAAGGGATCGGAATAGAATGGAATTGAGTCAACCCGAGTAGAACGGAACGCATTGGAATGAAATGGAATGGAATGGAATGGAATGGAATGGAATGGAATGGAATGGAATGGAATGGAGTGAAATGGAATGGAATCAACCAGAGAAGAACGGAATGGAAAGGAATGGAATGGAATGGAATGGAATGGAATGGAATGGAATGGAATGGAATGGAATGGAAAGGAATCTTTTTTAATGGAAAGGAATGCAATGGAATGGAATGGATTGGATTGGATTGGAATGGAATGGAATGGAATGGAATTAAATGGAATACAATGGAATGGAATGCAATGGAATAGAATGGAATGGAATGAAAAGCAATGGAATGGAATGGAACCAACCCGAGTAGAATGGAATGGAATGGAATGCAATTGAATGGAATGGAATGGAATGGAATGGAATGGAATGGAATGGAATGGAATGCAATTTAATGGAATGGAATGGAATCAACTCGATTAGAAAGGAATGGAATGGAAAGGAGTGCAATGGAATGGAATGGGATGGAATGGAAAGCAATGGATTGGAATCAACACGAGTAGAATTTAATGGAATGGAACTGAACGGAATGGAATGTAATGGAGTGGAATGGAATTTAAAGGAATGGAATGGAATGGAATGGAATGCAATGGAATGGAATGGAATGGAATGGAATGGAATGCAATGGAATGGAGTCGATTCAACCCAAGGAGAAAGGAATGCAATGGAATGGAATTGAATGGAATGGAATGGAATGGAATGGAATGGAATGGAATGGAATGGAATGGCATCAACCTGAGAAGAACGGAATGGAATGGAATGGAATGGAATCAACCTGAGAAGAACGGAATGGAATGGAATGGAATGGAATGGACTGGAATGGAATGGAATGGAATTGGTTCAACCCGAGTAGAACGGAACGGAATGGAGGGGAACGGAATACAATGGAATTGAATCAACCCGAGTAGAATGGAATGGAATGGAATGAAATGCAAAGAATGTAATGGGATGGAATTGAATGGAATGGAATCAACCCGATTAGAACGGAATGGAGTGGAATGGAATGGAATGGAATGAGATGGAATGGAGTGAAATGCAATGGAATGGATTGGAATGGAATGGAAAGGAATGGAATGGAATGGAATCAACCCAAGTAGAACGAAATGGAATGGAATGGAATGGAATCAACCCGAGAAGAACGGAATGGAATGGAATGGAATGGAAAGGAATGGAATGGAATGGAATCAACCCAAGTAGAACGAAATGGAATGGAATGGAATGGAATCAACCCGAGAAGAACGGAATGGAATGGAATGGAATGGAAAGGAATGGAATGGAATGGAATCAACCCAAGTAGAACGAAATGGAATGGAATGGAATGGAATCAACCCGAGAAGAACGGAATGGAATGGAATGGAATGGAATGGAATGGAATGGAATGGAATGGAATGGAATGGAATGGAATGGAATAGAATGAAATGGAATGGTATAGAATGGAATTGAATCAGCCCGAGTAGAATCGAATGGAATGGAACGGAATGGAATGGAATGGAAGGGAACGGAATACAATGGAATTGAATCAACCAGAGTAGAACGGAAAGGAAAGGAATGGAATTGATTGGAATGGAATGGAATGGAATGGAATGGAATGGAATGGAACGGAAAGGAATGGAATGAAGTGGGATGGAATGGAACGGAATGGAATGGAATGGAATGGAATTTAATGGAATGGAATGGAATGCAATGGAATGCAAGGGAATGGAATGGAATGCAAAGGATTGCAATGGAATGGAATGGAAAGGAATGGAATGGAATGGAATCAACCTGAGAAGAACGGAACGGAGTGGAATGGAATGGAATGGAATGGAATGGAATGGAATGGAATGGAATGGAATGGAGTGGAATGCAATGGAATCAACCCGAGAAGAACGGAACACAAAGGAATGGAATGGAATGGAATGGAATGGAATGGAATGGAATGGAATGGAATGGATTGGAATGGAATGGAATGGAGTAGAATGGAATTGGTTCAACCCGAGTAGAACGGAACGGAACGGAACGGAACGGAAAGGAATACAATGGAATTGAATCAACCCTAGTAGAATGGAATGGAATGGAATGGAATGGAAAGGAATGGAATGGGATGGAATTGAATGGAATGGAATCAACCCCATTAGAATGGAATGGAATGGAAAGGAATGGTATGGAATGGAATGGAATGGAATGGAACGAAATGAAATGGAATGGAATGAAAAGCAGTGGAATGGAATGGAAAGGAATGGAATGGAATGGAATCAACCCGAGTAGAACGAACTGTGATGGAATGGAATGGAAAGGAATGGAATGGAGTGGCATGGAATGGAATGCAGTGGAATGGAATGGAATGGAATGGAATGGAATGGAATGGAATGGAATGGAATCAACCCGAGTAGAATGGAATAGAATGGAATGGAATGGAACGCAAAGGAATCGAATGGAATGGAATGCAATGGAATCGAATGGAATGGAATGGAATGGAATGGAAAGGAGTGGAATGGAACGGAATGGAATGGAATGGAATGGAATGGAATGGAATGGAATGGAAAGGTATGGAATGCGATGGAATGGAATGGAACGGAATGGAAGGGAATGGAATGGAATGGAATGGAATGGAAAGGAGTGGAATGAAATGGAATGCAATGTAATGGAATGGAATGGAATGGAACGGAATGGAATGGAAAAGAATGGAACTGCATCAACCCGAGTAGAACGGAATGGAACAGAACGAAATGGAAGGGATCGGAATAGAATGGAATTGAATCAACCCGAGTAGAACGGAACGCATTGGAATGAAATGGAAAGGAATGGAATGGAATTGAATGGAATGGAATGGAATGGAATGGAATGGAAGAGTGGAATGCAATGGAATCAACCCGAGAAGAACGGAATGGAAAGGAATGGAATGGAATGGAATGGAATGGAATGGAATGGAATGGAATGGAATGGAATGGAATGGAATGGAATGGAATCGTATTTAATGGAAAGGAATGCAATGGAATGGAATGGATTGGATTGGATTGGAATGGAATGGAATGGAATGGAATTAAATGGAATACAATGGAATGGAATGCAATGGAATAGAATGGAATGGTATGGAAAGCAATGGAATGGAATGGAACCAACCCGAGTAGAACGGAATGGAATGGAATGCAATGGAATGGAATGGAATGGAATGGAATGCAATTTAATGGAATGGAATGGAATCAACTCGATTAGAACGGAATGGAATGGAAAGGAATGCAATAGAATGGAATGGGATGGAATGGAAAGGAATGGATTGGAATCAACAAGAGTAGAATGGAATGGAATGGAACTGAACGGAATGGAATGTAATGGAGTGGAATGGAATTTAAAGGAATGGAATGGAATGCAATGGAATTCAACGGAATGGAATGGAATGGAAAGGAATGCAGTTGAATGGAATGGAATGGAATGCAATGGAATGGAATGGAATGGAATGGAATGGAATGCAATGGAATGGAGTCGATTCAACCCAAGGAGAAAGAAATGCAATGGAATGGAATGGAATGGAATGGAATGGAATGGAATGGAATGGAATGGCATCAACCTGAGAAGAACGGAATGGAATGGAATGGAATGGAATCAACCTGAGAAGAACGGAATGGAATGGAATGGAATGGAATGGAATGGACTGGAATGGAATAGAATGGAATTGGTTCAACCCGAGTAGAACGGAACGGAATGGAGCAGAACGGAATACAATGGAATTGAATCAACCCGAGTAGAATGGAATGAAATGGAATGAAATGCAAAGGAATCTAATGGGATGGAATTGAATGGAATGGAATCAACCCGATTAGAACGGAATGGAGTGGAATGGAATGGAATGGAATGAGATGGAATGGAGTGAAATGCAATGGAATGGAATGGAATGGAATGGAAAGGAATGGAATGGAATGGAATCAACCCAAGTAGAACGAAATGGAATGGAATGGAATGGAATCAACCCGAGAAGAACAGAATGGAATGGAATGGAATGGAATGGAAAGGAAAGGAATGGAATGGAATCAACCCAAGTAGAACGAAATGGAATGGAATGGAATGGAATCAACCCGAGAAGAGCGGAATAGAATGGAATGGAATGGAATGGAATGGAATGGAATGGAATGGAATGGAATGGAATGGAATGGAATGGAATGGAATGGAATAGAATGAAATGGAATGGTATAGAATGGAATTGAATCAGCCCGAGTAGAATCGAATGGAATGGAATGGAATGGAATGGAATGGAAGGGAACGGAATGCAATGGAATTGAATCAACCAAAGTAGAACGGAAAGGAAAGGAATGGAATTGATTGGAATGGAATGGAATGGAATGGAATGGAATGGAATGGAACGGAAAGGAATGGAATGGAGTGGGATGGAATGGAACGGAATGGAATGGAATGGAATGGAATTTAATGGAATGGAATGGAATGCAATGGAATGCAACGGAATGGAATGGAATGCAAAGGATTGCAATGGAATGGAATGGAATGCAATGGAATGGAATGGAATCAACCTGAGAAGAACGGAACGGAGTGGAATGGAATGGAATGGAATGGAATGGAAGGGAATGGAATGGAATGGAATGGAATGGAATGGAATGGAATGGAGTGGAATGCAATGGAATCAACCCTAGAAGAACAGAACACAAAGGAATGGAATGGAATGGAATGGAATGGAATGGAATGGAATGGAATGGAATGGAATGGAATGGATTGGAAAGAATGGAATGGAATAGAATGGAATTGGTTCAACCCGAGTAGAACGGAACGGAATGGAATGGAACGGAAAGGAATACAATGGAATTGAATCAACCCTAGTAGAATGGAATGGAATGGAATGGATTGGAAAGGAATGGAATGGGATGGAATTGAATGGAATGGAATCAACCCTATTGGAATGGAATGGAATGGAAAGGAATGGTATGGAATGGAATGGAATGGAATGGAACGGAATGAAATGGAATGGAATGAAAAGCAGTGGAATGGAATGGAATGGAATGGAATGGAATGGAATGGAATGGAATCAACCCGAGTAGAAAGAACTGTGATCGAATGGAATGGAAAGGAATGGAATGGAGTGGCATGCAATGGAATGCAGTGGAATGGAATGGAATGGAATGGAATCAACCCGAGTAGAATGGAATAGAATGGAATGCAATGGAACGCAATGGAATCGAACGGAATGGAATGCAATGGAATCGAATGGAATGGAATGGAATGGAATGGAAAGGAGAGGAATGGAACGGAATGGAATGGAATGGAATGGAATGGAATGGAATGGAATGGAATGGAATGGAAAGGTATGGAATGCAATGGAATGGAATGGAACGGAATGGAACTGAATGGAATGGAAAAGAATGGAACTGAATCAACCCGAGTAGAACAGAACGGAACAGAACGAAACGGAAGGGATCGGAATAGAATGGAATTGAATCAAGCCGAGTAGAACGGAACGCATAGGAATGAAATGGAATGGAATGGAATGGAATGGAATGGAATGGAATGGAATGGAGTGAAATGGAATGGAATCAACCAGAGAAGAACGGAATGGAAAGGAATGGAATGGAATGGAATGGAATGGAATGGAATGGAATGGAATGGAATGGAATGGAAAGGAATGGAATGGAATGGAATGGAATGGAATGGAATGGAATGGAATGGAATGGAATGGAATGGAAAGGAATCGTATTTAATGGAAAGGAATGCAATGGAATGGAATGGATTGGATTGGATTGGAATGGAATGGAATGGAATGGAATTAAATGGAATACAATGGAATGGAATGCAATGGAATAGAATGGAATGGAATGAAAAGCAATGGAATGGAATGGAACCAACCCGAGTAGAACGGAATGGAATGGAATGCAATGGAATGGAATGGAATGGAATGGAATGGAATGGAATGGAATGGAATGGAATGCAATTTAATGGAATGGAATGGAATCAACTCGATTAGAAAGGAATGGAATGGAAAGGAGTGGAATGGAATGGAATGGGATGGAATGGAAAGGAATGGATTGGAATCAACACGAGTAGAATGGAATGGAATGGAACTGAACGGAATGGAATGTAATGGAGTGGAATGGAATTTAAAGGAATGGAATGTAATGGAGTGGAATGGAATTTAAAGGAATGGAATGGAATGGAATGGAATGCAATGGAATGGAATGGAATGGAATGGAATGGAATGCAATGGAATGGAGTCGATTCAACCCAAGGAGAAAGGAATGCAATGGAATGGAATTGAATGGAATGGAATGGAATGGAATGGAATGGAATGGAATGGAATGGAATGGCATCAACCTGAGAAGAACGGAATGGAATGGAATGGAATGGAATCAACCTGAGAAGAACGGAATTGAATGGAATGGAATGGAATGGAATGGACTGGAATGGAATGGAATGGAATTGGTTCAACCCGAGTAGAACGGAACGGAATGGAGGGGAACGGAATACAATGGAATTGAATCAACCCGAGTAGAATGGAATGGAATGCAATGAAATGCAAAGAATGTAATGGGATGGAATTGAATGGAATGGAATCAACCCGAATAGAACAGAATGGAGTGGAATGGAATGGAATGGAATGAGATGGAATGGAGTGAAATGCAATGGAATGGATTGGAATGGAATGGAATGGAAAGGAATGGAATGGAATGGAATCAACCCAAGTAGAACGAAATGGAATGGAATGGAATGGAATCAACCCGAGAAGAACGGAATGGAATGGAATGGAATGGAAAGGAATGGAATGGAATGGAATCAACCCAAGTAGAACGAAATGGAATGGAATGGAATGGAATCAACCCGAGAAGAACGGAATGGAATGGAATGGAATGGAATGGAATTGAATGGAATGGAATGGAATGGAATGGAATGGAATGGAATGGAATGGAATAGAATGAAATGGAATGGTATAGAATGGAATTGAATCAGCCCGAGTAGAATCGAATGGAATGGAACGGAATGGAATGGAATGGAAGGGAACGGAATACAATGGAATTGAATCAACCAGAGTAGAACGGAAAGGAAAGGAATGGAATTGATTGGAATGGAATGGAATGGAATGGAATGGAATGGAACGGAAAGGAATGGAATGAAGTGGGATGGAATGGAACGGAATGGAATGGAATGGAATGGAATTTAATGGAATGGAATGGAATGCAATGGAATGCAAGGGAATGGAATGGAATGCAAAGGATTGCAATGGAATGGAATGGAAAGGAATGGAATGGAATGGAATCAACCTGAGAAGAACGGAACGGAGTGGAATGGAATGGAATGGAAGGGAAGGGAATGGAATGGAATGGAATGGAATGGAATGGAATGGAATGGAATGGAATGGAATGGAATGGAGTGGAATGCAATGGAATCAACCCGAGAAGAATGGAACACAAAGGAATGGAATGGAATGGAATGGAATGGAATGGAATGGAATGGAATGGAATGGATTGGAATGGAATGGAATGGAATAGAATGGAATTGGTTCAACCCGAGTAGAACGGAATGGAACGGAACGGAACGGAAAGGAATACAATGGAATTGAATCAACCCTAGTAGAATAGAATGGAATGGAATGGAATGGAAAGGAATGGAATGGGATGGAATTGAATGGAATGGAATCAACCCCATTAGAATGGAATGGAATGGAAAGGAATGGTATGGAATGGAATGGAATGGAATGGAACGGAATGAAATGGAATGGAATGAAAAGCAGTGGAATGGAATGGAAAGGAATGGAATGGAATGGAATCAACCCGAGTAGAACGAACTGTGATGGAATGGAATGGAAAGGAATGGAATGGAGTGGCATGGAATGGAATGCAGTGGAATGGAATGGAATGGAATGGAATGGAATGGAATGGAATCAAAACGAGTAGAATGGAATAGAATGGAATGGAATGGAACGCAAAGGAATCGAATGGAATGGAATGCAATGGAATCGAATGCAATGGAATGGAATGGAATGGAAAGGAGTGGAATGGAACGGAATGGAATGGAATGGAATGGAATGGAATGGAATGGAATGGAAAGGTATGGAATGCAATGGAATGGAATGGAACGGAATGGAAGGGAATGGAATGGAATGGAATGGAATGGAAAGGAGTGGAATGAAATGGAATGCAATGGAATGGAATGGAATGGAACGGAATGGAATGGAAAAGAATGGAACTGCATCAACCCGAGTAGAACGGAACGGAACAGAACGAAATGGAAGGGATCGGAATAGAATGGAATTGAATCAACCCGAGTAGAACGGAACGCATTGGAATGAAATGGAAAGGAATGGAATGGAATGGAATGGAATGGAATGGAATGGAATGGAATGGAATGGAATGCAGTAAAATCTTATTAACTCAACCCGAATAGAACGGAACGAAACGGAACGGAACTGAACGGAACGGAATAGAATGGAATTTAATCAACACGAGTAGAATGGAATGGAATGGAATGGAATGGAATGGAATAGAATGGAATGGAATGGAATGGAATGGAATGGAATGGAATGAAATTAGCCGGATTGGAGAGAAATGGAATGGAATGGAATGGAATGGAATGGAATGGAATGAAATTAGCCGGATTGGAGAGAAATGGCATGGAATGGAATGGAATGAAATGGAATGGAATAAACCCGAGTAGAATGGAATGAAATGGAACGGAATGGAATGGAATGGAATGGAATGGAAAGGAATGGAATGGAATGGTATCGAATGGAATGGAATGGAATGGAATGGAATCAACCCGAGAATAGAGGAAGGGAATGGAATGGAACGGAATGGATTGGCGTGGAATGGAATGGAATGGTATGGAATGTAATCAACCCCAGAAGAATGGAATGGAACGGAATTTAATTGAATGGAATGGAATGCAATGTTATGGAATAGAATGGAATTGAATCAACCCAAAGAGAACGGAATGGGACAGAAAGGAATGGAATGGAACGGAATGGAACAGACTAGAATGGAATTGAATCAACCAGAGAAGAATGGAATGGAATGGAATGGAATGGAATGGAATGGAATGGAATGGAATGGAATGGAATGGAATGGAAAGGAATGGAATGGAATGGAGTGCAATGGAATGGAATGGAATGGAGTGGAAAGGAATTTAAAGGTATGGAATGTAATGCAATGGAATTCAACGGAATGGAATGGAATGGAAAGGAATGCAATTGAATGGAATGGAATGGAATGCAATGGAATGGTATGGAATGGAATGGAATGGAATGCAATGGAATGGAATGGATTCAACCCAAGGAGAAAGGAATGCAATGCAATGGAATGGAATGGAATGGAATGGAATGGAATGGAATGGAATGGAATGGAATGGCATCATCCTGAGAAGAACGGAATGGAATGGAATGGAATGGAATGGA
This sequence comes from Gorilla gorilla gorilla, assembly GCF_029281585.2. NCBI lineage: Eukaryota > Metazoa > Chordata > Mammalia > Primates > Hominidae > Gorilla > Gorilla gorilla. Next base: position 69,412,960 of record NC_073228.2, read on the forward strand.
ATCAATTTGAGAAGAACGGAATGGAATGGAATGTAATGGAATGGAATGGACTGGAATGGAATAGAATGGAATTGGTTCAACCCGAGTAGAACGGAACGGAATGGAGCGGAACGGAATACAATGGAATTGAATCAACCCGAGTAGAATGGAATGGAATGGAATGAAATGCAAAGGAATGGAATGCGTTGGAATTGTTTGGAATGGAATCAACCAGATTAGAACGGAATGGAGTGGAATGGAATGGAATGGAATGAGATGGAATGGAGTGAAATGCAAAGGAATGGAATGGAATGGAAAGGAAAGGAATGGAATGGAATGGAATCAGACCAAGTAGAACGAAATGGAATGGAATGGAATGGAATCAACCCGAGAAGAACGGAATGGAATGGAATGGAATGGAATAGAATGGAATGGAATGGAATGGAATGGAATGGAATAGAATGAAATGGAATGGTATAGAATGGAATTGAATTAGCCCGAGTAGAATCGAACGGAATAGAACGTAATGGAATGGAATGGAAGGGAACGGAATAGAATGGAATTGAAACAACCAGAGTAGAACGGAAAGGAAAGGAATGGAATTGATTGGAATGTAATGGAATGGAATGGAATGGAATGGAACGGAAAGGAATGGAATGGAGTGGGATGGAATGGAACGGAATGGAATGGAATGGAATGGAATTTAATGGAATGGAATGGAATTCAACGGAATGCAACGGAATGGAATGGAATGCAAAGGAATGCAATGGAATGGAATGGAATGGAATGGAATCAACCTGAGAAGAACGGAACGGAGTGGAATGGAATGGAATGGAATGGAATGGAATGGAATGGAATGGAATGGAATGGAATGGAATGGAGTGGAATGCAATGGAATCAACCCGAAAAGAATGGAACACAAAGGAATGGAATGGAATGGAATGGAATGTTATGGAATAGAATGGAATTGAATCAACCCAAAGAGAACGGAATGGGACAGAAAGGAATGGAATGGAACGGAATGGAACAGACTAGAATGGAATTGAATCAACCAGAGAAGAATGGAATGGAATGGAATGGAATGGAATGGAATGGAATGGAATGGAATGGAATGGAATGGAAAGGAATGGAATGGAATGGAGTGCAATGGAATGGAATGGAATGGAGTGGAAAGGAATTTAAAGGTATGGAATGTAATGCAATGGAATTCAACGGAATGGAATGGAATGGAAAGGAATGCAATTGAATGGAATGGAATGGAATGCAATGGAATGGTATGGAATGGAATGGAATGGAATGCAATGGAATGGAATGGATTCAACCCAAGGAGAAAGGAATGCAATGCAATGGAATGGAATGGAATGGAATGGAATGGAATGGAATGGAATGGAATGGAATGGCATCATCCTGAGAAGAACGGAATGGAATGGAATGGAATGGAATCAATTTGAGAAGAACGGAATGGAATGGAATGTAATGGAATGGAATGGACTGGAATGGAATAGAATGGAATTGGTTCAACCCGAGTAGAACGGAACGGAATGGAGCGGAACGGAATACAATGGAATTGAATCAACCCGAGTAGAATGGAATGGAATGGAATGAAATGCAAAGGAATGGAATGCGATGGAATTGTTTGGAATGGAATCAACCAGATTAGAACGGAATGGAGTGGAATGGAATGGAATGGAATGAGATGGAATGGAGTGAAATGCAAAGGAATGGAATGGAATGGAAAGGAAAGGAATGGAATGGAATGGAATCAGACCAAGTAGAACGAAATGGAATGGAATGGAATGGAATCAACCCGAGAAGAACGGAATGGAATGGAATGGAATGGAATAGAATGGAATGGAATGGAATGGAATGGAATGGAATAGAATGAAATGGAATGGTATAGAATGGAATTGAATTAGCCCGAGTAGAATCGAACGGAATAGAACGTAATGGAATGGAATGGAAGGGAACGGAATAGAATGGAATTGAAACAACCAGAGTAGAACGGAAAGGAAAGGAATGGAATTGATTGGAATGTAATGGAATGGAATGGAATGGAATGGAACGGAAAGGAATGGAATGGAGTGGGATGGAATGGAACGGAATGGAATGGAATGGAATGGAATTTAATGGAATGGAATGGAATTCAACGGAATGCAACGGAATGGAATGGAATGCAAAGGAATGCAATGGAATGGAATGGAATGGAATGGAATGGAATCAACCTGAGAAGAACGGAACGGAGTGGAATGGAATGGAATGGAATGGAATGGAATGGAATGGAATGGAATGGAATGGAATGGAATGGAATGGAATGGAGTGGAATGCAATGGAATCAACCCGAAAAGAATGGAACACAAAGGAATGGAATGGAATGGAATGGAATGGAATGGAATGCAATGGAATGGAATGGAATGGAATGGAATGGAAAGGAATGGAAAGGATTGGAATGGAATGGAATGGAATAGAATGGAATTGGTTCAACCCGAGTAGAACGGAACGGAACGGAACGGAAAGGAATACAATGGAATTGAATCAACCCTAGTAGAATGGAATGGAATGGAAAGGAATGGAATGGGATGGAATTGAATGGAATGGAATCAACCCTATTAGAATGGAATGGAATGGAAAGGAATGGTATGGAATGGAACGGAATGGAATGGAACGGAATGAAATGGAATAGAAAGAAAAGCAGTGGAATGGAATGGAAAGGAATGGAATGGAATGGAATCAACCCGAGTAGAACGAACTGTGATGGAGTGGAATGGAATGGAATGGAATGGAGTGGCATGGAATGGAATTGAGTGGAATGGAATGGAATGGAAAGGAATGGAATGGAATGGAATGGAATGAAATGGAATCAACCCGAGTAGAATGGAATAGAATGGAATGGAATGGAACGCAATGGAATCGAATGGAATGGTATGCAATGGAATCGAATGGAATGGAATGGAATGGAATGGAATGGAATGGAATGGAAAGGAGTGGAATGGAACGGAATGGAATGGAATGGAATGGAATGGAATGGAATGGAATCGAATGGAAAGCTATGGAATGCAATGGAATGGAATGGAACAGAATGGAATGGAAAGGAATGGAATGCAATGGAATCGAATGGAATGGAATGGAATGGAATGGAAAGGAGTGGAATGAAATGGAATGCAATGGAATGGAATGGAATGGAACGAAATGGAATGGAAAAGAATGGAACTGAATCAACCCGAGTAGAACGGAACGGAACAGAACGAAACGGAAGGGATCGGAATAGAATGGAATTGAATCAAGCCGAGTAGAACGGAACGCATTGGAATGAAATGGAATGGAATGGAATGGAATGGAATGGAATGGAATGGAATGGAATGGAATAGAATGGAATGGAATGGAATGGAGTGGAATGTAATGGAATCAACCCGAGAAGAAAGGTATGGAAAGGAATGGAATGGAAAGGAATGGAATGGAATGGAATGGAATGGAATGGAATGGAATGGAATGGAATGCAGTAGAATCTTATTAACGCAACCCGAATAGAACGGAACGGAACGGAACAGAACGGAACGGAATAGAATGGAATTTAATCAACACGAGTAGAATGGAATGGAATGGAATGGAATGGAATGGAATGGAATGGAATGCAGTAGAATCTTATTAACGCAACCCGAATAGAACGGAACGGAACGGAACAGAACGGAACGGAATAGAATGGAATTTAATCAACACGAGTAGAATGGAATGGAATGGAATGGAATGGAATGGAATGGAATGGAATGGAATGGAATGGAAATGAATAAAATTAGCCGGATTGGAGAGAAATGGAATGGAATGGCATGGAATGGAATGGAATGGAATAAACCCGAGTAGAATGGAATGAAATGGAACGGAATGGAATGGAATGGAATGGAATGGAACGGAACGGAACGGAACGGAATGGAATGGAATGGAATGGAATGGAATGGAATGGAATGGAATGGAATGGAATGGAATGGAATGGAATCAACCAGAGAAGAGCGGAAGGGAATGGAATGGAACGGAATGGATTGGCGTGGAATGGAATGGAATGGTATGGAATGTAATCAACCCGAGAAGAATGGAAAGGAATGGAATTTAATTGAATGGAACGAAATGCAATGGAATGGAATAGATTGGAATTGAATCAACCAGAAGAGAACGGAATGGAACAGTATGGAAAGGAACGGAACGGAATGGAACGGAGTAGAAAGGAATTAAATCAACCCGAGTAGAATGGAATGGACTTGAATGGAATGGAAAGGAATGGAATGGAATGGAATGGAATGGAACCATCCCGAGAAGAAGGGAATGGAATGGAATGGGACGGGATGGAATGGAATGGAATGGAATGGAATGGAAAGGAATGGAATGGAATGGAATGGAATGGAATGGAATGGAATTGAATGGAATAGAATGGAATTGAATCAACACGAGTAGAACGCAACGGAACTGAACGGAACGGATTAGAACGGAATGGAACAGAATAGAATTTAATTGAATCAACCAGAGTGGAATGGAACGGAACGGAGTGGAATGGAAAGGAATGGAATGGAAGGGAATGGAATGGAATGGAATGGAATGGAATGGAATGGAATGGAATGGAATGGAATGGAATGGAATAGAATGGAATGGAATCAACACTGGTGGAGAGAAATGGAAAAGAATGGAATGGAATGGAATGGAATGGAATGGAATGGAATGGAATGGAATGGAATGGAATGGAATCATCCCGAGAAGAAAGGAATGGAAAGGAATGGAATGGATTGGAATGGAATGAAATGGAATGGAAAAGAATGGAATTGAATCAACACGAATAGAACTTAACGGAATGGAATGTAATGGAGTGGAATAGTATGCAATTGAATCCACCCGAGTAGAACGGAATGGAATGGAATGGAATGGAGTGGAATGGAATGCAATGGAATTAAACGGAATAGAATGGAATGGAATGGAATGGAATCAAACCGAGTAGAATGGTATGGAATGGAATGGAATGGAATGGAATGGAATGGAATGGAATGGAATGCAATGGAATAGAATGGAAAGGATTGCAATGCAATGGAATGGAATGGAATGGAATGGAATGGAATGGAATGGAATGGAATGGAATGGAATGGAGTGGATTGGAATGGAATTTAGTGGAATGGAATGGAATGGAATCAACCCGAGTAAAACGGAATGGAATTTAATGGAATGGAATGTAATGGAATGGAATGGAACGGAAAGGAATGGAATGGAGTGGGATGGAATGGAACGGAATGGAATGGAATGGAATGGAATTTAATGGAATGGAATCGAATGCAATGGAATGCAACGGAATGGAATGGAATGCAAAGAAATGCAATGGAATAGAATGGAATGGAATGGAATCAATCTGAGAAGAACGGAATGGAATGGAATGTAATGGAATGGAATGGACTGGAATGGAATAGAATGGAATTGGTTCAACCCGAGTAGAACGGAACGGAATGGAGCGGAACGGAATACAATGGAATTGAATCAACCCGAGTAGAATGGAATGGAATGGAATGAAATGCAAAGGAATGGAATGCGATGGAATTGTTTGGAATGGAATCAACCAGATTAGAACGGAATGGAGTGGAATGGAATGGAATGGAATGAGATGGAATGGAGTGAAATGCAAAGGAATGGAATGGAATGGAAAGGAAAGGAATGGAATGGAATGGAATCAGACCAAGTAGAACGAAATGGAATGGAATGGAATGGAATCAACCCGAGAAGAACGGAATGGAATGGAATGGAATGGAATAGAATGGAATGGAATGGAATGGAATGGAATGGAATAGAATGAAATGGAATGGTATAGAATGGAATTGAATTAGCCCGAGTAGAATCGAACGGAATAGAACGTAATGGAATGGAATGGAAGGGAACGGAATAGAATGGAATTGAAACAACCAGAGTAGAACGGAAAGGAAAGGAATGGAATTGATTGGAATGTAATGGAATGGAATGGAATGGAATGGAACGGAAAGGAATGGAATGGAGTGGGATGGAATGGAACGGAATGGAATGGAATGGAATGGAATTTAATGGAATGGAATGGAATTCAACGGAATGCAACGGAATGGAATGGAATGCAAAGGAATGCAATGGAATGGAATGGAATGGAATGGAATCAACCTGAGAAGAACGGAACGGAGTGGAATGGAATGGAATGGAATGGAATGGAATGGAATGGAATGGAATGGAATGGAATGGAATGGAATGGAATGGAGTGGAATGCAATGGAATCAACCCGAAAAGAATGGAACACAAAGGAATGGAATGGAATGGAATGGAATGGAATGGAATGGAATGGAATGGAATGGAATGGAATGGAATGGAAAGGAATGGAAAGGATTGGAATGGAATGGAATGGAATAGAATGGAATTGGTTCAACCCGAGTAGAACGGAACGGAACGGAACGGAAAGGAATACAATGGAATTGAATCAACCCTAGTAGAATGGAATGGAATGGAAAGGAATGGAATGGGATGGAATTGAATGGAATGGAATCAACCCTATTAGAATGGAATGGAATGGAAAGGAATGGTATGGAATGGAACGGAATGGAATGGAACGGAATGAAATGGAATAGAAAGAAAAGCAGTGGAATGGAATGGAAAGGAATGGAATGGAATGGAATCAACCCGAGTAGAACGAACTGTGATGGAGTGGAATGGAATGGAATGGAATGGAGTGGCATGGAATGGAATTGAGTGGAATGGAATGGAATGGAAAGGAATGGAATGGAATGGAATGGAATGAAATGGAATCAACCCGAGTAGAATGGAATAGAATGGAATGGAATGGAACGCAATGGAATCGAATGGAATGGTATGCAATGGAATGGAATGGAATGGAATGGAATGGAATGGAATGGAATGGAATGGAAAGGAGTGGAATGGAACGGAATGGAATGGAATGGAATGGAATGGAATGGAATGGAATCGAATGGAAAGCTATGGAATGCAATGGAATGGAATGGAACAGAATGGAATGGAAAGGAATGGAATGCAATGGAATCGAATGGAATGGAATGGAATGGAATGGAAAGGAGTGGAATGAAATGGAATGCAATGGAATGGAATGGAATGGAACGAAATGGAATGGAAAAGAATGGAACTGAATCAACCCGAGTAGAACGGAACGGAACAGAACGAAACGGAAGGGATCGGAATAGAATGGAATTGAATCAAGCCGAGTAGAACGGAACGCATTGGAATGAAATGGAATGGAATGGAATGGAATGGAATGGAATGGAATGGAATGGAATAGAATGGAATGGAATGGAATGGAGTGGAATGTAATGGAATCAACCCGAGAAGAAAGGTATGGAAAGGAATGGAATGGAAAGGAATGGAATGGAATGGAATGGAATGGAATGGAATGGAATGGAATGGAATGCAGTAGAATCTTATTAACGCAACCCGAATAGAACGGAACGGAACGGAACAGAACGGAACGGAATAGAATGGAATTTAATCAACACGAGTAGAATGGAATGGAATGGAATGGAATGGAATGGAATGGAATGGAATGGAATGCAGTAGAATCTTATTAACGCAACCCGAATAGAACGGAACGGAACGGAACAGAACGGAACGGAATAGAATGGAATTTAATCAACACGAGTAGAATGGAATGGAATGGAATGGAATGGAATGGAATGGAATGGAATGGAAATGAATAAAATTAGCCGGATTGGAGAGAAATGGAATGGAATGGCATGGAATGGAATGGAATGGAATAAACCCGAGTAGAATGGAATGAAATGGAACGGAATGGAATGGAATGGAATGGAATGGAACGGAACGGAACGGAACGGAACGGAATGGAATGGAATGGAATGGAATGGAATGGAATGGAATGGAATGGAATGGAATGGAATGGAATCAACCAGAGAAGAGCGGAAGGGAATGGAATGGAACGGAATGGATTGGCGTGGAATGGAATGGAATGGTATGGAATGTAATCAACCCGAGAAGAATGGAAAGGAATGGAATTTAATTGAATGGAACGAAATGCAATGGAATGGAATAGAATGGAATTGAATCAACCAGAAGAGAACGGAATGGAACAGTATGGAAAGGAACGGAACGGAATGGAACGGAGTAGAAAGGAATTAAATCAACCCGAGTAGAATGGAATGGACTTGAATGGAATGGAAAGGAATGGAATGGAATGGAATGGAATGGAACCATCCCGAGAAGAAGGGAATGGAATGGAATGGGACGGGATGGAATGGAATGGAATGGAATGGAATGGAATGGAAAGGAATGGAATGGAATGGAATGGAATGGAATGGAATGGAATGGAATGGAATTGAATGGAATAGAATGGAATTGAATCAACACGAGTAGAACGCAACGGAACTGAACGGAACGGATTAGAACGGAATGGAACAGAATAGAATTTAATTGAATCAACCAGAGTGGAATGGAACGGAACGGAGTGGAATGGAAAGGAATGGAATGGAAGGGAATGGAATGGAATGGAATGGAATGGAATGGAATGGAATGGAATGGAATGGAATGGAATAGAATGGAATGGAATCAACCCTGGTGGAGAGAAATGGAAAAGAATGGAATGGAATGGAATGGAATGGAATGGAATGGAATGGAATGGAATGGAATGGAATGGAATGGAATGGAATGGAATCATCCCGAGAAGAAAGGAATGGAAAGGAATGGAATGGATTGGAATGGAATGAAATGGAATGGAAAAGAATGGAATTGACTCAACACAAATAGAACTTAACGGAATGGAATGTAATGGAGTGGAATAGTATGCAATTGAATCCACCCGAGTAGAACGGAATGGAATGGAATGGAATGGAGTGGAATGGAATGCAATGGAATTAAACGGAATAGAATGGAATGGAATGGAATGGAATGAAACCGAGTAGAATGGTATGGAATGGAATGGAATGGAATGGAATGGAATGGAATGGAATGCAATGGAATAGAATGGAAAGGATTGCAATGCAATGGAATGGAATGGAATGGAATGGAATGGAATGGAATGGAATGGAATGGAATGGAATGGAATGGAATGGAGTGGATTGGAATGGAATTTAGTGGAATGGAATGGAATGGAATCAACCCGAGTAAAACGGAATGGAATTTAATGGAATGGAATGGAATGGAATGGAATGGAACGGAAAGGAATGGAATGGAGTGGGATGGAATGGAACGGAATGGAATGGAATGGAATGGAATTTAATGGAATGGAATCGAATGCAATGGAATGCAACGGAATGGAATGGAATGCAAAGAAATGCAATGGAATAGAATGGAATGGAATGGAATCAACCTGAGAAGAACGGAACGGAGTGGAATGGAATGGAATGGAAGGGAATGGAATGGAATGGAATGGAATGGAGTGGAATGCAATGGAATCAACCCGAGAAGAACGGTACATAAAGGAATGGAATGGAATGGAATGGAATGGAATGGAATGGAATGGAATGGTAAGGATTGGAATGGAATGGAATGGAATAGAATGGAATTGGTTCAACCCGAGTAGAACGGAACGGAACGGAAAGGAATACAATGGAATTGAATCAACCCTAGTAGAATGGAATGGAATGGAATGGAATGGAATGGAAAGGAATGGAATGGGATGGAATTGAATGGAATGGAATCAACCCTATTAGAATGGAATGGAATGGAAAGGAATGGTATGGAATGGAATGGAACGGAATGAAATGGAATGGAATGAAAAGCAGTGGAATGGAATGGAAAGGAATGGAATGGAATTGAATCAACCCGAGTAGAACGAACTGTGATGGAGTGTAATGGAATGGAATGGAATGGAATGGAATGGAATGGAAAGGACTGGAATGAAATGGAATGCAATGGAATGGAATGGAATGGAACGAAATGGAATGGAAAAGAATGGAACTGAATCAACTCGAGTAGAACGGAACGGAACAGAACGAAACGGAAGGGATCGGAATAGAATGGAAAAGTATCAAGCCGAGTAGAACGGAACGCATTGGAATGGAATGGAATGGAATGGAATGGAATGGAATGGAATGGAATGGAATGGAATGGAATGGAATGGAATGGAGTGGAATGGAATGGAATCAACCCGAGAAGAACGGAATGGAAAGGAATGGAATGGAATGGAATTGAATGGAATGGAATGGAATGGAATGGAATGCAGTAGAATCTTATTAACTCAACCCGAATAGAATGGAATGGAACGGAACAGAACGGAACGGAATAGAATGGAATTTAATCAACACGAGTAGAATGGAATGGAATGGAATGGAATGGAATGGAATGGAATGGAATGGAATGGAAAGGAATAAATTTAGCCGGATTGGAAGGAAATGGAATGGAATGGAATGGAATGGAATGGAATGGAATAAACCCGAGTAGAATGGAATGAAATGGAACGGAATGGAATGGAATGGAATGGAATGGAATGGAATGGAATGGAATGGAATGGAATGGAATGGAATGGAATGGAATGGAATCAACCCGAGAAGAGGGGAAGGGAATGGAATGGAACGGAATTGATTGGCGTGGAATGGAATGGAATGGTATGGAATGTAATCAACCCGAGAAGAATGGAATGGAACGGAATTTAATTGAATGGAACGAAATGCAATGGAATGGAATAGAATTGAATTGAATCAACCCGAGGAGAACAGAATGGAAGAGTATGGAACGGAACGGAACGGAATGGAACGGAGTAGAATGGAATTGAATCAACCCGAGTAGAATGGAATGGACTTGAATGGAATGGAAAGGAATGGAATGGAATGGAATGGAATGGAATGGAATGGAATGGAACCATCCCGAGAAGAAGGGAATGGAATGGAATGGGATGGGATGGAATGGAATGGAATGGGATGGGATTGAATGGAATGGAATGGAATGGAATGAAATGGAATGGAATGGAATGGAATGGAATGGAATGGAATTGAATGGAATTGAATCAACACGAGTAGAACGCAACGGAACTGAACGGAACGGATTAGAACGGAATGGAACAGAATAGAATTTAATTGAATCAACCAGAGTGGAATGGAACGGAACGGAGTCTAATGGAAAGGAATGGAATGGAATGGACTGGAATGGAATGGAATGGAATGGAATGGAATGGAATGGAATGGAATGGAATGGAATAGAATGGAATGGAATCAACCCTGGTGGAGAGAAATGGAAAAGAATGGAATGGAATGGAATGGAATGGAATGGAATGGAATGGAATGGAATGGAATCATCCCGAGAAGAACGGAATGGAATGGAATGGAATGGATTGGAATGGAATGAAATGGAATGGAAAAGAATGGAATTGAATCAACACGAATAGAACTTAACGGAATGGAATGTAGTGGAGTGGAATAGAATGCAATTGAATCCACCCGAGTAGAACGGAATGGAATGGAATGGAATGGAGTGGAATGGAATGCAATGGAATTAAACGGAATAGAATGGAATGGAATGGAATGGAATCAAACCGAGTAGAATGGTATGGAATGGAATGGAATGGAATGGAATGGAATGGAATGGAATGGAATGGAACGGAACGGAATGGAACGGAAAGGAATAGAATGGAGTTGAATAAAAACGAATCTAATGGAAAGTAATGGAATGGAATGGAAAGGAATAGAATGGAATTGTATCAACCCAAGTAGAATGGAACGGAATGGAACGTAACGGAGTGGAATAGAATACAATCGAATCCACCCGACTAGAACGGACTGGAATGGAATGGAATGTAATGCAATGGAATGGGAAGGAATGGAATGGAATGGAATGGAATTGAATGGAATGGAATGGAATGGAATGCAATGGAATCAAGCTGAGTAGATTGGAAAGCAATGGAACGGAACGGAACGGAATAGAATGGAATTGAATCAACACGAGTAGAATGGAATGGAATGGAATGGAATGGAATGGAATGGAATGGAAAGAATGGAACGGAATGGAATGGAATGAAATGGAATGGAATGGAATCAAACCGAGTGGAGGAAAATGGTATGGAATGGGATGGATTGGAATGGAATGGAATGGAATGGAATGGAAAGGAATGGAATGCAATGGAATGGAATGGAAAGGATTGCAATGGAATGGAATGGAATGGAATGGAATGGAATGGAATGGAATGGAATGGAATGGAATGGAATGGAATGGATTGGAATGGAATTTAGTGGAATGGAATGGAATGGAATCAACCTGAGTAGAACGGAATGGAATGGAATGGAATGGAATGGAACGGAAAGGAATGGAACGGAGTGGGATGGAATGGAACGGAATGGAATGGAATGGAATGGAATTTAATGGAATGGAATGGAATGCAATGGAATGCAACGGAATGGAATGGAATGCAAAGGAATGCAATGGAATGGAATGGAATGGAATGGAATGGAATCAACCTGAGAAGAACGGAACGGAGTGGAATGGAATGGAAAGGAATGCAAGGGAATGGAATGGAAAGGAATGGAATGGAATGCAATGGAATGGAATGGAATGGAATGGAATGGAATGGAGTGGAATGCAATGGAATCAACCCGAGAAGGACGGTACACAAAGGAATGGAATGGAATGGAATGGAATGGAATGGAATGGAATGGAATGGAATGGAATGGAAAGGAGTGGAAAGGAACGGAATGGAATGGAATGGAATGGAATGGAATGGAATGGAATGGAATGGAAAGGTATGGAATGCAATGCAATGGAATGGAACGGAATGGAACGGAATGGAATGGAAAAGAATGGAACTGAATCAACCCGAGTAGAACAGAACGGAACAGAACGAAACGGAAGGGATCGGAATAGAATGGAATTGAATCAACCCGAGTAGAACGGAACGCGTTGGAATGAAATGGAATGGAATGGAATGGAATGGAATGGAAAGGAATGGAATGGAATGGAATGGAATGAAATGGAATCAACCCGAGTAAAATGGAATAGAATGGAATGGAATGGAACGCAATGGAATCGAATGGAATGGAATGCAATGGAATCGAATGGAATGGAATGGAATGGAATGGAAAGGAGTGGAATGGAACGGAATGGAATGGAATGGAATGGAATGGAATGGAATGGAATGGAAAGGAGTGGAATGAAATGGAATGCAATGGAATGGAATGGAATGGAATGAAATGGAATGGAAAAGAATGGAACTGAATCAACCCGAGTAGAACGGAAGAGAACAGAACGAAACGGAAGGGATCGGAATAGAAGGGAATTGAATCAAGCCGAGTAGAACGGAACGCATTGGAATGAAATGGAATGGAATGGAATGGAATGGAATGGAATGGAATGGAATGGAATGGAATGGAATAGAATGGAATGGAATGGAATGGAATGGAATGGAGTGGAATGGAATGGAATCAACCCGAGAAGAACGGTATGGAAAGGAATGGAATGGAATGGAATGGAATGGAATGGAATGGAATGGAATGGAATGGAATGGAATGGAATGGAATGCAGTAGAATCTTATTAACTCAACCCGAATAGAACGGAACGGAATGGAACAGAACGGAACGGAATAGAATGGAATTTAATCAACACGAATAGAATGGAATGGAATGGAATGGAATGGAATGGAATGGAATGGAATGGAATGGAAAGGAATAAAATTAGCCGGATTGGAGAGAAATGGAATGGAATGGCATGGAATGGAATGGAATGGAATAAACCCGAGTAGAATGGAATGAAATGGAACGGAATGGAATGGAATGGAATGGAATGGAATGGAATGGAATGGAATGGAATGGAATGGAATGGAATGGAATGGAATCAACCCGAGAAGAGCGGAAGGGAATGGAATGGAACGGAATGGATTGGCGTGGAATGGAATGGAATGGTATGGAATGTAATCAACCCGAGAAGAATGGAAAGGAATGGAATTTAATTGAATGGAACGAAATGCAATGGAATGGAATAGAATGGAATTGAATCAACCCGAAGAGAGCGGAATGGAACAGTATGGAAAGGAACGGAACAGAATGGAACGGAGTAGAAAGGAATTAAATCAACCCGAATAGAATGGAATGGACTTGAATGGAATGGGAAGGAATGGAATGGAATGGAAAGGAATGGAACCATCCCGAGAAGAAGGGAATGGAATGGAATGGGATGGGATGGAATGGAATGGAATGGAATGGAAAGGAATGGAATGGAATGGAATGGAATGGAATGGAATGGAATGGAATGGAATGGAATTGAATGGAATAGAATGGAATTGAATCAACACGAGTAGAACGCAACGGAACTGAACGGAACGGATTAGAACGGAATGGAACAGAATAGAATTTAATTGAATCAACCAGAGTGGAATGGAACGGAACGGAGTTTAATGGAAAGGAATGGAATGGAAGGGAATGGAATGGAATGAAATGGAATGGAATGGAATGGAATGGAATAGAATGGAATGGAATCAACCCTGGTGGAGAGAAATGGAAAAGAATGGAATGGAATGGAATGGAATGGAATGGAATGGAATGGAATGGAATGGAATCATCCCGAGAAGAAAGGAATGGAAAGGAATGGAATGGATTGGAATGGAATGAAATGGAATGGAAAAGAAT